>NW_026542597.1:17735137-18960051 GCF_028750875.1 Macrosteles quadrilineatus | reverse complement strand
TACTGTGCCCTCCTTCCTACGATATAAAGTGCGTATTGCAGTTATACTCTTTAAGCTTTGCGTTTGCAATGGATCACTTTTTGTCTTTTTAGAAAATTTCTTATACAGGGAACAAGCTATTACCGTAGTACTCATGGTAAGACCTAGACCCGGGACCGATTTACTTTTTCGTTTTGAGGTCCCTAGAGCCCAAAAACACCATCCATACGAATTCATATATGTATATTTATTTATTTATATGTGTGTGTGTCCGTTAGCACGATATCTCGAGCAAAAACGATCCGATTTTGATGAAATTTTGTACCAATGTGTAAACCTACATTATTATTCAAACGAATTGGCGAACCAGCATGATCGGACTATGAGAACGGTGGTTTATGGGGGGGTTTATGGAGTAAAAATTGGGTTTTCCCATTTTGACCCAGAAAACATAAAATTTAGCAATTTCTTTTCAAACCATTTTGTAGAGTTAAATAAAACAAATAATAGTGTATATATATTTGTGTTATATACTTCGATGGTTGCAAAGCATGGGTAGAACAGCTAGTATATATATATATATATAAATCTATATATATATATATAATTATATATATATATAGATATATAACAATTTGAACGAATGGTGTTTTTGGCCTCTGGGGACATCAAAATGAACAAGTAAATCGGTCCCGGGCCTAGTTCTTACCGTGCCACCGACGGTAACAGCTACTTCCCTATAGGGAAATTCGCTAAAAAATTCAAAAGAACTTTCAACCCAGTTATGTCACCTGTTTTAATTTGGATTGTAATACTCTGTTTATTTCTTAAACTGTATGATGGCTATACCACAGACAATATAATACTTTAATGTTTGCATTGCCTGTGGCTATACCATCGCAGGTGAAGCTGCGTGTGTGTGTGTACAAGCTAGTACATTAATATAATCTACGTCACCGAACATGACCACAGAGCAGGTAATAAGGATGGCAACTCTATGAAGCAGTTTGTTAGATTATTTGCGACTATCAAATAGCAATTGAATAATATTTCAAATTTACTTGAAGCATTGGTTATAAGGAAAACTAAAAGTCCTCAGCCTGACAAACAATTAAACAATATATTATAAAGCATATTTCACACACCGTGAAATAAAAATATTTTTAACTGAGATAAAAAGTAGTTGTTCAAGGAATGTTATAAAATCCTTTAGGATATATAATATGGACGGAATATTTGAACAATTTAAATATACCGCTATCAAAGACAATAAGACAACGTTCTCTCTAAATCCAACAAGTTTTCACAGTGTGGCTCTGCGCCGCCAGGGGCAGCACCGTTTTTGGAAGAATATAACGCGAGAACCTTAACACTTAAACTAATACAAACACTTAAAATAATTACTGTAGAGTGTTTAAATTGTTAGGTTATGGGAATATTAAACTACATTCACCTTTATTCGACGAATTTCAATACTTCTACTTCATATGTAGTAGTGTATTTAACTTTAGAAAACTACCCCTATCCGCACGGATTGATACATCTCTGAGCTGAATATATACAAAGCAGTTGATGGCTTCCCTCGTACTTGCTTCGGCAGTACATATACTAAAATTGGAACGATACAGAGAAGATTAGCATGGCCCCTGCGCAAGGATGACACGCAAAATCGTGAAGCGTTCCACATTTTTTGAAAATGTAAAATTTTATCATAATCAAAACACCATAATTATTGTATACTTTTACTATGGTAATTTACATGTTCAAACGGTTTACGATTTTTCTGTGTTTATGTATGCAATATATTCAATTTTGTACAAACTTTGCTGCTGCTAACTTTCTATTGGCCATTGACTATATCGCGTAATAAAGGTCAATATACAATAAAATAAAAAGTCGGTATTTTTGCAATTGCAAGACCACATGACATTATACTTTTTACATTATTAAATCGATAGACGAAAAATAAAACTTAGTAAACAGTGTGTATATTGAAATAAAATATGCAATATATTTTTAATTACTTTTTTATATTGTTCAGGTGCAGGGGTAGAATAGAATGGCTACTTTGCTAGTTATATTATATTTTTAATTAATATAATTCAACTATTAGATCAGTATGAAGATTATTTTTAAAACTACCACGTGTAATTTGGAGACACTTAATTAAAAAAAAAGATTTTATTAGTTTATTAAAAATCAAGGACTACGTTTATAATTAACGTTAAATATTATCTATAATTTTTAAATTTATTTATTATTTTTCTCCTTAAAATGGGGCAAGTATGAACACAATATGATCACCTTACAGACAAATAACAGTTCATTGTCAAAGAATATCCCACCATTATTGAACTGCTTTTAATCCAA
The DNA here is from genome assembly GCF_028750875.1 of Macrosteles quadrilineatus. Lineage (NCBI taxonomy): Eukaryota > Metazoa > Arthropoda > Insecta > Hemiptera > Cicadellidae > Macrosteles > Macrosteles quadrilineatus. The sequence goes on along the minus strand of NW_026542597.1, from coordinate 18,957,702 downwards.
CTATACGGTGTAAAGAGGATACATTAATATACTCTTACGTTACCGAATATAACTATAACTTAAATTCTTTTAAGCAGATAATAAGGATGATATTTCTATGAAGGATTTATTTTGACCATTTAGGCTACCGAATGAAAAACAACTTAATAATATTCCCGCTAATCGTTAGAAGGAAAACTAGAAGGAAGTCTTCTGGATGAAAAAATAAAATTAACATTATTTATTGCACACCATGAAATACACTTTTTCTACTAAAATTAATGGTTGTTCATAAGTACATAATAGGGTCTGAATATTTGACAAATTCATATGTAAATCCCAAATTACCCATGAACCTTTTAATAATTACGAATCACACCCCCATTACCATATACATAAAATGTTCGTCATGACGAGAAACCTTGCGCAAAACTAGTCATTATTAACTATCCATAACATAAATTGCCCTTTAAGGTCGTAATTACTTTTTAAAGGGAACTTTCCATACCTAATGTTTAAAAATACCTCAGCTGTGCATATTTGTTTGTTATTTTTTCAATGTATTACCTTATTAAAATCAGATGTGATTATTTGTCTGTATTTACTGTATTATTTTTTGTTTATAACTTAACCAATCAATATTCAATAGTTTTACTAATACTAATGAAGTCAAACGGGTAGAAGCCCGTGGGTAACCGCTATTTTAAATAGACCGCCGTCAACAACACCCTCTAGATTAACCCAGTTGTCACAGTTCGACTCAGCGCCGCCAGGGGCAGCACCGTCTTGTGATGAATATTACTCGAGAACTTGAACACTTTAACTCATAAAAGCACCTATAATAATGACTTTAAAATGTTTAAATTGCTAGGTTATGGTAATATTTAACTTCGTATGACATTATTTGATAGGTATTAATACTTGTACCTAAAATGGATTGGTTTATTAAACGTTTGAAAACCACCCCAATCCACAAGGATTGAAACATCTCTGAGCTGAATATATACAAAGCAGTTGATGGCTTCCTCCGAACTTGCTTCGGCAGTACATATACTAAAATTGGAACGATACAGAGAAGATTAGCATGGCCCCTGCGCAAGGATGACACGCAAAATCGTGAAGCGTTCCACATTTTTTGAAAATATATATTTTTGTCATAATCAGACTAAAACACGCTATTTCAAACACCGTTTTGTACAATTTTTATAACATCTAATTCCCGAAATATCTTCATCGCTTCACGATTTGGCTATACAGTATATAGGCGTACATTTGTAAACATTTGAGTGATTTTGTAGTGTTAAATTACTTTGAAAGTAAAATCCTTGGTAAAACTAGGGTTGCTTTCAGAGAGGTGAAAGCCAGTTGAGCGGAACAAACGTGATTTGATACTTGTAAAAGTAACTAAATGAAAAAAGTCAATAGATTTATTTACTAATGCTGGTTTTATTGATTAAAATTATAATAATTCAAATTTACCTCATCCAGAAGTGCATTATGGTTATTACAGTAGTTGGAATCTGATATTAACATCCAAAAAGGGCATTAAAGTATAAAAAAGAGAAAGTACATTAAACATTCAAATTCAACTGTAGCCTACAACAAAAACATTGGACTTCATTTTTCACCCTTACAATTGGTTAAAGTACCTATTTAAGTATAAAAAACAGTACCATAAAACGGGTATTGTATAACAACAGGAGAGGAAATTTGACATTTAAATTCAACTGTGCAACATAAACTGAATAACAAGTACTTAATAACAAGTATTCTTGATGGAGGATATGATTGTAATGTAACTGGAATGTAGGTCTTCTGTCATTATTAGAACGATTTAGCGACGGCATTTTAATACTGGCCTTAATAATACCATTGGCCATTGGATACAGAAGATTTTAAAGAAAAAGCTGGCTACAAATTTAACATGGGGATGGAATGTCTAGTTGTGTTGATAGTCAAAGATAAAACATAGGCCTACGAAAAATGTAGAGCTATTTTAATGTAAGACTCAAATGTAAAACACCTTTAAAAGACTAAAATGAACTGAATTATCAGTCATGTATTTCAATGTGTAAAAACGTAAAACTGCAAGACTTACTTATTGAACAATAAAATAAGATGGCTGAAATGTAGGCCTAAACATAAGTAATAAGTAAACATCGCATTCAGCTTATTTAAGTGAAAACAGAATAATAATAAGTAGGGAAGACATGCCTTAAATATACAATGTAGATAATATAATTAGAAATTAGTAGCCTACTTCTGGACAGGCCTAGACAATAATTATCCATACCGTGGTTAAAAGTGTACTTCTATAAGCCCAGGTTTACTTATTACGGTTGTAACTGGACGTATGTTTAGTCCGTGACTTGGCATTCAAATAACAGTATTTATATAGGATAGGCTACTGTTATCAACATTTGAAATTACTGAATTGTTACCAAATTACTGTTTCACAAAATGCAGATAAAATTTTCAGCCGAGCCATTAAAATGAGGATTTGCCGAACAATTAATGATATACAACTTTTCACATTTCATAAATTATATCTTAGTTTTGCTATGGTCAAAAGGTCCAAATCCAAATGTTCTTTTCATTTGGTTTTTATGTAGTAATTTGCTAGAATCATTGACGTTATAAACAGTCAATGCTAGAATACTGTAGATGGTTTGATAAGACCATATGCAAGCATTTTTGAAATCGTTTCCCCGTTTAACCAACCATTCCAAAAGATAAAAATATAGATCTATAACCTACACTTTACCTCCCTCTAACCTTACTTTAAAACACTTATAATGTAGTCACGAATACTCATAAACCCCGACCTACCTTCCCCACATGCCAAAATCAGATCAGTGTTCAATCTGCGTTTTGTGTAATAACTTACTGCACCGTCGATGTAATTCAACATAAACCTGTGAGGTATTAGGTATTATCGATTTCGATGCGGTTCGATATATCGCTTATTAAATCCTGATTTCTAACATCGGCTGTTTCTAATCAGCTTGCAACACATATAGGTTCCCAAGAAAGTAGTCACCGGTCTGTATCCCTCCGCTCCTTGTTTATTCTCCGCGCATTGAGAAAGTAGTTCCGTATATTTTCTCGATTTGCAGTGAATTCCGTGCCTTAAAAAAATGTTTTAACGGTATTTTCTTGTTTATTAGGATCATAGAAATGGTTTAAAAACGTTTAAAAGAAAAGTCTTGAAAGTTCAGAAATACCTTATGATTCTCTTGTTTACATTTTTCTTGTAAACAAAAACCCTGTCATGGCTACTTTAGTCCGATAAGCCTAATGTTAAAAATTGGAAATTTTAAGTTCGTTTTAAATTGCATTAGCATTATCTAATTAAAATTTGTTTGTTTAAAAACCATCTCACTATTAGTCTAAGTAATTTTGTTAAGTTTGGCTGAATCATGGCTGAACATCTAAACATATGTAGTGGCCTCCGTATAATACTTAAGTACCATAAAACTTTCTAAAAGGAAACCTACGTATATTTCACAATACATTTGGTTTAAATATCAAAATAAAACAACTTTGAACAATACATACAGCTGATTCAAATCATTAAATTAAACCATAACAAAACACTAGCGCGCGTAGTGAATAAATAGAGAACTAATTGAGAGCGAGGGAAAGTAAATTTAGAGTGAGGGAAAATCAGCTGATCGATTTTCCCTCGCCCTAAATTAGAGCTTGGGAAACGGCTACTTTCATTGATGTCAGCTGTTATCGAAAATAGTTACTTTCGTTACGGAGTGAAGAAAAACAAATTTCCTGAGGTAGTGGCTTTCGCCAATCACATTTTTAGGACTAAAGTCCCTAATTCCAAACTTAAGTAAAAATCCTTCCGCTGGATTTCGAGATATACAGGGTTGGGCAAATGTGTGGATACCCCTAGTTAACTTTTTAATGGGTGACACCAGGAAAACTAAACTCCACATAACTTCATTAAAAATAAAACTGCACTTTTTGGACGGTATCCCAATTTTTCCCGGGACCCCAAAATGGGGTATTTTGGGGGTAGCTCCAAAATTTTAAATGTAAAGTTCCATCGAGTGACACCTCATTTTAAAGGCCTTTATTAAAGAAGAATATCAGAGAAAACTAGAGGTCTCTATCTCATTCCAGTACGACATGGCGGTCATTTGAAAATTCATCGTACAATTTAACCTCATTAAAAGTTTCTCTCAGGCTGATGAAAATTTAAAATGTTCTTTGTTAATGTTAATGTTAATGTAAATGTTAATGTTTCTATGTTCATAGAAACTCCATTTTACATTATTCCCCATCACCATTGGTGTACATAAAACTGTAATTTGAGAAAACAAATTTAATTTGAATTTTTATTTATTTACTTTTTGCAGGTTCATTTAAGATTACGTTTATGTTAATACTTCTTCATTATTATTTCATTAATATTAATTAGTTTTAATAAGTATTTGCATTAAAAGTCACTATTTTGAAATACTAGTAGAAAAAATCAAATTTGTCCTTGAATTTAAAAACAATAAAGAAACAAGCCGATAGAATTGTTATAAGTCGATGGATGATTGAGAAGGTAAATTTAACTTTGTTTCTTGTACTACTTTTCTGTTTATATTTTAATTTAAATCAAGTGAATGTCGTTTGCTGATCAAAAATGTTTCCAATTAACCAAATGTCTAGTATAAAATTATTGATTTCTAAATATATAACAAAAATCTGGAAAATCTATGCGTTTTGCCTAACATTACTGATGATGAGCAAGACTACACTGATGACTACTGATGATGAGCAAGACTACACTGATGACTACTGATGATGAGCAAGACTACACTGATGACTACTGATGATGAGCAAGACTACACTGATGACTACTGATGATGAGCAAGACTACACTGATGACTACTGATGATGAGCAAGACTACACTGATGACTACTGATGATGAGCAAGACTACACTGATGACTACAATGATGATGAGCAAGACTACACTGATGACTACAATGATGATGAGCAAGACTACACTGATGACTACACTGATGATGAGCAAGACTACACTGATGACTACTGATGATGAGCAAGACTACACTGATGACTACTGATGATGAGCAAGACTACACTGATCACTACTGATGATGAGCAAGACTACACTGATCACTACTGATGATGAGCGCTTTGATGACTCAGGCCATAGCTTTTTTAGGTGTCCACTATATCAATAAAAGGTTGCAATTGAACTACTTCTGTTTTTATTTTTACCTTACAATTTCTCATAGATTGAATCTCTAAGTCCCATTCCATGTGTCATATCAGAAAGGAAGAGCAAGAAACGATAAAACGATTTATTTATCAAATATTTTGAATAGAAAAATTTGAAACATTTAGTTTAGTTTATCGAAATAATATTAGTATAATTTTACATTTGCTGAAAACCACTAAAACAATTTAAAATTAACCAATTTATATACTTCAACCAAACCCGTTGGCAATAAAAAGACTAATATTACATACCGTTGATAAATGTTTCATAAAGAGATATTTCCCATTTTTAATTTTCCAAAATGTTGTTGAAGCATTTTTTTGTTTTTCCAATTTACCTAAGTATTATCATGAACCAAGACTCTTGCCCGTATTATAATGATTTGTTTCATTCAAGAAAGAAATGCTAAGATATTTATGTATAAGAAATATTTTAAATTTAGCAAATCTTTGCCATGTTAATTATAAACGAGTCCCTGCTCAACGTAGTTTTGTATCATGGTTTATACAGCTAAGATAATTGCTTCAGTACCCTAAGTAAATTATACCATTGACTATACCATAATGGTATACAGTCAATGAATATAATATGCAAGACTGCAAATAAAATGTTGATAGTTTTAAAAGTGCAACGGCGCTAGATGTGAAAACAGCATCAACATGTACTGCGGGTGGCATAAACACCAGACGGAAGGCGCTTGAAGGTTATAGCCATAAACTAAAGAATGTACACTTTGTGCACAAAATAAGCTATATTTATCACTGTAGCGTATATTTTAAAGAATAACGTCATAATCAGAATAGTTGTTTTTACAATCACTTCGTATAAACTAAGTTTTATGTTTTCGTTTCTTGGTTTGTTGTATTAATTGCTATATGTTTTATGTATTACGTTATACTATTATTATTTTGTACTACAAACATTTGTTTCATAAAGTCTGTGACGTTTATATTGCAGAATTAAATTCTTGTATTTAGAATAAAGTGTTTAATACGTTAGGTACGATTCGATTTTTTTAGAGTAAAATATGTGTACTAATATTATTTTTTAAATTGTGTGGGTTGCTGGAATCACATATTTTAATCAGTAATATGTATTGCATTGCTTTATACTGGTATGAATATTATTTACGCTAACTTATGTAAAATATCTCACTATTATTATTCACCTTAACATGAGAATGGAACGACTAGCTCTATTTTGGCGTCAACATCTCAATTAATAATAATAATATTCATAGCTAAAGATGTCACATTGATATATTCAGTGGCTCAGGACACTTTATATCTAACCATAAATAGAATTATTTTTTCAATTAAATTTAATTCAATGCAATTCGGTTTGTTCAGAAAAAGAAACATTACGTATAATTTGTTTACATCAAATACTCTGAAATTGTGTCCCTGCGAAGCAAAGCTTGAGTGCAGGGACCGAGTCGCATACATCAAGTGAAAATACTACATAATAACAAATACATAGATGTATCAATTGCATTAAATTGCGACATGAATATGTTGCTATTAACTATATTACTTTTGTGTTATCACTATTATGATTCTAAAAGACTAATTACTACATCGATGTAATAAAGAGGTAATGTAAATCCGAGATTCAATTATCATGTTGAACTACAACTTTTAATCTAAATAAACCTAATAAAAGGAAAAATATTCAAACCTATATACAAAATACCCCCGCCGCAGCAAACCTGCCGACTAAGCGAATTTCCATTTGCCTGAATTGATTTTAAATTAAATATATTTAAATAACATTAGGTTTAACGAGTACCTAGGTTTGCTGCTACAAGGAAACTAATAATGTGTGTTTTTTAGTAAGATATTGATAGCTTAGTATAAAATAAATAAATTTGCCAAGTTTGATCAAATTATATCCACAAACAAGCAAACCACAACATTTGACAATATTCTTCATATAAATAACATGGAAATTTTAAATTTACAATTTTTTTAATATTCTCCGTTATTAATAACCAAACAAAAATACTTTTATACACTAAATTATTTGTTTTTTAAGCTCTTTAAAAAGGTCTAAAGAGAAATTGGGAAATTTTGTGTTTTGAGGGTCAAAAGTGAGTCCCATGGTCCGATCATGCTGGTTCGCGAACTCATTCAAGTTTATCCCGCTTTACACCTTTAAACCAAACTTGATCAAAATCGGAAAAATATTACTCAAGTTATCGCGTTTACGGACGTATATATTTATATATATATATATATAAATCTATATATATATATACATATATAAAAATTTGAACGAATGGTGTTTTTGGCCTCTAGGGACCTCAAATCGAAAAAGTAAATCGGCCCCGGGTCCAGGTCTTACCATGAGTACTACGGTAATAGCTTATTCCCTATATGGGAAATTCGCTAAAAATATTCAAACCTATATACAAAAAAAAGACAGTACTGCACGTCAAAGAAAGAAAATCGATTTTTGAACTTTTAATTCCAATTTAATCATGGAATGGATAACATCGTACACAGCATTATATCATGGAGTCGCACACAAAGTAGACAGGTTTGGGAGGATTATAAATATAGTCTCCCCTAGAAGGGTCCATCCCTTAGTACCCTCCCTACTCCCTACTCACCCTTGCAGAGAAGTAAGGAACCTCTGTGGAGAGATTCGATATTCATCTGTTCACTATTGAATGCTCTATAAATGTTGGAGGTACATACTGGAACTGTTGCTCGAAATCGAGTAATAATAAGTATTCATTTGCAGTGGCCCAAATCTAAGTAAGCTATGTGTATAGCGATTCGATATTAATCTGTTTACTATAAAATCCCTATGAGTATTGGAGTATTATTATAACTTAAGTTGCTCGAAATCGAGTTAAAAAGTAGTAATTCCTAATGGCGATGTAAGTAAGCTATGTAGCGATTCGATAGTCATCTATTCACGATTGAAAGCTCAAAAAATGCTGGAAGTACGTACGGGAACTCCAGTTGCTCGAAATCGAGTCATAATAAATATTCAATCAAAGTGGCAGGAATTTAAGTAATTTTCGTTGGAAAACGGTTCAATATTCATCTGTTTACAAACAAGAGCGTCATCTGCTCGAAATCGAGTAATTTCAGGTATTAGTTTGTCATTGTAAAGATGTAAGTCAGCTCTGTAGACAGCTGTTTCATATTAACATTTTTATACTCAAAGCTCAATGTTGAAGAATCAGAATAATATAACGTATTACAGCAGATATTCATTTTATCGTAATAATATTCAACCATATCTAATGTAAATATAAATTATAAACCCTTTTTTATGCGATTTTAGTCAACAGTCAAATTAAACACAATTCCAATGTACATTGATGGTATTTGTAGGAACATTTAAATACAAATTGAAGCAGAACATAAAAAAATGCAATACAAAATCCTTAAAATACTTAGAATAGTTTAGAAACTACAACAACGATATATTATTGGTACTTTCTAATAATGCTTGATTATGTAACGTCGCAAAACACCATCTAACTTATCTAACGAAACCAAAGTCTTTGAAACTGATTAAAACCCATAGAGTTCCGGTCTCAAAAACGCCCCTGGCGTATTATCTTATGTATTAAAACGTGACAGGGTTTTTTTTATTTCACGATTCTGAATCAACCACTTGACGGATTTTCATGATTTTATTGTTGAAAGAAAGATAATTTTGAGAACTAGGGAATGTCAAAGCCATAATTTTAGTTTAGGGTTTCAATTCTTTTTAGAAATTTAGTTAAAAATGTTAAAAAGTCTATTAGCCGACGCTAACCTTCTACTCTAGCTTTTGGTATAATATAATTTGCAACAGCAGTAAACATTCAGCGTTTTCGACACAAATTCAGCATTTGGATGAAAATGAAATGACATACGTAGAATTGACTTATTTATACTATGTGTAATGCTATAATCATTGATACGTTCATTTATTCGGTAAGAGGATGAGAGTTTATTTAAATATACACAGTAAAATACTAGATGCTCTAATTTATTTTTTGAGAAGTCTTTAAAACATTTAGCTTGTTTTATTGCAATATGATTTGTTATAACTAACAGCTGGTTGAATAAAAAAATATTCTATAGAACTATGAGGTTAGTTTATTTACTCTGTGATTTTGTCATTGATATAGGAAATAAGTAAGATTCTATAACCATTGCTGTATACGAATCGAAGCTCACGAATCTTCAAAAGAAAGCTTATGGAAATTGTTTTACTACTTGAATTTTTGACGAAAGGTTGGGAAAATAACAATGAAATATGTTTTAATCCATCTTGGCAGCTTTTTCTTTACTAAAAATTTTGAGCTGCTTAAACTATGCCTCAATTAGTAATAAACACACTATATACAGGTAAATTGGATGCTCGATTCCCGTACGTAGGACGGACCAACAGCATGTAAATATTGATAACATCTAATAGCTTAGTTAGAAATGAACGGCGCAGCTACATGAGACTGTAAAGATTGTAATCAAACAATTGGTAGAAGTAGATATAATATACGGGTTTAAAGTCACTTGGGGCACGTTTTCCCATAAGAAATAACATGGGATCATTTTTTGGCCACTAAAACCAAAAATCCTGATCTTTTGCCTAAATATCCCTATAAAATTGTCAAACCTTATTTCTTACTTATTCCCCATAAATATATTCGATATTAAGCTAAAAAAGCTATTTCTTATATTTATTGACCCTTACAAGTGTAAATGTAGAGTAGAGGCAATATGATGGTTTAACATCACTTTAGGCACGTTTTCCCCATAAGAATAACATGGTGAACTTTTTTTGACCACTTTTTTAAAAATCCAGCTCTCGGCCTATACAAGCCTATATAAATGTTCAATACCATTGTACAACACTATTACTATTTCAAATCCATATCCATTCACATGTATATTCTCAAAATCATCAACTTGACAGTGCGAGGTTTGTACGCGAACTCGGGCGCGCTCCCGGCTCATGGCGCGCTCCTGACCTATGGTCAGGCTTCTTGCTCCTGACTCATGGTCAGTCTTCTCGTCTCTAGTGGCAAATACTGATTAAGTCTCGAGTGGGTGACCTCCCGTTGAAGTAATTTCTAATTAAAAATTTTGAAATTTATGTAAAAACTTCTTAATTTTTAGTTAAAAAATTTGAAAATTTCACAATTCCTGGTTAAAAATTTTTGAAAATTTCACAATTTCTGGTTAAAATTTTTGAAATTTTCGGAAAATCTATAAATAGAGGTGACATCAGCCCAAGTCCTCATTCCTAAACATGAAGCCGTCATGTCAACACTGCTCCGTGTCGCTCTCCACCAAAAGTAACCTGATTCGCCACTACAAGGTAATTCATCAAATGAATGTGAAACTGTGCAAGGTTTGTGATTTAATCTGTGATAATAATGTGGCTTTAAAATCACATATATTACAAAGTCACAAGACTTGTAATTTTTGTAAGAAAAATGTTGTTGGCCATTTTAGAAGACATATCAATTCTTGCAACAATTGTCCATACACAATGATAAAATTTGTTGGTGAATCAATTAGAGCTGAACTTGAAAATACTCTCAAGTCTTTTCCTCTGCCAATAAAATGGACTTTAGTTAGGAGAATTAAATTTATAAAATATTCAATGGATAAAAATGGAAAATTAGTTAATGAAAAAGAATGTATAGCGGATTTTAGAAGTCTTACTACCTTAATTATTGAGAAAAGAGATTTAAAGCCTCAAATTAAAAATGCACTTTTAAAGATTGATGCATCCATTCACAAATATCAAGCCCAAGGCAGTGGTTGGATATATGACCATACTAAGTATTGGCAGCTGCATGTTTACAAGTATAAACCCCTAACTCCAAAGTCATATATCCCCACACCAGAGAGTATTCAATCAAAACATGCAGTTCTAAATATAAGAAATTTTGACAATAAATGTTTCCTTTGGTCGATATTAGCAGCTTTATATCCAAGGAATTGTATCAATGAAAATGCTAATAGAGTCTCTAATTATGTACCCTATGAAAGTCAGTTAAATATGACAAATATAAAATATCCCGTAAAAATATCTGATATTGATAAATTTGAAACACAAAATAATATAAGTGTTAATGTATTTGGAGTTGAAGACCAGAAATGTGTATATCCATTAAGAACAACCAAACTGAATAGTAATACCCATGTAGATTTATTATTATTACAAGAAGGTCGTAAATCACATTATTGTTTAATTCGTGATTTTGATAAGTTAATGTTCCATTGTACAAAAGATAACAATAAGAAGCATTTTTGCAAGCTGTGTTTGCAACATTTTTACACCAATGATAAATTAGAACGTCATATAACATATTGTAAGAATTTTGATGCGCAAAGAGTGGAAATGTCTAAACAAGATATATTACAATTTAAAAATTATAAATATCAAATTAAAGCTCCATATGTAATTTATGCTGATTTTGAATGCTTTATAAACTCCAATATACATATTCCATCGGGTTTTGCATTTGTCGTAGTAAAAGATTCAAAAATTATTTCTGAAGAGTTGTACAGTGGTATAAATGTTATGGATGTGTTTTTCGAAAGGCTATTTGAGACTTATGATTATATTAAAAATCAAATGGCAATATACATTCCCCTAGTAATGACTCCTGAGCAAGAGGTATCTTTCCAAAACTCAACACACTGTCACATTTGTGAAAAGCCCCTATATTTTGATAGGGTGAGAGATCATTGCCATTCCTCTGGGCAATACCGTGGAGCTGCCCACAATGATTGTAATTTAAACTATAAAGTAACAAAGAAAATCCCAATATTCTTCCATAACTTGAAAAATTACGATGGACATTTAATAATGCAACACTTGGGAAAGTTTAATAAACATAAATTAAATTGTATAGCTAAAGATATGGAAAAATATATATCATTCTCTGTTGATGATTTGATATTTTTAGATTCCTATAACTTTCTGTCCCTTCCATTATACAAATTAGCTTCCAATTTAAATACATTTAGATTCATAGACAATCCACTACTACAACGTAAAGGCGTATTTCCATATGAATATATGACGGGACCAGATAAGTTCGCAGAGTCTCTACCTCCAATTGAAAAATTTTACAGTACTTTAACTAAAGAACATATCTCTTCCAACGAATACGAACATGCTAAAAATGTCTGGACCCATTTTAATATAAATAATTTACAAGAATATCATGATTTATATCTTAAAACAGATGTATTGCTACTGGCTGATGTGTTTGAGACATTTGGAGACCTGTGTTTAAAGGATTACAAACTGGACCCCGTACATATGTATTCACTTCCTGGATTAACATGGGAGGCCTGTCTTAGAATGACTGGTATAAAATTACAACTATTTCAAGATATTGACATGCATTTGTTCATAGAAAGTGCGATTAGAGGAGGAGTCAGTATGATTTCCACACGTTACGCTAAAGCCAATAATAGATATATGGGTGAACACTATGACCCCAATCAAGAGAGTGTGTATTTAATATATTTAGACTGTAACTCGCTATACTCTACAGCAATGTGTGAGCCACTGCCCGTGGATGGATTTCGTTGGACAAATGAGATAGACTACAAATATAATCAAAATGATGAGTTTGGATACATTTTAGAAGTTGATTTAAAATATGATAAAAGCTTACATGATTTATATAATGACTATCCATTAGCACCAGAGAAAATGAATGGCAAATTAATACCTAATTTAAATGACAAAACTAAATATATTTTACATTACAAAGCATTACAAAAATATGAGGAATTGGGTTTGATTGTTACAAAATACCACAGAATTTTAAAATTTAGACAGTCTAAATGGCTTGCGCCCTATATTAATTTTAATATTGAAAAACGAAAATGGGCTAAAAATGATTTCGAAAAAGACTTTTACAAATTGGTAAATAATAGTCTCTTTGGTCGAACAATTATGAATCAACGAAAGTTTCGTGACATTTATCTCAAGGATGAGTCACTATTAACAAAATATGTCACTAATCCAAGGTTTGACTGTAGCAAAAAGTTCGATAACAATTTACATGCTATACATTTAAATAAATTAGTTGTAAAGTTTAATAAACCTATATATTTAGGAATGACAATTTTGGATATAAGTAAAGTAATAATGTATGATTTCCACTATAATTATATGTCAAAATTTAAGAACAAAAGATTTCTTATGACAGATACAGATTCTTTAATGTATTCTATAGTTACTCAGGACTTTTACAAGGAAATAGAATGTGACTTGGACTTTTTTGATACCTCTGGATATAGTAAAGACCATTTCTTATACTCTGATAAAAATAAAAAAGTCACTGGCAAGTTTAAAGACGAATTAGATGGTCATATTATGTATGAATATTGTGGTTTAAGACCAAAGTTATATTCTTATATTCCTCTTAAATGGTTATATGAAGAAGACAAGCAAGCTTTAGAGGTGAAGAAAGCTAAAGGAGCTGATGGTGCTACAGTTAAACATCTCCTTAGACATCAACATTATTTGAACTGTCTTGCAACTGGGCAAGATTACTATGAGAATGTGACAAGAATTAAATCTACAAATCATCATCTTCAAACCTTGACCATGAACAAGAAAGTACTATCCTTTGACGATGACAAGAGGTTTATTCTTGAAGATGGCATTAATACTCTTGCGCTTGGTCATTATAAAATTGATCAAACATGAATTGTATGTGTAGATATAAAATAAATGCAAATGTTAAAAAACTCCAGTCTTTTATTTATTTACCCTTACCATCCTCTTGATAGAATTGGTCAAACATAAATCTATATTTACCATTATTCTTTGACCTTTCTTTGTCTATTACGAAAAAGCCATATTTAGTTTTATCCCAACATTGATGACAGAGATTTTTAAATTGGTCAAATGAAAAGTCATTACCAACATGATTGTGATATACATGTTTTAAATTTAAATCATCTTGTTTGAATAATATTAGGAAATTTACATTATCACGTAAATGTTTGTGTACTTTGCTGTAAGATTGACACAAGTAAAAACAGTTAATATTTTTATGTCGACCCATTGAGAAAAATTGTGTAATATTTGGACTATTTATGTCATCAAATACAACAACTGACTGTGATTTTACATCATTTGGTGTGATTTCACAGTCAGTAAACGTGTGTAATTTCACTTCATCACACAAACTAAATATGTCAATTATTTTTTTATATTTTTCTTGTTCTAAAGATTTAGATATTAAATATAAGTTTGTAAATTTTAATCCTTCCTTTCTTACAATTAAGTTATAAATTACAACCGTCTTCCCACTTCCACTTGGACCACAAATAACACATCGAATATTGGTAGGAAATAGACCCAACTTCTTTGGTATATTTTCCTTAGTATGTACTATTTTAAATTTGTGTTTTTGTTGAATAAAAGACACTTTTTATATGATAAAAATGGTAAAAAATGTCAATAAGAAAACATGTAAAAAGGGCAAAGGTTTATTCCTAAAGCCATACAGGGGTCGAGGGTTATTGAATACTCTTATAAATAACCTTCCATTCCCACTTCACATACCATCATATCGGTACTGTGGACCTGGAACGAATATACGTGAGAATCAAGCTAAAAATGTACCTCCAAAAAATAAACTAGACTCTTATTGTAAAGAGCATGACATATTCTACATGAATAATCCCGATACCGCTTCTCGGAACAAAGCAGACATGAGATTAGCAGACTTAGCTTGGACTAGAGTTACGGCCAATGATGCAAATCTCGCTGAAAAAGCTGCTGCTTATGCCGTAACAAATTTGATGAAGGCAAAAGCAAAAATGGGAATGGGATTAAAATTTAATAAAAAAGATGGACAACTACCAGCTGTTAGAGGCCGCAAAAGACGTGCCTCACTTCAGGGGGGTGTACCTAAAAAACGAGCTAAAAAATCTAAAACCAAGAGTAAAAGAGTGCGGAATAGTTAGTTTAGACAGTTCATCTGGCACACATTGGACAGCATATCGTAAAAATAAAGATATTGTAATTTATTTTGACCCATTTGGAATCCAACCTCCAAAAGAAGTAATTAAATATTTTGAGGGATATAAAATATTCTATACAACTGATCAAATACAAGATTTAAATAGTTCTATTTGTGGAATTTTATGTTTATCATTCATAAAAAATTTTTGTTTATAAAAATGGATTCATTTACTATAACATTTTCGGGTACAGAGTCAGAGCTAAAGTCAGTGTTCTTTCCTCCCATAGAATTAAATGATGATTATGTAATTGGATTAGTAGATTTTCAAAGTTATAATTCTATATTTAATGTTAAAAAACCTCTAAATACTTTAACATATTACAAAGTAGAGAAAATGACATTACCAAAAGGAGAGATCTCTGTCGATGATTTAAACCAGTTATTAAATGGTAAACTTAAAGTTATAATAGATAAAAATGGAGAAGCATTAATTAATACCAAATCCAAACTTTTGTTTAAAGGGCTTATTCCAAAATTAAATCAACTTAAGGGCAACAAATTAACCATTAGAGAAGGTGATGATGTTTTCTATTATGACCACAATGCTCCAGTTACGATAGAAATTTCTGAAGGAACATATGAGGTGGTTGAGCTTGCAAAGGAAATTCAAAAGCAAATCCCAGACTTTTTCCTTACAGCTAATAATAAAACTATGAAAGCGACACTACTTTCTAGCCACGTGTTTGATTTTACAAAAACATGTTTAGGGTCTGTTTTATTGGGATTTAAAGGTGTATCTACTCCTGGTGTTCAGTTTGAATCTACAAATAAAATAAACATTAATAATGTAAATGTGATTAGAGTAAAATGTAATATTGCAAACGGGTCCTATTTAAACGGAAACAAATCACACACCATACATAGCTTTTATCCAGAAGCTCCTCCTGGCTACAAAATTATCGAAGTTCCAAGAAATATTATATATTTTCCTGTAAATAAGAGAAGTTTAGATGTTGTCAGTATTACATTTGCCGATCAACACGACAAGGCAATTGACTTTAACGGAGAAGAAACTACAATTACTTGTCATATAAAAAAAATATGAGAATTTATAAGAATTTATCTATAAGTGTACAAAATGCTAGGTTCCTAAAATCAATAGGACTAAAGTTAAAATTTTCTATTAATAAAAATGGAAGATTTTCTAGACGTTACAGGGAAATCCCAATTCGACGATAGTGTGGTTAAAATTACAAATCACTCCTATGTTCCCCACAATACTTTAGCAATAAATAATTCTGATGAAATTCGAATATGTATTAATAATCAAGATTTGCTAACTCTACCATGTAGGAGTTATCTGTATATTAAGGGAGAAATTGAAAATCATGATAAAGGTCATTTTATAAATAATGCATTTGCGTTCTTATTTGATGAAATTAGATACGAAGTTGCAGGTAAAGAAATAGACATTGTAAGAAACCCAGGAATTTCTAGTCTTATGAAAATATTGAGCTCTTACAATAAAACTACTAAATTGTCAAATGTAGCATTTGATTCTGACACGAATTTAAAAGAGTTCCATAAAGGTGGCAAGTTTAGTACTTGTTTGCCATTAGAGATGTTAATGGGTGTATTTGAGGATTTTAATAAGGTATTAGTAAATGTCAAACAAGAATTGGTGTTGAAAAGATCCAAAAATGATTTGAATTGTATATTAACAACCACTAGTGCTCCAGCCAGTGGCACTGCTGATACGATTCCCAAAATTACACTTAACTCAATTCAATGGGTAATGCCACACGTGATACCATCAGATGGAGAGAAGTTACAATTACAAAAGATGTTATTGCAAAATAAAAATTTGCAAATTGCATTTAGAAGTTTAGAGCTGCATGAACTTCCATCATATCCCAATACCACAAGACATACATGGTCAGTAAAGACATCTTCAAGTTTAGAGAAGCCTAGGTATATTATATTTGGTTTCCAAACAGCTAGGGATAATAGTGCACGAAAAAGAACTGATGAATTTGATCACTGTAAATTAAAAAATCTCAAAGTATTTCTAAACTCTGAATATTATCCTTATAGTGATTTAAATCTCGACTTTGAAAATGGAGATGTCTCTAAAGCTTATGAGATGTTTATGAGGTTTAGAGAGACTTACTATAATACTATCCCAGATCCTATGATTAGTAGGGCTGAGTTTATGAAGAAATATCCACTAATTGTAATAGACTGTTCTAGACAGAACGAAACAGTGAAGGAAGGAATTGTTGATATTAAATTAGAGATTGAAACTGCAGAAAATGTGCCAGCAAATACATCTGCATATTGTTTGATAATACATGATAAAGTGTTTGAGTACAATCCTTTGTCAAATGAGATAAATAAAATGTAAATAAAAGATGAAAAACATTCAACAAGAATTGGTTGACTCTGCAAATCAAATACGAGAGAAATATAGAGCTTTAAAACGTGGCAAGTTTCTAGAGGCTGAAGAGAGGTTCCAAACATTCCAACCTTTAATAGAGCCATTACAAGAATTTAAAAAAATCACATCTATTGGCAAAACAGAGAGGCCTCAAATGGAGATACTCCCAATGACTCCATCTAGAATATCAATGATACCAAGATTACAACCATTACAACCATTACAGCAATCCACTCCACAGAAATTAGATTTTGGTCTTTTAGCATCAGACTATTTAGGAAATTACCTCAGTAAAAGTAGTATGACAGACACTACATATGGTATTAGACGAGAAGCAAATAAATTTTTTATTGGAAATAAGGAAGTTGATATTGCCAATGATGATGTCACAGTTGCAAATAAAACCTACAAGGGGACAAAAGGCTTGTGGCAGTTGTTAACTTTAAAAGAACCTGAGGATTATACTCAGGTTGATTTGCAAAATTATAAAGAGATTTTGGAAGCCACAAATGGACATTTAAAGAGTTACAAAGATGGTGCACCAATTTCAAGTAATAGACATACTAAATATCTTAATATAATTAAACCTCTTTTTAAATCTGTTGGTGAAGGTTTGAGACAAGTGACTGGTAATAAAATAGACTATATTTATTGGGATGATCCTAATGAGCTTGTAGATAGGTTAAGACTTCTTTGGCTAAGTCGCCAAGCCGGTAACTCAGGAGTGGATAATGAAATAGATTCCATTATTGAGGAATTAAGAGAAAGTGGAATTATTTATTAAATAAAAATATGTTTATAGATAAATTTTATCGTTTATATAATCCATATAATAAGCCTACAGAACCCAGGGCTAGTCATGAACCTACTTTAAATTTAAAAGACGATAGTTGGAATTGTTTAAACCGTAAAATTGGTAATGTTAAAGATGGGGAGTTTGTAGATGATGTATCAACTTTGGGTCAGACATTAACTAGAAAAGGTGATGTATTTTTACAAGGTAAAACTAAATATGAGTTTTTAGAATCTAAGAATAAAAATTGGAATGCTAAAAAACAGAAAATTACTAATGTGGAAAAGGGTAAAAGTTTAGATGATGTGCCCACTTTACAACAGACTTTAATACGAACAGATGGTGGTACATTTGTACAAGACAATAAAAATTATGAATTTTTAGAATCAGAGAATGGTGTTTGGAATGCTAAGAAACGGAAAATTACTAATGTAGAAAAGGGTGAAAGTTTAAATGATGTGCCCACTTTACAACAGACTTTAATACGAAAAGAAGATGGTAATTTTGTACAAGACGATAATAATTATGAATTTTTAGAATCAGAGAATGGTGTTTGGAATGCTAAGAAACAGAAACTTAGCAATTTGATAGAAGGTACGGATAGTAAGGATGCTGTGAATGTTTCACAAGTTCCAAAAATGGAAGCAGGCTATTGGGATTTTAATAATAAAAGGTTAGTACGTGTTAAACCTGCCGTTGATGACACTGACTGTGTTACAAAAGAACAGACTATAACTTTTGATAAAAAAGAAAAATGTTGGGATGCCAAAAAACAATATATAAGAAATCTGCCAATGGGGGAATATTTAGATGATATTTGTTTAATGTCACAAGCTATGTATTATGATGGATCAAAATTTGTATATGGAGGAAGAAAATTTAATTTGATGGAATACAATCCTGATTTATTAGTTGCCGACCCTACATCTTTGAGCGGATTTAAGTATATAGATAATAGACCATATATACCAGAAAACTATGTATTTAAAAGAATGGAAGATAATCTATTGATTGGGGCTAATGGTAATATATTTACAGTACAAGGAAAGAGTGATGTTATAAAAAATGAATGAAATTGCATACGAACTTCATAAGCCTGCAAGAAAGAATTTCATTAGAAGGTCTTTTAAAGTAATAGGTATAAACGAAACTGTACAAATAGATTTAATTGATATGCAAAACTATGCTAGAGAAAATTCTGGCAATAAATATATTTTAACTTTAATAGATATATTTTCTAAAAAAAGCTTATGCTGCTCCGCTAAAGAATAAGACGGGTTTGGTGGTTACAGAAGCCATTAAAACCATTCTACCAAAGGGGGTTAAAAACATTCAATCTGACAATGGAAAAGAATTTTTTAATCAATATTTTAGCAAACTAATGAAACAATTAAATATTAATCACTATCACACATTTTCTACAACTAAGGCTGCAATTGTGGAGAGGTTTCAGAGAAATTTAAAGAATTGGTTATATAGGGAATTTAGTGCTCAGGGAAGTTATAAATGGTTGGATTTACTTCCAAAGTTAATTCGAAAATATAATAATAAGGTGCATAGATCTATAGGAATGAAGCCTAACCAAGTGAGTATTAAGAATAGTAAATATGTGCATGAGAGGTTGACTTCTAAAGTAGTGCAAGTTAAAAAGCCAAGATATAAGGTAGGTGATAGTGTGAGAATTTCCAAGTATAAACATGTTTTTAGTAAAGGATATACCCCGAATTGGACAGGTGAGCTATTTACAATAGCAGAAGTTAAGAATACAAAGCCTGTGACTTATATCTTGAAAGATGAAAATGGTAATATAATCAGGGGAGGCTTCTATACAGAGGAATTGTTAAAGACCAAATATAAAGACATGTATTTGATAGAAAAGGTTATTAGGAGAAATGGTGATTTATTATATGTCAAATGGCTTGGGTTCCCAAGTAGCCAGAATTCATGGATTTCCACTAAGGATGTCCAAGGGAGCGCGCCATGAGCCGGGAGCGCGCCCGAGTTCGCGTACAAACCTCGCACTGTCAAGTTGATGATTTTGAGAATATACATGTGAATGGATATGGATTTGAAATAGTAATAGTGTTGTACAATGGTATTGAACATTTATATAGGCTTGTATAGGCCGAGAGCTGGATTTTTAAAAAAAGTGGTCAAAAAAAGCTCACCATGTTATTCTTATGGGGAAAACGTGCCTAAAGTGATGTTAAACCATCATATTGCCTCTACTCTACATTTACACTTGTAAGGGTCAATAAATATAAGAAATAGCTTTTTTAGCTTAATATCGAATATATTTATGGGGAATAAGTAAGAAATAAGGTTTGACAATTTTATAGGGATATTTAGGCAAAAGATCAGGATTTTTGGTTTTAGTGGCCAAAAAATGATCCCATGTTATTTCTTATGGGAAAACGTGCCCCAAGTGACTTTAAACCCGTATATTATATCTACTGGTAGAAATTTTTGCTGAAAAATTCTAATACAATTAAAAAATATTTATTATAAAAAGAATTTATATCCATACGAATAGTCTACACTAAAAATGCACAATTACGTATTAAACATTCAATTCATAAAACAAACCTTATACAAATATGACTCTACACCCAGTAAAAATCTTCGGTTTTTCAAGTTATACTTTAAAATAAATGCTAAAAA
The DNA here is from genome assembly GCF_028750875.1 of Macrosteles quadrilineatus. NCBI lineage: Eukaryota > Metazoa > Arthropoda > Insecta > Hemiptera > Cicadellidae > Macrosteles > Macrosteles quadrilineatus. The sequence goes on along the minus strand of NW_026542597.1, from coordinate 18,936,621 downwards.
TTGAAATGATTTACATTTTTTTCACACAAAGTGTACGCTTGCAGTAATTCCTTACATGGGCGCCTTCCGACTGATGTTTATGCCAACCGCAACACTGTCTGATGTTGATATCACGTCTAGCGCCGTTGTACTTTAAAACACATTTCGCCTACAGAAGGAAAGAATATCTACATTTTATCTATATTACGTTAGTATATTTTGTATTCGGATCTGATCGTTCCATCTCTATAGATCAGCTGTAATTCATTACGTCATTGTTTTGAACATCTGGTAAAACATGCAAGCATTGAAATTAGTGATATTTATCTCTTTGAATTTTCCATATAGTCCAGGCAAACTAAACAAACTTACATAGGGACCGTTAAAAAAATTGCAAGAAAACGTTTTATGGTTTTATTTTGTAGAGTTGGGTTTGCAGAATGACATACTAAAAGTTGCCAAAAATCGGTGCACGAGAAAACCACTAAAATCACAATTTAAAATGGCGGCTTTTTTCAACATTGGACAAATTAAAAAAACATATTTCTCATGCATTTGCTATGCACATTTTTCGAGATATTGACTTGGGACCACCGCCTGTATTTATTGAGTGGTTAGTACTTCATTTTGATAGGGAACATGTTTTTGGCCGCCATCTTGGATCCGCCATATTGGACATAGATAATTTTTTTTCAATGTAATGATAGTGTTGTGACACATCATCACCAACTACATTTTTACACTGATTTCAATGCCGAAATCCGTTTTTAAATATCTTTATTCATTTAGAAGATATATACAAAAGAAAACTCTGCACCATACATTTCTTATGGACGTTTCGTAGTTTGATATTTTTTTAAAATTATTTTTCTTATATCTCCAGTTCTTATTAACGCTTGTAGTTCGTTCTAGGCTTAAAATATTCAGTAATGTAAGGGCTTTCATTTGAGCTCTTGATCATTAAAATCAGACGATTTAAAGACCTGCTACGAACCTCAGAACAATATTAAATTTAACTTTTTAGAAATATATTTTTATTAAAAGATTTATAACTCGGGTTGTTAATACGTCACCGAGTTCTTTCTGGTCTCAAATTACTCAGTAAATGTTTGGCTTTAATTTTATTGATCATTAAACAAAATCTGACAATTTTAAAATGAGCCATGGACCATAATTTAACATTAGAATGTATTTATTTTGAAATTTGTCTTTAGTTAAGGACATATATCCCAAACCCTAATAACTCCTGGAAAGTAATTCATAGCTAAAATAAAAGTCAATATTTTGGCGAATTATTTAAGACTATAAAGAGTTTTGGGAGTTATTTAGAATTAGGAATATACGTCTTTAACTAAAGACAAATTTCAATATAAATACATTCTAATGTTAAATTATGGTCCATGGCTCATTTTAAAATTGTCAGATTTTGTTTAATGATCAATAAAATTAAAGTCAAACATTTACTGAGTAATTTAAGACCAGAAAGAACTCGGTGACGTATTAACAACCCGAGTTATAAATCTTTTAATAAAAATATATTTCTAAAAAGTTAAATTTAATATTGTTCTGAGGTTCGTAGCAGGTCTTTAAATCGTCTGATTTTAATGATCAAGAGCTCAAATGAAAGCCCTTACATTACTGAATATTTTAAGCCTAGAACGAACTACAAGCGTTAATAAGAACTGGAGATATAAGAAAAATAATTTTAAAAAAATATCAAACTACGAAACGTCCATAAGAAATGTATGGTGCAGAGTTTTCTTTTGTATATATCTTCTAAATGAATAAAGATATTTAAAAACGGATTTCGGCATTGAAATCAGTGTAAAAATGTAGTTGGTAATGATGTGTCACAACACTATCATTACATTGAAAAAAAATTATCTATGTCCAATATGGTGGATCCAAGATGGCGGCCAAAAACATGTTCCCTATCAAAATGAAGTACTAACCACTCAATAAATACAGGCGGTGGTCCCAAGTCAATATCTCGAAAAATGTGCATAACAAATACATGTGAAATATGTTTTTTTAATTTGTCCAATGTTGAAAAAAGCCGCCATTTTAAATTGTGATTTTAGTGGTTTTCTCGTGCACCGATTTTTGGCAACTTTTAGTATGTCATTCTGCAAACCCAACTCTACAAAATAAAACCATAAAACGTTTTCTTGCAATTTTTTTAAGGTCATATCCTATATTTACCCGACTAATACTATGACAACAGTGTATAGGCCAAATATGCAATAGTGTGGATAAAATGATATTGCGTAGTATGATTTAAATATTTACTGTAAAACATATTTGATGGCAAGACACTCTTTTCGTGTTCAACTAGGCTAAATCGCATCCAAAACACGTACCTACTTCAACGTGAAAATAAATTACTACAGTTATAGTTGAAGTAATGATGGTACACAGTTCAAATATGTTATCGAGATAACGAATATAATAATTATTTGGCTACGCATTCGAAATCATTGTTTCATTCGCTGGTTTGTAAGATAGAATTGCCAATGAGATGAAGGTAAGATTGAATGTCAGTTAATGTACATGATAAACACAATCATCAACTATAATCAACAAATATTACTCAAAAATAATCATGTCTTTGAACACTTAAAAGAGTCTATAACATTCTGATGTGAATGTATTTTTATGTATATGTCGATTTTTTTGTGTTAGTGTGTAGTGTGTTAGTATGTCCTTTAAGTATATGGACATTGAGTATTACTCAATGATATGGATAAATAATACTGATGGAAGGATTAGTATATTTTATCATAGATGAAGTAATTTTATATATTTTTTTAGATTTTACTAATAAAATAATTATTAATGATTTAATCATGTTTAATTTAATTAAAACATTTTATTTAAAAAAAAAAATAATTTCAACAATAGCGTAGACTACAATAAAATTTCGGAATCAAGAAAATAATCAAGCATCCATAATATGCGTACATAACGTCTTAGAAATACACTCCTGAGCTTTTAAATTTGATGGCAAATGTAAGGTTTGAATGGCAGTAAGGAAATTTATAATTTGTTTTATACGCAATTACTGCTTAGTAAAGTTAACATTAACACCAATTATAACAGTAACTAAAGATTAAACAATAAAATGCATAAATTAAACATATAAAGAATTATCATAAAATTATAATTACTTTATTTTGTTAAAACATTTCAGGTCCTTGTGAGGTTTATTTCTTAAAAGACATTAAAAAACAATACATACAACAAAACTCAATCGTTGGTCACATACACTATAAAAATAAAGATAATGCTATCATAGTAAATTCGTTTTGTATAAAATGTCAGTTAAATCACAATTAATTATTAAGTATTTAATTATTCCAAAAGCCATAATACAGCAAATGGTATAACAGTAGTCATTCTGCAGCTTGCGTTATTAAACCATTGCAATAACGCTCTTAAATACATTGGTTCTTAGAAACTATCTAAATATAAATGCCAACCAATCAGAGCCTCATGTCTCAATTTTAGTTTTGGGACGAATGCATCAAGGCCAGACACAGTACAGGAAGTAAAACGGCTCGGTTTCCGGCAACGCAGGGAATTTTAATACCGCAGAGCTGGCAACACTGACGATAGCTATCCAAGGTTGCCAACCTACATACGTGCTACAAACCTCCCTTGCTATGGCGTCTAAATTACTTTGCTGCTTAATTTAGAACTATTATTAACCTCGATTGTTCTAGCTAATACTTAACTGAAGATGTAGCTGTTAAACAAGTTTTTCACATTATTACATCATGTGGGCTATAGTTAATTGTTGATTGTAAAACTAATCATATGATTAGAGTATATTTATTTCGACTACCGGTAGGCCTTATCTTTGTTTTTTTCAATGTTTCAGTTAAGTTGGTTCTGATACGATAATGGTGAGGAATTATTTAATCTCAATAATTAATTAGGTCAGTTTAAAAAGCGTATACGACATATAAAATGTATATTTACACACATAATTATACATATTATATATTAATACATATTATTTATATAATATGTACACAATTTGGTTTGAAAAAATAACAATAAAATAAGATGAGACAGTTTCCTTATTTGGATAATTGGTGCAACTTGGACTAATGCAATAGGAAGACATGACCCTCCCAGTCCTAAACCCACCATAAAACTAGTCTTGAATTTAATTTAATGGAAGTTAAAAATGTATACTCACCAGCTCAGTAAACATAGATAACCCATCGAAGAAAGGTTATTGTACGATATGTAGTCATCATATAGACAAATTTTTAAAGTTGGTTCTTTAAAAGAATTGCATTTTTATATGAGTTTTTTTACATTGCCAAACATGTGTCTATGCTTTAAGTTTTTAGTCATAATATGTAGGCGTTGCCTTACTTTGTAAAGAATTTTGACATATTAATCTATGAATAAAAACCAGAAAAAAATTATTTGTCTATTCAGGAATTAAAAAAAAAAGATATAGTCACTAGTTTTCAAGTTTTTTGAAGATACAGGTCAAAAATGAGAAATTATTCCGTGGGTCAAAAGAATTATTTTTAAATGTTCAACTTTATTGTTTTAACTACCTACGACACTTTTCCTAACCTATACATTTTAAAGGAATTATTATATTGCATAGTTTTGATATTAATCTACAATATTGTAATAATATTTCACCATTCAATTAACCTTTAAAGTTTTCACTTAATCTTTAGGGGTTTTCTCTATAACATTCATAATTTTATAAAAACACTTGTATCAAATTCATTAATATTGTCCTCATAACTGTATATGAATAGTTCTTGTATTTATAGTAAACAACTAACAGTATGCATGTTTAATAATCTAATTTGGATCATATATTTACAATTTACCATAGTAAATGTATAGTAAGTATAGTTGCTCTATATAGCTGATCAAGAAATGATATAGCCAAATACATACATTAATAATTTTGATAACTATAACTAAAAAAACAATACATATTATATTGGTTTATCAAATTTAACTTTTCCTTGAACTACATAAGATGCAATATAAACTAGGGGTTTTAAAATTAGTTTATTTTACTTAATGTAATTCTTACTCGTAATTTCCTGGTTTTAGACCTGGATTTTCCAGGATTAAACCAGGAATTTACAGCTGGTTTTTCTATTTCGTACAGTCTCCATTCTTATAGCAAAAACTGAACCATCCATTAATTTGAAGAACTCTTCTGATTTTGATAGTGTTCTTAATTTTCTATTTATTTCAGTAGTCTATATTTGTCATATAAGCATGATCTGTTAACTCATATAAATTTCAATATTTTTGTTTATAAAATGATACCCTTGAATGGGCTACGTTTACATATAAGTTTTATTTTATCAAATATAGTTGGAAAAAGTTTATTATTATAATGTTCAAGAGCTAAAGGCACACCTTTATTTTCATTATCTAATTATTTTTGAAAGTATAAATCAATATTTTGTAGATAACAATAATCAACATACTTATGTAATCCTACAAAATTGTTTTCCCAGTCTTATAACTTATATGCATTAAAATTCATGTATTTCACATCTTTAGTTACAATAATTTTTACTTAAGGCACAACCATACAATTTATTTGCATCTACACACAGTACTGTATATAATTTTCTGGTTTTGCTTTAACATAACTTTCAGTATGTTTATTATTTATTATTTACAATATATTTAAATAGATTTTTATATACCACATATCGTTCTTTTTCATCCATTAATATGCTTACTCCGCTCAGTATTGCAAGCACACAACTGAATTGTACACCTAGTATCAATTTGATCATATATTTTAGCTCTTTTTTATGAAAAGGCTAAGTGTCTATAAACTATTTTGACAGAACACACAAATTCCAAATAAGAAAAAGTTCCAGTTTTTAATCTTAAAATACAACTTAAATATGTGATGTGCTAATCCATTAGTTTCCTGTTAAATGCCAATGATCTCACGTTTCTTAAATCCTTTTCATAAAGAGAACCATTTCAAAATATATGACAAAATCAACTTCATTTAAAAAAAATCACTAACTCCTTTTTTAGTTCAATTTAATGTTGTTTTTTTCAGTTGTTTTTCTTTTTTTCTATGTTACATTTGTTTGCATTGTGTTAACAACTAATTTAGAATAGTATATTTCGTACCTAGGGCCGAAAATGAGGTTTTGCCGGCTCGAGACAGTTTTTAAGTTCGAGACGAAGTCGAGAACTTAAATCGATCGAGAGCTGCAAAACCATTTCTGCCCGTGGTACGAACGCTATTTTTCACCACACTATACCCTATTACCACTATTCACCACTATAATAATGCACACTGATAGTCAACACAACTACAACATTAAGGTTATGTAAAGAAATAATTTGAGGAATCAGCAAAAATAAAAATAAATAGTTGCTAGGCAACGGCGACAATAACACAATTCTATTTCAATGCTATGGATTTTGATTGTGTATTTAAAATGCATTCATGTTTTAAGTAAGTAAGCGGACAGCTGATTTTGCGGCCCCGGCCTGTAAAAACCTGCTCGGTCCCCAAATTTCTATGACAGCTGGCATGGCCAGCAAAACGTAACTTTCAGCCACCAATTAACGTATGTAATACAGCCAAAAACATCATAGTGTGGTGAAAAATAATTAACTTCTCTTTAAACTCTGTGACACATAAATTGAATGTTATTATTAACGCTAGAAACTAAATAATAATACATTGTGAATCCATATGGTAACTTACATGTATTAAATTTTAATTGTGTTTAATTGTGTGTAATTTGGATTATTCTTACAATAGTTATTCTTATTTAGTAAATATTAAAGAATAATCCCATTATATAAATAATAGATACTAAACCCAGCCGTTTGATCCGGTCTTGCAACAACCTCATGGTAGGTCTACATGGTTCTAGCAAATTACAAATTATTGGATGATTTTAAAATCTTTTGTTTTTATAGTAATTACTAAGCATCTTCTACAAATGTATTATTTATGTCATGTTTTATAACTGATTGTGCTACTTATCTACTTACATTTGTTGTTAATAAGTAAGGTTAATTAATACCATTTTAAATACATTAGAGCAATATTTAATCTCGAATCGTATTGATATCAATGGATGATTTGATTTAATGTAAAACGATATTGTTAAAATATCTTTATCTGTTAAGCTCATTTGAAAATCAAAACTATTGAATGCTCCCTCATTATTGTTATTTTCATATTGTTTTACCGTAGGATAATGATCTTTATTTTATTTAAAATCTAATAATAGTAATCTTTTTTTTTTTAGTTAGCACAACATTTGAAAGGACAACATAATGCACCTGATTTAATGACTTATTTTTAGTTAATCCAATCCTTAATTAATTCATTTAAATACAACTTATTATGTCAAGGAACTACCATTATGATTATATGATTTAAATAAGCTGTTTAAGGATTTAGTTTGCGTACAGATTATTTACATAGTTTCATACAGAAACTCTATTTGTGACTTCATCTAATTTTTTATAGCGTAATGGAGCAGATTTGTTAAAATTTATTGAGATTTTTTTTAGTGTTTAAATTTATTATTTTTGCACCATAATTTTGAATAATCAACTTCAGATTTGTGTTTATTTTATAAATGTCTCTGAAATATAATGTTATATACAGTAATCTGTAGATGATGAATCTAAAACATCTTAAAATTCATAATTTTGATTTTCATCATTTACTGTGGGGGAAAATCATTTACTTAAAAATTATTTTAATTACTATTTATAATTGTAATACATAACTTTTTTTTACTAAATAGGTTACAGTTTTAACTTTATTTTTACAAAAAAATCTTAGGACCAGTAAAATATAAAGCAGTTTTGTCTTTATTTTAATTTTCAATTGTTTTGTTATATATTTTTAATGATTTGTTTGTATTTTTAAGTGCCTCAGGTCGTGTTTGAGCTACTAACCAACTAATCCACATTCATAATGTTGTAACCCTAATCAATTTTATAATCTATTGATTACGAATTGCACATTTTTAGCTCTATTAAATATATATATTTTAAATTTTATTTTTGTTAACAAATTGTTTTTATTATGTATTTCAATTCAGTTATTCATATTTTGATAAAATTCGTTGAGGTACTTAAAAAAATCGGATGTAAAGGATATTTTCCTATTATGTTTTTTACAAATTTCTGAAATAAAAAATCTGCATTTTAAACATTTATTAAAGGAAAGTGTTTACAACCCTACTATACTGCCTATTTTTGTCATTGTAACTTCTACGATTCCTTGTGATCTAAAGTAGATCTTGTAGATTGGAGGCTTGTCACAAAGGGCGCTAGTGTATACAATTCTATTTTATACCTTATTTGTTGTTGCTGACCAGGTTGATGGGTCATAACAGTTGCGATAACTCAACAAAAGTCATTCCATAAGTTTGACTCTGTAAAAAAGTTTGTGTATTTGACAGAATTTAGTAACTTATATCAGAGCAGTCGGTGGCTCACATCAACTATGACGATTTTGATCAAAAATCTGGCTACAAATTTAACATGGGGATGGAATGTCTAGTTAGTAATAATAGTCATAGCTAAAAAAAAAACATATTCCCTAACAACATTTACAAAATTGACAAGGAACCTTTCATGACTTTTTAACATCTTAATAATTAGCCCAATCTGAAAAGTTTATGCGCAAGAACCCATTAAATACGTACATTCATTAATCTACGTTTTTACCTGTTGTAATGTGAGTGGATTTCTTGCGATGTGAGTAAATAAACGTATCTTAGAACCACGTTTTATAGTGTAATTTATTTTGTACATTTAGTCCAAACTCGTTTGTGTTTGTACATTTCAATTAATTTACTAATGGTATTGACGTTAAATTATATTTAATGTTCACTATCACACATTTTAAAATGCATGAGTTTACAGAAATCGTACAAAAAGTTAATACAGATTTTAATACACCCATAGCATGTGGAACTATTTTTAAGTTGATTCTGAGTATCCAAAACTATCCTGAAAATTCTACATCTTAATTGAAACCGTGTGTTAGTTTATAGCTGTATAATCTTATCAAAACATTAACATTCGTGAACTAGCAACAATTGTTTTGGCTACTGCAACAATACTTGACGAAACGATTCAAACTCGCTATCAGTTAATTATTGTTATCACTTCGGATAAGTAAATTAAAGAACATGTTTGTTAAGTACAAAATAAATTGTTGTTGGACTTTCAACATGTTACATGATTTGTAACAGATAAAAAGTATTGGTTTAAAGGACACGAAGGTTGAGTAATTGAATTGAAAATGTTTATGAAAGATTTCGGTTTAGTTATTTTAGGCCTATTATTTCGTAATAACATAATCCTATCATTCCTAGCATTCTCCTAGCATTCTAAACATTCTAAAATAAGCATTCTAAGCATCTAAGTTCATTCTAAGTTTCTAAGCATTCTAGCATTAGGCATTGGCCTAGCATTCTATTGCGTAAATATAAATATGGTAGGGAGTATTAGAGGATGATGCTAGAATTCTCCATCGTTTACATGCAATATTAGGTAGCTAATTTATACAGTCAAAAAACAGTATTATTTGTGCAACTAGTGGGCGAGGCGAAGTGCAATGACAGTTTGCACCCGCGTTACACATGATATTTTCCTACAGTTACTAATAGTAATAATTAGTGTACAAAGTAAAAAGTGTGCGGCAAAGTAAGTAAATGCAGCAACTAGCAAATTTCTGAACTATAATCAGTGAAAGAAAGCCCACTTTGTCGGGTGACTGCAGGAAAAATTAATTTTAACTTTTTGAGTTAGTTATCCCTTATAATGGTGCATCATGAGGAAAATCATGATTTACTACTTTATCTCTTAATATGATTTACCTTAGTATCGCAGTTGCTTACACTACCTACGACAGTTTTTTTTAATAACTGACATAACGTCTTAAGAGAGGTTATGTTTTCGTTTATAACCTCTCATTGCCATTGGTTTTGATGCACCGACTCATTGTCCCGTCCACTCACTCATTGTATAATCAATTACATCGGTCTTAACAGCTGACAAGTTCATCTTTGAAATATTACAATTTTACTTCTTTTCCCTCGAACATCATTGGTCCAAAATTGTACTGTAAAGTAACAAAACAATGCTGTTAAGTAAACAATTCTGTAAAGTGAATCTTTTCAATTTTAAGAACTGAATTGAAAAGGCCAGAAACGGTCGTAGGTAAAATGTATGGTGGACAATAATTGCGCCAACTGACCTGAGTCAGGTAGTCGTCAATTCGTGTATTCCTGAATTGCGCCAACTTCTACACTACCACTAGATATATTCACTGCGCCAAGTGGCGGCCCTCTTTCACTGTATAATTAAGTAGGTTTTGGTTCGGTTTGGTTAGGTAAGGTTAGGTTAGGTTTGGTTTGTTTAGGTTAGGTTAGGTTTAGTTAGGTTAGGTTTGGTTAGGTTAGGTTTGGTTATGTTGGGTTTAGTTAGGTTAGGTTGGTTAGGTTAGGTTTGGTTAGGTTAGGTTTGGTTAGGTTAGGTTTGGTTAGGTTAGGTTTGGTTATGTTGGGTTCAGTTAGGTTAGGTTACGTTTGGTTTGTTAGGTTAGGTTAGGTTAGGATAGGATGACACGTAAGGAAGGACATTCCTTCTCCCTCACCCTTACCTGGCTTGGACTTGGCGCAACTGTAACATTTATTGGGACTCTAAGGGCTTAACGCAATTAAGGAACTCTTTTGCGCAATTAATGCACGACCAAAACGTTTTGACGTTTTGTTAATTGTAATCGTCAATGTTATCGTAACGCCTAGACATGTATTCTAAACAAAGACTCGTTGTGGCGTGACGCACAAAGCTGTGTGGTGCTGACTCATGTGACCAGCCTCGCTGACGTAGCCTCAGCAATCACTGGACATACAAACAGTAGAACTGTAGCACGTTGAACAAAACAATTACTGGTCTGTCACACAATTTGTAATTTATAAGGTTCTTTTAGAAGCCCCGTACTTCTATCCTTTATGATTGATATAATTAATATTGGGAAGGATACAAGTATTGGTGTTTACAAAATGCATTAATGTTCAGTTTGTGCACCAAGCCTTTAGCGTCACAAAAGAGTAAAAAGTGTTATTTACAATGAATTTATGATTTGTTGTACTAAATTATACGAAACAAACTACTGTACCTGGGCTTCGCAACGGGGAGATGTACTATACCGCCTAATCCAAACACTTGTTAATTAGTTGTTATTTATATACAAAAAGCCACCAAATTTATACAAAAAAGTATAACCTTCATTCTAATTGTCCAAAATGTATCGATTAAATTTATTTTCATAACTTAGATACTTAAATAAATTGAAAGCAGAGCCTGGTCTGATACAGCAATGGTTGTAGAATCTTGGTTTATTTCTATAATCAATTATTTAGTTTTAAAATAAGTAATCTATGGCAAAGTTTTAGAATAAATGAACCTTCCACATATTTGTGTAAATTTAGTTTGTTTGGATCAGCTGTCTACAATAATTATGAAATAAGCATTTGGCAGTTCTGATTGTTTACATTTAAATGTCAGCGAAAAGGTAAAAACTGTGAATTTTCTCATGCTTCCATGGAGAACAATTTTTAATATTTACTTTTGGAAACATCACCTCAAAACTTTTGGACATAGAAGGGGCGTAGCTCGAAAGAGACTCCAGGAACAGGAAGTGAATATGCCTAAATATATGGACCATCTTTATGCTTAATTTTGACTCTATTGGTTTAGTATTTTAGTCATGACAGCTGCCCAGACAGTCAGACAAACACCACCTCGATTTTATAATAGTATAGATTATATTTTTTAGCTGTATTTACATATAAATAAATATTGAGAGGACTCAGCTTAAGACAATATTGAGATATTTGATTGAGATATAGTTCGTTTTTAAATATATTTATGTTATACTCAAAATTGCTTTTGAATGAGTAAATTTTTTCACAAATAATTCTTATAGCAATGCTGCTCAAACCCGAAATATGGATTTGGTGTGTGTATTTTTATTTCCCCCAGAAAATGTATCCTAGCTTCTTATCAGGATATGGACTTACATTATGGAAATATTTCTTACGTTGGTGGAAAGATTGTTTTACAATAGTTTAGGAAAATAATAAATTGCACATGGCGTCCCTACGGAGTATATCAAAGTTCTACCTTGAAAGATGTGAAATCAATCATTCTGCGTTTTTTTTTCTATTTTCTTACTTAGTTTTACTAATACATTGTTTTTTATGTTGTTTTTTTTGTGTTATTCAACCGGCCGTGTGTAAAATTATGGGTATTTTAAAACGAATGTGAACATCTTTAGTTTTTTTTATGTAACCAATTAGACCGTTGAATACCTTAAAATTACATATACTTACTATACTAACTTGTTTATGCTTGAAATGAAAACTTAAATAACAGTTTTTTTTATAAGATGACATACATCTATGTCATCCTAGACGACAGTAGTTACCTTTGTATAAAAGTTCGACTTAATTGATTCAATATTCAATAGTTTTTTGTTGTTTTTTTTTTACAAAAGGGCAGACAGGATGGGTTTCAATGATGGAATTATATATAGACATCACAATAACTGATATTGTATTACATTTAACTAATAATCTGATGTATTAATATTTTCTATGATATGCTTTTTAGTTAAATTACCTAGTAAACTGTGGTATGAGTATTTTCTATTCTGTACTTAATTAGTTAAGTTACTATTTATTTTAAATGTGTGATTTTATTAATTAGAGAATAATCAAAATAGCCATTTCCCTATAGTAAAATTCGCTAAAGATAAAAGTATGTGAAAATATTAATTATTATGCGTTGCAAAAATCCATTTAATTAAAGTTACAATTCAGTAAAAGTATGTGATTTTTACTTATACATAGGAACGCTGGAACACCAGAAAACGAATATTATAATGTAATATTTTTTACGCCACACTACACTGTTTTGACGAACTTCCCACGCTGGGATTTAGTCCAGAAAACAGCTGTTTGCCGTCAGCTTAATCAAATGGGGTTTCATTACGTACTACTGTACTGTAATGAGTTTTACCGGACACCAACCAGCTGATTATATACTGTATTTGGCAATGAGTGAGAGTGGTTAGTTTATAAACAAAAACATAACCGCTCTTAGAGGTTATGACTAGTTATTTTAGCCCTTTAGTCGGTGGTAATATACTAAGGATTTGTACGGATTTAGTGGTATGGCGTAAAATATCAAACGCCACTCGTCCAAAATCTGTTTACCGGACTAGTAACGTAACCTATTTCTATTTCGAAATATAAAAAATAATTCGTTTTGTGATTTTTTTTCTGCATATTGACCTTTTTCGTAAATAACTGCTTATAACGTGTTATCTTTATATATACAGCATTCCTGTTGTTAACCTCGTAAAGGCTTAGCCCAACAGCGAATGACTTCTGGGTCTAAAATCAACCATATGGGATCTACGTTCTGTAAAATAGCAAATAATAAACCTATAAGAGCAGTAGGACTGTCTTATTAAATTGCCTAACTGAATGTAGAAGAAAACTGAAAACTCGGTTGTTTGTCATCCGATTTTAACAAACAAGGTCTCATTTGATTTTGATTTGAATTCTCTATCTTTTTGATCATGGCATTTTCTTCTAAAAATATTTTTTGTCAAACGATTTTCTTGATATTTACAGATTTATGAAATTTCGCATTAAAGATTTTAAATGGCCGCCAATTGAAACGGCTTGATATATTGGAACAACATTTTCTAAGCTTGTTTTACCTTCTAAGCTACACATTTAGGCTATACCAATTTTGAAATTTCTATCTTGAAAAATCTCCAAGACAAAAATATTTTTTTAATCACAAACGGACCGACAGAATTTTAGACCTATACTTTTATGGCATTTTATGTTTGTCTTAGTCCAATGAACAAGTCCACAAAATATCTCCAGACAATTTGGAAACACCCTGTATATTCAGCTTTGGTGATCAACCTGAAGGGGATCTACAAACTAATGACAGCATTAGTAGTGTTTGATTTTATCATCGTTAAGTCGAACCTCGAATACAAACTAATAATAAAAAAAAACACTTTATTTTATAAGAGGCGTTGTTTTGCGATTAAGGTTACGGATGAAATTCCCAAAGACAGAACAATTAAAAATCCCATGTTATTCTTCTAGGGAAATACTAAACTGTTGTAGTTTGCTTGTTTACGGATATATTTTGATCAATTTGGTAAATTTATTTATTTCATACTATTAACTATTAACATTAAAAAAACATCCTTTTTCCTTCCCTATAGCAGCTAACCTAAGTACACGTTAAACCTTACGTTATTATAGTTGGAAATTAATCTGACATATTTAACGAAATATTTGAGTAAAAATCCAATCAGGCAAATAGAAATTCTATTAGTGCAGGTTTGCTGCGGCGGGGTATTTTTATAAATTGCTACAACATCTAAGTAGTCTTAATGATCGTGTGTATCTTGTAGATCCAAAGGCTAGAACAATTATCTTTGCAATAGTTCAGTGAAATTAAAACGTCAATGATCACTATAGAATAGTGTAGCGTTTATTTTATTTTTTACCTGTTTGATAGTCATATTTATAATTGCAACCTAAGAATCTACAATTATATTTAGCTTTGTTTTTGAAAGGCTTGGATTTAAAACTAGGTATTTTATAAAACAATTATTTTGAATAAATATTATCGTTATGTAAAAATATAGTATAACTAGCAGAGTACCCGTCCTTCGTACGGGGTTGGCATATAAGTATAAATTGCTTATTGCAGTTATACTTAAGCTTTACGTTTTCTATGGGGGAGGGCACAGTTTGATAAAATTTGCTTCTTTAAATTTACGGTATACTAATTACACATCTACCATAGCCATTCTACCACTTCACCTAAACAATAGAGAAAAATTAATAATGAAAAATTCGCAAAATATCACAAATTATTCATGAAATTAAAAACATAAACAACTGTAAACAAACCTACTTTGACAGTTCTCATTGTGTATCACTGGGGTTTTGTTGCTGCTTAGTTCAAATTAGCTGTTTTCATACAAATGAAAAAAAAAATAATAATAGTACTGCACCCTGTTGGTAAATCCTATAACTTTTTAATGCTTTTGCATATCATAGAACCAACTTTTTTAACTCATAAGGTTTACATGGGGAACCACAGAAACACTGGGGCGGAGCCAGAAAGGTTTTTTGACATAAGAATATGCCTATTTAATCGGGAATGTGAGCTATCGTCATGCCAAATTTCAGCCCAATCCGTCCAGTAGTTAATGCGTGATTGAACTTCAAACTTCAAACAAACATACAAACGTTAACATTTATAATATTAGTAATATAAGATAAGAATAGTTCTAATTTTTTTTTTTAGAAAATTAATCAGTCAAACAATTGTAATTAGGTATTATTAGGCAACTGATTATACATAGATTTGTATGTATTTTATCTTTGTCGTTCTGGAAAATGGATTTATGATATTTTTGCAGTATGACGAAAAATATAGTTAATCACATTGTGTAACGGATGTCTTTTCGAACTCTTGCCCTGAGCTTGACCTCGTCAGACCTGCCTCGTGTTAAAAAGACTAGTAATAATTTTACTGTTACATCCATTTACATTTATAACTAAAGGTCGTCCAAAAATATGTAATGTACATACTTCTCTATTTTCATCCCATGCTGTAAATGAATCGTGATTGGAATTTCTTTAATTTGTTTTAATTTTTTGTTTAGAAAACTTTAGTTCTTCACCAACATAGCAATCCTTAAGGCCCATGTAATTTTTTTTAATTTTTAAATTGATTTTTCGTGTTTTTTTTTTAGGAAAAAGGTTTTTAAGGTACATGCTTGCCTATTAATATATAGATAAACAATTTATGTATTCATTAAAAGCAGACAGTGTTTATAATGACACCGCACAAACAAATTTTAAAGGTATCAAAACAGCTGTCCTTAAACAGGCTGTTTAGGGCAGTAGTTCACAGGGTCTCATAAAATGTTCCCGTATAAAACAAATTTATCATGCTAAATAATATAATTAATCACTTCCTAATTACTAATTAAATGCATATTTTACTGCAGTATGAGTTAGAATATGTAGCAATCAATATTAATTATGACGTTCAACAAATTATGATTTATTATTCACTATAGTTGCAAAGAGTTGTATGGATTTGGGTTGTAATGAAGTTATGCAGAAAACTATAAAATTACTTAGTTCTAAAAATAGAATGTAGGCAATACACACATTCTCCATTTAAATATACGTAAATGTTTTTAGTAGGTACTTACTTTTAAACCATGACACTTTAAAGTCTCGGTGGTACTTAAAAAAATATACTACTAACTCTACGGTTCTTATGAGAAATGTGGGTTTTAGTACTAGATTCTGAAATCATCATAGTGATTAATATTATACAGTATATGATGGCTTAAACATTTTAATTATTCAAAGAGGATTGTGTTTAAACCTTAAGACCCTAAACATCGAGAAAAGTATGATTAGTTGTACTTTAAGAATTACCTAGTTTGATTTACTTTAGTTTATGATGGTGGTTTACATATCTATGAAATTTACATATCTATCATTTTCTAAAAGCGTTAAAAAGAGAAGGTATGAATACCAGTTTTTCATATAAGGTTGTCTCTTTGACAAATTACACAAGGCCATGTCTTAATTTTTGTAAAAGTTACACTCAGTTATCAACCACTGAATAAGCTAATCTAAACATACCCTCTTTACACAACCTAACCGGTGACTCTCTTCTTAGAAGACCTTAATTTGCATACATGCCACAATCTCTGTATCTCTAAAATGAAATGATACAAAATATCGGTTCGTACTCTTAGTTCATTTTAGTTAAGTTACTCTTTAACTGGAAACATATGATTTTCAAAAGTTGATACTCATGATTGGAAATACCGGAAGTTTTTGGTCGTGGATTCGTCAATACACTGTGAGGTTAGTAGATTGACATGTATATATTCAAGTTTCCAAACTAATAGTTTTCAGTGGTCGAATTAGACGATGCTTTTGGTTAGTCGAATAAGCACGTAGCAAATATTAGTAGTGAGTAGTGACTGCAATAGCATAGATTAATAATACTTGCGTTTTGCGTTATGACAATAGCTACGGTTGTGCCAGCAGTGTAGATGAGTTTAGCTGTGTGTGGCTTGTAGCATTGAGTAGTGACTGCAATAGCATAGATTAATCATACTTGCGTTATGGCAAAAGCTACGGTTATGCCAGCAGTGTGTGGCTTGTAGCAGTGAGTAGTGACTGCAATAGCATAGATTAATCATACTTGCGTTATGGCAATAGCTACGGTTGTGCCAGCAGTGTGATGAGTTTAGCTGTGTGTGGCTACGTCGGTTGCGATGTTGCCAGATCTACGAGTCACATGTTGCCTACTCACCCAGCACCACGGCGTTCCTTCAGACGAGTACAAAAACGACGAGTTTCATATGTAAAGATGTGGACATTACATAGGCTACATATCATCCGTTGTATCGGTATTTTTTCTATGTTTGCTTGGCAATCGGTAAATGTCATCTGGTGAACCAACATTTCTATTCTGGTATTAATTTATATTAATAATATATATGAAACAAGGACTACCAAAACAATTGTATAACAATAAACAATTGAATTTTTATGTAATGCCTAGTTTCTAATGCGGTACTTAGTATTTAACTGATTACACCTAATAATATTATAACATAACCTAGTGTTTAAGATATGAAGATTTTGTTATATAAATCTGATTTGTAAGTTGATTTACCGGTGTGGTTGGTACAATACGTAAGCACCATAACCCAGTCTAACCCTAACCAGTCATATATAATTAGGCATGTAACATTTCGACCTGAAATGTAGTTCGGGTAATGAAGAAGGTCCACAAAAAACAGTCACTAAACCTAACATTTCGGCAACATTGCTTTTCCTTCAACTACTATTAGTTTCCAGTGGCGGTTTGATTAGAAAAATCAGGGGGAACAAAGGACCATTTTGGTTCCACAGTTTTAGATTCTGTATTGGTTATGGTGCGATTCTTGAACAAAATAGGAAGTTTTAAGAGGGTCACTACTCTTTTGGTATGATGCGGAATTCTTTGCTCTGTGGCTGGGGAGGCTACATTGGCTATATTGGAGTATTTGTTAGGTTAAGTTAGTTAGATACCTAATAAAAACATGTCCCAATAATTTAACCTAAATAATCTGACAGTTAACGATGAATCAATAAAAGCGCCCTGTATAACTACGAACATTGTAATGTATGCATTTTGGCCTAGCAACAAAAGTATTTAGCATACTATCGTTCCTACAGCCATGTTTTTGTTAGGTAAATAATATTTTAGTGATAAGCATTTTACTTGTTGTCGCTATTATTGTCGTTGCTCTATTTTATTTATTTACTAGTGAACCTGTGCGGCTCAATGCCCCGCAAAATTACACATGAATTTAGAAAACAAATTTATCGTGTTATATATTGACTTGACGTCAAAAATTAAATACAGTAGGGTAACAATAAATCCTTAAAAGAGAAGCAGTCCAGCCATTTTCTAGCTGTATGTGTTTTTTAGTTAGTAAATTAGTGTTTAAGTATGTTATAGGGTAGTTATTTTTAAAGATTTTTAAAAACACATTTTACAAAACTTTTTATCATATCAAACCAATAGGCCTATGTAGCATATTTTAAGGGTCATAAAAATGCTGCTTGAAGAAAACACTTTAAAAAATAAACACTAAAAAAACAATATTTTAACAACAAAAGCACTTCCATGAATACTACGATATTAGTCTTAAAGTTACCTTCAGGAAGATTACCCTCATCAAAATTTGCCATAATGAATATGCGTAACCTTTTAAAAGATGTAGCCTAAGCTTTACTTAAAACAACATATAATATAGTTGCTTATGACTGAAATTTGTCTGGGTAAGGACAGTGCTGCTCTTTAATAAAGTTACTTGGCTTGGTGCTTTCATAACTGCAAACTCAAAATACACCCACAAATAAAAAAGAATCAAGTTATTGGTTGTGTAACCTATGTTTGTATAACAACATTATTCACATGAAGTAGATGATTTGTTTGATTTGGCGATCAGCTGTTTTGTTTCAAATGAATTAATAATGTCAAAGATTTGTGATTTTAAATACATAAATTACTAGGATTGCTTTCAGAGAGGTGAAAGCCAGTTGAGCGGAACAAACGTGATTTGATATTTGTATAAGTAACTAAATGTAAAAAGGTCAATAGATTTATTTACTAATGCTGGTTTTAAAGATTAAAATTATTATAATTCAAATTTACCTCTTCGAGAAGTGCATTATGGTAGTTTTGACCAGGAAAATATTACAGTAGTTGGAATCTGATATTAACATCCAAAAAGGGCATTAAAGTACAAAAAAGAGAAAGGAAATTTAACATTCAAATTCAACTGTAGCCTACAACAAAAACATTGGACTTCATTTTTCACCCTTACAATTGGTTTAAGTATTTAAGTATAAAAAAACAGTAACTATTAAAAAACGAGTATTGTATAACAACAGGAGAGGAAATGTGACATTTAAATTCAACTGTGCAGCATAAACATCGGTTATAAACTCAGCTTTCTTTGCTGGAAATAATTTATGATTGTTAATACCAAGTATTCTTGATGGAGGATATGATTGTAATGTAACTGGAATGTAGGTCTTCTGCCATTATTAGGACGATTTAGCGACGGCATTTTAATACTGGCCTTAATAATACCATTCGCCATTGAATACAGTAGATGTTGATGAAAATGCTGGCTACAAATTCAACATGGGGATGGAATGTCTAGTTGTATTGATAGTCAAAGATAAAACATAGGCCTACGAAAAATGTAGGGCTATTTTAATGTAAGACTCAAATGTAAAACGCCTTTAAAAGACTAAAATAAACTGAATTATCAGTCATGTATTTCATTGTGTAAAAACGTAAAAACTGCAAAAAGACTTACTTATTGAACAATAAAATAAGATGGCTGAAATGTATGCATAAACATAAGTAATAAGTAAACATCGCATTCAGCTGATTGAAGTGAAAACAGAATCTTACTAATATTATAAATGTGAAAGTTTGTGTGTTTGTTTGTTTGTTTGTTTGTTTGTTTGTTTGTTTGAAGTTCAATCACGCATAAACCACTGGACGGATTGGGCTGAAATTTTGCATGATGATAACTTACATTCCCGATTAACATATAGGCATATTCTTATCTCAAAAATCCTTTCGGGCTCCGCCCCAGTGGCTCTGTAATTCCCCATGTTAACCTTATGAGTATTCATATTTAAAGGGAGTTAAAGAATTTAGTCAGCTGTTTCAACTAAAAAAGTTGGTTCTATGATATAGAAAAGCATTAAAAAGTTATAAGATTTACCAACAGGGTGCAGCACTATATTTTTTTGCATTTATGAAAACTGCTAATATGAACTAAGCAGCAACAAAAAACTGTGATTCGCAATGAGAACTGTCAAAGTAGGATTGTTTACAGTTATGTTTATGTTTTTCATTTCATGAATATTTTGTGATATTTTGCAAATTGTTGATAATTTATTTTTCTCTATTGTTTAGATGAAGTGGTAGAACATTATGGCTATGGTAGATGTGTAATACTATAGAATACTGTAAATTTAAAAAAGCAAATTTTATCAAACTGTTTCCTCCCTTATTGCAAACGCAAAGCTTGAGTATAACTGCAATAAGCATTTTATACTTATATTCCAACCCCGTACGAAGGACGGGTACTCTGCTAGTAATATAATAAGTAGGGAAGACATGCCTTAAATATACAATGTAGATAATATAATTAGAAATTAGTAGCCTACTTTCCTGGACAGGCCTAGACAATTATCCATACCGTAGTTAAAAGTGTACTTCTATAAGCCCAGGTTTACTTATTACGGTTGTAACTGGACGTATGTATAGTCCGTGGCTTGGCAATCAAATAACAGTATTTATATAAGATGGGCTACTGTTATCGACATTTGAAATGACT
Organism: Macrosteles quadrilineatus; assembly: GCF_028750875.1. Classification (NCBI taxonomy): domain Eukaryota; kingdom Metazoa; phylum Arthropoda; class Insecta; order Hemiptera; family Cicadellidae; genus Macrosteles; species Macrosteles quadrilineatus. The sequence goes on along the minus strand of NW_026542597.1, from coordinate 18,915,569 downwards.
GAATTGTTACCAAATTACTGTTTCACAAAATGCAGATTCCATTTTCAGCCGAGCCATTAAAATGAGGATTTGCCGAACAATTATTAATATTACAGAATAGTATATAATGATATACAACTTTTCACATTCCATAAATTATATGTTAGTTTTGCTATGGTCAAAGGTCCAAATCCAAATGTTCTCTTTTCTTTTGGTCAGTATGTAATAATTTGCTAGAATCATTGACTTTATATAAGGTCAAAGCTAGAATACTGTAGATGGTTTGTTAAGTTAAGACCATATGCAAGCATTTTTGAAATCGTTTAACCTTAACCAACTATTCCATTCCAAAAGATAAAAATTATATGGTGCAACACAAATAAACAACCCGATCACCTACCTATAACCTACGCTTTACCTTCCTAATCTAACCTTACTTCAAAACACTTAATGAAGTCACGAATACTCATAAACCCCGACCTACCTTCCCACATGCCTAAATTAGATCAGTGTTCAATCTGCGTTTTATCATAGATAAAACATAGTCTATGGTTTTATCAATAAGTGTAATAACTTACTGTACCGTCGATGTAATTCAACATAATATAACCTATGAGGTATTATCGGATTAAATACCGATTTCGATGCGGTTCGATATATCGCTTATTAAATCCTGATTTCTAACATTGGCTGTTTCTAATCAGCTGGCAACACAAATAGGTTCCCAAGAAAGTAGTCACCGGTCCGTATCCCTCCGCTCCTTGTTTGCATTGAGAAAGTAGTTCCGTATATTTTCTCGATTTTCAGTGAATTCCGCGCCTTAAAAAAATGTTTTAACGGCATTTTCTTGTTTATTAAAATCATAGGAATGGTTTAAAAACGTTTAAAAGAAAAGTATAGAAAGTTCAGAAATACCTTATGATTCTCTTGTTTACATTTTTCTTGTAAACAAAAAAACTGTCATAGCTACTTTAGTCCCATAAGCCTAATGTTAAAAATTTGAAATTTTAAGTTCGTTTTAAATTGCATTAGCATTATCTAATTGAAATTTGTTTGTTTACAAACCATCTCATTATTAGTCTAAGTAGTCTTGTTAAGTTTGGCTGAAATGTGTTCAGCCGTTATTGAGTGATGGTGTTATATTGTTTGCATTGAAGTTGATCCCAAAGAGCTTCGCTCGCTTCGCTCAATCCCTTCAATTATAGTTAAGTTTTATAAATCATGGTAATTAACTTATTCTCAACTAAATTTTACTATTACCAGCATTAAAATAAAGTAGTAAGATCCATTATGAGTAAACTTTAAGGTATACAATACTTGATTGAAATCCTACTAATCCTACTAATCCTACTAATATTATAAATGAGAAAGTTTGGATGTATGTTTGTGACAAGTGAACGCGAAAAATACTGGTCGGATTGGGCTGAAATTTGGCATGATGATAGCTCACATTCCCGATTAACATATAGGCATATTCTTATTTCAAAAATCCTTTCGGGCTCCGCCCCAGTGGCTCTGGAGTTTCCCATGTTAACCTTATGAGAAATGGAATTATTGAATCTTAACAGCCGTTTCAATTAAACAAGCTGGTTCTGTTCTATGATGTTCAATAGCATTAAAGTTACAAGGATTACCAACAGGGTGCAGCACAATTATTTCTTTTACATTTATGACAACAGCTAATTTGCAACCAAAAGGTGAGTGAGCGTAGCGAACGAACTTCAACCTGGAGGCGAGTTAGCGTAGCGAACGAGCTAACCTGAAGGCAAGTGAGCGCAGCGAACGAGCTCCAACCTAAAGGTGAGTGAGCGTAGCGAACAAACTTCAACCAGGACGTGATTGAGCCATACGAACGAGATAATCTTGAAAATTAAGAAGTTAAACGGGGCAAAGCCCGCGGGTTAAAGCTAGTGTAGTATAAATTATGTAGTATAAACGCTACGCCTTTATAAAGGTCCAGTGCTTTGATATTATAAATACCGTCTTTGAATTAACCTTCTCATTCGCATGTCAAATATGAAGCTAGTTTTGATGTCTGGTAAAAGCTTGAAATGTTATTATATGTTTAAATTTTTGAGGTCATACTTTGAATGCACGAATGCATTTGATTATTATATAGTTTGGACAGGCAGTGGTGAAATAGTTATTTGTGCAACTAGTGAGAAAAGTGAACAATTGACTCACTCGAGAGAAATCCTTACTCACGAGCCGTAGGCGAGTGAGGAATGGTTTCTCGAGTGAGGCAATTGTACATTGAACTCGAGTTGCACATTATACTTTTCCTACAGTTACCATAAAACAAATAAATTGGTCTTATGTTTCTTCAAACATAACCTATTTTTACACAGAAGTGAACTTTTAATATAACATTTAATGTGAAGTGTCAAATACAACAGTACAACAGTTGACCAGCTGATTTACAGCCAGTGCTGCCAACGTACTTCGCGCGCACACGACGTTGCCTGCATGTTACGCGCTCACTATTTCGTGCCTTCACGTTGCAAATCTGGAGTGAGACAAAGTAATTAGAGTGAGACAATGTTAACATTGTCTCACTGATGAGCGAATTGGCCACTTTGCTTTCTCAAATCAGTGAGAGAACATGTACATTGTTAGGTAACTGTAGGAAAAGGTTATTTGCGCTCATGTTACACATTATATTTTTTCTACAATCACTAATTAGCCTTTCACAAAATATACAGCACGTTTTTAGGTTAGGTTAAACCCAACCGTTTAATGGATTAGGAAACACTGCACCAGCTGATTGTACTCGTAGTTAGTGTTGAGTAACACGTCGTATAAACGGGAATAATCAGTATAAACAGAATAAATAAGTATGTAAGCAGGTAATTTTTATCAAGCAGTTTTATAACACTCTTAAACAAATACCAAGTAAATTAACAATAATTAATGAAAACTGAAATGATATTCTGTAATACGTTGACAAATAAAAATCAGAACAAGGAATTTCACAAACATTACTTTTTTACTCACGCGCCATGAAGAAAACAGTTCATAGGCCCCCCATGAAGAAAACAGTTCATAGGCCCGTTCATACTTCTGTTTAGATTTTTCTGGTAACAAGTTTAAAGATAGGTGTTTAGCAGTTTCTGCAATTTCTTCTGGTGTGCACATAATATACTCACCATCACTTTCACTGAGTTCATTCATTTGAAACATGTTAGTCCCACTTTTCACTCATGATTATTATTTCAAATAGTTATAGGTTCTAGCTTATGTTATAGGATGCGTTCAAACCAAGCGTTGAACGAAAATAGAACATAAACTATAAACACGAAATGACAGGTTAAATCGTAGTTATAGTCAATCAGCTGATAATAGTATTATTATCTTTAAGTGTTGCCAACCTATTTCCAAGTGTACACGGATTACGTGCATAATTAAACCACGCTGTTTTGTGTTGTTTCGTTGGGATCCTGATGTGTGCCAAAGTATAAACCGTACAACAAAGTTAGTAAATGCAGCAATTAGCAGCTTTCTGTACTGTAAACAGTGCAAGGAAGCCAACTTTGTCGGGTGACTGTAGGAAAAATATACTGTTGCATTGGTTTAGAACGATCTTAATGTTGGAAAATAACAATATCAGTTTTTTTTGTAAAGCACTCTACAAAAAGTAGACATTACCTACGTTATATTTAGGATTTGATACAATACAATGTTAATTGTTTGATACAAACCTTAATACAATTTATAAATGTAATAATTCTTGTAGTTTAGTGATAGTTTATTAGATGGCTAACACTGTCACATTTAGGCCTACTCCAAAACAGCTAGCCCCAGTGGCGTAGAAAAAGAAGGGTACTAATTGCAAAAATACATGTTTACTTAAACTATTGAAGGAATTTAAATTTTGAGCATTTCCAAGTTGTTTGAGTTTTTATATAGAATATTTTAATATACAACCCTAAGAGTAAGAGGGGCCAATAATAGTGGGATTCCTGAAATCATCTACTGTACCACAATCTGGACAAACGATTTAAACAGAAAATTGTATCACATTCATGGAATTTCCCTGATCATTGTGTTTTTAAATAAATGATCCTGGCTAATGAAACAGCTGATCTTAGTCAGAAGTCAGTAACAAAGCTACACAGATCATCTCACTCCATTCTACACTCATCCTTCACTCATATTTGGGTTAACATACGCACCTAGGGGGCGTCCTCATCGCAATGGAGGATTGATAATAATTTAGTGAAACAAAGTCAAACATTAAAGCGCATATATCTTATTTAGAATTGTATAATTGTATAAAATAACAGAGAGACGGAGAACCATGTTTGGGCCCTGATGTTATACAGATATAGTAAAATAGCAAGTGAAGTATCTATTATTGACCTTTTCTATGGAAAATATAAACTAAATAATTCATTATCTGAATATTAATCAAGCTGTTCTATTAGTATAGGGCAAATGTTGCTTAAAATTCAACAATGTTGTAGTATCTATGATCCTAAGACTCGAGAAACTAAATTTAAGTTTTGATAAAAAAATATAACATCAGACGATAAGTAAGAAAAGAACCGATGCCCAACCGAATATTGAATAGTTTGTACCAATATTGTATGTTGTCCAAGTGAACTTCCAATACATAAAATTCATTGATAAACCAGTGGTAAGGTTAAGAAATCTAAAAACAATTATAAAATGGATCGATGAATGCAACGTATAGAACAATTGGACACCACTATGGTGTTTATTTATTCTATGGTGTAAGTGTGAAATGTTTACGTATACAGAACACGTAGAGGTAATAGATTGAGTTATGTAATAGAATGTGAGGATTTGACTGGTTCCTCAAGTAAGCAATACACTCCGTTTAAAGTAAATTTGAATCCATTAGACAAATCCATATACAAATCCCAAAGTACTCAGGAACTTTTGAGAAAACTAAAAGTCACAGCCCCATACACCATTTAAATGTTCGTCATGACAATAATACCTTGCGCAAAACTACATATCCATTATTTTATTAATTGCCCTTTAGGGTCGTGATTCCTTTCTAAAGGAAACTTTCCAAAAATCTAATGTTAAAAATACCTCAGATGTACTTATTTGTATGTAATTATTCAATTTATTACCTTATGAAAATCAGGTGTAATTATTTGTTTGTATTACTGTATTTTGTTTTGTTTATTTCAGCTTAACCAATCAATAGTTTTTTTAAAATACTTATGAAGTCAAACGGGGTGAAGCCCGTGGGTAACAGCTAGTTACTATTATATATCCAAAGAAATCAATCATTGGTAATTTAAGAATTAGCTATGACAATAAAGCCCAGGGTCAGTTCATAGCAAGGGTTGAATATTACCAGCTGGATATTATCTCGCATTTTCACATGAACAAAACGATTTTTTTTAAGAAGTTTTTGAATGGATTAAACTTTTATAAAACACAAACATTGTCTGCTTCCGAAAAATTATAACATATTTACAATACATTTTTTATAGAGCTTTTATTAACTGAGTGAGTACCTCCAGAAGCTACTTAACTAATAGGTCTAATAAGGTAAATTAACATAAAATTATTGTGTTAGTTATTTAATTAAGTTTACGCCTTTATTATTTTGTACTCGATTTCGAGCAACGGATACTAGCGTATACGTAGTTAAAGATAAAACATACTCCCTTAGCGTAACGTGCCAACTACACGTTTTAATGGTCATCCTATAAGGATTGAAATTTGCCTAGTCTGCAGGTTTACTGTGGTGGGGGGTATACTAGTGTATAGGAGTGGTGATATTAACAAATCAATATTGTTATTAAAAAGTCCGTGGACAGGTGGGTAAAATGTTGATCAGGTAGTAAGTTAAAATCTGTAATAAATGCGTATAAGCCACAATGATAGCCATCAGTTAAATGAACACTAGCTGTATCTGTGATATAAATACTGTAATGGCTAAAATAACTACTTTCCATGTGCTAAGAATATCAATGTATTTAGTCGTCTAGTCGAGTACCTACACAAACTACACAAAACTAACGACAAACTTAACACACTGATATACTCGACTATTTTAAACGACTAATTCAAATTACTGCTGCAAATGACTAAATATCACTCCTTTTTTCGCAATTACAAAATATGGTAAAGGTTTACAATCAATAGTCGATCTGCTGTTCCGATACCAGAAAGATGTTGGAAATTAATAGCCTATTTGACACAATGAATACAGTACTATATCGAAATAAGTGTTCTTGAAAGTTGCCTTACAATTAGTCTACATTTCATATTCCATAAATTTAAAGTTTTCAGTATATTAGTTTATTTTCTTCAGTTACGCAATGTTGACGCATTCGTAGGCCTATATCTGAATCAACAGCTATTTTCTGTATTAGTTGATAACAGTTCAATATATACTGTAAAATTGATTCCATCCTATATATCAATAGGAATAGGCAAGCATGTTTGTTGAAAACCATTTTTCTCGTGTGCATCGCAGGGAAAATCCACGCATACGGAAATAGTTATTTGTGTAACTAGTGGTGAAAGTGGCTCTTTGCTGCACACGAGAGCAATGTTTACGCACGAGCCGCAGGCGAGTGTGGAATGATCTCGAGTGCAGCAAAGGCCTTTTTCACTCGTGTTACACATTATATTTTTCCTACAGTCACTATAAAGCATATAAATAATTAGTCTTTCAAACACTATGCAACATGTTTTTAGGTTCAGCTGGCAACACAAATGGTGCCCTAGAGAAAGTAGTACCCGCGGTCCATATCACTCCGCTATTTTTCCTCGGCAAGAAATGTGCTCCGCGTTTTGAGAATATAGTTCCGTATGTTTTTGTAATTTGAAGTGGTTTCCGCGCCTAAAAAAATGCTTAAAAGGTATTTTCTTGTTTATTAAGATCGTAGGAAGGTTTTAAAAACGTTTAAAAGAAAAGTCCAGAAAGTTCAGAAATACCGAAACTATAAACACAAAATGACAGGTTAAATCGTAATTATAATAGTCAATCAGCTGCTCATAGTATAATTATCTTTAAGTGTTGCCAACCTATTTCCAAGCGTACACGGATTACGTGCATAATGGAACCACGCTGTTTTGTGTTGTTTCGTTGGAATCCTGATGTGCGGCAAAGTATAAACCGTACGGCAAAGTATAAACCGTACGGCAAAGTATAAATATGCAGCAATTAGCAGCTTTCTGTACTATACACAGTACAAGGAAGCCAACTTTGTCGGGTGACTGTAGGAAAAAGATATTTGCTTGTAGATGTGCAGAATCCCTTTATAAATTAAAATAGGCTCAAAAGCACAAATATGAAAAAGAAAAAAGAAAAAAAGAAAAAAAAAACTTGGGCATTTTGGGTTGCCATGCTAGTGCCAAAATAACAACGAAATATAAACAGAGAATCAAAATTAATGGAAGAAATTCCAATCACATGTTTTGTTTACAGTGTGGGGTGCAAATAGAGGAGTTGCACAATACATATTTTTGGTCGAGTTTTCGACCACAGGCGACCTCTGGTTTGTATTTTACGTTTGCTAACTGTAAATTGTCATAATCATTAATTTATTTTCTAATCGGTTCAGCAGAACACGAATACGTAATAATAGCTACGTAAGTACTCCGACACCAAAAACCAGATGACTAATTTCCAATACTGCGTCATTGCACGTTTATCCAAACCTATAAATTTACACTCATCGTTTGGAAAATAATTGGTCTTACTCTTTACGCTCTCATGTTTGTTGTTATGTATCGAATAAAGGTAATTTCTTTCTAAACCATTTTGTAGAACTTAAAACGCAAAGCATTTAGTGTGCTTACTGGTTTCGGGGAAAAAGTGTAACGTTTAACTGGTTTTGTAATTCTTAAAGACAATTCGTAAACTGTTGTAGTTTACTTGTTTATGGTTATATTTTGATCAAATTTGACAACGCATTTATTTCATACTAAGATATAAACATTGTACTAAAAAATAATCTATTGGATTCTTATTAGCATCAAACTTTTATAGTCAAACCTAAAGCTATTTAAATGGGAAATAAACCTGATATTTTCCAGGAAAAATTTTAATGTTTTGAGTTTTAAGTTTTTAAGGATGGAAATTTGCCTTTGCCACAGGCTTGCTGCGGCGGGGGTACTTTATCTTTATGTAATCAAATTTGGTTTTGTTTAACAGAATACAGCAACATATTTATAAACTACTGCTAGTCCCGTGGTATTTTAATCAAATATCAAAGCAAAAATCGTAAAATCTTCCTTGAAATAAGAGAATTATATTTCATCATACCTGTCACCAATATGAAACCTGAAACACGCTTTAAAACGAGCAAATGTATTACAATAGGGTAAGAAGGGAACCCCCACAAATGCATATTCAATGGTGCTTTGCAATTTTTAAAATCATTATTTAATTGTCTGTGCATTATGTAGACAGTACCTGCATAAAAAATAAGAACCGTGTAAAATCCTTCATTAAATAATTGTGGACTCATGGTATCGTAAAAAGATATTGAACATTTATATCTAATACCATAGATAAAACATACTCCCTTAGTAGATTTCTCATCCTTATGGAACAGCTGAAGACAATTTTATTGTTAGTTCATGTACGGTTTATGAAGAGGTCGTGTTTTGTTTACAATTTGTTTCCCGTTATTACAGCCATTTAAAACCTCGTTTAACCAAATAATACGATCTAATCATAAACAATAACTTGTCCCCTAGTTATATAACCAAACAGTAAAGGACAAATCAAGAAATTAACCCTAAAATAATGGAAACAAAGTTTCATCGACACTAGCGCCTTTGTGTCACATACATGAACTAGACGTGAAAAACGTGCTTCAAAATTTACAATGGGATGAGAAGTCTACTTGTGTTGGTTAGTCTATGCTAATACGCATAATAAGTCAACGTATGTCTTTTAATTTTTATCCAAATGCTGAATTTGTGTCACAAACGCTGAACGTTTACAGCTGTTATGTTAAGTAAATTATATTATACCAAAAGCTAGTTTAGAATTTTAGCATCGGCTGCTAGACTTTTCAAAAATTAAAACTTAATTTGTAAAAAACTGGGACCCTAAATTAAAATTATGGCTTCGACATTCCCTAGTTCTCAAAATTATCTTTCTTTCAACACAAAAATCATGAAAATCCGTCGAGTGGTTGATTCAGAATCGTGAAATAAAAAAACCCTGTCAAGTTTTAATATATAAGATTATCGACATTTTACGCTGGGTTTAGATATAGATATCTGGGTTTCGCTGATATTCCTTTTTTGATAATATCCTAAATTTAGTATCTTCTATGGGGATTTACATTTAAAACTATTGAGCTGCCCCCAAAATACCCAATTTTCGTCAAAATTGTTATACCAAACCAAACAAATGGTGCACTTTTATACCTTGCAAAGGTGTGTGGAGTTTAATTTTCTTGTTGTAGCTCATGAAAAAAATTATGAGGAAATAGGCCTATTAACACATTTGCCATGTATGGAAAAATACAGTTGTCATATTTTACTTCGTACTTTTAGCTTCGTGCATAATACCGAGGATTTACAGGAAACGAATAAAGAGTACAACAGTGTATAATCTTTTCTCTATGGTATTATTGTAATAAGCAGTGAAGTAAAAGTAAATATGAAACGTAAATGTGTTACCATTTGTCGTGATTCAATTTAAATCGTAAGTTTTACCATGAGATTTAACAATACATGAGTATACAATACAAATCTACATTAAACAGACCTAAACACATACATAAATATTGATAAGTGTAAAATTGGAAAAACAATTAAAAGTACGAAGGATCTCTATTTGGTTTTTATTTTTAACTATATATTTATTTGCAGCTTGGTGATGATGAGAAAGGTAACATTTTGGTTTTTCAAGAATTAATTGTGTAAGAATGCAAAAAAAAAAACACAAATGTTTACAAAATATTATCTGATGGACATAAACACTTCATAAAAATCAAATGTTAATTATAATGGAGCTAAAATCAAAACCTAAAATAATATGTAAACAGATACGATATGAAAGTTGGAAAATTAGACCCTATTTTATTATAATACACAATGCACTGTATCGTAGATTTAGCCGATAAGACAATTAAACATAATCCCTTAGTAAATTTGTCGTCCTTAGGACCAAATTAAGACAATTTTATTGTTAGTTCCGTCTGATGCCTCTAGGATCGTGATTTTGTTTACATTTCGTTTCTTGTTTTTTAGCTAAAGCCTAGTATAACGATATATCAATCATTTTAGTCTCTGAATTGCTTATAATTAATTGATATTGTAAGGTATGTAGGTCTGCATGTATTATACCTGTAATAGGATAGCTAATGTTAGACCTTACAATTTCAATAAAATTAAAATTCCTTTATTCAGCTAAAAGATTAACAAAATCGTTACATTAGCCAAATCACAAAAAAAGTACAACTCATCTTAGGCTAGACTAAAAAAATATACATACAAATCAGCTTATCAACTATTTACAAGAGTAACGGTCATCAGCATCTAATTTTTAAAAAAACTGTAACATGAGGTGATGAGGTGTAATTAATGAGATGATCTTTTAAGCTTTTTCTAAACTTTTAACTGGTTAAGTAAGTTAGTAAAACAATATACTTATATTAAAAATGGCTCGTCTCCTGGTTATATAACCAAACAGTAATGCATAAATCATAAAATTAGCCATAAAATAATATAGCCTATGCAAAATTTCGTTGACACTAGTGCCTGTCACTAGAACTAGACATGAAAAACAAGCTTCTAATTTTACAATGGATAAGAAGTACCATAGATACCTTATGGGAAATTACAAATTGGTGTGTTGATCTAACGTCTAATTTTATTTAGTATAATAATATTATATCATGTCCATACCGGTAGTTGTAAATGTCGATGTATGATTTGATCGAGGATTTATTATAATAATTAGTTGACCAATTAAAAAATTGAATCGCATATAATCCTTCAATGTGCATTTATTGAAGGAATTCCTACAATCAGGTTGATCGTATATTCGTATAACAGTAGTTATTTCTGTCGAAGTCGAAGGGAATTACTGTCTAATAGTTCTCGGTCGACAATCTTGAAAGTAATCAAGTTAGCGTTTACCATGGACTATTGAGGTCAAGTGGTATCAAGTATTGAATTAAAATAATTATAGAACAGCTTCATTCAACGTTTGTTGTATCAATACGAGTGTTGATTTACTTCTTAGTTATAATGAACATCAAACTATTTTATAGTTGTAAACTTTCAAATCATCGTGCTAAAGCAATACTCATGACGTCAGAAACTTATGTAACACGCTATTAGATTACTTTTATCGACTACGTCAATATTCGTCGGTGGGAAATAGAATATGAATAAATAAATTATTCCGTAGTAGAAATAAACTACTACAGTTTGTCGATTAAATACGAAATCAGTGTAATAATGTGAAATGAATACTTTTCTTGACACGTTGGAGTACAAAATAGCCTCCTCGCGGGGAAATTTATTCGGTTATGTTGGTAGCGCTCAGTGCCTGTCCTTGTTTGTGCTCTCTCTTATTCGTGTTTCGTCTTCGTTTGTTTCTCTGTTGAAGTGTTGTCTCGCGTTATAGAATCGGATATTAGTTGAATTCTTTGTAGGAAATGATAGGTAAGTTGTTTATTTAGTTGAACTTTATTAAGAATTGTGTTACGCGTCTAATCATATAAGTTTTACTTTGTAAAATTGAGTAGAAAGGTTTTATTTTTAATGAAAACATTTTACGTTTTTGTTTCTAAGAATGGATTTTAGAGAGCCTCCTCCCATGCTGCCATCCCCTCCATTCAACGTAAATTTTAATCACATGATCAACATCCCTGTGTGGTTGTTTTCTTCAACTCGTTCTGTCTCCGTCTCTATTCTCAGCCTACCTTCGTCGTGACTAGGAAATAATCCTCTGTAATTATTCTTGCTGCGATCCAGAGATGCGTGCTTCCTCTTTTAAAGAATTACAGTATTTTCATAAGTTGTATTGACTTAGTTGTGTAGGCCTACCTATTTTTATTAATAGGCTACTTATGTGGCCTATGACCAAGCACATTTACACATTTCAATCACTAATGACTTGGGCATATTTTTAGATTAACTTAATGTAATTTATTAAGTTTAACTTATTACTTACTTTTTGCTTTTAAAAACATTAAACATGATACACTTAACTTAGGAGATTCCAAGCTAACTTATGTCTTACAGCCTAACTTATAAAGGTTCAACTTAGGTTACCTAACTTAGGTCTTGTTCAATCATCTAATTGTCACTTACTTAAACTTAGCTTTCTAGGCTACCAATATTATGCTTCATTGAAATTTAACTTAGTTAAGTTAGGTCTATTAATTGGTAGCCTGTGTTACAACTTTTGTGGGTAACTTAAATTAATTAGGTATTGTGTTAACTTATTAAGTTAGGCACTTCAACAGCTTTATAATTTTCTTAACCAATTAGGCCTATTTTAATTATTATTTAGCCGATTATAAGCTATAACTTAGCCTAACTTAAGTTATCACATGTATAAGTTAGCCTATAAGAACAATGGATTTGTGATGTAAACAAATTGCCTTAACATGACATTAACTTAAACTTAGCCTATTTGGCTTAATATCAGGCTATGCTTAACTTAACTTAAGTTACGGTAATAATTTTAAACACAGTTTCATAATAAGTACAAACTTACTTAAGTACTTAACTTAGGGTAACCTAATTAAGTACAACATAAAACTTTTTAAATTGACCTTTTTTATTAATTAATAATTAATTTTTTAATAATTAATTGAGTAGTCCTTTTCACCATATAACTTATTAACTTAATGATTCTTTTTGGTTTTTAGGCTATTTAACTTAGGCAAATACCCTTAAAATGGAAATTGTTTAGATGGGGGTGACCAAGCGTTCTATAGTAAGTTATATATCATTGGAAACTACATTTTTACCTGAAAATAATGGTGCAAAAATTTTTCTGCTGCCACAAAAACTGAATTTACTACGATTTTTTAAAGTTTATTACTGTAATGCATCTTGTCGGCTGGTCTCTGTTAAAAGTACTACCTACAGAATAAATAATAATTTCAAAAATGTGCAGCATTTTGAAATTATTATTTATTGTGTTTGTAGTACTTTTTACAAAGTGCATAAACAGTCTGGAGATAATATAAATCAACAACTCGATTCATTATAACCTAAACTTTAACTTCCCTAATCTAACCTACCTTCAAAGGACTTAATACAGTCACGAGTCCACATAACATCCAACCTACCAACCTCACATGTCTTTTTCAACTTATAAACAAATTTTAAACTGTACGAGAAGTTTGGTTAGGTTAGGTTAGGTTAGAATAGTGTCAATTTGTTGTTTATTCATTTTATTAAAACTGCCACTACACTAAATACTTATGGGACATAACGGTTAATGGTCAAAACCTAAGCTAAGCCATTCGGTTAATTAAGTGAAGAGAAGAACTAAATGAATTCCTTCTTCAATGTTCATAATCCAGTCCCCAGATCCAGAGTAAATATGTCCGAACTAGAGGTGTTTATTAATGTTAATTAATTTTAATCAAATAATACATAAGTTATAGCCTACTTAAATTAACATAATTACCTTTCTAAGTGTGGGTTGAGAGGGTAATATTATATTAAAATGGCATAATATAATCAATCAATAAAAATGTGAATTGTGCTATTAACTTCAATTATACAGTGTAAACATTGTAGTGCAGATTCAATGTTCCTAATATAAAACATTAAAATAAACTTCAAAAAATCGTAGTAAATTCAGTTTTTGTGGCAGCAGAAAAATTTTTGCACCATTATTTTCAGGTAAAAATCTAGTTTCTAATGATATATAACTTACTATAGAACGCTTGGTCACCCTCATCTAAATAATTACCATAACTTAAGTAAACGGCACATGATCAAATCAATCTTATTCTAATGGAATGATCGACCCTCAAATTTGAAGGCCATAAGTACTGGCTACCACTAATTTAAGTTGTTGCCATTCGCTATTTTTTGTTACACATTGCTGTTTTGTTATTCTGAAATTTGTGATAGACATGAAATATTTGTAAATGATTATGATAAAAATGGGGATAAATAGAGATGCATGGGGTACCTAATAGGGATGAAGCACCATTTAAAAAAATGTTCATGTCATGATCATTGAAGTCAATATTTTAAACGTCAAGCGATCTAGGTAGGCCTACCCAGTATGTATCTAGTTCACACTGGCTAAGTTAATTACTTTCAGTAAAAATCTTGCCTAGGATAGCCCAATGATCTATTTACAGTAGGCTATGCTGTAAAGTCAAACCACGGCATCTCACAAGAATAAGCAACACTAAATAATATTGCATTTAGTCAGTTAGCCAAATTGTAAAATATAAATATTTTAGACCTGGCTTTAAACAACTTAATTCATACCAATCTTGAAGTTATTCTCTCTTTTGCACTGCATAGTGCATAAACCTAATTTATTGGAGTTGGTCTTTCAAACTTTAAAAACTTATTTATTTACAACATCTGCTAAGTTACAGACTTCGGGTATAGCCCATTAACACGTACCTACTGAGCTTACCTTTACGCCCTACATAATAACTTATTTACGGTTTTTCAAATCGGACAAGAAAAAAACTCGCTAAGTTAATCAACTTTTTTGAAATTGTTTATTTGGCTGTAGATTTTACAGATTATTTTTAAAATCTTGACCCTGTCAGCCATCCATTAATAATAAGTTATTTACATTAATGTGCCTGAGAATTAAAATGTAACTTCCAGAGTAAAAGGGTGACACATTGTTAATAGGTAGTAAACAATTTTTACTTATTAGTTTAAGCTACCTTACAATGAAAATACCCCCGCTGCAGCAAACCTGCCGACTAAGCGAATTTCCATTCGTCTGAATTGATTTACAATTAAATATATTTAAATAACATTGGGTTTAACGTGGTTTAACGAGAACCTAGGTTTGCTGCTACAAGGAAACTATTAAAGTGGGGTTTTTAGTAAAATATTAATAGCTTAGTATACAATAAATACATTTGCCAAGTTTTATCCAAATATATCCATAAACAAGCAAACTACAACATTTTACAATATTCTCCATAAGAATAACATGGGAATTTTAAATTTACAATTTTTTGAATTTTCTCCGTCACCAATAACCGTACAAAAACACTTTAATATACTAAATTATTTGTTTTTTTAAGCTCTTTAAAAAGGTCTAGAGAGAAATTGGGAAATGTTGTGTTTTGAGGGTTAAAAATGAGAAAAACCATTTTTTACCGATTATGCTGGTTCGTGAACTCATTCAAGTTTATCTTGCCTTTAAATAAAATTTCATCAATATTACTCAAGTTATCACGTTCACGGACGTATATATATATATACATAACTTATATAAAAATTTGAACGAATGGTGTTTTTGGCCTCTGGGGACATCAAAATGAAAAAGTAAATCGGTCCCGGGCCTAGGTCTTACCGTGCCACCTACGGTAATAGCTACTTCCCTATAGGGAAATTGAGAATGTCTTTAATACTTAAATACTTTCTTATGAATGTCGATCAAGATTTCAAAGAATAGGCTACATTAAGTTAAGTTACAAGCCCCCTGATGCGAAAAAAGGTACTGTAAGGATTGAGTTTTTCTAGTCCAGTTAAAAATTTTCGTGTGGAAGCGTATATTAAGTTGAGTAAAGTTCAGTAGTTCGGTTGGTTTCATATTTCTTAGTATTTAGTAAATATTAAATATTAGTTTTACGGATTAAATTTAGTTTAAGTTAATAGAATAAAATTCACTTAGGCTATGTCTTCCAGTTAGTTTTCATTCAATACAATAAAAAGCTCATTTACAATAACTTAACAAACAAATCGTCTGTCTCACAAATCAGATGTAAATAAAAATATTTGTTATATACAGTCTCCTGGCTTAGCCACACCCCCATAAATATAAGAAATATGGCTAGCAAGTTAATAATCACTTTGATTCTCATGTTATTGAGATACAATCTGAAGGCGTCAACTTTAAATTCGTCAATAAAGGGATTAATGTACTGCTACTATATTTTACCTTGATCTTGGTAGGCCTACCTACTTTGACATTTTTGGTAATACTAAGGCCTAATGCATAGGTACCAAATCAGTGTTAACTTGATGCACTGTTTAAAAACTATTAAAATTTCTATTGATAACTTACAGACCACTGTTATAAAACGGATCGTGACTGTTTGATATTTGTTATTTGTCAATTATATCATTATTTTTATACTGCAATATTAAAGTCTCTGACCTCTGTCTTTTGTGTACTGTACCGTACTGTTAATGGTCGAAGATATTACCGACAACTTTATCGTTTTTTCCCTACTGTTGTCCATTGATTGCTATTAATTTCTTACAACTTAATATCATAATTTACATTATTTAAAACCTTTTAAACTTTTTGTCAGAAAGGGAGAATATAATAACTGTAATCGACTGTAAGGGGGTGGTATCAGTACGGGGGTGGTATCGTATTATTACAACAGGACTAGGCCTAGGCCTACTATAGATTTTGCTTGGATCTTCACACATGTTTTTAGCGAATTTCCCATATAGGGAATAAACTATTACCGCAGACTCATTAGAAGACCTAGTTCCAGAACCGATTTACTTTTTCGTTCTAATCTTCCCAGAGGCAAAAAAACCCCCGTTCAGCTTTATAAATCCTATATGTTATAATACTTAGGCTTTACATATAGGCTTTAGTGGTTTTATAAAGCTAAAAGGATGATGTTTTTGGCTTCTGGGGACATTAAAACAATAAAGTAAATCGGTTCTGGGTCCATATGCGTCTGCGGCGATTGCTTATTCCTTATGGGAAATTCGTTCAAACATATTGTGTGAAGATGCAAGCAAAATTTACAATATTAGGCCTATAGCAAATAATATACTGAAACCTCCCTCTGTTTAGTCGATTATTATCACTCTACCTTTCTTTCAAAAAATGATGTTTTCAATGTACCTATGATATATTAGTGTAGCAAGAGTAAAACCATCAGATTTTTATGGCATTTGGTGCAAACTTGTAAACCTATGTTTAATCAACGTGTTTAAAAACAAACCTGCTTGAATGGGCCATGGGTGTAGGTTTGTATAGGGGGTTTTATGTAACAAAATGAGGGGTTTTCTATTTTTAACCCCAAAACATGAAACTTTTGAATTACGGTAATTTTCAAACCATTTTGTAGGCCTAGAGCTAGAAAAACAAATAATTTAATATATTGAAGTGTTGTACAAATACCATTAAATAACTACAAAGAAATTATAAGTAAAAATGTAAATTAAAAATATTGAAGTTTTTATATTCTTAAATGGAAGATAAATAAATTGTTGTAAGTTTGCTTGTTTGTGATTATATATTTATAAAAATACCCCCGCCGCAGCAAACCTGCAGACCAAGCGAATTTCCATTTGCCTGATTTGATTTTCAATTAAATCTATTCAAATAACATTAGGTTTAACGAGTACCTAGGTTTGCTGCCTAAAGGGAGGGTAATAAAGTGTGTTTTTTTGTCAAATATTAATGGCTTAGTACAAAATACAGTATATGCATTTGCCAAGTTTGATCTAAATATATCTATGACCAAGCAAACTACAACAGTTTAAACTTATTCTCCATAAAAATAACATGGGAAGTTTTAATTTACAATTTCTCTGTAACCAATAACCATACAAAAACACTTAACTACACCTCTAAATTATTTGTTTTTTAAAAATGGTCTAGAGAAATTTTGGGAAATTTTTGAGGGTCAAAAACGAGACAAACCAACTTGTTTCGAACTCGTTTGAATAAACGTAGGTTTACACGTTTGTACCAAATTTCAACGTAATCGGACCATTTTTGCTTGAGTTATCGTGCTAAAAGACATATATAGGCCTATATATATGTATATATATATATACACATATAAAGTTTGATTGTGAGTGAAAGCCGAGGCTGCAAAATAAGTGTGTCCTTAAAGGAATCATTAGGCTTGTGTAATAAACCATATGTTTCATCATAGACTAACCAACACAAGTAGACTTCTCATCCCATTGTAAATTTTGAAGCACGTTTTTCGTGTCTAGTTCATGTACGTGACACAAAGGCGCCAGTGTCGATGAAACTTTGTTTCCATTATTTTAGGGTTAATTTCTTGATTTGTGCTTTACTGTTTGGTTATATAACCAGGGGGCAAGTTATTGTTTATGATTAGATCGTATTATTTGGTTAAACGAGGTTTTAAATGGCTGTAATAACGGGAAACAAATTGTAAACAAAACACAACCTCTACATAAACCGTACATGAACTAACAATAATATTGTCTTCATCTGTTCCATAAGGATGAGAAATCTACTAAGGGAGTATGTTTTATCTATGGTTTCATCCTAAAGCACCATAGGAACTGTATTTAGGCCTCGCAAAGCAATAAATTTAACCTTTACATAGGGTAGCTCTAGAAAAATGCACCTATGGTGTTTAGCTATTGCAAAATCCCTGTGTTCTTTTACCTCATCAATACATCAAACAATTAATATGTTGTCTCTCTCTGATTTTAATACATAGATTAGAGATAGATAGATAGAGATAGAGATTTTTTATCATGAAACATCATACAATCATGCAAAAGATCATATCAATAATATGTATAGCAAGTTAAGAAATCAAAAAGATATGCAATCAAGCTATAGCAATACAAGGTTTACATGCAAGATGCATAAGTATGAAATAATTCATCCTACATTACTTAATAGATTATAGAGGCAGGCTTACTTTAAAAATACATGCACTAGAAATTACAGTATAAAATAAGTTTTTCACTGTAGGAGGCAAATTTGAATAAATAATAGTAGGAAGGCTAACTAGCAATGAAAGTTTTATATGTTGGGTTGGATAATTTAAATTTAGGATAAAATCACAGTATAAAAACACAGATAAAATAAAGCAATGAGATTAAAAACCTAAGATAATATCACAGTAAAAAAATTCTTCAATATGTAGAAAGGTGTGAACTACCTGTGTAGTACTTTTTAAAAATGGTAAAAATTAGTGTTGGGACATCGATATTAGTATCGATAGTCATATCGGCATTTAAACATCGACGTCAACAAAATATTGATAAATAACGATGAAAACCATCGATATTTAGTAAAACATCGACAAAATGCTAAATACATATCTTTATTCCATAGACATTTTGTAAATTACAGGAAAATATAAATATGTGTGCAGTAACCAAAAAAGTTGGCCTCTGAATGTTTTCTTCGTACTTACAGTAGACTCCCTCTTATCCGGACTCCTCGGGACCGAGGCCAGTCCGGATAACGGTTTTTCCGGTTAAACCGACGTCCCCAAAATCTCATTAAAACGGACCGTTTAAATGCATTATCTATAAAGTATTTGACCTAAAATTAGGAGAGCATTGTATTTATAATCTTTCCCACGAGAAAAAGTCGTTTCAGTACCGCCTACTTCCTGCCGATCTCGTCCGGTTAAACCAATGTGCTGATAAAAATTATCCGGATAAAGAGATGTCACTTCTATTGAGTGTGGTCCGGTTAAACCAATGTCCGGATAAGAGGGAGTCTACTGTATCTCAAAAGTGTCGCTTTCCCCAAATCTTAACTCCAATGATCGTGGTTTAGACTCATTTTAACATCAGATCTTTCCCCAAACTAATTTCTCGGTTCTAGGTTCAAGTAAACCCTCTGGCCGTTTAACTGCCGATCCATAGGTTATAAACATTGTGTTTATATATTGGGTTAAACCAAGAGAAAAGTAACAGCTAATAGCTTGGTTTTGATTGTTGTAGCTGATTTTTGAACAAACTGACACTTTGGTGTTGTGTTGCCATGCCACCTCGTAGATGTAGCTTTAACTTAACTAGATAAATATTTACTTCCGATGTGCCGAGTGACAAGTGAAAGTGAAAAATAAATGTTGGAGTAAAATATACTAATATATAGGCCTACTAAATATTGGAGTAAAATATCGATATTAACAATATATCGGAGTAAAATATTGATACTAAAAATATATCGGAATAAAATTTCGATACTAAAAATATATCGGAGTAAAATATCAATACTAAAAATATATCGGAGTAAAATATCAATACTAAAAATATATCGGAGTAAAATATCAATACTAAAAATATATCAGAGTAAAATATCAATACTAAAAATATATCGGAAGACAACTATCGATTGAAAAAACATCGGCTTGCACACATAGATATCTTCGATATATCGACTATCGATACCCAACCAAAAAAAAATAAAATCAGCCAGATGGGCTTCAAAAGGCAGCCTGTTGAACAACTTTAAACCAACATGTACAAAAGAGTTGAGCACCTGGCTCAGCCTAGTGTAAGGTCTAGCTATTGAATTGTAATTTCTTGTGTTAAAACCATGGAAGTATATATACTTAGATGGTTATAACAAGTCAAACTGTTAAGATTTTTCGTTGTGTGAAGCATGCAGTGAAGGATGTAGAGGTTTACACCAGTTAAACTCTGTTCTTGTATAAAAAGTGGTCTGCAGAGGTTTTTATAATCTGATTCAGTAACTAATTATCCTAATACATTTCTTTTGGGCGAGAAGCCATCAATCGCAGAAGGGCTATTTCCCCTGAGCAACTTGATTAACTTGAGTTAAATTATTCCCCTATATACCGATGTTAAATATGATCGTATCCACCATTTGAATCCAAATAAAACATGTCTTTAGCCTACTATTTAAAAAATATTCAAGAATCCAGATTGTTTTAGAATCTATACTCCGTTCACAAAATTTAGGCGGTTTTAGGGGAAGAAATCTACCTCCTTCCATATCTTGATCCTACCATTAAAACATAGCTCAACAGCTAAAATTTTTCAAAACATCAATCCAGTGATGTTTATTAAGCAGAAAAAAGTAGTGGTGGAACTTCCCCTCAAACCGCCTTAAATAGTACAAATACTCTATAATGGTAAAGAAAGAGCTGAGTAAGAAGGTTCTAAGTGAGAAAAAGTTAGTGTATTTGGATTTCTCAATTAAGTCTCAGCTTAGTCATGCGCATCTTTTTAAAACTGATTTGTATAAAAAATTTGTCATATTTTATAATTCCTTAAATTTTCAGCAATTGACTTTTAGCAAATTTCTCTACAGGGAAGTAGCTATTACCATAAGTGGCACGATAAGACCTAGACCCAAAACCGATTTACTTTTTTATTAAGTAGGTCTAGGCCTAAGTTAGTTCACTTGGCGCAGAGGCCAAACAATTGTTTATTAAAATGTTATATACGCCTATGTGTGTGTGTGTGTGTGTGTCTGTGTCTGTGAATGCAATAACTTGAGTAATTTTAGTCTGATTTTTATGAAATCTGGCTTAAGGTGTAAGGTGGGGTAAACTTGAATGAGTTTAGGAACCAACAAGTTCGTGTCATGGGAACAGGGTTTTGCGGGGTTTTAACATTTTCAATAATTACTTTTTAGAAATTTTCACCCTTAAGCTAAAACATGGAATCGGCCAACTTTCATTTCAACTAGATTGTTGGTATGGATTGTTTTACATTGTTTTTATAAATTATTTATATACAGTATTGTTGTATAGTTAGTTTTTATGAATAGTTTATTAGTATTAAGGACAAGAGTTGTTTTGAAAATCAGAAATATTCTATCTGAAAAACGCTTGCTAAATAATGACCTATTTATTTATTATTTGTCTTTCAATCAATATAATTTCTACTCTTCTAGTGCTTCCGTTAGAAGAAAGACAATGTAACTAACCAGTAAACAAATTATTGTTTTAAAGGGCTGTTTTTATTTGTGACAATAAATCACATAATATTTTCCCTACTACTTTTTGTTGATACTTTAGCTAAAAAAAGGAAAGTGGCTTAATCAATTGATTAAAATATTGGGAATTTTCTCGTGTTAAACATTTTTATTGGTGGAGGGGAATAGCATAGTTCATATGCCTAGTTTGGATACCTGGTTAATCCAAGGAAATGTTAATCTCAATGTATGTATCAACACGTGCAATTAATTGATTTGTTACATGTCTATGTAAAACAATATTTATGAAATCTAAGCGAAAATATATACTTAGCATTATTACACTGCATAAATCTATATTCTAGCATTAAGTGAGGTTCTGTAGAAGTTGTTAAATAATTGATCTCATTGATTTATTCTTGGAACATTATACAGTACTAGTACTTACGCCTAATCATTTTATACTGAACAGAAATCAATTCATTATACAATACTAATGACCCCTTAGTTAGTTCTACATTAGCAAGTGTTTAGTATTTATTTTGAATTCAAACTAAATAGGTTGCTTTTGAACAAATAAATGCCTTGTTGTGACATCCATGTATATTTAGCCTACTCTGTTAATTTATACAAACGGTTAGGGCCTACATACATCTTAAGTAATTTTTGTTTTGGAAAATTGTGAATGTTTATACGCTTTAGCGTGTTTTGGTTTTACATTTAAAATTAGC
Source organism: Macrosteles quadrilineatus (assembly GCF_028750875.1). Classification (NCBI taxonomy): domain Eukaryota; kingdom Metazoa; phylum Arthropoda; class Insecta; order Hemiptera; family Cicadellidae; genus Macrosteles; species Macrosteles quadrilineatus. The sequence goes on along the minus strand of NW_026542597.1, from coordinate 18,893,075 downwards.
TAACACAATAAAACAAAGGCTAATCGTAACAGTTATTTTTATTGTGCCCTTTTTATAGTACATTACAATGTAATTTGATTTAAAATCCGAGTAACGTACCATTAAGGTTTTGTTTGACTAACTTGTCTGATGTTATTAGTGTTATTGGGTTTTTTACTATCTTGCAATTCCCTCAGCAAAGAGAAAATGGCATTCTCACTGTCAGTCCATTATAAACATTGACATTACAAGTATAAAATAAGCATATTGGATTAGTCAACGATTATAGTTAAAACCCAACAGTAATAGTTTCCAGTGTAGGCCTAAATGTTTTCTTAGTGTATTCACATATATCTGTATAAATTGATTGTAAATTAGTATTTTACACAATCTACAACATTTTAATTTACTCTTCGTCGGCAATTCATGTTTTTTTACTGAATAAAAACAACATAATTGGTTAAAATCTGTAATAAAACTACGAAATTTCAGTAAAGGGTTTATATTTGTTGTGATTACAATGGCAGTGGTACAATCTCGGCTGAGCCACGGCCTGTTGTATTGGAGGGTGGCTTCTAGATGCAGTGTTGCCAATTCTCCACGGGGGTCAATTTGTGCATGTTTGTGTCTTCTTCTGGTACTGTAGACGACAGACAGACGCTTTCACTTTTGCACCTTCGTCCTTATGTGTCCTTGCCCTTTCTTTGGCGTAGATACAGTTTTATTTTAAAGGAGAGTGGCTTTGACTTTTTTTTTGTAAAATAAAAAGTTAACTAAGTCTGTGTGATTGTTACCCCGTCGTTCGTTATATCTAATGTTATTATCGGGGTTTAAAAGGCTAAATCCATTATTTATTTAGTTTTAGCGAATTCCCCATAGGTAATAAGCTATCGTAGATCCAATAGTAGGCCTAAGTACTAGATACGGGACTGATTTACTTTATCGTATCCCCAGATGCCAAAAATCCTCCGAATGAAACGCATACACAAGTTCAAGAGCCAACATGATCGGACTTTGCGAACCTTATGGGGTAAACATTGATATTCCTATCTTCGCCCCTCACAATTCCAATTTGCAATTTCTTTCCAAACCATTTTTACAGATTTAAACAAATAATTTTGTACGTTAAAGCGTCATTGTACGTCTAAAGTTAAAGAGGAAATACAAAAATTATATAAATTTTAAATCTCATTGGACTCATATAGAAAAAAGTGAACAGTTGTTGTTTGTTTTCTATGGATATATTTTGACAAAATGTAGAATATTTATTCATTACACACTAAGCTATTAACATTTAAAATAAAACTCACTTTATTAGGCTACCTCCCTCACAGCCGCAACCTAGGTATTAAACCTAAATATTAATTAAATAAGGGATAAATCTGACATTTTTAAGGAAATATTTGAGTGAAAATCCATCCCATCAGGCAAATGGAATTAGTTTGTAGGATTACTGCTGCGGTTTTATAATCTCCAAGGCACTAATTTACAAGTTTTAATAATGTTCAATACATTATAACTAACTCTGTACGTGCTATAAATATACAATTGATTATTCAATACTAATATATGGAGCATGCAAATAGAAAATTGTATTATAAAATAATGAAATACATAATTCAGAATGCTAAATAATTTATATCCGTTTAATTAAATTTGAATCTACAAGTCAATATTATATTATGAGCGTATGATGCGCTTATAAGTACAACATGAACTACACATTTTTGGCATTTTCTATGGGAAAATGCAAAAAGGAACAGTGATTTCATAGGGAACATGATTTAAAAACCGAGGATTTATTGCAAAATAACTATTGTATTGTTATAATTAGCCGCTTGATGTGTTTTATTTTTTTAATGAATAAATACTCCACATTCCTCGTATGAAACTAATTAATTTAGTTTATTGTGCCATTTTAACGCAAATCAATATCATAATTGGAATACAGTGCTAAGAATGTAACGTATATAGTCAATAGAAAATAATAATACTGCATTTAAAATATTGTGTTTTATTTATGTATTGAAATTGTTTAGGTCTATGCATGATTTCACTTGTTATAAATCTACTTGTTGCAGGTCATTATTGTTTTGTACATTTATGTTATTTTCTTTTTTATATAAAAATAAACAATCAAAAGGCTTGACTGTTAAAAATATTACATTTATTTTAATAACTCATTTTATTTGAAATTCGTATTTTAACAATTCAAAATCGTTGATTGCCAACTTTAATCCATATAAAAAGATAGACATTTGGTTAGAATCCCTATCAGCATAGAATAATAATTATTCAACACCAAGTACAACTACAACTAACAACAACACTAACACAACAACTAAATAAGTATTGATAAAAAATCAAAATAAACACTACAAGTCTACAATTTTATGAATCATAGAGTCCAAAACGTACTTTCTGTATGTTAAAGAAACAACTCATGATGTATAAATCAGGAATAATTTGAGCTTTGGATTGTTTGGAACGCTTGAGAGATTAGGGATATTTACTTTGATAACAAATTAGTGATTAACCGTGTTGTTGGCTCTTGTAAAATGTTGTAATGTTATTCCTTTACGTAATTAATACAACGAATTAATGAATCACTAGCCAAATGAATAAAAGTTATTTTTAGGCTATAAATTAATCTAATGTGTAACGTTGCGGTCAATAATATAAAATCTTTCACGAAATCATAAAAAAAAAACACCAACTAAACCATAATAATTAATCACATGTTAATGAAGTGCATTTTGTTTGTATAATCACATTGTTTATTCGATTTGGGTAAAATACATTTAAAAATGTCTTTAAGTATTATATCATTTAGAAATGATTTGTGGTTGCTGTTAAAATACTACTCACATTGTTAAACATATGAGTGTATTTTAATTTTAACTTTTAAGAATGAACCAATGTACAATAAAGTAACATAATTTATAATCTCTTAATGTAACTTACCTTAAAACATTGTTTTTATTTAAATAAGAAAACCCCCAAGTAAACCAACAAAATAATTTATCACATCTAACCAATGTATTAGATTTTATAATGCGAAATGGGTAAAATATGCATGCAAATGTTTTTTTAAGACGAAACATGTCGCGTAAACTATGTAATAATTTATATATCTTTGTTTCAATAAATAAAAACGACAGCACATTAACTCAGCCGTGTATGTACAGCATATACAGCAACGCTGTTTCCCTCATTCCCTGTAGTAACAACGCGAGTGCCATGAAGCCTTGCCTAGCGATAGCCATGTAGCCGCGTCCTGTCTGTATTGTGACGTCATACACTCCACGGCCAACAAGATATTGTCGCCGTTCTCGTATCGCGTTCACTGCTTGGTTCACTGCTTGCTTGATTTCGTTGGGGAAATGGCTTTGGCGTTTTCATAGGTTTTGATTATTTTGTTGTTACAGATTTTTGTAAATAGTGTTTATAGTTGTATCCTTTTACTTATGCTTTGTTATTGTTATTGCTGTTGTTTTCCACTGTACAGTGTTGGTTTTTATTTTAATATTTAAATGCACATTTATAGGGTTATATTAAGTATAACCATAAATTATAGCGTTTTAAAATGTGTTAATCTATATTTGTATAAGTATTAATGTTATGGTTTATTTTTTTAAATTATTATCCATTATCAACACAGTAGTTTGCAGCCTCATTAAAAAAAATATGCCCTCTCTATTGGTCAATATTTTTTGCATTATATATGTTTGGTTGGGATATTATTTTGTATTCATAATAACTGAAATCATTAAGTGTAATTATTGTTTAAGGTAAATCACAAGTCCTTTATCCAGCAAAATTAACCAAAAAATGCAGTAGCTACGTCAAAAACATAAAGAAATATTTTCATTAACTAAAGCATAAATCTTATCTACGATAAAACTATCAACTATGCTGCTGTATTTACACTACAAGTCCTAGGGCAAAGAAATTCACAAACGCTGCAGAAGGTAGTTATCCAGCAAACAATTCTCGAGGCTTTAATGATATTTATTTAAATTTTGTTCGGGCTTTAGATAAGGAGGAAGGTTATTAACAAGCATGACGGCTTTGTATTGAAAATTATTTTGGAAGAATGCTGTTGTAATCACTCAAACAATTGATCAAAAAATTTTACAATTGACTTAAACACGTGTTATTTTACATGCACTGGATGTTATGGTTAAATGTTAAATCAATTACTGAAGTTTATATAATTAAATGTGAATTTTGCAAATTATGCTTACGTAGTAATTATTACTATAGTTTGTAATAATAACTAATGTTATAACTAATGTAATAATAACTAATGTTATAACTAATGTAATAATAACTAATGTTTGTAATTGTTGTTGATTTAAAAATAGGAACCCTTTTAACGGATTTTAAACTTAGTATTTAGAATAAATTATAGTTTCATGCATGCATTATGGGAACATACTTTGTAAGTTAATTGTAACTTTTAAGTTTAGTTAAAATCTTGTTCATCCCAATTACGGTACTTGTATAGTAAAGATTTACAGTATTTGCATTGTATTGTATTGGTATATACATTAGATATTAGAACTTGAAGTCGCAACGCTACTGCCAAGTTTACACTCATAAAATTGAATATTTAAAACCTGTTGTAAACCCTAAATTAAAGTTTTTCAGCAAAACAACCAATGAAATTTTAGTTCTCAACAAGACGTGTTCCTTAGTATACAATAGTAGTTTTATTGTTTTATTAATTAATTATTACATATTTTTTGCAACTAAGGTCAAGTGAAAATACCCTTACATTTTACTAATTTACTTATTTATTGTATATGAGTGGCCAATTACTAGGCTAGCCATATTGTATTGTAGCCTTTCACTTGCTTATCCATTAATAGATGGTTCTAGCCTAGCTATATACTCATGTTCACGAAGCCATTTATATATGTAGCCCTGGCCATGTAGCCTAGCTATGTAGCCTAACCATGCACGTATAGCAGCGGTGATAGCGATGCTATGACTTGCTCTTGGTTGTTTGTCACAGGCCAAGGTCACAGGCTTATCGATCGCTGCAACTTTCAAAATTCCCTCTCAAACCTTTCAACCTTGTGCAGGATACGAAACTGAGTAATAAAAAAATATTTTACAACTCAAAAGTTCTAAACGATGCAGAGCTCGTGTAATATGTGATTTGGAAAAAGTAAAAACTCTTTGGGCTGGAATGTTTTAACATATGACTTTGCTGTAGTTCAAGTTTGGATTAATCCACAATTTATTTTAAGGGATTGAACCACATTTAATTAACGATCTGCTTAATATGCCTAGACACTTTGTGAGATTGTGACTTTGTTTTGGTCATTATTTAAAAACATTCTGATTTAAGTTTTTGTTTAAAAACATAGAAAACCTCGTGTATGAAACGATATTTTCTGCGCAAAACTGGAAAAGGTGTTTTCTTAATGTATTAAAAGTACAGCGCCTATTAAATTATTATAAACGAGAGCTCGCCCCGAAGTCGAAAACTCGACCAAAATTATGTATTGTGCAAACTTCTCTATTACGCTGTAAATAAAACATGTGATAAGAATTTCTTTGAAATTTCTTCCATATGTTTTGACAATAATAGGTTTTTTACATACCTCAGTCAAATAGTCCAAAAATGATTTTGCTCAACACCTTACATGTTTCGTTGCGAAGACAACATTTTCAAAGCTTGTAGCTCGTCAAAAACACATTTAAAACACGAACACGAACACAGAAAACATTAATACGGTACGAATACACGATTGACATTTAGATAGCGCTATCATAATACTGATTTGGTCCGGCGCGGCGCGGGGCTGGTAGCAGACATATGTTTTGATTTTCTGTTTACATTTTGTTGTTATTTCGTCCCCATCATGGCAACCCATAAGGTCCATGTTATTTTAACATTTTAAATTCATTATTTGCGCTTATTTTTGAGCCTATCTTAATTTATAAAGGGATTCTGCACATCCACTGGAGAATATGTTTCATTTTGTACCAACAGAGAGTAATTTGTTCCAGTAGTATGGTCAGGCTAGCTGTAATAAGTTTTGTAAACGTTTTTTAGTATATAAGATTTGTTAGTATAAATAAAAAAATAATAATTTCCAAGCCATCGTAAAATCATATAATTTTGGTATGGACCCTGTAGATTTTCATGATTTTGTTAGATAGATTTTGACTGTTCATCCTTCTGTAAAATATTGTGTTTTATCTCATGGTGTTTTCAAGTTCAGTGTTAAAGACATATATCGAACGGACGCGTTGCAGAAAGTCAACAGTCCCGGAAGGTCAAATAATTTATACCTGTGCCGCTAGGTCAAAAACTACAATGTTTGCAGTGTCTGTAGATCAAAAATCCCAGGAAGTCAAATAGTACAGTCCGAGCTAAAAACGTGGTCTATGTTAAAGCAATTGACTTATTGGGAATTTGACCTAATGCAACAGCAGTTTTAATATAACGAAATAAGATAAAATATAAGTTCAGTTTCGCTGAGTCAACAGTGCCGGAAGGTCAAAAGTATAATCTGTTAAAAACAACGATAGTCCTCTCGACGCATGACTTCAATAATTTCGCGTTTTGGTGTACTTAAAGTTGTGCTAAAATTTTGAAAATTGGCACAGAGCTTCTTGGTTAGTCCTACTCGATGACTATTTTGTTGGAACTTTAAACTATTTACCGATCTAATTAATAAAAATTGATATGTATGGTGAAATAGTTTTAAATCGTGATTTCTAGCATGAAAAAGTTAGCATGCGAGATTTTTTTTTGTTTTTGGGTTAGTGAGGTTTTGTCTGTGGCAAAGTTGTAGCCAAAAGTGTGATGCGTAAAATATATTTTTTTGAATTTTTTACAATTAGTGGTTCAATAGATAACTTGGGTTGAAGAGGACGGCAAATTTAGCATTTCGCAACGCATGGAAAGAACTACATCGTACGATGCGACTGCTGAGTGGACTTTTAATTTACAGTTCTAAGAACATGAAAAAGATGAATATACAGATCACCAGTACATTCATATTATTTATAAAACATCTTTCTGTATTACCAGCTCACATTTTTCACTTATAAGAATACATCATAATCAGGGTGTTAAAAATAAGCGGGGGGATACTTTACCTAGTAATTCCATGGGTCAAAATAAACAGAAAATCAAGGATAACATTTTTTCCGAAATCGTTTCGTTAACCAGATATCCACCATTTTGTATTTTTTACATACAAATATTTATCTTTGCACTTTTCCAACCGATGTTTATGAAACTTGGTATGTATGTTAAGGTAGGAGAGACCCATGTTATAAAAAAAGATTCATCTCGATTCACCCTAAAATTTCAAAATTTAACACTTAACTGCAATATAATATACTTTACTACACCACAATATTTACGTATCACCATAAATCTTTAATAAAATAAAACTTTCCCATTTTTTAAATCCAAAGTAAATAAATATAATCTTTCTTTAAAAAAAAAAAAACAATTGTAAAATACCCCCGCCGCAGCAAACCTGCAGACTAAGCGAATTTCCATTTGACTGATTGGATTTACACTGAAATGTCTACTTAAAAATATAACATTTATTCTTGATTTAAATAGAATTAGTTTAACAAGTACTTAGGTTTGCTGCATCAGGGAGGGTAAAACTGTTTTTTTTTATGTGAATTGTTAGTAAGAAATAAAAACATTTTCCAAATTTGATCAAAATATGTTCACAAACAAGCAAACTACAACAGTTTACTTATTCTCCATAAGAATAACATGGGAATTTTTAATTTACAATTTTTTGGAATTTTCTCCGTAACCATTAGGCGCATAATAACGCTTCAATATACTAAGTTATTTGTTTTTTGAAGCTCTACAAAATGGTTTGGAAAGAAATTGCTAAATTTTATGGTTTTTGGGTCAAAAATGGGAAAAACCTATTTTTACCCATAAAACCCCCCGTAAACCCCCGTTCCCATAGTCCGATCATGCTGGATCGCGAACTCGTTCGAATAAACGTACGTTTACACGTTTGTACCAAATTTCATCAAAATCGGATCATTTTTGCTCGAGTTATCGTGCTGACGGACACACACATATATATATATATATATAAACTAGCTGACCCGGCGAACTTCGTATCGCCTAAGTTATAGGTTTCCCCTAAGACAGACCGATGGAAAGAAAGTACCGTTACGTTTAATTTTCAAGATGATCTCGTTCGCATCGCTCAATCACGTCCTAGTTGAAGTTCGTTCGCTACGCTCACTCACCTTTGGGTTGGAGCTCGTTCGCTACGCTCACTCACCTTCAGGTTGGAGCTCGTTCGCGGCGCTCACTTTCCTTCAGGTTAGCTCGTTCGCTACGCTAACTCGCCTCCAGGTTGAAGTTCGTTCGCTACGCTCACTCACCTTTTGGTTGCAAATTAGCTGTAGTCATAAATGTAAAAGAAATAATAGTGCTGCACCCTGTTGGTAATCCTTGTAACTTTAATGCTATTGAACATCATAGAACAGAACCAACTTGTTTAATTGAAACAGCTGTTAAGATTCATTAATTCCATTTCTCATAAAGTTAACATGGGAAACTCCAGAGCCACTGGGGCGGAGCCCTTTTAAGAATTTCGAAACGGGAAATAGTTTACGTCCGATTCGCATACCTACAGAATTTACACACCAAATTTCATAACGATCGGTGAAGTCGTTCCGGAGGAGTTTGCAGACAAACACTGTGACACGAGAATTTTATATATTAGATATATAAATATATAAATATATATATATATATATATATGAATTTGAACGGATGGTGTTTTTGGCCTCTAGGGACCTCAAAACGAAAAAAAATCGGTCCCGCGTCCAGGTCTTACCATGAGTACTACGGTAATAGCTTATTCCCTATATGGGAAATTCGCTAAAAAATAAGGCAATGTTAAAATAACGACAGGCGAGATTCGATCTGGGTGTTTCAGGTTTGAATCTAGGAGGATTTAACATTAATTAACATTAATGTTTAATCCTCCTAGGTTTGAACTGATTGAGAGGAATACATTAAACCGAAGAGGGAAGGTAGCAACAAGTGCAATAGTACTTACTAGTGTCCAATTACAATTTGATGGATTTAACCAAAACCTTTTCTATTTCACTTATTTTCAGCTGTTAAATTTCAAACGATACGTTTTAGCTACATCATTAACATTATTATCATCATAATCGTTTGAGTTTGGGTTTGCGGCAATGTATTTTATGAATAAAACCTTTAATTTGATACCAAACTTGACTTTTGCTGCTATTAATTGACTGTATGGACTATTAATTAACAGCTGTGTCTAAGGATTATGTCGGCCTTAGTCACTAACAGGACAACAAGATCGCTCCACTCATCACACACTCATCTCCATTCATAATTGGCTTAAAATGCATACATTTGTATGGTCGCCATTTCAAAAACAGGTAAAATAGTATTAAAATTATATAAGAATTTTGTCTTAGTCTTTGTGGTCCATCCCCTAAGGGATAAAAAAGTGATAATAGATATTTATGGCTATTATTGATATACCAAGTCTCACTACTTTATCTATATTGTTAAAAAAATATAGCCAATCCAGGACTATTCAACCATACTGTATAACGCCAACACGAAATTTTTCCGTTGAACTCCGCATTTCTTAGGCGATTTTTACCATTCATGTGTCATTAGAAAGAGCGTGTCACGTACATTTGCAAACCAACCTTACATTTTTTAAATCCATTGGGCTCAGCCCCAGTGGCTCTTAAGAACCCATGTTATGCCTATGAAGAACATATTGATTTATTATATTAGGATCAGCTCAATTAATTGCTGTTATGCAATTCAAGGAAATAATGTAGGCTATACTACTGTATTAACATGTTACTGATTTGTTTGAAATACTATATTTACTATTTCAATTTGGGTTTGCTGGATAATTTAATCCATTTTACCAAACAATAAAAATTAATGGACAAAGTACTATATTTCATGAGCAATCATTGAAAGGACCGATTGAAGTCCTCATCAACCAAAAGAATGCCTACTAAAGCAAATAAAATTGAGACGAACATGTAATGTACGAAATCAGGTGGTTCTTAAGTATGTGAAAAAATGTATCGCTATTCAAAAACAGACGGAAAACTTGTAAACATATTTGTGACAACGGGTGTAACATGGCTACATTATCAATGACAAACGTGGACAACCTTATACGAGTGTGAGTAAGTCCAAAAACAGTTTAAGTCCGAAAACAACTCTAAAAAACAATAAGCAATAAATTGCAAGAACCGTTGCTTATATCATTGGGTATACACTATCTACTGACGTGTATACTCAATGCTTATATGTATCGAACTGTTATATGTACATCGTGAGTATTTCCATTAGTTGTTCCATTTAGTTGTGTGTCCATTAGTATAATATTTAAGTTGACTCTTTTAAAGTCAGCGGAAATTGTGACTGTTATTACCCTTGAAATAATGTTTGTGTAGTACTTTGCAATCCTACCAATGCTTATAGAATCATACGATTACAATTTTGTGGTTAGATGTCGCATAGAGTGGTGACTACTGTATCTTTTTGGTTTGCTTGTAAAACAGGATCAACAGAGATTTTCCATCGACTTAAACAATACAATACTCTCAAATTGTTCATTGCAATAACAAAATATCACACAGTTTGATGAATATTTGTGTGTAAACCACATACCCAGTACACCTGTATTCTATCTATTTTACCTTTTATTTTTCCAAGACTTTATAGAAAATCACGCATTACGTGATCAGTGAAAAAAGGCTGTATCCCATGTGTTTTATAGGTAAAGAAGACAAGGGCGGTCCTAGACATATATTTTGGGGGGTCACCGGGGGCCTGGGGGGTATGAAATACCCCCAAAAAAGGAGGGGGTCCTGGGGTTCCCCCCGGGAAAAACATATAAATAAATAAATATAGGCTATACAGGATGATCAACTCAAGGAGGCCACCATTGGGATATCAGAAACGGTAAGAATTAGAGAAAACCTAAAATAGAGGACATTGCTTTATTTTTGTGGCAGTTAAATATATGATTTTAGTTTTTTGAAATTCAGCCACCATTTTCCAAAATGGCGGCCAAATTTGAAATTTCTTATGGAACACCCTATATTTTATCATGTTTTCGGATAGAATAGGCAATTTAAAAACGTTTTTAGCCTTGACATTTTTTCGATAAACCCACTCGTTTAGGAGTTACAGCCTATGGAAAAATGACTTCCGGTGTACATTTTACATCATGTAGCTCCTAAACAAGTAAGTTTATAGCAAAAATGCGAAGAGTAAAAAAGTCTTACAATTGCATCCACATTCCAAAAAGACCATAAAATTCATTAAAAATATGAATTATATTATTTAAAAAATGGCGGCAAACTTGAAAAGTGGAAAACTTATTTTATAGTCTTTAAGGAATGTAGATGCAATTCTAAGACTAATTTACTTTTTGCAATTTTGCTCTAATCTTACTCGTTTTTGGAGCTACATGATGTAAAATGTACACCGGAAGTCATTTTTCCATAGGCTGTACTCCTAAACGAGTGGGTTTATCGAAAAAATGTCAAGGCTAAAAAAGTTTTTAAATTGCATATTCTATCCGAAAACATGATAAAAAAAACTAAAATCATATTTTTAACTGCCACAAAAAATAAAGGAATGTCCCCCATTTAAAGTTTTCTCTAATTCTTACCGTTTCCGATTTCCCAATGGTGGCCTCCTTGAGCTGATCACTCTGTATATATGAATTTGAACGGATGGTGTTTTTGGCCTCTAGGGACCTCAAAACGAAAAATTAAATCGGTCCCGGGTCCAGGTGTTACCATAAGTACTACGGTAATAGCTTATTCCCTATATGGGAAATTCTCCAAAAACCTAATAGTTATATAGAACAATATTACATTCAACCAGCTGTTAGTTAAAACAAATTATATGGGACTAAAACAAATCGATGATTACAAAGATTCCTTTAACAAATAATTTGAACATCCTACTATTTTACTATGCATATTTAATTAATCTGCCATCCTCATACCTAAATTGAATGTATCAATGGTCAGCATTACACATAGTATAAATAAGGCAACTCTAAATATGTCTTTAAATTTGTTTCCAAATGCTGAATTTGTGTCACAAATGCTGAATGTTTACAGCTGTTATGTTAAGCAAATTATATTGTACTAAAAGCCAGCTTAGAAGGTTAGCGTCGGCTGCTAGACTTTTTAAAAACTAAAACTTAATTTCTAAAAAACTGGGACCCTAATTTAAAATTATGGCTTTGACATTCCCTAGTTCTCAAAATTATCTTTCTTTGAACACAAAAATAATGAAAATCCGTCGACTGGTTGATTCAGAATCGTGAAAAAACCCCCATTTACGTTTTAATAATATATATGATAGTTTGGACAGGTTTCAACCCTTCCGAGGCGTAATACATTTACACAGTTTATGTGTAGACTACATTATAACTCATAAAATAGTTCTAAAATTAAATGGATCTCCTTTTACAAACGTATATAATAACCAGAAATTTTCAGATCGTCCTTGCGTGTATTTCATGCCACAAATTTTTACGAAAGGCTTTTCATTACATAAACTATACCTATTTACAGTGTTGACCAAACAGTTGGCAAGAAGCATTAATAGATAAGCTATGTACCAAATATGATAATTTTAGCTCTATTCTAATTATGACAAAACACGAAGTAACTAAAAGCGAGTTTTGCTTGTGTAGTAAGCGTTGCAGGAGGTCTACTTTACACTGAATCGACGTTCACTTTTATTGCTTTTGATCTTCCGGCACTGTTGACTCAGCGAAACTGAACTTGTATTTTACCGTATTTCGATATATTAAAACTGCTGTTGCATTAGGTCAAATTCCCAATAAGTCAACTGCTTTAACATAGACCACGTTTTTAGCTCGGACTGTATTATTTGACTTACTGGGACTTTTGATCTACAGACACTGCAAACATTGTAGTTTTTGACCTAGCGGCACAGGTATAAATTATTTGATCTTCCGGGACTGTTGACTTCCAGCAACATTCCCTATCGAACACTGGTTTCTCATTTTTTTAAGGGTGGTTCTGAGTACATTGTGCTTTACTATGGTTTTATAACAAGATAATTTTGTTTACAGATAACATAAAAAGTCTTGGTAGTATATTTTCAAATATGTAAGATAAAAATGTGATGTCAAAGACTTCGACGCAATCGAGCGTTTTCAAACATTATCCATTAAATTTCCTTTAAATCATTGTTTCTAAGCTTCAAATTTTAAAACAAAATTAACCATTACGATTCTTAAAAATGTATTCGATTCATTTAGAACTAACTATATTATAAACAAAATATTCACTTAGTAAAATTGTTATAACTATAGCTCATAATACAAGTCAACAAGATTGTTTTAGTTATTTAAGTTAACGTGAGTCAACACGAATAAGAGGGATGTTAAACCTTCATTTTGTAAAGGAAACAGTTGTTTGTCTCCAGTTCTTGTTTTCATAGGCAAATAAATTTATTGAAATCTAACGTTGTATTTTACCAAAACTAATTTTCACTCATTAATTAGTTTTTTATCATTAATTAAGTTTACCTATATCTTTCCTGTATTGTTGGGAAAATGTTATAATAGGTTTTACTGCCTTTTATTTTTAACATCAGGTGTATGGAAAGTTCCCTTTAGAAATGTATTACGAACTTAAAGGGCAATTGGTAAAATAATGGATAGTTTTGCGCAAGGTTTCTCGTCATGACGAACATTTTAAGTAAATGGTTTATGTGGGTGTGACTTGTAGTTTTCTCAAAAGTTCATTGGAATTTATATATGGGTTAGGGAAGGAAGTTGTTGTTAATGGTTCGTTATTAAAATTTTATGATCCTAAATAATCACATAGGTCTTAAATAAATAAATAGGTCTTTATCGGTCTTTAAATAAGCTGAAGACTGTTGTTTCGAAACAATATTCAGTTGACCAACTCGAATTGAGTCGACCAAATTGAATTGTTTTAACCAATCAAAACGATATTCTTGTGAATACCTGACTGTCCTTTGGTATTACAACAATAAAAACCCTAAAATGCTTAATAAAATACCAGATTTAGTCCTCATCAAATCATTCGAACTGGATATCAAACGCCAAAATAGACTTCGGATTTTACAATTGGACCCTAGGATGTGAAGTCCATTTCTGCAAGTGGACTTCACATCCTAGGGTCCAATTGTAAAATACGAAGTCTATTTTGGCGTTTGATATCCAGTTCGAATGATTTGATGAGGACTAAATCTGGTATTTTATTATCCAAAGTCGTTACATTATGGTACGACTAGCATGTACACTAGTGCACTAGCAGTATACGTTATGGCACGTCGCGATGAACTTCGCTGTGTTCGACGTAATATTGGCTCAGCATGGGTTGAAATGCCGACATGCCAGTCTAACTTTAGCTCAAGCTGTGTCGTCGTCATTAATGGCATTAACGCTACTCAATAATATATATTATCTTATTTTGTTTACGTATTCGTTATTTCAGTGTATTAACAAATTAGAGGTCGTCCATTGATCGAAAAATCTGCCAAAAATATGTAATGTACAGGGTTTTCTAATCTCACCCCGCGCTGTAAATAAATATGTGATTAACATTTCTTCAAAACTTTTGTTTATATTTCGTTGTTATTTTGTTACCAGAATGGCAACCCATTTTAAGGCCCATGTTGATTTTTTTAAATTTTAAATTCATTCTTTTGTGCTTGTTTTGGGCCTGTTTTGATTTAGAAAGGGAATCTGCACACCTATAGGAAAATATCTCTCTTTCTTTCTTTCTTTAATACTTTCTTTCTAATAATAATAATCTCTTATAGTATACGTAGATTTTCCCTGCAATGCACACGAGCTGAGAAAAAAGGGTTTAAAGAACATGCTTGCTTATTAATATATAGGTCAGGTTAAAAAACTTTGGTGACGTTTAAGTATATGGTTATCATGTCAAAGTAGTGTAATTAAAGTGTATATTAAAGTACTTTTTTTATATTTTTTCTGTATTTTTTTCTTGGTCTGTATCACGATTACTAGTGGTCTGTATATACAATTTATCCCATTCTGTCCATTTTGTATGGCTATATGGTTTTTAAAAATGTCGAAGAAATTAGATTAATTATTTATACATTGAGAGTTTTATTTTCAAATCCATTTGTATGCAATATACCTCTTTTATGTATTGTGAATTTTGATTTTCAGCTTTTAAAATTAGGAAAATTTTTGGAGGTTTTACTGTTTATACAAAGTTTTGTTTATTTGAAGTTTTGTAAGTTATTGTAGTTATAAGATTTAACAATATAAAGTCTATCAGCAAACTCTTAAAGATCAGGATTCGATTTTAAAACAACCTCAAATTTTGATGCTCTGCCAGGTATCCCTTTGAAGTCTACCTTATCATCTTATGCCAAACCCTTATAGTGGATAATACCAATAATGCGTTTTAAATAACAATTCTTAAAATTAACGAGTACAGTATTTGGAATTAATTATAAGTTGAAGTATAGCGTTATTTCAACTTAAAAATTAAGCAAATCGTTAAACTTAAATTTAACAATCTTATATATTAAGGATTAAATATATTTTATTAATCCAAACAAGTGCTATTTCCGGACTATTAGTTAAAACTTCTTTAGTTGTTCAAGTTTTTTCGTTATTGTTTTTTGCTAATTGAATCTGGTATAAGGTATGATTTACTGTTTTAGTCATACTTCCCCGATTTATTTTTAGGCATAACGGTTAACCTAAAATGTATACCCAAAATAGATTCTCAGTTGAACTGTATCTACTGCAGCGGCCTCTGTTCCTATTCTCTATTCCTAATACGATTGTAAAACAACTCAAATATATTTTAGGTATATGCAAAATTTACTAAGTATTAACGTTATAGGTTAACTGTATTGAATTAAAAATTAGTTGCTGTAAAGCATCATGGGATCGATAAAATCCATTCCTTACTGGTTAATTTTAAACACAACGTAAATATTATCCTATAGTTATACGTATCTTTTTGCTGGAGAAATGATCTGTTGATTGAAAAGAGTAAAGAAACTATTAAAAACTCATAGGAAAACTTTGTGCTTTACAGATAACATAATCGCTCTTTCAACTGTCTTCGTAGCACATTTTAAAATTGCTTGGTTATTTATGAACAAAAGTTAATTAAATAGTGTGTTCTTTGTGTTTGTTAAAAGGATATGCGATCCTTAAATTATCTTAAAAGTGAATCTTTCATTGGTCATATTATATCATATACAAGTTGAACATGTCAGTTTTGAGGAGAATTTGTTTTCATCATGAGCTTATCTTATAGTCAATAAAGTTAAGGTTAGAGCATTGACTGGCTTCGTTCTATTTTCTTAGACCTGTATTTTAATAATTAGAGTTGCCTTAAGATTCAGTCCACTGTCTAAATCTAAAGGCAATTCAACAAACGACTAAACGACTATTCTATTATTCCATTGAATAGTCATATGACTTACCACTGTACGAAGATATTCGAGATTTTATTCGTTGCAATTTTTAACGTTAACTGACGAAATAATGCATATAGTGTTTAATCAGTTAGTGCGTGTAAATAAAATGAAATGAAATGAAAATCCTTTATTTCAACAGGCAAAGTTAGGGCCACATGGCCCTTTCTTCCACTTAACCTGCATACATAATTATAAATATAAAATAGAATATACAATTTAACACATTATTTACACAAAAACAATACTTTTTTGATAAACGAAAACAAAATGTCTGCGTGTATGTATATGTATATTACGTGTTCATTTAAACACAATAATATAGTCGTTATTTTCTGGTTGACAATCCCGTATAAACAGTATTCAATTGTCCACTGTACCTTTGCTTGAAATACAATTATTTTATAACCTACTCTATGTTTTGATTGATTGTAAAAATCAGCTGACTGTGCTACATGTGACGTCATTTTGCTGGTATTTAGTGAGCACGTGTGTTATTAAACTGCAACTGTTGGGATTGATCAAATATACATCACTAGCACAACTTGTCGTGGCTTTGCTCATGAAAATTTAAATTGAAAGATGGATTTGTATCTGATAATAAATAATTAAAAATAGTAGTTTTCCCCAACACTACGCAAGTGGCATACACTACTTTACTTACGAGAGTTTTTTCATTAACAATCACTACCTACTCATAACTTGTGTTTTCGTTTATAACCTCTCATTGCCACTGACAGTGATGCAACTAATCATTGTACCAAACACTAATTGCACCACTCAACAATTAAATTGTATAAACAGCTGATTAGTTGAAGTTCGAAGCATTACAGTTTTACTTCTTTTATCTCAATCCTTGAACCTCATTGGTCCGTTACCGTGTTGTTAAGTGAAGCAATGCTGTTGAATAAGTAAACAATGCTTTAAAGTTTGTAATTTACTTCAACCGCTCAATACTTAAAGTATCAGACTAAGATTTGTTTTTAAGATTTCGAATAAAGATTTTCTGTCTGTCTGCAAAATACGTGAACTCTGATTTTACGGTAACATACTCATCTGCAATTGCATGATCGTGGCAACGTCATCAACCCATATGTAGGGATGGATGGGATTGAACTTGACAAGAACTTCTTATCTTCTCTCTTGAGAACCCCTTATAAGTAATCATAAAATAGGAGAAGGCGAGTGACATCCCTTAAAACAATAGATGTAATTCGATAGCCAACAATATGTCCTTAGACAATAATATTCTTAAAACATTTAATAATTTACTGTATCTATCTTAAAAACAACAAATGGGGTTATACATCTTGATTTTTAAATTCATTTAACAATTAATTACAAACAGTGTTATGCAGTTAAACAACAATAGTTAGCCAAAAAAATTATGCAATTATTTTTATTTCAACTGATTAACAAGCTGTTTTCTTAAATAATATTGTAGATTCAAAACTATTAATCTGTCAAACGTAAACAAATCTTTTCCCATAAAACATGGGAATTTTAAAGGCCACTGGGGCAGAGCCCTGATGGAATTTCTTGAAAACGCTTCTTATTGCACGCCTAGAGCTTAATTTGAACATCCATTCCAATTCCTGAGTTTTTATAGCTCGTAGTTTTTTTTAGATATAGTGATCAGTGAGTGGGTGGTACAGTATTTGCCTTTTATAAGTATACCTATAGAAGATTGTCTTTTAGCAAATAATCATACTACTGTACCTTCGGTAATATAATATTACAGTTTATAGTTTTCCTAAATTTACCCTTGTACCTTAACAATGTCACTTAGCTATGTAAACTAACAGTGTTAACAAAAACACACTCATACAAACTATTAAAATCCAACAATTCCGAGCTATAGCTTCCTTTGTGTGGTTTTCATTGATACTAATTTTCACCCATATTGATTAAGAATAGTATTTTAACAGGAATAAATTGAAAGCAGTTGAAAATTTTCATTGAGTCCTTAGAGCCCAGACGTTTTAGCTTGTAAAACAATGAAGAAACTACAAAGAACATTTCTAATTCCACAGTGTCCTAGATATTTAAATTACAATCACTTTGGCGTTAAAAGAATTTTTTGATGATAAATATAACTCTTCAGCAACTGTTATTATCCACGATGGCCGCTAGCCTCCAAGGACTCTCAATGCTTCAATTTTCAGTAAAATACAAATTCATGTCCACAAACAAAAATACTGAACAAGGATTCGCATGAGAGCAGAGTTTCCAGTGTGCGTGATGGCTGCAACATTACTTTAATTAATTGGTAGTTTAAATATTAACTCTGATTACTAATTTAGTATTCGTTAAGCATGGCGACCATCCAATTAAACGATGTTTTACAAACAGCTGCTAGCAGATATGTAGATGAATTGTAAACAATTAGTTTAAAAGTGGCATAAAATAAAATTATGAATTTTTCTGAAAATTCGTCTCTGTAAATTTTGCTATAAAGGTTAGTATCTTTGACATACTGCAAATGAAAACTTTTCACTGTATTGATAAATAGCCTATTTCGATGGGTGTTTTGCGAACAGTTACATTTCTACGTTTTAATATTTAATAACAAATGAGACAACAAGTAGTTTAGTAAATAGTTTTCAAGCTAGTGAAATCATAAGAGAAAAAATGCATGCAAAGATGCCTAATAGATATTGACGCCCAACAAAAACGTACCTGAAAACTGCCTCCAGTTGATACATAAGGGAAAAAATCAAATAGAGTAGTATTATGTATAATTTTTAATCCATTGTATGATTGACCTAATATTTTAGACCAAAATTTAATTAAAATAATTATTCGTTTTTAATCCCTTTAAGCAGTTTGTTTGCAAAGCTTAAGAAGATTTGGATTTCCTATTGAGTTAATTATACCATAATATTATTAGTCTAAGGTATATTTGACAATTAGAGTATCTAAAGCATTTTAATTGATTGTGATAAAATCTTCGAATTCTATTTCTTAGACCAAATCTAACCAGACTACCCCCAAAATATATTATTTATATGTAATACTTGATTATACCACATAAAATCATACCTTATCAATAATTTATAATGTTTTTTTTATTATTATTTACTTGATCGGTTTTATCAAATTATTAATAGGGATGTTATAATTCAGTAAAGGATCAATTTAAGTGTTTCAGATTATTTCAATGTAGATTTTGAAGTCTTTTACATGTACATTACATTTTGTTCTTAAGAAATTTGCATTGTATATTCACATGAGATTCAGTTTATATTTTTTGAGAGTCGAGTCTACTAAATGTCTACTAAAGTCACGACTGTACTGAGCGTAATTTTCTTGTGCTATCACAGAATGGCTCAGTCAGATGGGCGGTGGTCTGTTGACGTGGCCTTACATTCTTGCTTGCAGATAAGTCGTTGCTTACGTGTTTAAACCAATGAGAATTAAACTGAATGTTTATTAAATACCTTGTTGACTTCCTGTGAGTGTAATCCTAAATAGCCTCCTTAAATTTGTACAGCTGTGTTTTAATATGTTTCTGTTAATAATGGTTCAAATACAGCATTTCAATGTGTTTTACAACTACACTAAAGTATTTCGACGATATTAACAGTGGATTTTAAAACGTATACTGTGTTTTTATTATTTTAGTTGTTTTTGTGTATTGTCGTGTAGCTACAAATTTCAGCTTTACGATGGTTACATGCTATTACGAGTTACAATTAATTTTTTTATGTAGGCTATAATTTTTAGTATCATTAATTTTCTTACATAAATAGAACAAGTCTGAAGCAAAAACGTAATTTTAATTCAAAATGAGTTAAATAATAAGTTTTAAATAATTGGAATTGACTATATAACGGATTATCTTCGTACTGTATACTTATTGATAATATTCCGACTGTAAAGATGGTTCACAAAATACAATAGCAATTTATATTTATCGCTTCCAATTATCATTAAAGGGATTTCACATTGTTTCCAGTAATTCCTATACTGTACGTGTGTGTCAACCTCCTCCTAGGTGTCAACTTCGTATTTGAGATTCCACGGGTAGGATATGCCTACGTGGTCCCGACAGTCTCGGCAGGGAAATTTCCTCACTCGCGTTGGCAACACTTGTCCCCTATTGATAAGAAATGGACTAACAGCAACCTAGTCTCGCTTACAATCTCTGTTCAGTTTTATTTCGTTGGCATTTTTGTCGTTTTACAGTAGTATTTTTTATTAGAACGGGTTCGTTTTTGTTTTAGTTTTATGTATCGGTATTAGAGGTACGTTTTAATTAAAGTTTCAGTGGTATATTAGTTTCAGATATTGTTTTATTGGTAAAAATGTGTTTTCTTTTGTACAGTTGTATGGAAGTTTTATTAGAAATGTTTTATTTTAATTATATGATTTATATATTATTCCGTGTTGTAGCGTATATTGTTTTAGGTAAATCGTAATATAGGTACCATTCTAGTTTTTTATTGTTATTTAGTATGAAATCTATTTTTATAGTTTTCCTTAACATAATAGTTGTTGTTTTCGTCAGTCGTTTTCCGTCTACACAATATTTTCTCCTCTTTTCCCCCGAGCTTCTATCAATTCTAGGGGCTGCTGATTCTACGTTGTATACTCAGTGCTGTCCTACCCACCTAGCGATGACGACAGCTAGTCTTCACTCGCCGCCATTTTCTCGGCCGAGCGCTTAGTCAAGCGAGCCACTGTACTGTCGCGTTCAGTTTTCAGTTTTGTTCGTCAGCTGATATAGTTTCGTGTCGCCATGTTCGTGTTGTAGTTTGTAGTTAGTTGCCGTGTTGACCACGCGTGTTCACGTGTTGTGTTGAGGCACAGCGTAGCTGTCGGCGATTACTGTTCAAGGTTATATTCTGGCTCGTGTTGCGTACAGCGCTACATCATCCACTTGTAGGTTTAGTTAGGTTATCTCTGTCGTTACGTTTGTCTATGCAAGGGTGTTTTTATGTTTACGACTTGACTCTTGTTTGTCCTGAGTTATAATTTAGTTCATCTTCAACATAATCGTTCGTGACCGTGACATTCGGTTTATTTTGGCCTATCTCTCGATCTTTTTTGCTGGAGTGCGATTCGAATACTAGGTCAACTTAATTTCAAATCTAACTTGTTTATATTTATTTAGGCTTATGTATATAGTATGTGTTCGCATATTTTACAGTGCGATTGTAAATTGCATTTTCTTATATAACGGTAGATAGGATTGTGTTTCACAACGAAACTGAACTAACCAAGGTTAATCAATTTTGTTTTATTTATAGTTATTTTTCATTCCAATTAAACCTAAATCTCAATAGTTTGCGTATTATGTATATATCCTGATCGATCTAAACTTAGTACAAACTATTAATTTTATATTTTATTGATTATGAATAATTTCCTTATACAGACTGCAACAAACGTATACAATCACATGACTGCCACTGCCCTGCATCACTGTTTATTTTTTTCAGGATATGTTCAATTTCTACACATCTTGGCTAAATTAATAACCTGTATTTGTGTCCGTTAATCGTTAAAATTTAGCTAATGGACTTATTTTTGTTTCAGATATAAGTATGCATGTATGGATGATTCTACTACATTCTATTCAGTTTTAGGTAAGACAAATTGTTTCACTCAACTTATTGTAATTTTATAATTCACAATTTTAGGAATTATTGTTTCCTTGGTTCAAGTATGTGAAAAAGCTAGTTTTATTGTAAGAGGTCTTATAGGGCTACTTTAATATTATTGAGAATAATTTATGCTTCTTAGATAATTTTGTTATTTATGAAGTGACTTAAAATACACTAATAATTTTAAGCTAGCTCAAAAACTGGGAGCTATGTATGTGTTCAAAACTTTATTATTAATTAATTTTGTCGTATTGTCATTTAAAATTTTGTAAAGAAATAGTGACGCAGGGTTTTGTTTGGCAACTTCAGGAATACATTAAGTTGTCACCAAACAATTATTTTCATTATTAGTTATTAAAAATTATTGCTCTTTTTATTAAAGTTGAGTTTAAACTATTTTCTCCTAATAATAGTTTTTATTTGCCTTTGCATTAGTGATAATAGTGTAAACTTGTCATTACTGTACACGGATATTGTAATACAGTATTTTTATAATTTCAATCTACTTAACTGATAAAAATTTTACTACATGTTGTGTTTTTGGAACAAGCGTATGTAAAAGATATTTTCAGTGATATTAAAGAATTTATAGCTGATATCATATTTTAGCTAATTTTACAGAACAGTTTTACTGCAGTAGAACCTTGATAAACCCCACAAGAGGGGGGGGGGGGGGGGTTGTCACCCTTTTAACCCTAACTTTCTGTTATCCCACCCCACTACAGTGATTATGTGATGTTACGAACATTGAACAAGTCAACATAAAAAATAGCAGTTCTGTATTACTCTTGTATGTAAGTAGTTTAAATATAAAAATATGTATTATTCACTTGTAGGCCTACAGGGTTTAATTTCTTCCAAAACTTTTTATTAACCTACTGTACAAGTTTATATTAGGATTTATATATATCCGTCTATTCGTTAAGAGAGGTTCTATTGTACTGTATTTCATTTTGATGTCCACAGAGGCCAAAAACATTATTAGTTCAAAATGTTTGTGTCTGTGACTGTGTAAACGATAACTTAAGTAGCCTAATTTTGAATCGATTTTGATGAAATTTGACAAACAAGCAAGATTGGCTTATAGGAATGGGGTGTTAAAAAATAGTTTTTTAACATATATTAAAAAAAATAGATTTTTCCAATTTGTATCCTTAAATCATTGAAATGTCCAATTTTTATTACAGCTATAATGCAGATCTTTAAAAATTAATCAATTTTGTATAGGCTAAGTTATTGAAGCAATGTTGTAGGCCTGCATTTTTAGATTTTGATATTATTCCTAAGGAGAGAATGAAAATTACAGAATTTTGCCTGTTGATTGATATAATGCGATCAAATTTGGTAAATTATTTATTACATCCTATAGGCTACTGCATACAGTATTAACATTGAATCCCTTCCCTGTAGCAGAACACTAGGCTCTCAACTAATCAAAATTTAATTAAATGGGGAATAAATATGACTTATTTATTGAATAATTTTAGTAAAAACCCTATCAGACAAATATTATTGTACTTATACTGTATCAAATGGGTAAAATCTATAATTATTATAGATTCTACCCATTTAATACATTATCAGTAGGCCTATTCAGCATACTCCTCCAATAACTCAAATCAAACATTAATGCGATGTGAAAAGTAATAACTAAAAAAAATAATAAAAATAATGGTTTGGTACCTTAATTTGTCAAAGTGATCCTTGGTAGTCTATATAGGCTTATCCTAACAAGGATCACTTTGACAGTATAAGGTATTTAAACTATTATTTATTACTATACCAGTGATCCGGAGGCTAACAACATGAAGTAAAAAGTACATAACAAATTCAACATTATTGCAGGTCATGCTGTTCATCAAATGGAATATGTATCTGGTCCAAAGCATGTTTAAAATTATTTTAATGCATGCTGATAAGGTGATGTGTATAAATAATGAAAGTTTAAGGTCCAATTTAATCAGAGGATTATTTAGGATCGTATCTTGGTTGGATGTTTTCTAGCTAAGCCTCTACTGTTTAGCGCAAATGGTTCTTCTGATTTAAACTCCACCCACCACCCTCCCAGATTTCTTCAATACATTCTCCTCTCACAATATGTGCTCCCTTTATTTCAGTTTGAATTTGCATTAATTCTAACATATATGAGAATATCTATATTTTTAATACGTATTTGTTAATAGAGCAATATTCAATGGTTAATTGTATAAAGTCTATAAATCTATGCCATATATTATCTCTTTTGCAAATTTCTTGTATAGGGAAAGACCCTTAGACCTGGGACATGCTTGTGGAATACCTTGCCTTTGTGCAGTGTTCACTTATAATTTTAAAATGATTATAGCTTTTGCTATACTTGTGACTTTCGCTACAGGGTAAGGGAGCGAAAGGTATAAATTACAAAAAAATTGCAATATAAAATAGTTACACATCCGCCGTTGATTTAAGGAACCAAATTCTTTTTAGGTTTTTTAAGGCTATTTCTTTAAATACAGTCAAGTAGTAAAATCTGGTTGAGTTTTTGGTGCGATATACAAATGGTGCTTATGAACAATGAAAAGACAATTGTAAAGTGTATGAATACGATATGAATGCGATTTTAACTATGTATTAGTTACTATATTTATTTTAAAATTCAAAAGTTAACTTAAACAAAGGGCAGTTGACCATTAAATTGTCAATGATGTTAAATAAGGTTTGAGTGATTTTATATCTTCTCCTTGTTTAGGTTATGTTTTCATCTTTACAATTACCATTGCCAAACAAAAACTCATTTGTTAACTAATCCTCACATGATGAAAGTTATTGGTTACTTATTGGTGTACTCTTAGTTAACATCACTACACCGCCAGATAGACCTATATGAAGCACGCTTAAAACCAAACATTGTATTTTACAAAAGAATAACATTTCTACTTTCAGTATCCTGCTGGAAAGAAGGGAAGTTGATTCAATGTTAAGGCTGTTAAACTTTCAATTATTAAAATTTAAAACCCTGCCGAAGCAAACCTGCAGACTAAGCGAATTTTAGTTTGTCTAATTTGATTTTTTACTTAATAAGACATGGCCTACTTATCCCCCATTTAAATAACATTATATTTAATGAGTACTTCGGTATGCTGCTATGGGGGGGGGGGGGTGAAAGCTAAAACATGTTTTTTCACCTAATATAGGGTTAAATTAATTAATTTGATCAACATACATCCACAGACAAGCGAACGACAACAGTTTTCTTCTTCTTAATAAGAATACCATTGGAATATTAAATATACAGTTCCTGGGAATTTTCTCCGTAACATTTAGTTTTAAAACGACGCCTCAATATATTTAATTTTTTTAGCTCTACAAATGGTTGTAATGAAAATTTGACATTTTCATCTATAGATACACATTTGAAAATACTAATTTTTGAAAATTTGGATTCCCTACAATACTCCCATGACCTTGATCTTGCTATAGACATCCCAAGAACAAAACAACCTGCGCAGAAACGAAAAGATCACGTGGTTCGCGCCGGTAGGTGTGGCGTACCATTCAAACCTGCGCAGCTCGAAAGGCCCAGGGTTCTTTTGTTTCTGGTATGTCTATAGTTCCCCAACTCATTCAAGTTTATCCAGCCCTACACCTTCAAGTCAGATTCTTTAAAATCATACCTAAATTACTCCAGTTATCACGTTCACGGATGTGTATGTATAACAATTTGAACAAATATATTTTTGGCCTCTGGGGACATCAAACTGAGAAAGTAAATCAGTCCCGGGTCTATAGATATCCCAAGAACAAAACAACCTGCGCAGAAACGAAAAGATCACGTGGTTCGCGCAGGTAGGTGTGGCGTACCATTCAAACCTGCGCGGCTCGAAACGGCCCAGGGTTCTTTTGTTTCTGGTATTACTATAGTCTTACCACCACCTACGGTAACAGCTATTTCCCTATTGGGTAATTCGCTGAAAATATAAAACCATCAAAATATCAAACCAATCAATTCATCACTTGATTTTACAGAAGACATTTTAAAGTATACTCAAAAAAGGTATAATCTTTGACTATTGTATAATGTAACACACGCATATGCAGGATTCACAACTACCCGTATAATTTTATCAGCTCTTATTAACTATTAAAGTATTTACTCATACTTTGTATACACCTTCACCTGCAGTATTAAAACACTCCCTACAGTACTTCTGTATATGTTATTAATATAAACAGATATCTAGTTCATTATTAGTTAACCTTTGGTTGTAAATACACTAATACCATTTTAAATTAGAGATTGCCTTTCCATTCAACTTTTAGCCGGACAATAATTTGAAGGCATTGGGATGTTCTGCTGTAAAATATTTTGTTTAAACTTGCCAAACTAAATGTCTTGATATTTGTTCAAAAACTTAAAGAAAAGTAAAATTCATTAGCTTATTTAACTACCATTATTTTGCATTAAAACCCACTGGTGATAATGACCCTATCAATTATTAATTAATTGTAGGAGTAAAAAATAAAATTAAATACCACTGCCCAGGAAACCTCCAGAAGCAAATTTTCATTGTTCAATCGGATTTTCACTAAAATACTTTCTAAAATTTGTCAGATTTATTTATTTATAGGTTTAATGATTACTAAAAGTATGCTGCCACAGAGATAGAAAACGGGTTTGTTTATAAAATTGTAATAGTATCAGTAAATGTTATAAAATAGGCTAATAATTTTGCTCAGATTGATCAAAATAGGCCTAATATATTCAAAAGTCGAGCAATCTATAAAGGTTTACTTTCTCTCGGGAAGAATATATGAGGATTTGAAAAACAAGTTTTTTTTATATTTCTCTACTAGGTGAAACCCGTTGATATTGACGGTTACTGTTGAGGTTTCAAGCAAAATCATATTTTAACTAACAATCGATTATAACAGTAGGCCTACTCCATTTTTTGAACGTTTAGGGTTGTTCAGCGTGTTTTAAGTACGTCACTATCTTATATAATAATCAATAGGCCCAACTCAAATGAAAGCTGGTATTTCACTGAAGGTTCTCAGATCAAAACGTATAGGTTAATTGGAATTGAGTAAATATATCTACTATAATAAAATTAATTCTATATCCGAGAAATAAACAAATTTACCTTTTTTGATTGAGTACAGTATCTTGAACTTAACTGATTCAAACAATCAATATCTCTAATGAAAGCCTTTATTTCTAGGAGTTTTAAGGCCAAGACATATAAAATAACTAATATAAAAATGGAGTTTCACGTATCATTGAGTCCTAAAATAATTATAATTATTGTCGATTTGTTCATTGAGTCCTAAAATAATTATAATTATTGTCGATT
This sequence comes from Macrosteles quadrilineatus, assembly GCF_028750875.1. Lineage (NCBI taxonomy): Eukaryota > Metazoa > Arthropoda > Insecta > Hemiptera > Cicadellidae > Macrosteles > Macrosteles quadrilineatus. The sequence goes on along the minus strand of NW_026542597.1, from coordinate 18,865,626 downwards.
TGTGATTGAGCAGCGTGCTTCAGGTATGTCCAATCTAAATAATCAATAGCTCAAATGAAATCTAGTATTACATTGAAGGTTCTTAGATAAAAAAAATAGGATGATGTAATTAGAACTGGTGAAATATATCTTTAATTGAAGTAAGAATTAAAAACAAAATCAAATTTATGTATTAGTAAAGTAATACAGTAGATAAATGAATGGTGATGCTTTAAGGCAAATCTGTGGGTGAATATCTTTAATTTAAGACCACAATTTTTATGAAAATCGGTCCGGTAGAAGAACCAAACTGACTCGGAAAGAAAAACTAATATTATTTAATATATAGATTATATGTAACGAGTACTTAGGCTTGCTGCTACGAGGAGGCTTAACAGTGTTATTTTGACCAAATAGTAGCTGTACAAGACAAAAGAAATAAATTTACTACAAAATTTGATCAATATAAAATCCATAAACAAGCAAACAGTGTGTAGTTTTTTTTCCTCCACAAGAATAACTTGTGAATTTTTAACATTCAGTCTTTTTAACTTTCCCTGACACCTTTGTACAACATTGTTTTTATTTTTAAGCTCTACAATATGGTCCTGATGAAAATTAGGAATTTTCTTGTTTTCAAGGGTAAGCCTTTAACATTTGAAAACCCCAAATTCAAAAATTTCAAAACCTCAAAAATACCCCAACCTCAAAAATACCCCATTCTTATGAATCATTATCTTGCTGGTTCGCGAACTCATTCAAGTTTATCCTGCTCTTTACTTTCAAGCTAAATTTTATAAAAATCTGACCAAAATATGTGAGTTATCACGTTCACAGACACATACACAAGTAAATTCAAACGAAGTGTTATTGGCCTCTGAAGACATCAAAGTGAAAAAGAAAATTGGTCAGGTTATAGGTTTTACCGTGCCAACTACAGGGAAAATCGCTAAAACAGAAAGTGATAGTTATAGCGCAATTTCACCAATCAAGGTGTTCTTTTATAAAAAATTTTTCAAAAAAAAACTTTCAAGATACAGTACCCACACAAACCAGTATCAAGATATTATAAAACATAAACATTTTGTAATTTTTTTACCTTTCCTCTGTTAAACTCACAACAGTCAAAGAACCATGTTCTAACCCCCTTGCCATGTTGATGTTTTTCTAATATAATTTTTGTTCAACAGGTAAATTCTCACAATGGATACTGGCATGAGCTCCGGAGGAAGTCTGACAGAGTCAGTGATGGACTCAGAAGAAGATGATCGTGCGTTTATCGAAATAACAGAGCTAGACAGACTGTTAGGTCTGCCGCCCCCTCGGTTTGACTTGGGCGCAGCCGACATCGATCCTCGGGTGTTGGAGGCCGATAACAGCAACAGTTTTGACCCGGAAATTGAATTCGCCTTGCCTCATAAACCGGGGTTGCCTCGTAGAATGGACCTAAGTCGTGCGAGTGATGTGGAAACGGAAGTTTGTTATGATAAAAAGTCAAGCAAAGTGTCGGTGACGGAATCAGTGGGTGAGGTGCCGGAGCAATATCTGAGGATGGAGGCAGTGCCACCAGCATCAGTCAGTGGACAAGGTAGGATGCCATGTTATTCTTTTATTTTATTTATATCTAGGCCATGTCTTAAGCAACAGTCTAAACCCTGGTCTCTTAACTACCTATCTAATGTTTATCTTTGTTAAACCATTCATTTATAGCCCAATACCAAAAGAGATCTAGGTTTGGAAGCGATCTTGCTCGGAATCGAACCAGCGACCTTAGATACATAGATGAGCACTCCGCTACCCAAACAAAATTGACTATGTACTGGATGTGTGACAATGTTCCACTCATTCTTCACTCACATTTGGGTTAAAATGCGCAAATAGTGGCGTCCCCGTCTTAAATAATTGATAATTGAAAATGTTTGAATGAATTACTATAAATCCTTTATTGCAACATCCAAGGTATACGTTTATCCGTTTCATACTTAGTCAGCATTTCAGCAACATAAAACTATCCTAGGACACGCCAGCCTTGCCCTCCAAGTAGAGTGATGGAAAACACCTTTTCTTTAGAATAATTGTCACTGCTGCTTCCCTATTAATTTTGGTTGAGAATGGGCCTAAGTTACGACTATATTACTTGGACATAAACCGTAGTGCATTTAGCGGATTTCCCATTTGGAAATCAGCTATTGTCGTCTCCACTGCCGTGTCGGATCATTGCGCTCAGGTCGCTACTATCGCGGGCTCTGCACCCTGCCACCTACCACAAAATGTCAACTCAAAGAGAAACACATGCCCTGAAAACCTTATCTTGCTCAGCAAGGAGATAGAATGAGAAAGCTGGAGCTGTCTAGAAGGAGTTACTTGCCCTGATGAATGTTTAAATTCAATAAATGCTTGTCTTAATAATCATCTTGATCGTTGTTGTCCCAAAAAAAATCAAAACAAAAATCTGATTTATAGCATTGAATTTAAAATCTTTTACAATTCATACAAACGAATATACAGTAGAACCTCTTTAATCCGAACTAATTGGGACCGGGGGTAGTTCGGACTATTGAATAGTTTGGATTACAGAACATAGGCCTATTGTTGTTTTTACATAACAATAGCTAGGGAAAAGTGAAAAATGCTTTTTAAATACAGTGTTTATTTAATACAGTAGTAAACATAGGGAAAAAACAGTATACTGTTACTGTACATTACAATTGAAATAATTACGGTGCGTATATCAATAAATACAGTATACAATAAAGAACTACTGTACTGTGTATAGAGTACAGCAATGAGGCATTCGGATTAGTGGACGTTCGGATTACAGGGGTTCAGATTAAAGAGGTTCTACTGTACAGGCAGGTATTGTTAACCTACTGATATATTGACAGCGTTATCCCTATGTTATCATTGGAGTTTTGGGTAGATGGAGTTATAGGATCTTCGCTCATACACTAAAGCTTTGAGTAAAATGTTTTATCCACTCAGAATAAAAAGATTTGCAAGATTAATTAGACAGGTATACAACAGCTAGAATGTAAATGTATTTTTTTATTAATGTTAGAACCATTTTTGAATTTTAAATTTAGGTTAGGCCTACTAAACAAATATTTATGATTTTCTTGATCTGTAGTTAAACCAAGTACAAATTGAATCTAATTTTATTTATATTAGATAAGGTTCAAGTGTAACCATATCTAGACCTATATTTTTAAAAGGGATTGGGAAAAAGTCTGAAAAAGTAACTAGAAATTAGCTTAGTATGCAGTTTTACTTCAATTGGAGATATTTGCCATTCAGGTTCTTAAAATAGCCATAATAAATTAATGTAATTGGTTTTATTACAAATTATCAAGTGTAAAAATTAACCCGGCAATGTTAATCCTAATAACATTTAATTTCCTAATTTAGTTAATTCCTAATTTAGTTTTAATTAGGCAGAAAAGAATTATTAGAATATTGGCAAATGAATCAAAGTCAGAACACTGCAGACCTTTGTTTTTACAAACTGGTATTTTAACTGTGATAAATCTGTATATATTCGAAGTCATTAGAAATTTAAGAAAAAATATTGATAATTTTAGATTAAGATGTGATGTTCATGAATATAATACTAGATTTAGGGACAAAATAGATATTACTAGATGTAGGTTAGGTAAGGCACAAAAATATCATGATTATTTGGCTGTGATATTATACAATAAATTACCAACTTGCCTAGTCAATTTAGAGTCTGATAAAATGTTTCTAACTAAATTTTACAAATGGCTACAGGAAAATCCCATGTACTCGGTGGATGAATACTTTGAGCGAGAAATTGTGATAGTTTAGGCTTGTTTTGTTATTTTGTTCTGAAATGTTTATTAATTGTTTTGTCTTTAAATTATTTATGATTCATGTTTGTTTAATAGTCCTTAAGCCAATACCACACTGTACCTGACTCGCCATAATTTCTTAATTTCTTATTTTATGTAGCTAACTTATTAGGCCTATTTTTAAAATTGACAAGACCTATTGTATTTTGTATTTACTTAACGGTCAATAAAATGTCTTATTGTCTTAATAATATACTACTTCATCACTAGGCTAATGATTTTAGAAGTTGACCATTATTCAATTTTTTGGTTGCTAACTAGTTAAAAATAGGTATTTACCTTCGTTTGGGTCAGCATCCAGTTCAGATCGTGGCAATGTCAACCGGAACCCTGTGTGCGACAGGCCTGTTCGTTGTGTTTTCGTTAGTAATTGTAAAATGTTATTCGTGTTCGTGATATGTGTTTCAACTATGACGACGCTACTTCAGCTGAATGTTCAACGTCTGACGATGGCATTATAATGCCGAAACGGCCGTAACTCAAGTTACAAAAGATTGAGCTGTAGACGAAGGTAAATACCTATTTTTAATTAATATCACAGCTCAGGGGCTAAAAATGGATTTTAATGCTAACTAGTGTTTAGTTAGTTGTGACAACAATATTTTGTGATGTCTATAGGCCTATCTTAAGTTGTGGTGTAAAAAACAATGTTTAGGAAATCTTATAAATTGACACGTTAAAACGTCCAATGGTATACTGTATATATTATTAGCCTATTGTTTTATTAGAAAATTCTGCTATAGGGAAGTAGCCTTTTTACCGTAAGTGGCATGGTAAGCCCTAAACCCAGGACCGATATCCTTTTTCACTTGGATGTCGCCAGAGGCAAAAAACACTATTTCTTCAAATTTTATATTATGTGTGTGTATTGTGTATGTACGTGTGTGTGCCAACGAGCATGATAACTCGAGTTAATTTTAGTCCGATTTTGATGAAATTTGGCTTGAAAACCGTAGAAATTTATATGAGTTCGCAAACCAGCAAGATCGACTCATAGGAATAGAGTGTTATGGGTTTTAAAATGTCCAAAAATAGTTTTTTCATCTTTTGCCCTCAAAACATGTAGGCTATCTTAAATGCCAAACAGGTATGTAGAGCTAAAAAAATGTATTTTATTAGTTTGGCTACTGAAGCGTTGTTGTGTAGCCCCTACAATGAAAGGATGTTGATCAGATTATTTTGACAAATTTATTTATTTCTTGTTATAAAAAAAAAACACTTTAGGCCTACATCTAATGTTATTTAACTGGGGATTAAATTATATATGTATGTTTTTTCGGTGTAAATATTGAAGTAAAAATCTTATAAGACAAATTTAAATTCGCTTAGACCGCATGTTTGCTGGGGTGGTGGTATTTATTAAACACAATTATTTCAGTGTTTACAAAGTACAGTATCAAGGGCTCAATACTAAAGGGGTACGAAGGGTTAGTTTATCCATAGACATCATTCATAGGTAGTTAATAAAGCTATGCTATTTAACAAAGATGGACATTAACCACATGCTACAAAGGCCTTATATCTTTCTAACACAATTTAAACATTTTTCAGATTTCTGTTAAGATATTTTGACTATTCCACAATGTTACGAAACTGACAAAAAACTAGAGTACTCAGTGAAAGTATGCAATAACAAAATTTTATTTGAACCATTTAACTAACATCTTTAAAAGGCAACACACACTCCTAACTCTTGTTTTCATTCTCTCATAAAAATTAATTAATGTGTTTAATTATTATCAAGCATTTCTAATAAACATTAATATTAACATTTCCTAACAGCTTTAAAACCAGTATAAATTAAACCATAGATTAAAAGGAGTAACCAACTCAGCATATATAACATCCTCTATTTTATGTAACCTATTATGTTATTGACTGTTATCGTGGAGATTCTTTTAGGATCCCTATAGCTGTGTAAAACTATTGACTTTTAGATTGAAATTTTAAATTTATTGAACTATTGTATCTATTTTTTATTCTAATAGATCATAGTTGTTACAGTTTATTTTTTTTCTCCTAGTCTTTTGATAACTTTATAATTGGTGAGGCTAAAATCATGCAACTGAGTTTCCGTTTGACTTGGTTAAAACTCAATGTATGGCATAAATTGATAGCACCATATTCTTGGAGTCTCAACTTTACTGTCTGTTTTAATTTTTTTAATTGAGGAATGTGATGTCTACTTATCGATACCCTAGTCAGTCAAAAGGTCCAACCCTAAACGGGGTAGGCCCATGGAAGGTTTGATGGTAACAGTGTCCTTTTTGTTATTAAGGTCTAGAGTTGAGGATTGTAGTAATTAAAATAAATCCGGCACATACTTATATATCTTGTCAACAACCTTTATTATGGGTAAGAGGTAGGAGTAATCATGATATTTTATATGGGAAATATATGCAGTAGATTTTGAATCGTAGTTTTTATAGCAATGGGGGCCTGCACTATTTTGTATAGAATTATGAGGACCATAACATACTAACTTAAATCAAAGCAGGGTTTTTTATCCGAATGTTCTTTATGGAAAAATAACACAAGTTACAAACTGTTAAGGCGTAATTTTACAGCAATTGGAGTTCGACAATTTTGTCCACAATTTAAAAGGCTATAAAAAATATTATAGCCTTTTAAATTCTTTTAAATCAAAATCGTTTGGGCCATTTTGATAAACTTTCTTTTTTGTTACTTTTGGGGTTTTCATGGGCAAATCGCCAATTATAATAAAAAAATCCTTGTGATACCATGGATTCGTATAGTACTGTACCTACATACAAAATTTAATAAAAATCGGACTACAGGTGTGGTCTGTAGCTCTGTACACATCCACACATACAGACAGACGACAGGCATCACTTTGAAAACCACTGTTTTGGGTTCCGGGGGGCACAAAACTGATACTTATAACTCTAACTCGAAAATTTGGACGGAAACAATACTTTTGCCATACTATGTATAGGGAGGAAAGTAAAAACTATTTGGATCGTTGACACGAGATTAACGCTACACGGTAAAGGTGTTTTTGTAGGCTAGGCTTGATTATGCGCTGTACAGTGTACACAGAACACAGAGCTGCCTGTGACATAGTGAATGACCAAGGCCGACCCCCCGCACAGAATGCGAGTATGCGACCCACGGGGAGTGGACCTACTGACTCTGTGACTAGATCTGCAACGTAACAACATATTAGAGAATTAAAACTTTACAATAGTGTACAACATTACCAAAAAATAGCACTTACAATTTTCAAAATTCCCTTAATAATAAACGATTTGGAGTTGTAAATCCCCATAGTTATAGCCATAACTAAATATGTCCATATGTTCCATTTCTTAACAACCTGAAGTACAGTAATGTATATCATACATAATCCTAATCCATATCCTAAATATCTATATCCTAAATATCTATATCCTAATGATTATAACAAATATGATTTGCTCCATTATTTTAATACGTCTTGCTAACTAGAAGTATGTTTTATCTGTATTAGGAAGCAGTATTAAGCGTTCTTTGTTAAGATTAAACTACTTTTAAAAACTAAAAATGGATAACGTGGAAATATTAGGTTAATAAACTTGTAAGGTCTTGAGTATTTAAAAAATAATATGTCTTGTAAATCGTGATAAATTAAAAGGTGACTACAACTTAAGTATTTATTAGTAATGATACATATCGTACATACATCGTAAATTAGTATATTTAATTAGTTGTAGATATCAAGTTTATTATCAGCTAGATTAGTATCTCTAATATTAGTACTGAGATTGTTCACGACAGCGTTTGTTGAAGTTAAATTGTTTAGTGGCAACAATTAATTTACTCGGCATAGAAATATTCTAAGTAGTTGGTATAATAATTCAAATAGAACGGAACATGGCGCTAGAAAGCTATTTGTTCCTCAAAGATTTTAAAATAGATACGTTAAAATTTGTAAATTGTATTTGAAATTGTGTTCAAGCCATTTTATCAATTAAAAATTAAATTTTGTTTAGTAGTAGTAGTTGTTACAGTTGTAAAATAAACTTGATACAACATCTAAATGGGCGTGTTTAAAATCAATAATTTACTGAAATATTACGATTATATAACAAAAAAAAATATTTATTATTAATAACGTTTATACACAATATAGGCCTATTACTAAATATTTTAACAAGTTAAATATTTTCCACTTTTCAAGGTTTATTAACTGATATGGTTACACCCATAACTCATAGTTATACATTTTCATTGATTTATCTTGTAACACCTCAAAATGTAACAAAACTATTATATCCAATTAGTTAACCATTACATGAGCATACACAGCAATATAGATCAGCTGATACATTTAGTACACACATATAAGTAATTTCGCGTCGATCTGTAATGCAGCCATTTAGATGGCGTCCTCCGGTCTTATCAACGGCTTATCGCCCTTATCAGTGGAGAGCTCGGCCGTCTTGTCTTCGTGTTCAATCTCCTACCAGACGATTACACGTGTTGCGTCGATAACAAACCATTGTGACGGTGTTGGTAAATACATCTGCCACTAGAACGTAATAATAAAAAAATGGTAAACGTATAAACGTCGATAGAAATGCATCATTTACAGTATTGTCAACTTACACTGTGATTGACAAATGTTTTTGGGGGTTAGCGCTGTAGGCTTATAGCCTTACAAGTCTTATCTGAATTTCTGCCTATTTAGTTTGTTTATTATCTGTTTGTGTGTCGGGGATTTATGCTGTATACTCTAGAGAAACTTGGGCATCGATCAAAGTCTTAACACTTGTCCATGTTTTCACCAAATCTTGTTTGGAAATTGCTGTTCTAATATTTTGTCCCAGGGGGGGGGGGGGCTTAAAAAAATTAAATTCCAGGGATGGATTATTAAATTATTAATATATAGATATTGATTGGTTTTTCAGGGTGACGAAAGGAATAAATGCAGTTTTTACTCTAGCTTTGATATTTTTTGTAAGCATTTTAATATTCACTGTTTCACAGCTGAGTGAAATATTTTTTAAACGCTGTTAAAAGTCAATTGCTCATCAATTAAGCCTACAAAATGTACGCTCTACGTTAACATTTGTTTTTGTGATAGTTTTAATAGAGGGTTATTTTTAATTTTAAAGCAATACTGTACCTTTTTTGAGCACGTAAATGCACAACTGCAGTTTGAAAGGGACGTCGACGACCCAGATGCACCAAGAATGATGAGCTTGCCAAAACTGGCAACGTTGCAGTGACACATTCCGTTCATCCAAGCTCTTTAGAATCTTTAGATAATCCGTTAAATGCTATCTATCTAAACATAATTTTCCTTCTGGATCTTCCAATAAGTCGTATAGTTTACTTTAGTTAGAATTACGTATCAGGGGTTACTTCATTGTCATTGTCTTAGTCATTGCTCGGTAACCTTTACCCCACGACTTGGTGTATTTTGATCGGAAGCTAATAAGAAAAGGTTGACATTTTAATTCACATCATTTTATGATCGGCTATATTGGTTTTGCTTAAGTTTTAATACTAGATAGTCTATGATCTAGCTTTATCATTGTTGCTGTTGCTTAGCAACTATTACCACCAGATGATTCATTGCCTTGTATTTTGCATGTTGCATTTAATTTGTATCGGATGTTTTAAACTACCGACTAGTGCCTACTTACTTTCAAAATATGACTTATATTTGATGTGAATAGATCCAAAAAATCTAATCACATAGCTTATCGTAGCAATAACATCGATTAGATGCTATTGATGTTTCATGAAAATACGTTTCCTTAAATTTTACATTCGCCTATTGGGTCTGATGATGATTGGAGTGTCTAATCCAAATCGATCACCACTTGCCAACTTTCATATGTATTTACCGTCTGTATAAGTGTAAATATATTATTACCAGTGTTATTAGACGTATATCTTTTTTTTCAGCCTTAAATTTTAGTCAAGCATCTTTTTCTGTAGTATATAAATTACAAAGAAAACTTCATGCAATATTGTACATAGCTTGTAACTTCTACCTTTCTTTAAATAATCATAACGCTTCCACAATCCATGTAAATCCCATGAACCCATGAAAACTATAAGTCACACCCCCAAAATCCATATAGGTACTAAAATGTTCGTCATGACGAGAAACCTTGCACAAAACTATCCATTATTTCATAAATTGCCATTTAAGGTCGTAATTCCTTTTTAAAGGGAACTTTCCATATAGGATGTTTAAAAATACCACAGCTGTACTTAATTGTTTGTCATTCTTTCAAATCATTACCTTATTGAAATCAGGTGTGATTATTTGTTTGTATTACTGTATTCTGTTTGTTTATTTAAGCTTAACTTAACCAATCAATAGTTTTATTAATACTTGTGAAGTCAAAGGGGGATGAAGCCCGTGGGTACAGCTAGTGTAAATAAAGCATCTTAAAAAACTCGGTCAAGTAAATAAACAAACACCTCTTAATTGTATTGGCCAGTTGTTTCATTTGATTTCTGTAAAAATCTGTCTGTGGTACAGATCACCTAAGAAATTCTTTCATAGCAAAACCTTTCGGCAAATCTACACACTCTGAGCTTCATTTTGACTATATTTGCCGTATGCCTATATTTTTATTTGGTTAAACGATGGCCACACATTTGACTGCATCATACTAATAATATAATAGATCAGTGGTACCTTTTCATCTGTACTGTCGTTGTTTTATTTTTTCCGTTATTGACTTATACTAGTCAATGCTTATACTTGATTATTATTTTACTAACGTACGTGTGGCATATTTTATTTACACCTATACACGATTGTATACTGAAGAACTCCCATTGCATAGTGAAATAAATATACATTATCTGCATGTATATAGTGGGTTATAACGTGAATCATCAAGTTATTTTATTTTGCATGATACAAAACAGAATACAGATCCCATTACAGTATTATCCTAGTTTATACACAATAGAAAACATGCTATGGGTTAATGAAATTGAATATAGCCTAAAGTGAAACGTTCATAGACTTCGTATAGTAATAAATATGAATTTCTTTAATACTTTTCAATGAAATGACGATTATAGACAAAGCTGTTAATTATTAATAGCCCATACAGCTAATGGCAACTAAGGGACCTACAGTTTATAGTGGAAGCCGAACCACATTTTTGCCTTTGGTATATACGAATTGGTCTAATTATCATGATAGTACTGCAGATAGTCGTAGCGTGTAGTCCTATTCCGCCCGAGTTTTATTTCGCCCGGAGCCTAATTACTCCCAATTCGCCCGCGGTCCCAGATTAACCCCTATAATCCTCAGCTCTACCTGCGTCAGGAGTCCTATTCCATCCACGGTGGCGAAGCCCCGCCTCCTTGGACCCCACCCACCCCCAGATAATGTAGCTATATAAAAGCCCTCCCCTACCCATCACCCCTACCACTTTATAATCTGGAACTTTCCTTTGGGTTGAAACGCTTCAACAGTAATCTATATTGATAAATGCTTACGACATAACAGATTAATAAAATTGACTGTCCATGAACTGTTAGTAACTGTACGGTAACTGTATGTTTCTGTACGGCAAACAGAAACATATGATAACACTGCAATCCAAGACATGGCCAAACAAATGCCACTAGTTAGCTGCTTCTAGTGTTAAATAACTCTCTTGGAAAAATGCGAAACTCTGCTATTTCTCCCCTGTTATTTCTCACGGACAACGCTTGGACATTCCAAGTCAACATCCCTCGCGCTTCATTCACATCCTGTCTGGTTATTAATAAGAAAATATTGTCGTAGACTAGTAAAAATAGCTTAAAATTTACCTGTACCTAGAAGTAATTGTAATATAATTTCTGCCAATGGATTCTTACCAATTCTTCTACCAATGGTAACAATGATTGTTTTGTTCCTACTGAGAGTTCTAATTGTTGTTGTTAATATTTTAACATGTTTTTAGTTTACTTTTATTAGTTTCATGTTAATCCCCCTTAGTATGACGATTATAAAATAGAAAAATGAATATCGAAACCTGTTTTATTTATTTGTGAACAAATTATACACGACAGATTGTGAGGTGTCATATCTCACTGAAAAAGGAATTGAAGCAATACAACGACCTGTAAGGCAAGGCAAATAACTGAATTCCATGTAATTGTTTGTCAAAAAGTTCATAAGAAATGTAGGGCGCAGTTTATTAATTTAAAGTCTCCATTCACAAAACAGGAGGATGATACCAGTTGTTCCCGTTCGACACGTTCTAGTGAAACCTATTTTGATTTCAAAAGTAATTGTTTTTTGTGCACAGCTATTACAAATAGAGGAAAAAACGAATGGATTGAAGCTCGGACGCTAAACTTAAGAACATCAGTAGTGCTATAAAAGTACAGTTAACGTAATGATGAATGGGCTGACAAAGCCCAAAATACCCGTTGAATGGGCCGTCAAAATACGGTTTCTAAATGTGTTCGATTTGCCTATTATGAAAGCATGTTATCAAAAACAATGTTTAGTAAACTTTCAAAATGGAAAATCTATACCACAACAATAAGAATATCTTTAATCTCCTTGCGGATTAATGTGGCTGCAGCTGAAATCGTATTTATTTGTTCTTTTTCAGTCTCATTTTTATTTTTTGATTTACGATACTCCTGCAACACATAAGAAGCTGTACTTTTAAAAGTAACAATGTCCTTAATTCCAACTGTGTCAATAAAGATTTCATTCTCAAAATGGTATATGAGTTTCTGTTTCATAAACTTATCTGAATAAGGTTCATACTCACAGGATGCAGGAAGAAATTTTTTCATTTTATGTCACTGATGGTTAATTGTTATTCATCGTTTTCTCTCATGTACATAGAGACTTTTAAAATGCTTCGTGGCGTACTTCATCTCCTGGGCGACCGGGCAGAGTTTCAAATCAAAATAGGTTTCACTAAAATGTGTCGAACAGGAACAACTCGTATCATCCTCCTGCTTTCTGAATGGAGACTTTAAATTAATAAACTGCGCCCTACATATTTTATGAACTTTTTGACCAACAATTACATGGAATTCAGTTATTTTCCTTGCCTTACAGGTCGGTGTATTGCTTCAATTCCTTTTCCAGTGAGATATGACACCTCACAACTGTCGTGTATAATTAGTTCACAAATAAAACAGGTTTCGATATTAATTATTTTTCTATTTTACAATCGTCATACTAAGGGGGATTAACATGAAACTCATGAAAGTAAACTAAAAACATGTTGAAATATTAACAACAACAATTAGAACTCTCAGTAGGAACAAAACAATCATTGTTGCCAAGTTGAAAACCATAGCTCAAAATTTCCCTGAATTACAATAAATTATTAAAATTGTTTGACAACATTATTTTCCTGTAAGAATGTAAGTACTTACCTTAACTTAACTTATTATATACCAAAAGTTGCGGAATTTAATTCTTTAAAAATTTACTCATTTACTTATTTAAGCTACCTGTAAAAGTTTAGGACTTATTGGCTAAAAACATAAATATTTCCGGTAGCCATTTTGAAAAACCTTTCATACAAGGCCAACGCACCTCCGTAGAGTGGTAGACTTTTCACCATAGTTTTTTTCAGCCATTTTTACATAAGAATCCATTGACAGAAATTATATTACAATTACTTCTAGGTTAACCAACAATTTTACTAGTCTTAGTGTACGCAACTCGCGTAAAAAGAGTAAACGACACTATCTTAACGCATTCCTTGCATAAACTACTACATTACATTGTATACGAAAAGTAAAAAAAAATTGTCTAATAACTCTTAAAACTTTTGTGCTCTCATACTGTTATCTCATCAGACGATAAATTTACATAAAAGATAGCAAATGGTGATCGAGTTCGATTCGACACTCCAATCATCATCAAACCCAATAGGTGAATTATTTACATTGAATAATAAAGCAAACTCAAAGGTGTGCAGTTGGGTATTTAACACTAGAAGCCGCTAACTAGTGGACTTTGTTTGGCCATGTCTTGGATTGCAGTGTTATCATATGTTTCTGTTTGCCGTTAAACGCAATATTTAAAATAATTAAATTGCTTATTTGCACATTTTGGATAGGGAGACAAACATACAGTAACTAACAGCACATAGGTGGCAAATTTTATTAATCTGTTATGTCGTAAACATGTATCAATATCACTGTTGAAGCGTTTCAACGCAAAGGAAAGTTCCAGATTATAAAGATTCAACATATCTTTACAACGGCTACATCAATAAGGGCACATGCCCCTTTATATTTTAATGCTTAAAACTTCGTGTTTAAACTTTACATTAATATAAAGGAAATTCGCTTGGTTTGTCTGGTTTGTCAAATAAATATTTTAAGCTTAAATAACCGCGTAGTCGGAGGTGGATAACGGGGTGATGGGTAGGGGAGGACTTTTACATAGTTGGGGTTGGGTGGGGTCCTAGGAGGCGGGGCTTCACCACCGTGGATGGAATAGGACTCCTGACGCAGGTAGAGCGGAGGATTATAGGGGTTAATCTGGGACCGCGGGCGAATTGGGAGTAATTAGGCTCCGGGCGAAATAAAACTCGGGCGGAATAGGACATAACCAGTCGTAGTACTCACCGTGCGGACCACACCAAGGAAAGGTTTAAGGTTAATCCACACCAGGGAGTATTGCGTCCACAGTGCATGCCTATAAATATCCAAAATTCTGCTTAATAACAATAAATAATATTAACCATCATAATCTAACTAATTATCTAACATTGTCAAATATCAATCATAAATACAAAAGAAATAAAGAAAAACGCGATAACCAAAAACCATCTGTTTTACACAAAAATGCGATCATTATTGTACCAATAATAATGATTTGAACTAGAACCGCCTGAATAGAATTTGATATCGGTATGGATTTGCTAGAGACTCGGCCGGGGACACAATAGTCCCTCTATATGTGAATATAGCCATCTGTGTGAGCTTGTGAGCCCCTCTCACTGCAGGCACCTGTCTCAGGTAGCAACGCTTTGTCCTTGAGTCTTCAGTCTTCTGTCTCTAGCGTCTCCACACTCCAGTGATGTAGAAGCGGTGGATATCCATTGACGTTGGATATTGCAAGTAGACATACAATGGTAAAATTGTGAAGTTAACGTTTTTATGTTACGGTATTGCATTTTTGCGACGTTAATCGTTAGTGTGGACTTAATGTTTTCCTCTTAAAAGTATATTCATGATTTGTTCTTTACTCTTGCTTATGATACCATTTGTAAAGTATTATTTGGTAAAAACAGTAGTGGTAAAAGAAACAAAAAGAAAGCAATAAAATATCCGTGTTCTATTTATTTCAGTTCTATTTTATAAAGCAAAAAGTGATAAATCTTAGAAAGGAATGTGTAAAATATAACATTTTATATGTGAAGAACTGTATTGTAACTCAATAACTCATTTATTCGACTAAAGTAACAAAAATACATATTTGCATTAGTCACTTGACACAAAATATATATTTACGTCTAAAATTAAAAAGGAAACAATGGTGTTTCAATCAAACTAGATTAATGGCAAGCTTATTTTAACTTAACTAAACCCACCACAAACGCAAGCGAATTTGTCTGTATAAAACGAAGGGTCGTATTATTAGGCAAAGAGCAAGTTTGATTTGAAAAATTATATTTCAGTTTCAAAACAGTCGTATTGTTGGTTGAACATTTTTATTAGGTAGTTAAACTATTGAGTTTTTGAGTTTATAAGCAAGAATGTATTTACCTATATAATACGTTTTATATGTATATGATTAAAACTCATACAAAGGAAATATATTTTTAGTTTTCTCGTATTTTTGTGTGGTTATAATTGTTTAAATTTATCTTATCAATAAAATATCGCCTATACAGTATCATATTTCTTGTATTTTATTTCAACTATCTTAGTTGATACGTGGAACATCTAATTTATAAGCCTATAGCAGAGCCTATAGGGCTAATAGGAATAGGTTTAATATTTTTTTATTCTAGACATTTTTGAACACAGGCAATTTCAATGCAAATAAGATAAATGCGTTTATTATTCGTACAGTTCGTTATTACTTTATGTAATTTAAGTCGATTCGATAGGAAATACAAACGTATTAATCAATGTACACACAGATCGTCAATTATTTAAGAGAATCCTTAGTTCTTTATAGGTATTTTTTGATAATCAATTTAGTTAGCTTCACTGCACCTTATTAGTTAACAGTTATATGTGGCTAGTCTTAAACAAACACCCAGTATCAATATATGATGCTATATGTTTGTTTTGAATTTTGAACGTATTCATAAATAAAAATTAACTTTTAGTAAACTCTACTAATATAGTTAAGCTCTAGTTCAATCCTAAATCAATAAAAAATACATCAAATAAATTCGCCTATTGGATCTGGAGTGTCCAATCGAAATCGATCACCACACACAATTTTTGTTTGTATTTACCGTCTTGTGAGTCAATAGTATGAGTTTAAATATATTATTATAGTGTTATTTGACGTATTTTTTGTACTTTCAGGTAATTTAATAACACGTACGATGCTGATCAAGAAGCTATCCAGTTCAATAAGTGTTATACGTTCCGGTATTTTACATTGCCATTGTTGTATCGGTCTGCTTATTTAGGGCTGGACAGGGGCAGGGGTTGAGTTTGTGGCAGTTTTTGATTTATTTCCCTCTAGGGACTTAGACGACCCATTTGCAATACCAAGAACATGCAGGGTGTGCCAGAATTGGCAACGTCGCAGCGTGGACATTACTCTCCTTCTGGTTATTTGGTATCTGACTCATCTATTGTACACGTTCGGCGTTGTTTACATCTTTTTATATTTGCAAAATTATTGTTTATTTAATATTTACTCAAATTAGCGTCGAAAATTGTTAGTAAAACATTGCTAGTTTCTGATTGTAATTGGTTAGTTCACCTTCACCCACATTAGGAAAAATGTAATTAATATTTCGATAGTTGAAATAGTTTTAAGCTATATGTTATTTTTATGGATTTAACTGAATAGGATTAAGCTGAGTTGTTAATTTTATTCCGGTAAACATATCTAGTAAAAAATACATCCCGTTTGATTCGATTAAATATTACTCAATTATTAATTAATAGTCATTACTTTTGTACACTGATTGAAGTGGAAAATAAATTAAGAATAATTTTTATCCTATATCGGAACATTTTTGGTTCTTCTGCTGGCGAGGCTTTGAATTCAATATAAAAACTAATACCAATATTAATAAAAAAAAAAAACTAAACTAAATCTTTTATCAGATTTGAGTGTGTATTTTTATGTTTGTTGAAAATATTTTAAAATACCACATGTGTAAAATATAGTAATTAATACATTTCATAGACTTTAGTACGTTGCATAATACTGTTTGTCATATACCACTGCAAGTTATACAGGGTGTCCCGGAACTCTCTACCAATATTATAGGGCATTGCTCCTAAATAAGAAATATACCTAAATATTATATTTAAATTGTCCGGAAGTCCTTAGTTACTCACATAGCCGCCATTTTGTTTTTTTTCAGTTATTAATTTTTTTCTTAAGAATGGTTAAACATACGAAATGGAAACTTTGCACAAACATTTATGACAACTAGACAAAGCTACAAAAAAATTATGACAATTTTTCAAATTCACAAAATAAAATGGCGGCCATTTAAAATTTTTATAAAATCAAAAGTTTTTGAGTTAATTAAGAGACAAAATTTTAAATGGCCGCCATTTTGTTTTATGAATTTGAAAAATCGTCATAATTTTTTTGTAGCTTTGTCTAGTTGTCATAAATGTTTGTGCAAAGTTTCCATTTCGTATGTTTAACCATTCTTTAGAAAAAA
Source organism: Macrosteles quadrilineatus (assembly GCF_028750875.1). NCBI lineage: Eukaryota > Metazoa > Arthropoda > Insecta > Hemiptera > Cicadellidae > Macrosteles > Macrosteles quadrilineatus. Next base: position 18,847,949 of record NW_026542597.1, on the reverse strand, counting down.
ATTAATAACTGAAAAAAACAAAATGGCGGCTATGTGAGTAACTAAGGACTTCCGGACAATTTAAATATGATATTTAGGTACGTTTCTTACCCAGGAGCAATGCCATAAAATATTGGTAGGGAGTTCCGGGACACCCTGTATAATACTACCTCAATTGCGAGATAATAATTGTATATAAAGTTTACTCTGTTATATAGTCGTATTGAACAAAAAATATTTCTAAGGTAAACGGAATGAATATTAGTTACGATGAAACAGCATTTCCAACATACTTAAAACCTCGGTATTTTCATTGGATAAAATAACTTAAATACGTTTCCAGAATAGTTTAAAATTCAAATTAAAAATCATTCGGACATAGCTCAATAATTACAGCACACATTGTGCATGCCCAACCTAATAATAATCCGAACGTAGGATGGCACATCTGTGGGTTTAGTTTGTCTACTATTTACAATGTATTGGTATTTGATGCCTGATGCTAAGGGTTGTACGTAGAGAAGGGTGTAAGCCTGAACTGTACGACTACGGAGGTTTATTAGTAGATCCACGCTGTTGTGTATAATGTCCTACTTTCACTCACTTTCACAAGCCTAGCTGCAACCGCTGACAACTCCCTACTATATTAAAAGATTTTCTCACATTTTGTACAGTCAACATTTTGAATGATTTTTGTAAGTTGGATGGTGGTATGGTTTGACTGAGTGGGTTAATACTATTTTGTCAATTAACTCTATTCTAAGAGGGTTTTTGCATGTATAGCCTAATAATGTATAACTACTAAATTACTAAATTATGTATTTATTTAAAATTGTATAAGCGGGTTGTAAATGCTAAAATAGGTATAATTTAATACAGTATTATGTAGTGATTTATAATAGTTTATTTCAAACTACTGTACTTTACTAATTATTACATATTGCACTTGTGATATAATATATAGTTTACATTACAAATACCCTTATTATTTTCCAAAATAAACTTATCACACACTTTTTAAATAAGCTCTATATTTCGGCATAAGCCTTCTTCAGGAACAAACAATAACAAATACAAGAGGTTCTACCCGCAAATTCACGGGTGTACAGAAGCCACCATTAAATTAATTTAATCAACTCCGACTTTATATTTCACTTAAAGGGCCCAAGCTCGCGAAAATGTCGTCTAAAAGGATGTTAAAAGCAGTGAAACCTTCATACCTTACGTCCTGAGGTGGCCGAGGTGGGTACGGGTGTACCTGAACTCGCCGCTCTCCTCCACGACGTCTGCAATACTTTAATACTTTTCAATGAAATTACAACCTGTTAAAGATCGGTGACAAACTCTTGGAACGAACAACATACATGGTTTGTTAATCTCATATTCATCGGTTGAAGTTCATTGTTGGTGATGGTGAGTTAATGTTGTTCAAAGGTTTATTGCGGACATTTTCCATCACGAATGTAAAAAACAATACACAACGTTTCGGGATCTGGAATCTGATCCCGTCTTCAGGTGAAAAAACTTAACTAACACATTACAACTAACAATACACAAACGTCCAACCTAAGTTGGAAAACACTACCGAGGGTAGTAGTCAAAAAATATGCACTGTATAACTGCATAATACAGTCAAGTCAAGATACAACATGCAATTAATAACAAATTACAAAACACTATAATCTAAACCTTTTATAGATTATAGTGTTAAGTATGATTAAGTATTAATTGATGAGCTTGCTCAAGCTGTCTTAATTTTAAGTCTGATGCGTCTTTTGCCAATTTTCTTATTCCTTTCAATGAATGACACTGTTGAAAATTTTGAGAATGCTCTCTCGCATGAATAGCCACAGGTTTTTGTTTATCAGGATGGTTTACATCATATCTGTGGCCATTCATACGAACTCTAAGACCATTTGTTGTTTTGCCAATGTAGTCTTTAGGACAATTTTTACAGGAAATTTGGTAAATTACATTAGTAGAATCACAAGTGATATTACTATTTATGTTATATGATCTTTTAGTTTGGCTGTTTGTGAAAGTCTTTGATGGGATGATTAATTTGCAAGTGGCACATCGTGGTTTGTTGCATTGATTACAGCCCAAAGGTTTTGCTGATGGTTGGGAAGTGGGAGGTAGTTTGGGTAAATACCCTTATTCAAATTCAAATTCTTTATTAAGCATGTAGACATAGTTACAATGTATATGCCAAGTCAAAATTAAAAAATGACAACTAAATAAAACAATCCCTCTAAAAACTAATTATACATTTTCAAACTTATCAGTTAAAAAGGCAATCACTGAGTAATACATCTTTCCAATTTAATTAATTATTTACATACCTAATCATTATGCAGGTTTTAACATTCTAAATGAACAGTTTCATGTCTGAATGTTGAAATACAATTACTAGTATTAGTTATATAGGGTAGTCTATAAACGGGATATGAATTGTCTTTCATCTTTAATGATGAAGATGTTGATGAAAATAAAGACTGTAAAATAATTCGTACACGCTTATTATCTTTACGTGACTTAATAAGTTAGCTTCATAGTTGACGTAACACCTTGCTTATGTTTATAATTAAATGCAGCTGATGCTGAATCATGTTCATAGGTGTGATCCTTAGTAGCGCTTTATTACGTAATAATCCTAATTATTTAGGTGACTGTTAAAATTGAATGATTTATAACCTAAGTTATTGCAAACAAGATTACTGTATTTGAAGGTCTAATCAAACGTTTTAAAACGGACAGGCTAGATTTAAATTTTATAAATTTACGTTCTTTCCCATGAATGTATTGTATTACAGTACTAATTGTGTTCAACCCTTCGTTGTAGTACAGATTATTAATTTATTTCAAAACATCAGGACACGATACGATAATCTATTGTTATGTAAAACCTTCTTTTAATCTATGGTAAAACTAGATGTTTCAGTCAATGATATTACCCACAGGCTCCACCCCGTTTGACTTCATAAGTATTGATACAACTTTTGATTGGTTAAGTTAAGCTGAAATAAACAAAACAGAATACAGTAATACAAACAAATGTACAGCTGAGGTATTTTTAACATTAGGTATGTGGAAGATTTCCTTTGGATAGCAATTGCAACATTATAGAGCAATTTATTAAATAATGGATAGTTTTGCGGAAGGTTTCTCTTCATGAAAAACATTTTAAGTATATGGTTTATGGGGGTGTGACTTGTAGTTTTCTCAAAAGTTCATGAGTACTTTGGGATTTATATTTGGATGAGGTATGTGTTAGCCGTTGGACTACACAAACAGGGATTTTACTCAAAGATACCTAAAACAGTTCACTATACCTAGGAAAGTAACAGTATAATTATATAGGTCAAATCAAATCAGTTTTATTTCCACAATATACAAAATTTACAATTGTTCAACAAATAAAATACGAATATATAGTTTTGAAGCATTATACTACAGTACATCGTTTACGTAAAATAATTCAAGTAAAATTAAATTTATTTATAAAGCTATAATAGTATAAACTTAAATACTAGTTGAAATATGTTTGCTCCGGCTAGAATAATAACTAATGTACTGTAATAGGTAATGGAAATGAGTCTACATAGACCTCAGTGGTCTGTGCGTATACTCGAGTTGTAAATTGTTTTTAGCTAATTTTCTATTGAAGAAAAGTTTAAAATTAAATAAAAATTTACTATGTACTATGGGCACGTGTAAAGATAAAGATAAAGTTTAAAGATTATATAAAAAGGTCTAACTAATAAACATAAAGTAATAATAAGAATGCAAAAGTGCTGAATTCTAATTTCAAATTCAGATGTAGTGATCGATTTGTTAAGAAAATGTTACTATCAAGTGATATTAATGTGGCATGTTTATACAGATGATTCAAATCAATGAACTATGACGTTTAAAAACTAAGTACGTTTTTATATTCCTTATTAAAACCAATGATTCTGGCCATGAAACTTTCAATCTGCATCAAAACTAAAATCTAAAGAACAGGTTAAAGAAGTATTTTAAGAAAATATTATTGTAACATTGTTAAGCTTATTAATTTGATGAACTAGTTCTTCCGCTCGTCGCTATATAAAATGTACATTCCGAATAAAACTATTTTAATTAATTATTGCTACTACTAACTATTTATCACACATATACATAACACGTGGCAATGCTGTACCTCGTTTTATATAGTATAAAATGGGTTACATTCAGTAGTTTTATTATATATTAAATAATTAATATAGGTCTTTGGTTATATTTCGCAGCGCAGCATAGGCGAAGCTGCTACACTACAGCAACGCTTTTACACAGCTCGTCGTGTGTTGCGGTACTTGCATAAGCGCGGCGATTGCAGGCGTTCTCCATGTTATGCAATGTATGAGCAAGTTTCTCTTCGCTGTGTCGTGTTTGCTTATAGTTTTGAAACTGGTCGATTTACGTAAACGAAATTTACATTACCAAATAAAATTTGTTAACTGTTTGTTACTGTTTGGTTATAGCTTTAAACAATACTACATTTATATCTTATCTGAGGTATATTTTATATCGTATAGGCCTAATTATGGGTAGGCTTATATGCCACAGACAAACACGTTATGCTTTGATATCGTCTCTCTTAAAAATATGAGGTTATTTATTTATTTTTTTAATAATTTCAATGAATATGATTGGATATTAACTTGTCCAAAAGACTTTTGCACACAGTAAATGTTCATTGAAACGAAACTGGCCAATCTTAAATATATTATAACCTGCATCAAATTTTACTATATGTTTAGGATAATATGACTACTTTCTTGATCTTAAGGTCAAGTTATAGAATAGAATCTGAGGAATCCATTATAGATTTTAAAGCAACTATTGTTAGTTATCATTTAGTTAATTTACCTGTCTCTAATGAATACAGATAATTTTATCATCAATATTTATTCTTTAAAATAAACTATCTGGTTTGAAATGTTCTTAATAGTCATTGCTAATTATTGTTAATTTGTCCAAACTAATTTATTTTGAAACATTATTTTGGAAATTGTTTCTACTATACTAAATGAAAAAAATTCTTCTTCTCTTTTTTAAGTTTGGCCTTACATAACTTATTATAACTCTAGTGATTATAAACCAGGTAAAACACGTCGTTTTCCGTTACGGTAATCATTTTGAGCATATACATACAATTTTGAAAATCTCAGATATTGCCAAAACAACGACAGTGAATTAATAATCACGGACTTGAATTCTTCAGACTTTGCCTGATCTGGATCTATTTGACAGCAGTTACAGCATACAACAAAGTTATGAGTGTGCCAATGTGAACCACACAGATTTGCTGCACAGTTAACAGTCGGTTTTTCAGGATATATATTCATGATTTATCCCGTTGAAGACATTTTAAGACATTTCATTACATTCTATGGATATTTAAACGGTTTGTAACACCGCATTTGTTGATATTAAGTTTACTATTTCATTTAATCTGGACAACTTGGGCACTCAAGTAGGAGTTTTCGTCAGTTACTGTTGTTTGTACCACGGTAGCATAGCCTGGTACAGGGATGGGGTTTTTACTTTCTTCTGTTTCTTTATTTTGAGATGGGCAAACGTTTACCGGAAACAAACATATAAAGAGTTTACGGTTGATCTTCGGATTCAAAAGATCCACAACTGGCGGAAGTTTCAATCGGAAGTTGTGATTACTATTTAAAGATTTTGTTCTATTTTGTGTTGTTTTTATGTTATATTTCTCTTACGTATGTTGTTGATTAAAACAGAGTTAATTTATCTATGCAATGCTTACTAATTATAATCATATACTCAATCTCTTATCTTTTTATTTACTTATTGCTAAAACTAAAGGACCGGACTTATAATTATTTTGGGTTATGGTTTTAATACATTATTGTAACACCGTACTCATTTGAATCTATGGGTGTTAAACGCTTGGTAAAATCCTAACAGCTCTATTTTTCCACTGTAAGTATGACTCCTGTAACAAAACCTTAAATTTCTAACCATTTTAGAAGATATTTTCGTAACAAGTTTTTAGCGGTATTTGATACTAAATGAAATTGGAAAACTCTTTTATAAAGAAATTAACCTGCATTGTATAAAAAATAGTAATGATAAATTAGTAGTAATATTATTAATAAATGAATTTAATTTTTAAAGATCATAACTTTATGGGAATTTTCTGTTCTTAAGGTACTCGAATCAAGGGTGATCTTCTGAAAGACATGTGAAAAAAAGCATACACGAATTTAGCAGTTGTTTAGCGAAAAGATTATATACTAGGCTATTTTATGATAAATCACAATAATTATATACCATGGTTTTTCTTTCATATTAGAGCAGTATTTTTATGTTTCAGCATTGTTACATTGCGATGAGGTAAAAATATTCCTTTTACAAAGTTAACAAATTAAAAATGAATAGGTAGTTTAAAACGGTAGGATCATAATATTTTTTATCTCAAAGAATTATTTAATGTTTACTGTATAAGGAATTTTTTGGTTAACACTAAAACTGTATGTTAGAATATATATCTGTGTGTTTGTATGTGAGTTAGTATGTATGGATAGGTATGCGTAGGCAATAGCTTAAACGATTCATTTATGTAGTTTTAAAATGGTAATGAAAGTAAATCCGTTTGAATTTTATTTAAGCTTTTAAGTGAGTTTAAGCTTTTATGTTTGTTATATTTTATATGAGTGCAGTGATGTTACTAATTATGTAGGCCTTGTGGAAGTGGACTTTGCCAACCAGACAGACGGTCAAATGACTTTTTGGTCTTTTATGCCTAAAAATACGATTTGTAAAACTTGCAAAATAAAGCACTGTTATCTATCTATCTCTATATCTATCTATAGAAAATGGACTATTCTCTGTATTCCAATTCTAAAATACAGTAATTAATTCATTCATTTAGTTTTTTTTTTATTGCATTATATCATAAAATTTGGTACTAAAACATCAATAAATGAAAGTGTAGACCTACTGTGTATATTATATGCATATTTTCTAAATACGATTACAGTAAGAAATATTTCTTTGAACATTATTCGATGTATTTATACACATATTTTAAAAATTGCAAGTGTAAATATTTCTAATAGTGCTGGTAGACGTACAGGGTATTTAACAGTATCTTGCTATAAAAGTGCAAACAAACATAATATGCTAATCAACAAGTTATTTTAATAATAATGTATGAATTTAAATAACAGAAATAAGTTGTATATCAAGCTAGAAATTAAAATTTAATGAATTAAATCAAAAATTTAACATTACCATGGTACAATATTAGACATGTTTACTGTAATACACTATTCTAATCAAAAATGAAATGAAGTGGAAGAATATGTAAATACATTAATACACTTGTTACACTAGAAGATACTTTTACTTTTATGTTCGCAGCAATAGTGGCGTGTGGTTGTATATTTGTCAAACATATTAAACATCATAAATATTGGCTATCCTATTGTCAAATTCTACAATTGGTCACGTTATAGACCTCGAATAACGTTTGCCCATTAATTTATTCTCTGGAAAAAGAAACGGAACGGAATGGAAAGATGCTACTACTATTTTTTTTATCTAGGCCTAATTGCTAGTAACTATGAAATAGTAGGCCTAGTAAATAACACAATAATATTGTAATACGATATAACAGAAATGACGTGACATGTTGAGTTATTGTGCGATTACAAACGGAGTTTCAAGTCTATAAAACGTTTGTGGGGATACACATATAACAGTGACGTGAAAGTTTATGTGTTTGGTGTGCAGCGCCACACTAGCCAGTAGAGCGACGAAGCGACGAAGGCTGTGGCAGAGAACAACGTATCGTATAGTCCGCTCAGCTAGAGTCAGTCATTGACCTGGGCGAGCATCGCGATTGCCTACCAGCTGACAGTACGGCGCTCCTGGCTCGGCAACAGTGTCACTCACTACGACAATATACGGCTAGACCTTGGTTGTTTTAGCCAAAAATTAATATGTATTTTTTCAAAATAATATTAGCTTTTTTCTTATATTTCGTATATAATTTGATTTTTTCATTTATTCGGTGTACGCCTTAAGAGTCTTCATCAGTAGCATTATTGGCTTTTAGTCCCATGAGAGCAATGTTATATTTGATAGTGTACCTTGAAGCAACATGCTGGTTTTTATAAAGATATAGTTTTGAAATTATAAGGTTTATAACATAGAGTTACTAGTGGATGAGGAAAAAATATTTTAAATATTTGTTTTTTGTCTTGTATTAATAAATTATTTAATTAAATGCTTAATTAATGATCATTAACTTATTAAGTGGAGGGAAAACGACAAAACTAAGATCTTCACTCCCTAGAGGACCACTAAACCTCAATTTTAACACCTCAATCATTATTTGATCACAACAGGTTTTTTTTAGAAATTCTTTTACAAAGTTAGCATTGCTCTTATGGAATAAAATCCAATATGGCTACTACTGATGAAGTTTCTTAAGCAGTTTAGGCGGTTTAGTTTTTTTTTATAAGGAAAGGTCTAAACAGATCTTGTTACCGTGTAATGTCGACCTTTTTTAGATCAATAATTGATACCCCATTGACAAATGCCATTAGGGTCCAAAACAATAAAAAAACAAGTATTGAAGACTAAAAGTGTTCAATAATTATTGTTCGTACAAACCTTTTTGGTTTTACATTTCAAGATTTAATATTTTTTTTAAATTAAGTTTTCCGCTTATGTACATCACGAAGGTTCACTTTATTGATTTTGTATGTTAAATATCGGTGTTTTAACCTGTGAGTTATTTAGGAAGAGGCGGAAAAATGTGTTTACGCACACAGGTAGCCTGTAGTTTGGGTCTCCAACGGGGTTGACTAGGCTTGCACACATTTGTTAGATTATCATCTTTGTTTGCTGCATTTTATATTAAGCCTACTTCACACTTCATTATCTGAAAAAATATATATACGTCTACTAACACTTGTTATAATATATTTACACTTATACAGTTAACTTAAAAGATGGTAAATACATATCAAAGTTGGTATTGGTGATCGATTTCGATTGGACATTCCAATCATCATCATACTCAATAGGCGAATCCTTACTATGGATGATTTTGGCGAACTTCATTATGTATGATTTTGTCAATAATTATAATACTTTGTATAGTTTTTGCCTGTTATTTCACTTGTCACATTTTCTCACTCTACATTCGTTGCAATACAATTTTGAACAGATACAATATACTTTTTTACACATTCTTTCAAACGTACGGTAGTACATTAATAAGCTCCATTGCACGACGATTAATGAACAATATCAAAGCTAATATGTTTGCACACCACCTATCAAAGCTAATAATGCATCGTGTTATTTTACATACAATAAATTATATGCAATACATTTTTCATCTTGCATATATTGACTTCAGTAGTTACATTATTTTAAGGAATTCTAAAACAGCCTTCATTCAAATTTTAAATTAATATAGTGTACTAAATCGATTTTTTTTCGTAAAATATACTGATTGATTGTATGATCTTAAACTTGAAACGTTTTAAAATGGTTTAGGTTGATATACAATTAATACTGCAAATACGTACCTAGTAATATTTCAAAGTTGTATATGGATGTAGGTTCAGTGTAGTAACTAAAGAGAACTTAAGAATGTTGGCAATATGTATTTTCAAAAATTAAAATTTGTTTTAATTTACTTTGATTATACAAAAGTTAGATATACTAATTTGTGAGTAAGACGATTATCTATAACTAAAGTTTATTATTTTATTTGTGTAACAATTTTTATTTTTAAACAATTCATAACAAATCTTACACTAATCATTTTCGTGCTATAAGTAGAATAAAACCGTGAATAAAATTTAGTTATTTTGTAAGTGTCTTCGTGTAAAATATATTGAAAGCTTAATTGCAATAATAATGTGTTAAGTTTATAACAAAACAGTAATATAGGCTACAGTATTTGCTGTGCGTAATCAATGTATAACTGAAGTATTAACAAATTAATTTTCACAGTAGACTAATAATAATTTGGACATACAATGGTATTCTATTTCCAGGACATTGTAAATTGTATTGTTATATTAACATATATAAAATTTATTGCCATTGTAACTCATTACAAACTAGGTGGTTGAAGGTCTTGTTTGATTGTTAAAATATGAGTTTTGTAGAGAGCTATAGGGCCAGTAATGTAAAAATTATGCACAAAACTATTCGTATATATAACATGATTTTTCTATCATCTACAATGTCGGCACAAGTATTTGATAAATTAATATGTTTGAACAGTGATACTCCATGTTGGTGGTGAAATAACAACGACATATAAAAAGAAAATCAAAACAAATTCCTATCACATGTTTTATTTATAGTGTGGGGTTTACTCGACCACTGGACGAACTCTGGTTATTATTAATATAATGCAATAATAATATTGCAATAGCTTTATAAATTATTACATTTAAATACCATGTATTTTTAAAGGAAACATACTAACTTGCTGTGTGGTAGCGTATGTTGGAATAATAAATCTACGAAATGATGCAAATTCGTTGTTTTCCAGCAGTGCAGTAACCTATATAGTGCGTAATTAAAGAACACAGTCATATACTGTACAAGCATTGTTACCTAATGAAAGGTGTACACTGTACAAGTAGGCTCAAGTTTCTAGTGCGAACAATTATTAATTGTTACGGAATTTGATTTTTAGAACTACTTTCCTCCTTTACAAACAATGTTAAGGATTGCAAATTTTATATTTTTTACTGACTGATTTTTTTTTATGCTTTAAGCGAATTTCCCAAATAGGGAATAAACTATTACCGTAGGTCTCATGGTAAGACCTAGACCAGGGACCTATTTACTTTTCGTTTTGAGGTCTCTAAAGGCCAAAAACACCATCCGTTAATATTCATATATGTGTGCGTCCGTTAGTACGATAACTCGAGCAAAAATGATCCGATTTTGATGAAATTTTGTATAAACGTGTAAACCTACATTTATTTATTCGAACGAGTTCGCAAACCAGCATGATCCGACCATAGGAACAGGGGTTTGGGGATGGGGGGTTTTACGGGGTAAAAATGTTTTTTTCTCATTTTCATCCTGAAAAGATACAAACAAAATTTTGCAATTTATTTCCAAACTATTTTGTAGAGCTAAACAAAATAATTAAGTATAGTGAATCATTGTTGTATGCCTAACGGTTACGGAAAAATCCTTTAAAAGTGTAAATTTAAAATTACCATGATATTCTTATAGAGAATAAAATGAAATTTTGTTTACTTCATACTAAGCTATCAATATTTTAATTAAAAATCCCCTATTTTCTCCCGTGTAGCAGCAAACCTTAGTTGTCATCAAAATTAATAATATTTAAATAGGAAATAAATTTGACAATTTTAAAGGAATAATTTTGTGGAATTCCAGCCATGTAGATGGAAATTCGCTTAGTCGGCAGGTTTGCTGCGGCGAGGGTAATATTCGACCTTTCCGTGGTTGGTTATTTCGGATAGTCCACTGATCGCTATTAGGTCTACTGTGCGACATTACATGAGCTAATGTATTGTTTAGTTTTATCGTAGCTGTGTATGTGGTGCAGCTTACTGTGGCAGGTTATATTTAACACGAAGTGTATGGAGGAAGGCCAGACGACGCTGGCTCAAACAGTTACACCCTTACACTGACGAAGCTGAAATGTTACAATACAAATTACATAATGGACCTTCCAAATCGCCAAACTCGCGGATAAATTTGTTTTACAAGCTATTAGTTTTGTTAGCGAAAGAAAGTGAAAGTTTACAAATTATTTTAATGATTTTAGATTTATTTTGAAGGAACTGGTTTTTTTAAGTGTAATTAATTGATTGCAGTTTTCTATGAAATTAGTAACTAATTAGGAGAATCAATCTAGAAATTGGGTTAAACAAAATGTAAGTAAAGTTATAAGAGAGTATTTTGTTATTATTAGATTCAATTGTGGATAGTTCTTGAATTAACATTAGATATGGTTCTTCTTACTGTTAATAGACTACTGCAAACGTATTAAAAAAAGTTATTTCTGCATATCAAACTAAGCCTTGTGATTAAGATTTTAGTTTATATTTGTAATAATAGTAATTAGTTGTCGAAAATTGTTTTAAAAGTAAAATACCGCCTTTGAATATTACTCGAAAACGCTTCGCCAATCAATTAGCAAAAAGGCATCATAGTATCTTTTTCTTATTAAAAATAGAGTATGATTTGGAAATAAATCTATGTTAGTAGAATATTTAATATTTTTATTAATGTCTAAACGCATAATTAACTCTAGATTTATAGTATTTTGGAATACTATTGTATTTCTATATTTTATATCTCGTACTATAGTAGGCATACTGTACTATCAAACATTTGAAATAATCAATTGCGTGATCGGTTGAGGAGGATAATTGCTCCAAAGTATAACTTCGCTATAATTAAAAGATTAATTTAATCCCTAATTAGGGTTATTAGGGTAATCGATAATTTAGGTGGTACATTGGTTTCTGAAAAGGACAGTTTAAATATATCTGTTCTATCCTAATTATGTGCTTATTCTTCATAATCGCTTAAAAATATTATTGCTGTTTGTAAATTTGTAATAGGTCATTAGCTTTAAACATACGATTTGTATCTTGTAGTGGGTGATGAATTAGGAGTATGGAATACCGTTTTGTAAATATATACACATTTTGATCTTAAAACAATTCTCCATGATGTTTTAACTATATTGTTAACAATATTGTTTTTTATATACTAACCAATCCATTGTTGGTGTTATAGTTAGTTTAATTCGATTTTCAATGAAAGGACCAGATGCTAAGTATAAACAAAAAATATACAAACACGAAGAAATAACTTTCCTATTAGCCATGAACAATTAACTTTATTCTAAACACCTACAGTATTACTTTGAGTTTTACTTATTAGTGTTAATGGTAGTTCTACAGTTAAATTAATAAATTAATTTGGATGGATGGTACAACGTCTTCAGGTTTTGGTGAAATTCGCTAAAACTACAATATTGTAATTTATTTATTTATTTATTCATTTCGACGGCAATCGCCATTTTACAAAACAATCATTTGTATGAATTACTTTTTATTTATTATATTTACTCATTGTTGTGGCTTGCCCCAGAACTGGTAAGACAGATATAAAATAATAGTGGTTTATTTACCTTTACTTTCGTCCCAGTTCAATAAAACTTGTAGTATTTACAATACTAGATACTACATCTTTTATTGAACTGGGACGAAAGTAAAGGTAAATAAACCACTATTATTTTATAATTTTATTTATTGCATTACCTGAAGCTTTGACTATTAATACAACAACACTGAAGTCACCTTACCATATTGAGTGTGCAAATTCAGCGTTTCCCTTAAAATTAAGTTCAAAGTATCCAATAAACCGTGCGAAATATTGAAGTGTAATAATATATAGTATTTCTCAATTCGAAACAATGAAATATATATTTGTAATAACCTTTTATTCTGCAATAGTTGTTTATTGCCTAAAAACATTAAATTTTCCAATTTCTCTTTCAACCATTTAAAGAGCTTAAGAACTAATAATGTAGTATATTCTAGTGTTACTAGGTGAAACCCGTCGAAATCGACGGTTACTTTCTAGGCTTACACTTATTCATCTAACTGCGATATAATTGAGTGAAATTATATATATATTGAGCATTTATAATTGTTTAAAGAGTAATAAAGTGTAAAACAACAATGATATTAATTGCTTTAGTTATCAAATTTGGTTGATCATGCAATGAATAAAATATTTCCCATACCGTACGTCATCGGAGTTATTATTAGTATTAGTATGTTAACTGGTATCTCTTCTTTTGGAAGAACCTTTAAATAGTATTAAAATCGTATTGGTAGATCTTTTGTAGTTAAAAACTTCCGCGATTTCAACAGTGTAATAAAGATTAATCTATGATTTTATTTGAGAAAAATATCTGTTTGTTGAGAAGACACATTCTAACTCAAAAAGAGGTCCATCCATTACATTGTAAGTTTAATTTTCCCTTCGTCTCGTCGCGTCAGTTCATATCGGACTTCTGTGCCAATGAATAACCCTCTAGCATAGTTTTGAGAAATTTGTTGTGAGGTTACTGAGCTAATAAGACACTTCTGCACTTGTATTATTTTGTATTGTATTACACAATCGAAGATTTTCCCAGTGATTGAAAACATGTATGACAATAATCTCATGAACCTATGATGATCTGTCTAAAATAATATGATAAAATGTAGCCAAAAGTGGTGAAAAAGGCAGACACTAACCCTTACAGTTAATATATATAAGATAGTCCAATAAGAAATAATTATAAGAGTTAATGTGATAAAAGGATTTTCCACTTATTCCATAATGGAACGTTATATTGCAAAGCATGACATGATACAGAAGAAAATCAATTTAAAATCAGAAATTAACATTGCAAATACTTCTTTTGGACAGTTCAGTAACTCCCAATAAATGTGTGTTGTTTAAAATACAATTCAAATTTAACAGCTGTTTCATTAAAAATTTTATTTACATGGCCAAAATGTAAACAAATCTGTGGAGGGATCTTTAAAGGCTTCTGGGGCAGAGCCCTAAGGGAATTTACTTCATTTTTCTTTTGAAAACTCATCTACAGACCAAGACCTTTCTTTGGACACCTCTACCAAGTTTCTACGCCCAGCCGATCTCTCAAATTAGTGGAGACAAAGTTTCCAATTAAATATTTAGATTTCCCTATGTTAATCTTATGGGAGAAAATCCAACTTTGATGGGAGGTCCTGTCCAAACTAATAAAGATATCAAAAAACGAAAAACACTTTGCAAAACTACAGATTATGGCAATTTTTTTGACACATTAATCATCAAAAATGAGGGAGGAGTTCTGTTCACAAAAATCGGCTTAGCGTATTATATACAGGGTGTTGAAAATGTCTGGAACCAACATTAAATCTGGTGAGTGGTTAAAGAAAAACAACTGATATTTTGTGTACGGATATACTATGGTTTTACCTATCTTTTGGTGCCTTATGCAATTTTTTACCACTTATAGGGAACGTCCTGTGGAGGATGCAGTAAAAAGTTTTAATGGAAGCCTATGGTAAATGATACATCATTTTAAAGGCCATTTGTTTCTGAGTAAGGAGCCACAAGTTTCATCTCAAAAGGACCACCCTAGCAAAAATGGCGACTGTTTTAAATTTAAAAACATTGCTATTTAAATGGTCCGTATTTCTTTCCTTTAAATGCTATTACAAGCCAGTTACGAAGTACAGTAGTTTATCACGTGGTGAACTGAAAAATGACTGAAAAAAAAATTTAACTAAATTGTTTGTGTTGCTTTACTAAACTTATTTTTAACAGAAATACCAATTAAGCTTTCAATTATTTTCAAAAACTTCAAACAGTCGCCATTTTTGCTAGGGTGGTCCTTTTGAGATGAAAATTGCGGCTCCTTACTCAGAAAAAAATGGCCTTGAAAATGATGTATCATTTACCATAGGTTTCCATTAAAGCTTTTTACTGCATCCTCCACAGGACGTTCCCTATAAGTGGGTTTTTAAATTTCAAACAGTCGCCATTTTTGCTAGGGTGGTCCTTTTGAGATGAAACTTGTGGCTCCTTACTCAGAAAAAAATGGCCTTTAAAATGATGTATCATTTACCATAGGCTTCCATTAAAACTTTTTACTGCATCCTCCACAGGACGTTCCCTATAAGTGGTAAAAAATTGCATAAGGCACCAAAAGATAGGTAAAACCATAGTATATCCGTACACAAAATATCAGTTCTTTTTCTTTAACCACTCACCAGATATAATGTTGGTTCCAGACATTTTCAACACCCTGTATATAGATTGTATAGTGTAGTCACGGATCCCATGTTATTCTTATGGAGGATAAGTAAACTGTTGTAGTGTGCTTGTTAATGGATATATTTTGATCATATTTGGTAAATTGACTTATTTTATTCTGAGCTATTAATATTTTACCAAAAACACACTTTTTGCCCTCCCTGTAGTAGCAAACCTAGGTACTCGTTAAACCTAATTATATATCAATAGAACTAAGTAGAAATCCAATCTGGAAAATTGAAATTCGCTTAGTGGGCAGGTTTGCTGTGGCGGGGGTATTATTAATTCTAAATAAACAACTGAGTTCAGGTAACTATTGTACATATCAGTAACCCAGTACATTGTTGAGTTTATACAGTAAATACAACGAACACATTTAGCTCTTAACTGCAGTCTTATCGCATTGGTCAGCATGATAAGGCTCAGTCTAAAACTCATTAGTCGATATTTTTATTACTTTTTGAGTTTTGACTCACCATGTTGACATACTCACCTAGCTGTAGTAGCCTATGTTGTTTCTGAGTAGAGAATCATATAGTATTTCAATGTAAACCAAGGATACAAAATGTAATACAACGGAAACCACTGGATTTTATTTTAATCGCTTTCGTAGTTTTGTTTACTCATAGAATGTTTAGTGTCATCATATATTAATTAATAACACAATTATTAATGATAGTTTCAAATTGCAGCATTGTGTGTCAATAGTTAAATCCGTAGATTAAATAAAATTAACTAACAACGCAGACAAAATTAGTATTACTGTGCTTTGTAATTGAGAAGCAGCATAATCGAACTATTGGAAGGGGGGTTTATGGGGGTTATATGGGGTAAAAATAGATTTTCCCCATTTTGGACCTCAAAACACAGAATTTCATAATTTTTCTCCTAATCATTTTGTAGAGCATAAAAAAGAAATAATTTTGTATATTGAAGCTTTGTATGCCTGTTACGGAGGTAAGTTAAAAAAATTGTAAATTTAAAAGAATAAATAAACTGTTGTACTGTATTTTGCTTGTTTGTTTATATATTTAATCCAAATTTGGAAATTTTGTTTATTTAATATTAATCTATCGACAGTGCAATTAAAAAAACACATCGCAATATCTTCCCTGTAGCAGCAAACCTAGGTACTCACTCAAATTAATGTTAACACTATTCGTGCTGTCGACATGTTTGAACATAAAAGTTGCATTTATTTCAATGTTAAGCAATTGCGGGAATTCCCGTCATCAGCACCCAACGTGTTAATTAAATAGGAAATAAATCTGACAATTTTTAGGGAATATTTTTGTAAAATCCAGCCAGGTAATTTGAAATTCGCTTAGCCTGCAGGTTTGCTGCGGCGAGGGTATTTCAATTTCGCCACAATTACTTAGATTTAGCCCGGGTAACTCGAGTTTGTTTGCGGTTTTACTTTGTCTACAGCTAACCACCAAATCGTTGGCATTTTCACATTCCTGCCATTGGTCATTCTTTGTATTATTACTGATATATCCTCGCCAAGCCTTATCGCCAACTGATAAGCCACGTTCGGCCTTCAAGGTCCCAGACAGTGTGCAGATTGCCTCAGTACTGTTTTATTGTGTTCAATATTGTTGAGAAAGCTGAGTGAGTGGTTTTAGTGGGTTTTTGAAATGCAAGGCGGACACAAAGTTATGATAAGGTAAGAAAATCCATAACTTTTGGAATTCACAACATTTTTATTTGTATACTCCGTTATTTCATGTTTAAGGAAGAATGCTGGATTTGTATCTTGATGTATAACTATAAACTATACTGTACATTTTTTTATGTTAAGTTAGTAAAGAAACAAATCCAATTTTCTGTTAAACATTTATTTACACATTAAGGATAAGAAAAGATGTGCAGAGGTGCATTGCGTCGTTGTAGGTTTATAGCATTGACTTTATATCTACACGTTATAGTAAGGTGAGCAAAAGGATGCATAATTTTCGACAGTTTGAAATATTTTAAACGTACATACCTGCGAAATTGTACCTATAATGCTGGTGTATATTTCACGTCAAAAGTATTTGTAACTAACTGAAACTTATTCACTTCAATCTTTTGGTTAAAAATTTATTTTTATTATTGGGTTATTATTTCTAGCTAGTATTTGCTTTGCGATTATTATTTTACTTGTTTATTTTTACTCACAACCTTTTCATGGGATCTTTTTATCTCATAATTTGAGGCATTTTCTACCTGAGAATTGCATCAGCTTTCAGATTCGAAACTTCGTAAAACTCTGTTATTATTTTAAAATACAACAATAATTCTTCAAACTATATAAACTTAACATCAACTTGAAGTCAAGAATGAGTCTTAGAGAACTCACAAATAACATGTTATATCATACTTGGTAACATCCTCAGTATTCTGACGTCACTGTCAGGGTGGGTGTGACGTCACTGTGGTGGGGGTATGACGTCACAACAGCTGACTCACTGTCCCCGTCCCCGCGTGTTGTGTTCGTGTCGTCGTTTACACCTGTGTCGTGTCGTCGTGTTTAGGACAACTCGTGTTACATTGTTGGTTGATTGAGTGAATATTCATAGTGTATTGTGCAGACCGTATTGTTTTTGTAACCTTCAGCGATTGTCAGAGAATAACGTGTAAGTGTGCGTTGCAATGCATGTTCGATGTTTATAGAACCATTGGATTTAGAGGGTAGACATCTTAAGCTTAAGGGGTAGATCTTGATCAGAGGTACATAAAAGTAAATTTTCTTTAGGGAATGTGTGTACTATGCTCGTTAATCTATCTATCTATATTATAAATACCCTACATGAAACTTTGTGAACACTAAGGCTTTTTTGTTTTAAGATTTGACCCCACCACAAACCCATGTACCAAAATGTACGTCTGGGTGTGGTTGAAATGAAATATTTACCATTTGGATTTGGGTTGGCGTAAATATTACAATGGGAAAAAGCAAGAAAGTCTAAACAATTTTATATACTAAAGAGAAAACAGAATGAACACTGTGCTGCATTTATTGAGCAATCATTGAAAGAGCCGATTTGCAATCTATGGAAACATAGAAAAGTCATATAACACCACCAAGTAGAAGAAATAGAAATATATATATATATTTTTAAATTTATAATCGTTATTATGGACAACCTAATGCGGCTATGAGTGGGAAACGTTTGTAGAAAACACTAAAAAAACCAGCTTTTGAAAAATGATAAGATTTTACAAGAAATGTTGATTATATTGAACTGTTATATACATCGTGAGTATTTCCATAATGTTTGGGATGACTCTTTAAGTCATCGGAAATTATGACTCTTATTCGTTTTAAAATAACGCCCGTAATACTTAGCAGTTGCTCGAATTCGAGTTACAGGTACACTAGTATTATATAAAAGGTGCTAGGCCTATAGTTTGCCTTTCAATGAGACTGAAAAGGTGTGTACAAAGAAAAATAACTGACAACAGCATAGACTGTCGGACTCAATAAAACTAAATTGATACAGCCAATAGAAACTAGATGATATTTATATTACATATGCTACATTGCAAAACACAATTAAATAAAAAAAATGTTACATCTTAACTTATAATTTGCAAACCACCGACTTATGTACTTCATATTTGTAGCACTGTGACATTTAAATATAACGTTGTGTGTTTCGCACTTGTTACACTAGATTAGTAAAAATACATTAGAGGAAAATACATTGTATTACGATGATCTTGTTCAGTTGTTAAGAAAATATTGATTAAATCTTAAACATTTATTCTCTAATATTGATTGCTGTTTCGCGATTACAAAGGAAATGAAAAGGCTGCTTGGCTTTTTAATGAGGAAACATACGGTTTTTTGTTCATTTTTTACTGTGTGGAATTAGGTGGGATATGTGAATTCGTATTTTGTCGTGTCTCCTTAATAGTTTATTGAAAAACAAAGTCCATCCCGCATCTTTTTAAAGCCCCGCCGCAGCTAACCTGCATACTTAGCGAATTTCCGTTCTCCTGATTATATTTTCACTTAGTCTTAAATGTTTTATTAAACATATTTAATTTACTCCTTATTTAAATTATATTAGGTTTAACGAGTACTTTGGAAAACGAGTACTTCTTGAAATATAATTGGTTTATTACTTACAGGAAATTGAATAAGCTGTGATTTAGTAAACTGTCAATAGCTTTGTATGTAATAAATACATTTGCCATGTTTATTCAAAATATTTATTAAAACTACTGTGTAACAGCATTGACTCAGTTACAACAGAATAACACAATGACATGGACATTTAAAATTGGTAATTTATTCAATTTATTCTTAACCATTAACCGTACAAAAACACTTCGCAATAAATAAGGCTTATTAAGTTATTTATTTTAATATCTACAAGATAGTTTAAATAAATTGCAAAATATATATTAGGCCTATATTTCGAAGGTAAAAAATGGGAAACCCAAATTCTACCCTGTAAACCCCCCCCCCCCCACCCCCACAACACCAAACACAAACCACTTTTCCATAATCCGATCTAAATCGAATCACAGAAAACATACTACTATGTTTTCTGTGATCGGATAATTTTCCCCGATCCATTGTGCTAACGGACACAAATAAGTACATATTTGAAGAGATGGTGTCATTTGGTCTCTGGAGACATCAAAATGGAAAAGTAAATTGGTCTAGGGTCCAGGTCTTACCATGAAACCTACTCTAATAGCTTAATGCCTCCCTATATGGGAAATTCCCTAAAACAAATAATCTGTGGTGAACCTTCCAGCAGTGAGTGAAGCCATATTATACAGTTTGTGTCTCGAGTTTGGTCTACGTTGTTGAGATATGAGTGACAACTCCAACAATGACAAGCCAGTGTCTTCACTATGTGATATTGAATCACTCTTTGAAATGAGTTATACTTTAAGTACCTTGGGTTTTTGCTTAACTCGATAATTCATTTAGTTAACCTAGTGAGAC
Source organism: Macrosteles quadrilineatus (assembly GCF_028750875.1). NCBI lineage: Eukaryota > Metazoa > Arthropoda > Insecta > Hemiptera > Cicadellidae > Macrosteles > Macrosteles quadrilineatus. The sequence goes on along the minus strand of NW_026542597.1, from coordinate 18,827,116 downwards.
ATAATGCATGCATTGGTTACGTAAATAAAATACTGTAATTGACAGCCTATTTGAATGTGGGATATGTGGGTTTATGTTTACAATTTTATGTTAAACACAAACTGTGCTCGACGTTTTAATGTTGGTTCTCGTAGAATTGGATTTAACCACAATTGTATCAATAGTTTAAAGTATACCTCCTTTTTAGTTTAGGTAAACCAAAGTTTAAACTCATTAACTTTTTACAATAAATGGTAAAGTGTTCATCTTCTTAGTAGAAACACATTTGTTGTAATACGTTACTATTTTGTATGGAAAATCATTTAATGATGTAATTTGGTATAGTAATTTATTTGGTGTTGTAATACACCTAGTTTTAAAAACTCGTCAATCTTAAATATATTAGGATTACTGAGGGACACTTGAATGGACTTTGTTCGGTGAGCAATTTGTACTTTCTGTGAAGAAAGTCAAATGGAATTTTCCCTAAATCCTTCAGTATGTGTTGAATGAATGTAAAACATTTGGAGTATGCATTCTTCGAGTTTAGGCATTGCGTTGTTCAGAGTTTCGTGTGCATTTTTGTGTAGATAAACTATCGACTGGAAACTTTCCATTATCTGCATAAGGAAGTTGGTCATTCTAAATATTATTCATAACGTGTGTTACATTGTTGTGATTAAAAATTTGGGTAAATACCATCGATGTATAATAACTCTACGTAAATACTACAGTTAAATTTCACCATTACATCCCTTTTAGTACTTTGTCGTTTTCACTGAGGGCGCATAGATAGTGGTAGTGGATGTGTTTCATATTTCAATATAATATATTTCGCGTTTAGCATATATACTCTAGAATTAGAGATCCATTGGAAGTATTTCTTCTTGTATTATTAATATAATTATAGCTTAAAATCTTAATGTGACAATTAGACATTGGCTTCAATTAGTATTGCAGAAGGGTTATCTAAAGTTTGGGTGTTTCTTTTAAATTGTCGTTTTTATAAATTTCAAATAGCTACATTTAAAATTAAATATCGGTGCAATATAAAAAATACAGTGCTTCGCTTTATAGATTGTAAAATTTTCAAAGTGCAATAAAACTCCCAATGCTTTGTAGGAGGACGTATTGTTTTCAGATTTTTGCAAAACAATAAATTTTAATTGCGAATTTTTTTGTTCTTACTTTCAAAATAATTAATAACCAAATTAATAGCAAAAAATGTATTAATTGAATATGAATGTAGCTGCCGATGGAGGGCCGTTAAAGTCTTTTTGCAAAATAATTGGACTCTAGAAACCATTATCACCAAGAATTTAATCCGTGTTCGTGGCTGAATAGACATAGTCTTAGACATTATCAAAACCGAGCAGATCATTATCAAAAAACTTAAACGATTTTAACTGGTAAAAATGCAAAACTAAAATTGTTATTTACTACAGGTTCAAAATTAAAAAAATATTTATACCTAGTCACGTTTTTAACCGTAGCAACACAGAAACTGAAATTACAATTCTACATCGGAAGTAAATATATCCAGAAACATGAAATCATGAAAGTATTATAGTAGTCCTGTGAGTGTGTTGTAGCATAGAGTATACATTTATCTTTAATCTATGGTTATAGCGAAATACTCGCTTGCTGCACCATGCAAGTGTTAACAGCTGTTTCCAGCTTCATTCACCAGCTGACAGTTGTGTAATGATTGCAGTATTACATATGACATTCTGCGTGTCTTTGAACTAATAATGCATATACATATACAATTGTACGTACATTACGTACTTGGGACATGTTTAAAATATTTGAAAATGGGATCGTCTATCTCAATCTGAAGTTAATCTTACACGTAACATGATAAAGATTAACGGCAATAGTTTGAATAAGTTACAGTATATTCAATAGGGTGGCATGATTGTACCCTCGATTCTGACCAACAAACTCCACTATTCTGACCAACCGTCCACTATATATAATCAACATCACCTATATATATACTAGCAGAGTACCCGTCCTTCGTACGGGGTTGGCATATAAGTATAAAATGCTTAAATTGCAGTTATACTCAAAACAATGAGTTAGCAATGGGAGAGGACACAGTTTGCTAAAATTTGCTTTAAATTTAGGGTATACTATAGTATTACACATCTACCGTAGCCATAATATTCTACCACTTCACCTAAATAATAAAGACAAATAAATTATTAAAAATTCGCAAAATATCACAAATTATTCATGAAATTAAAAACATAAACATAACTGTAAACAATCCTACTATGACAGTTCTCATTGCGTATCACAGTTTTTTGTTGCTGATTAGTTCAAATTAGCTGTTTTCATAAATGAAATGCAAAAAATAATAATAGTGCTGCACCCTCTTGGTAAATCTTGTAAATTTTTAATGCTTTTGCATATCATAGAACCAACTTTTTAAGTTGAAACAACTGACTAAATTCTTTAATTCCCTTTAAATAAGGTTAACATGGAGAACTACAGAGCCACTGGGGCGGAGCCCGAAAGGATTTTTGAGATAATAATATGCCTATATGTTAATCGGGAATATGAGCTATCATCATGTAAAATTTCAGCCTAATCAGTCCAGTAGTTAATGCGTGATTTAACTTCAAACAAACAAACAAACACACAAACTTTCACATTTATAATATTAGTAAGATATATATTATATGTTTCTTTACTTATCTACCAGATTGTTTTTTTGCCAAATTTTCTTTTTTCAAAGTCAATCATATAATATCATTCTAACTACGATAAACCCCTTCATTTTTTTAATTTTCGTAAAATCTCACAAGATTATGTTTTGAATAAAACAAACAACCACTTGCACATTAATAAGTCAATAAGTCATTTATTTGCCAAATTAACAAATACAATTTGCATTAGCTATGTCAATATAATTCAATACAATATACTGAATACAAATCAGCAACTTAAAATGCATACCCTTATACAATAAATAAAATTAAAGGAAAATAAATCTTTAACCGCCAGCCAGAAATTCACGGACGCTGTAGCAGCATTTGGAAAGCAACAAGGACTTAATTTTTCTCTTGAATCGAAGGTGGTCTTTCTCCAACTTGAGATCAATGGGTAGGCTATTGAAAAGTTTGAACATTTTCCTTCAATTTGCCTTAGTTATTTCCATTTTCGTCTCTTAAATAATTTTATGTTCTACTTGTCAACAGGAAAATATTAATAATTAAATATTTAATGCCACTTAATTTAAGCTAAAATAAATACTTCACAGATGTTTGTTATTTGTATTTCTCGTCGCATCGTCAGACACATCACAAGCACTACCGGTACTTACCTAATTTACATAATCTATCTGTTAACAGTAAAAAAACAACTACCATTGTACCATTGATTACAGTCTTCATTAATGGTGTTGAGTCTATGCTTTTACGTATAAAAAGGTTTCCTTGCTATACGTCGAGGTCATTGTTTTTAAAAGTTTTATAAAGTGAAGGTCGATTGACAATTAGTTAACAAATCTGTTGTTTCCTACGAATCATTAATAAACCAGACTTTCTAGTTATGACACAGTATTTTCTACAAGTAGTCCTAAACTAAAGTGAATGCAAATTAGGCCTATGTAACGCCAGTATTATAAGTATGAAGATGTAATATTGCCATGTTTATTACGATATATGTTTTTAAATGCCTTTCTTCTTTTGCAAAAATAAAAATCTTTCTCCTTCAACGTAAATCATTAGTAGATATTGACATCTTAGGGAATCACAAAATCATTTTTATTACTGGGGGAGGGTTCTTAAACTATTCTTAAACAAGGATTGAATTTTGTTATTACTTAAGATTGGTGTCATAGTTGTTTTTTTACCTTATTGATACCTGTTTAATTTTTAATAACTTTGTCTCCGTTGATGTAATCATATTTTTGTGACAATAAAGATTCGATTTCTGGTTACAAAATATTTTTGGTTCGAATTCTTGAAATATTGCCACCAATGTGAAATTTCTCTCAGAAATATATCTTATTTCTATAGGGGTTTCACTGAGTTTTTGTGATTATTTATTTTGTATTGTATTATTTTTGAGCATGTAGTAAATTAGTAACTTATGTGCATATTCAAGGTACAACAGTTTTTAATGTTTGCAAAAGAATTAAAATAGATAAACTTAGTTTGTTTTCATAAGTAATAGGCCTACAGTACAGTTTTGTCAAAAGGATTAAAAAGAGGTGAATTACTACATAAATCATCGTAATACAGAGAAAAAGCACTAAACTTATATAATTGGGCAAAATTATTCTTTTTTTTTAATACAATATAGTTCTAACGTCAAAACGTATTATTATTTGTATAAAATCTAAACAAATAACATAATATAGGGCCAACTAGCAGTGCAAGTAATTGTATCTATAGATATAGGTTATTACCGGAAAACGGACAATGATGAAATAAATTATTACACAATGGTTATGTGCTGTGGATTTATAAAGCATTTATAAAAACATATCGAAAAATAATAATTTGACAAATTGGCATTCAAATTAAAGTCATAAAAGTGCGTAGCCATTACCTATAAGATAAGCATAGACAAAAGGATTGGATGTGTGCCTGTCCTATACGGAAAGCTCATATTTTGTCAACAATTTTAAAGAAAATCACATTAAAACATTTTATAGATTTTTTATTACTCTAAAATATATATTCTTTAAACTCTTAATTCGGTTGTGTAGTTATATATTCAAAGTCAATTTTAACAATCAGGTAAATATGTATAAAATTAAAATATTTTAGTGTTAAACCTATTTATTAGTAATATAAATATTTTTCAAGCATAAATACAAATTTTGCAAATACAACTCGTACCGTACCATCGTCTTGAGACTCAAAACCATTTAAACGCAAAATCGATAGACGTTGCCAACCAATTGCCATCGTTGTGGCCATCCGCTACTCTACGGCGGGGGATGTTAAATCAATAAACAACCCGTTGTATCCCCCGATCGAAAAACGTCCCCTAGTCCAAAAACGATTTAACTAATAAACCGGTCGTGCTGACGACGAGAAGCACGAGCGCAGCGTGTTGCTGGCAAAGTATCGATTTTGAGTCGGTTAAGCTCCGCCCCCCGCGCCATAGTAGCTTGCCGTCGTCGTCTACCGTGTGTGTACGCGGCCCGCCAGCCTCTGCCGGTATGTTGGATATTACAATGTAAACACCTACACGTGTTTTACTTACGGGTTTACACTACATTAGTGTGTAGTACTACAACTACACCTTGTAACTTCTAACTGTATGCTTCGTGTTTGGTCTACGTGTATGTCAGCGTGTGTAACGTGGAGGCCTAGCGTTTCTGGGTTTCTACATTCGTGTGTTGTTTTGACTTGTTGCCTCGCCGCCGATTTAGATTTTGGGATTACCCTGTAGGGATTCCTGATAGGCTTAAGTTTTTCGTTAAATTTGAGGAGACGTTTGGTAGAATCGGAGTTCTTAGATTTTAGGGGTGGATAACATTATTGATTAAATGCACTGTAAATTGTGTGTTATATTTGTAAACACTAAATAGTGTAATAAAACTGGATAATAAAGAAAAGACGGCACAATTGTAAAATTAGGATTCATGGTCAGCCACATTTAGGCCTAAGTCTTTCAGATTGTGAAGTATCTTTGGGAAGTAGGCTTCAGTTGATTAATCTGTTTTCTTTTATTCAATAAAATTACTGCTTTTGCTGTACGGTTTATTGCAAAAACTTTGTCGATGATTAGTTAACAGTTATACCATCAATAGTACAAATTGGACATATAATTCAATAGGGGTATGATGACACTTAAAACAATTTTAGTAGGTAGTAGGTAATTAATTATGCAACATAGGCCTACTAAAATGTATGTGTTAATATTTTCATTTTAGGATGAAAACATTTATAAAATAGTTCATTGGCCTTCCTAAAACAGGTCATTGTATGATACAAATTAATTAAAAGCTTTTGTTTATAATAACTTTTTGTAAAAATGTTTCTAAGGATATAATTTTTATTCATAAGATTACTTTGATGTGTAGAACAGGATAACATGCATAATGTACAACATTGGTCAACATAAATAATTTAAATTGGATAATGTTAAATCATTGTTGATTTTAAAATAACTTGTACACTTCAATAGTATACAGTCAACACACTAGAAATAGTTGTCTCAACTAATGGTCAAATGGTTGTCTCATAATATAAAAAATATGGATTTAACTAAAAAAAATATTTTTAGTTGTGTATATTTTAATTATTGATAAAGCATGTTGTATAAATTTACTTCGATGTGTGGTGCTTAGTGTTTTAAACTAAAAAACTACGTCAATACTGTAATAACTACTTTACATGCAATGTCAATCAAAGAATTCAATAAACAGTTCAAAATATAGTGGTAGTATTCATAGGATTTCACAATTGGAGGCAATGAAATAACAATGGCCTTAGTCTGCAACAGTTTTGTTTATTCATGAGTTTGAAGTTTTAGGTTCAATAATATAACACTCTGCCTATGGCTGAGCAAAATATGTCTACAATCTGTTTGTCTGTAATATTGTAATTGTTTTATAATAACCAACATGTAATTGTAACATTAAAATTAAAGCTACTACAGAACCGAGTCAATAAAATAAGGTAAAAAGTTGAACAAACCACTTCGGTTGATTAACTTGGTAGATTTTCCAGACTTCCTGTATAATCATGGTTGACTTGGCCACAATGACCAACCCAACAACCAATAATTAAGATTGTAAAATTCTGTAATAATCAGTCTAGTTTTACTTATACACTTTAAGCTCTAACCATGATGTGAATTTAAAAACTTGCAATTTTGTTTAGGTATGAATTTTACTGTCAAGTAAACAAGTTTATTACTGTGATTTGGTTAAAATTTTTAAAAGAAGTAAAAAAATGGGTCTAAAAACAAATTGTCACTTAATTTGTATATTTTGTTAAAACCCTAAACTTTAATTCATTAGTGATTGCAGATGGTTAAGTTCCATATTTTTAAAATCTACAATAAATATAGTCTACATAAAAGAAGTAGCCTAATTGAGTGGAGTCCTCTACAATAATAATATTAACCCCTCTTTGTTCTAAAAAGAGGCAAATAACTATGCCAAAACTATAAAAAAATTATCAATTTGTACTATTATTAGTATTTTATTCTTTCGGATAAATGTAAAAAAATAATTTTCTCTAAGCCATTTTGTAGGCACTTTAATAGGTACTTAGAGGTGCTATTGTACATCTAATATTTAAGAAGAAAATTCCAATAAAACTCTTAATATAAAATTCCTAAATGTTTATCAAGTTTTGTAAATTTATTTATTTCATACTAGGCCCAAATATTTTACATGTAAAAAAATATAAAATATAATTTATGTCATTTAAACAGGGAATCTTATATTTTTAAAGAATTAATGAGTAAAGAACTAATCAAACAAATGAAAATTTAGTTGGTCTGCAGGAATGCTGTGGCAGGGGTGGTAGGCTATTCGAGTTAAAACACAATATACTGTATACATCATTATACGTAGGTGTCTGCCAAAGTGTATCATTGGATGGGAGCAACAGTCTTATGGCTGGCATTTTGCCTTACTACCCTGTTACACTCTCAGGCAGATATTTAATTAGTCACTGGAGTTGTAAAATCTACTTTTCCTGTCAAGGGATGAATTCGTCTTCTCCTGTATCACAAATTTATCAATTTATTTGCAAATTGGTCCCAGTAAGGTAAACCATTGACTATTGGATACTGTAGTCAATTAATACATGTTATTCAAATGGTAAACATAAGAATCTAGTGTATCAATTTAATTTATTATTCAGAGTTAAGTATGAAAATATAGGGTTTCATTACGTACTACTGTACTGTAATGAGTTTTACCGAACACCAATCAGCTCTTGACACAAATCAGTTATACTGTATTTGGGTGGCAATAATTAGTTATAAACAAAAACATATGACTAGTATTTTTAGTCCTTTAGTTGGTGGTATTATATAAGGATTTGTACAGATTTAGTAGTATGACGTAAACTATCGTACGTCACTCGTCCAAAATGTTTTACCGGACTCGTATGGTCTCGACTTCGTCTTGCACGGGTACGACCACACTCGTCTGGCAAACACTTATTTTCAGGACTAGTAACGTAATATACTATTACGCCACACTTAACTAATTTGAGGAACTTCCCACGCAAGTATTTAGTCCAGAAAACAGCTGTTTGCCGCCACCTTAATCAAATGGGGGTTTCATTACGTACTAATGTACTGTAATGAGTTTTACCGGACACCAATCAGCTGATTATACTGTATTTGGGTGGCAATGAGTGGTTGTAAATAAAAACATAGTCTCTTGTAGAGGTTATGACTTTTAGTCCTTTAGTTTGTGGTAATATAAGGATTTGTACAGATTTAGTAGTATGGCGTAAACTATCTACTCGTCTAAAATGTGTGTATCGGACTCGTATAGTGATCCCGTGACCACACTCATCCGGTAAACACTTATTTTCAGGACTAGTAACGTAATATACTATTAATTTCTTGATCAAAAGTTTAGTCTCAAAAAGATGGTTCTATTTATTTTTATTTTTATTTTTTCACTATATATCAATCATTCATTATGGGTATATTTTAAAATTTATGCTTTCCTGTTGGTTGTAATATTGCAGGATACTCTTTTTTTACAATGTATATAGTTAAAATAAGTAAACTAAACAACAAACATAACAAAATAACCAATACCAAGAAACACTAATAATAAATTAAAGAACCCACTCTTACACGACAAACTATGTATAGCCTACATTATTTATTTTTTCATATCTAAATCACCAATATATTCTGATATCTACCTGATAAAGGGTAAAATATAAATTATGCACATAGACAAAACAGTGTTTTCCCTCTTTATTATTCGTAAACTTATGTATAGCAGAAACTCCGCTATGAGTGCCTAAGAATTTTTTTCCAGCAGTCAGACTTTGTGGTCTTGTGGGGGAAATTTCCATAGTAAATCCTGAAACTATTGTAAGGTACACATTGGTGTATTTTTTTATAAAAAGAATCTTGTATTTCGTACTAGACGAACACATGACTGAAAGTTGCTGTGTTACTACGAGATGACGTTTCGTCCTCGTAGTAGGTAGAGTGCTTATCTAAAGTGAACTGAGCAGGAGTAACCTTGTTGTCTTTAGGTACAGAATGGTGAATCTGTGGAGTCTGTTTCATCTATGGTTTTGTTGCAGATGAGATGCTATACAAGAGGAGCAAGACCAGAGGACAGACGGGGGTGTTGAACAGAGTAGTGTCCAAGTTGTTGGCCAAGAGTGACTCTACAGAAGACAACATTCTGCAGAACCTTCTGCTAGACTCCACTAGCTGTGATAAACCTACCATACCTCCACCCGTCATCAACAGACTCAAGAAACTCGGCACTTCTGTTGAGGTTAGTTACTTGTAAATTTTAACTTATAACTTGTAAAGACTACTTTCTTTAAGAAAAATGTTTCCTTTGTTAACATTATGATTTTCTATAAGCAATTGGGAAAAAATAGTAAAAAGGTAGATTCTTGTCTTCTTTTTCTTGACTGTCAATACAACTTTTTTGAAGCAGCTTAATTAATGTTTTTGCTGTTTCCAGACAAGACTATACTTTTAAAAAAACAATACTCAAAATAGAACATGATAACAACTCGGTCATGATCAATCAAGTTCTTTAGCCTAATAAAGAATGTTACTTCAGTTTACAATGTTATCATCAATTTAAAGTGTCAGCTGTCTTTTAACAAAGTAAAGAAAAATAAACATCTTTAAACAAGTTTGTTTCTCTCTCTCCAATTATAAAAAGATATTCAATTTTTTGTGTTTAAAGTGTTTTATAAAAATGTTTTTAACACTACCATCTGATACAATTCTATTATATTCTAATATTTACAAAATAATTTACTATTCTGTATTTTCTTGTTATTACAAGTATTTGTGTTTGCTGGCAGGTTGAGCAGCCTTTGCCCAGCAACGGACAGGCCGACCCCACGACTGGAGCTGCTGCTGGAGCTACTGCATTTCTTCAGATCATGCAATCACTGGACAAAGCTGTGGGCCTTACCTCCGACCTCACCAAGAAGAAGAAGAAAAAATCTAGTAATAATCAAGTGCCTTCACTTCAACTGTTAGCGGAAATTGACAATAGCGATAATATGACAAAGTTTTCATTCCAAGTGGATTCCAAACAAGTGATAGAACTACACGACGGGCAGAAGGTGTATACTTGTGATATATGTTTGGGCGTTTACAATAGAGGCTTCAGTCTAAAGCGACACTACCTGAAAACACACATTAACTACAAGCATATTTCTAAAAGGGACTTGCACAACTGTGGGATTCTGTTTGATCCTAGTATTGAAAAGTTAGGTGGGAAGAAGAAGATAATTAAAGAAGACAGTCCTCCGGTTGTCTCGAACCTTTCCCCACCCAACGACATTCCTGACCTATACAGATGTCACACGTGCGGTAAATGTTATATGCTGAGAGATGATCTCCAACAACACCTCATGGATCATCTACCTGTGTCCGTGCAAAACTTGAACGATGACCAGTTCAAAAACTACTCGTGTCCCAATTGCAAAGCTCGTTACCAAAAAAAGAAATTGTTCCTTCGGCATAAGGAGATGTGCGGTAAAGAAGTTGAACCGGAACTTGAAGACACTACTATCCACTATTGCCTTTATTGTGAAAAAAGTTTTCCCACATTTTTACAAAAAAAGAAACACCATTTGCAGTTGCACCACCCGAAGAAAAAACTACATCAGTGTTACCTGTGCAAGACGAAAATGTTCAAAGAGAGATTGGGAGTGTTCAAACATCTTCTTCTACACCATCCGGATGAGTACATAGGATGCCTGTCTTGTAAACTGAGGTTTGGTACTAGAGAAGAGTACAAGAAACACAACAAGGAAAACCACAAGACTTTGGGAACTGCTAAAAAACTGTTGATTCAGCAAAAACTTGCAAACAAACCCCAAGGTCAAGAAGAGAGTGTTGAATCTCGATTGTCGGGAGAGACAGAAAAGGCCCTCGAACACAATAACAATCCTAACTTAGTTCTTAAGTGTACTGAGTGCCCAAAAATGTTTGCATGCTTTTTGAACATGACAAGACACCGAAGGATAGCCCACAGACTGAAAAAGAAGAAGAAAGTATTAAAGAAAGATTACGCTAAGGAAAGAGCCTTAGATAATAGAAAGACACCAACTCCGCCGCCTCCTATATTGACTCCCTCAGTTCCACAACCCACTCCTACTCCACCACCCGACCCGGAGCTGCTATTCTACAGTACAATCGCTCACAACATCCGTGAGAACCTGACGCACCACTTGGATGGGAAGTTAGACTCACAAGAGGTCATGGAGTATGACCTGAACAAGGCTTCTTCCGCCGAAGGGAAGAACAAAGTGCTCAATTTCTCTGCGGGTGCGTCGTTCTCTTCACCTACAGTGCCTGCGGACGAACCTGAGGCCACCAGCACACCAGTGCAGCAGAAAGAGGCAAAGACTATACCGATCAGTCCTAGAGCTCCTTGGGAGAAGTTCAGTTTCCCAAAGAATTATGACGGACGTTGTGGCTTGACCTCGTACATCAAGGACATGTCTCACTTGGACATATCAACTCAGTTGACCATGAGAAGGAATCTTCAGAGGCTTAACTCCATGGCTGGGCAGGAGGCCAACAAGGAGTCCCCTGCTAACATCCCAGCTGGCCTGCTGCTGGTGGAGAGACCTGTGCCCGACTGTGCTGAGGCCTTTGGTGAACCTGACACTGACAAGGACAAAGGTAATCTACAAAATACATTTTTACAAAAGGAAATATTTTAGAATAGATTTAAACATATGGTAAACTGTGATCAATTTTGACTGGACACTTCATCTTTTCATTATCGTAAAATCCACTTGGAGAAAGATTGAACACCATGAAAAAATTTAAACAAATCTTATATTAGCATTTGTGCATAGGAGATCCGATTCAAAATTTATCTCCACATACTTGTATCGATTATAATTTCAAAATAAAATTCAAATCTGTAAGAGATGCGTTTAAAATTTTACTAATGAAATATTTCTATTTGCTCTAGTGAAAATACTTAAATACCGGTAGGCCTAATTGTATTTTAAAATGTTTAACGTTAAAACTGCAATGATACTCTTGTTTACTTTTGACTGAATCTAAAACTGTCATTTGGTAGGATGAGGTTGTAGAAATTAACATAAAAGATAAATAACCTACAGTTATTTTGCCTGTGAAAAAATTCCTTTTTTATCTGTTGAATGGTGGGGATTTTAGAGGTAAATGAATGATAAAGTGAAAGCATTGTCTATACAAAATTTAAACCCATAATTTTTAATGAGGAGGCCTAATTCTTTATGGTTAAATCAATATAAGCTAGTATTATTTTACTTTCCTACAGTAATTTATGTTTCAAACATAATATGTTCAAAGTTCCTAATTTTTGGAATGTAGGACAATTTTACCAGAGACAATCTTGCAGGGAAACTGTTTGACAGCTCTAACTTATTATATGGCTGTTGTGGTACTGTTGTGTTTACTAGTATAAATGTATGAACTTTACAGAAGGTGGAAACTCGGTGTTGAGTGGAGAGTGGGTTCGACCACGTAGGTTCCTGTGTTCTGTGTGTGGCTTCACAACAACCTGTCTGTGGGAAGTAGAGGACCACAAGTACGCTCAACATCCCAACGTGTGGGTGCCCCATGTGGAGATAGTGCACGAACAGAGCTCTGCCTGGGACTGGGTAAGTTACTGAAAACTCACTGATCACACAAGTCTGTGAAAAGTCACTGATTGTAATGGGGGATCACGGAAATCTGAAAACAAACTGATTCTATTGGGGAGTCACTGAGCTCTTGGAAAGTCGCCGATTGTTTTTGGGGTCATGAAGTCAGTGATAAGTCTCTAATTCTGTTTTGGGATGAAAGTCTCTAAAAAACCACTGATTCTAGTATGGGGTCATGGAAGTCTCTGGAAATCACATATTAAAGGGCCACGGGATCCATTTTTCCATTCTCAAAGTAGTATAGTAACAAAAAAGTTTATTATGCAGGCCAAAAATGTAATTTCAATCCTTGCTCACACAAGCACAAGTTTTTATTCAAAAAGGTTCACTTCAGGCCCTAGTAATGGAATTTACTTGTATTACTACGGTTATTATATGAGTGGATGGTGTTGTCAGTTCTACTATCGTCGGTTGCCGCCGCAGACGCCAGTAGAGTACACCACTCCTGCGCCTCTCACAGCGCCACTGTCATGCAGCAAGTGTGGTCGTCAATCTACTGTCCTCTCCGACCTACATAGACACATGCTGGAGTGCGGCGGAGACACTAGGTATGTCACATCAACTACTTTAGTACCCACTCAAGTGTGAAAACTGCAAATTGTGGGCCAATTTCACCTCTCGAAGATACATTGATTCTCGTTGGATTTACGGTGTAATCTTAATTTTCTACCGCCATCGAGAGATGGCAACGTAATGATCATTACGTAATTTTTGATTGTGCAAGCATTACTTATGAGTGAGGCTTTCACAGTCGCTAGTATCTTATCAACACCACTAAAAACTACAAACAACCCTGAATTTTGTTAATTATGTGTGCATTATTGAGTGGGGACCCTATAAAGTTATTGCCAGAGTAAACATATGTTTTCAGAGCAGGAGATTAAGCGGGTGGTCTGATTTTCATGATATCAAAAAAGTTTGTGCATCCTGGTTGTATGTAACCTTTCTAATTCTTTTTTTGGTGGATCGTAACCTGTAATGTGAAAACAATTAAACTAAAAAAATACTTTTTTGAATGTCAAAATATGTTTTAAAGGCTATTTTTCTTTGTAATGGCAAACAACTACAAGAATATATGTTTAGTGTTACAAAAAATAATATAATCATAGAGGTAAATAAATAATACAGTAGTATTTATTTATAAGATAATCCTCAATAAGTAAGATGGAAAAATACAACTTCCAAACTTTCTTCAATAAAAAGAATATCTTTACAACATCTGTGTCCAAGCGAATACACAATAATCTGTTTGTTGCAGCTGGCAAAGCCTTGTTGGAGCGTCAGGTGGACGTCGACGCAAGTGGAGGTTCGGGTCTCGTCGGCGCAAACATCAAGGCAGGCGCATGCTCAAGCGGAATATCCCCAACACACCGGCCAAACACTCCTGCGGTCGCATCCGCACCAAGCCTGGCGATAGTACGTATATCAATCAATCAAAAATAAACTATACACCTGAAGAACATTGGACCTGAAATAGAAAACTATTTCTTCCTTAGTTAAAGTTAAAAATGCTCTCTTAAGCCAGTTTGGACTCTTTCCCTTTAAGATAATCCTGTTATCCTCTCAAAAAAAACCTAAAAACCTATGCCCTTGTGCTCAATGCACCATTCTCATCAAAAACCTAGGGGCGGTTCACGAGCTCGGGACTTCATAGTCCGCGACCAGACGTTGGTCCCGGACTATATAAGCGACGACCAAAAAATGGGTTCACGAGTCAGAGCCTAATGATGTGAAAGCCGGGCCCAGTGTAGGTCGAGACCAAATCTGTAGCGGAGCCTATGACAGGGATTCGCAGGGAATTTCTGTTGAAACGTTGGTAACAACCAGTAACAACAGTCTGGAAACACATGTGAAGCCACTGCTGCTGACATACGCACTTCCATACAATAGGATGATCGTGAAAAAAGGCTGAACCAAAACGTCCATAACGATTATTTTTCCCCGTATTTCATTGCCCCAATGCTCGCCTATTGATCTAAGTTTATTGATTTATAAACACAACAATCCACGGTTGTATGACATCAGAAAATGGAAGTCTTTAGTGAAATATATTTTTCTGTGTGCATTATTATAATTCAATTAAGATGCATGACATAAAATAACCGGGTAGGTCTATTTATAACCGTATGAATGCCTATTTTGCATAAATTCCCGATAATTAGGGATGGTGATTTTTGGATAGGATAATTTTAACTAAACTTATTTAAATGGTACAATTATTGAAACTAAAATGTATTTAGAGGTACTGATTATTAGATATAAAAATCGTATGTGTTTGCTGGATTTAATCGTGGCTGTAAACAAAGAATATTATTTCCGTTATTCTTCCACTCTATAATAATCTAACTGTAAAATGTTGAAAATAATATTCTGCAATTAGCTCGTAATATTATTTATGTTAACAGCTATGGTTTTTAATTTACATTTTGTGTTGTTGCGATTTTTAAAATCAGTTTCATTACAATGTGTTTATATTTACTTGGTAGGAAGGGTTTACTAGTATTATATTATATTTACTAGTAGGAAAACATAGTTTTTTTTTCTTTGGGCATAGCTTCGAACTGAAAATTGTATTTGTTCTGCTTTCATTACCAAACAAATAGCTACCATCCAAACTTTACTAACATCCAATAAATCACCAGTTTCTCGATGAAAAGTGCCATCAGCCAAAAACATTAGTGCAACTGACATTTTTTTCCAATTTAGAATACTCTAATGGATTTTGCTGTCGGGAAATCCGTGCCTTGGAATGAACGCCTCAAATGACTCATTGACGGTATCTTTGGAACATTTTAATCTATTTTTAAATTCATCAAGTCATAAAAGGGTTTAGTCATGATAACGAGCTGGTCTTATGCGAGGAAGTGGAGTGATTGTACATAATTGTTAACATAATACAGTATAGCTATTTCATAGTCATATTCAATACACACGGCGACCAGTGAGTACAACACAAGACAGTGATATCACCGCGAACCGTACTCAACGACTGACGGTTTGCTTGATGTTTCCCACGGCAAAAAATTATTTCTGATAATTATGTTGGAGCTGTGGCTGATTAGTTATATTTATATTCTACGCATAATTTTGTCGTTAAAATTGTAATAACATGGGTTTTATCAGTAAAATATCTTTGTTATGATACTACTTTGTTACGTGCATAATTTATCTGTCGTTTTAAGTTGTTTGATGATTTTTTTTCATGTTTTATGAGCCTTTTTACCATTTTTACATATTTTTCAAATATGGTGTTGTGGGTAATGAAACTGTTCGGAATTTAATGAGGAACCATATTTAAACATTAGTTTTTAACAAATAATAAAAATAAAGGAGCTAATTAGATAAAACCGGCATCATGTCACGTTAAACCTGCCTCCTACCAGGTCTGAGTTGGAGACCAAACACCATTGTTCTTTTGGGCCCGAACCATCTCATTTGGGCTCGGACTTGACTCGTGAACCCACCGGGACTAATGATCAGAGCCGGGACTATCTGTAATTGGACTCGTGAACCCAACTTTTAAAACCGGGTTTTATCCCTGCACTAATTGTGTGCCGCCTATCAGTTTGGTCCGCGGCTTATATAGTCTCGAGCTCGTGAACCCGATTTTTTAAGTCGCGGCCCAAATACCGGTTATTTCCGGATTCTGGGCTCGGACTACGATAGTCCCGAGCTCGTGAACCGCCCCCTAGTCTGCAATCCCAGTCACTAGCATTAGTCAATCAATCAAAAATGAAGTCTGTAATCCCAGTCAAGCATCTTCCCCTAAATATGAAACCTGAAAGAGCACAAAAAATTATTACATTAATCAGTAGTATCAGTGCTAATGATACAGGAGTTAGTTTTTAAAAGAGATTTTTACGTGACTTTTTGATAATCTAAAAGATCTTACAAAACTGGATGAATTTACTTAAATTTGTTGCAGGACAGTAAATTGCATGGTATTGTTTAAAACAGTCATTAAGTTTTTGTATTTTTGCAGTGGACACAATCCAGAAGATGATAGCAAATCTTCCGGCAAAACGTACTCGACGTGCAATCGGGGAGGATTTGGAGATAAAAACTCGAAGTCAAGCTACAATCAACAGTGTAAGTTTTAAAGATGTTTTTATTCAATTAACTATTTTTGAAACTCTAAAGAAAATAAAATCTTCAACATTGAAATACTAGGTTTAGAGTTTAAAAAAACTATTGAGGGTTTTAAATGTTCCGTTAAAAACTGTAAACTCTGATTCACTCATAATTTTTAAAAGGAGATCAATGCATACCACAATTGTGGGAGGTAAACAATATTTTGGCTACTCTTTAGAGAATAGTTAAACACAATAGCACCCGTCTAACACAATGTCTCGTTTTTATGGCAGAACCGCTTATTGAGGAAACGACATAATCGACACCACAAGGTATTTTTGATAATTCACTTGTCAATGTTGTTATGATGGTATTTTTTACTTTATTTTTTATTTTATGACATTTTTTAGTTGCATGTTGTGTTGTGATTTGGTATATTTATGTCTGTTTTGTTAAAACTTCAAATCAATAACTATTAGGCAATAAATTTTTGTTTGTCTCGTTGTAGCCTACCTTTTTGACCTTAGAGACTGCTAAAGCATAAATTTATTTCAAAAAATTATTAAATAGGTAAAAAATGAGACTCAAATACAGATTTTAAAACAAAAACTTTATAATCGTTCTGTTTCGTTAAAATTCTACCATATCTACAATTTTCTGATATTTTAAAGTTTTTTAACAAATTTGGCGTGTTTTATATGAAGAAAAGATAAATACTAATGTCTGTTATCTTGAGATTATATGAAGTCCTTTCTGTTTCAGGTCCCGATATCATCTCTTGCAACTCACTCCAGTGCAGCACGACACTCTGCTATAAAAGCATCAAAAGTGGGAAAAGGCAACACCAAAGTGAACAGTCAGAAAAAAGTGAAAACAGAAAACATACCACAAGAAGAAAAGACCCGAAACAAAGAAATAAAAATCAAAACAGAACCTTTAGACAGTGTTCCAATCAAGGAAGAAGCGATAGAGAAGGAATTCCAACCCCTGGAGGCTGAGAATATGGTTCAACATTCCGACATTCTCACCAGTCTCCAGATGATCCGTGTGGTTAGAGAGAGTACAGAAGAGCATGAGAAAGAAAAGGAGCTAGTTGACGATGAGCCGATAGAAACTTCAAAAATACTCGCAGCTATGAGGGAAGCCATGCTAGAATCTAGTGACAAAATCGAGAACAGGATGGTCACAAAAGCTGACAAAAGAAAGAAAGCAAAAACAGAAGAAAAACAAATCAAAACAGAGCCTGTGTGGGATGTGAAGAAACCAGAAAACGATTCTGAGTTGATAATATGTAACGGATGTGGAATGCAGTTTGACAACGCCTCCTCCTGCCACAGACACAAAAAGAAGTGTGTGTACTGGAAAGAGGATAAGAACAGCGAAGACAAGCAAACCAACAAGTGCACTCAGTGCGGCTGCGTGTTCCCGTACCTGATGGCCTTGTTGAAGCACAACTGTAGTCGCTCAGAGGAACCTGCGATGCCACAGCTGTGTCCTGAGGAGCCGGTGGCAGAGGTGCTAGGAGACAGTGTGGAGGACATACCTATCTTGTCACCTGTGGATATCTCCAGAGACGAGACTGTGAGGAGAATGTCCCTGGTGGATGCTACAGTCAGCCTTGTCAGTGATGAGAGCTTTGACATCTCACAGTACCACCACAAGTACTTCAAATCCTTAGGCTCTGACAAGAATGAAGTTTCTGGTAAAAAGAAAGAACCAAATGTGAAGAAGGTTAAATCAGCTGATGACCAGACACTAGAAGAGAAGGTGGAAAAATCTGTTGTTTCTAGCGTAGAAACACCGAAAACAACCCCTCTTGTAAAGTCACCTGGCAGTGACCAGAGGAACAAGAAAGTTACTGAAATATTCAAAGAAATAAAACGACGTGGTAGAAAACGTAAGCTCAAAGTGAAAATCACCAATAAACTAGTGAGTACTAAAGTTGGTCTTCGCAAACCTGGGTTGAAAATGACTAATGCTCTCATTAAGAAAAATCAGATGAAAAGGAAAAAGAGATCCAATTTTCTGATGCTTATGAATGAATTTGAAAAACTACAAAAAGAAGGAGCTGTAGCTGTTGGAAAGCGGAAACGGATTTGTTCCAATTCAGAGTTGAGTTTTAGGTCTGTACGTTCACGAAGACAAATTGTGCCCACTATCAATCATTCTGACTATGCAGATATTGATTCTGTTATTTCTGATCTGTCTGATCTCCAGGATATTCAGGCTTTTGTACAAAGCTCTGACAGAAAATCTACCAGACGTACAAATTCAATCGGAAATGATGACATGATGTCAAGTACTGAGCCTGCAGATTTTTTTGAAATTCCCCCGGAGAATACAACAAAAGAAGTCTCAACAGAGGGTTTTGACCAAAGCTCTAATGTAACCAAAGATAAAATAGTATTTGATCTTCAAAAGGAAATAAAACAAGAACCACCTGTTGTACAAAAAAGGAAACCTGGAAGACCACCTCGTCCAAAAATTATAACAGAAAACAAGCAGGATGTTAGAAACTCAATTATTTTAAACAATGAAAACTGTGCAAGTAAGAAGAATCCTGATGATAAAGTAGAGGCTACTGTGGAAAAACCTATAAAAATCGAAAAAGAAGAATATCTGTCAGAAAATATATCACAGGCTCAAGATATAACGATGGTTAAAAGGAAACCTGGTCGCCCAAGGTTTAAAAGTATTACTGAAGAAACAGATCAGCACATCAAAGAAGCAATTGATACAGTGATTAAGAAAACAATAGGATGTAGTACATCTGAAGATTCTAACAGTTTTTATTCCAAAGAAACAGGCATTTTAGATAGAAAAGTAATTGAAAATGATAAGGTAGATTTTTTATCCTCTGAAGTAATAAAACCTAATCCAAGCTCCTCGCAGGAAGCCCTTTCAAATGAAGGAACTGAGGAGCATATACAAGAAGCAATAGAGAGTGTTCTAAGTCAAAATCATGATGCAATAGCAATCAGTAGAGAAGTAGATTGGACAAAAATTGATGAAATTATTTATAATGTCAGTATTGGAAGTGCAGAAATCATGGAAGAATCAGAGAACCCTGTGCCTTGTCCAGCTGCCTCCAAACCTAGCCAACCCTTACTGATGAGAAGGAAAAGAAAGAAAAGAAAAAAGATTTTCACAAAGTTCTTTAAAGGATACCAAAACAAATATTTGAAGGAACGTTTGGAAAGCAATCCCTCGAGATATCCTAGTTCAGTGAAAGATAAGGTGATTGATAATACCAAATCAATTGAAGGTGAACCTGCAGCAACTACATCGACTGTGAAAACTGATTGCTCAACTTCCAATAAAATACCTAAAGATAAACCTGCAGATACACAATCTTCTGACCAAACAAAGAACTCTGTCAATGTCCCCAATGATGAATCAAAACCTTCAAGCGTTAAGTCTAAAGAAGTCGTAAAAACCAAACAGTTGTCAATTGAAGATTATCTCACAATTAAACATTATGTCAAAGGAGCAAATATCACAGCTGTCAAAGAGAATGAGAAGAAGAGTGAGGAAGGCTGGAAAGTAAGCAATAACATAAATGAGACAGTTAAAGATGTTAATATATCTAGTATTAAAACCAAAGAAGTTTCAAAAAGCTTAACTGCAATTACAACCCCTTGTGAAGACAGTAGAACTTCCACTTCCAAGCCACTGAAACAAAAGCCAGTCAAGCATCATGAACCCGACGACGAAGTAGTTACCAACCTAAAACCTCTGAGTCCAAGTAGTACCAGCTCAAGAGAAGACATCGTGTTGAGTGTCATCAAAGATAAAGTAATCAAGAAGAAAAGGAAGAAGTTGAAGCTGAAAAAGCTTCTTAAAAACAAACACATCGATATTATGGACAGTAAAATAAGTAAAATTACCAAACCAAAGATAGCTCGTAGGGAAGATAGACAGTTTTTAAAGGAAAAACTCTCAAAGAAAATAAAGAAAATTGAAGTCGGAGTGTCGAGAAATCGGTGGGAAGTGTCTGTTGTGGAGAACAAAAACAAGTCTCAAGTACTTTGTGAAGAGTCTGAAACGAAATCGGCGAGTGAGACGGCGAAGAAGTTCTACTGTTCTGTTTGTGATGTAAAGTTTGAGTCTTCCTACAACTTGTACGAACACCAGCTTACGGCAGAACACAAATTGAAGTCTACAGTGGCGGCTGTTAATAAAAGCAACCTGTCAGAGGAGAGCGACCCAGTCAAGTACTGCAAGTCCATCGGGAACATCATCAATGATCTGGAGAAGCGGACATTGAACGTAGCCAAGGTGATGCATCAGTTGAAACAGAAGGACGGGTCAGACGGAGGGGAGCCAGGTGCTGTGGTAGAGTCTACTAGTAGTCCTGCCAAGGAAGAGTGGGGACTCGGGATTGAGTGGTGGGAGGGAGCTCCTCTAGACGATAACAGCTGCACGTCTAGCCTCGGCACTCTGATGGTCGACACAGTCAACAAGGTGGGCTCAAATTCTGATTTGTTTTCTAATTTAAATTGTAATCAACTTAAAGACCTTTTTAAGACAGAGATTTCAGCAGATAAGTTCTTTTAAGGAACATATTTTAAGCAGACTAGATATTCTTTTAACAAACAGATTTTAGCGGATAAATTCTTTTAAGAGACAGATTTTAATAAGATAAAATCAATAAAGTACCTACCCTGAGTAAACTATGAGTCTAGAGGCCTATTGCCTTTTTGATAGTAGACATTCCATTGTATAGACCAGCAGATTTTTTTTAAAGAACGTTGAATGAGCTATTCACAGGGTGTGCTATAGTTATATAGTTAGGTTCTGCTACTGTGATTGTTGATCTGAAATTAAACATGCTATAGTTCACAAGCAGGTGGTTATTTCAGTATTTCGTTGTTAAAAAGTTGGCCCACACTGTTCGAGTGGTTCAATTCAGCTTACTGTAAAACTGGATACAACTTAAAAAATAAAATGGAATGGTTTGTTCTATTCTAGAATGTATACATACAACGTTAAAAGGTATATTATTTATTTTATTATGTACCTATTAGCTGCTAGACTAACTCCCCCTTGTAAGCTAGCTGAAATTTTTCCCATTAAAACAAACTCAGTTACTTGGCATTCTCGTCATGGTTGTAAAAAAATAAATTTTACAAAATCCAACTTTGACTATATAATCAGGTTTTTTTCAAAACCTTCACAAAAAATTTCCTAAACATTTTTCAAAAAATCTTAAATATCACTGAAATTTGTTCTTTTTTTAAGTCTTCATAAAGTGTTGTTCATAAATTTATCATTGTCTTGCTATCCAAAATATGAAGTTGTTCAGACTGAACTGTTGTTTGCAGCTGCTATCTTCAGACCAGGACCCCATGGTAGATCCTCCATACAGCTTGTCTGACCTACAGCTGGCCATGGGCGCCAGTGACGAGGAGATGGCCATGCTGTTCCAACTGGGGGAACATACCCTGCAGGTAATACATCCCACACACAGGACACAGTTATCAATATTGGATAAAACTGTATTTCACTGTTATCTATTCAAAAAGAATCCATTTCTTATAAATAACCAATATTGAATTCTGCGACACCAAAAAAAAAATACTACACAGGTATGGTGATAAATATTGCATACAGTTTTCATTTTGCTAACATTAATGTTTATAATTTTTCCATTAGTCACTGGTGAATTTCAACTTTTACACCTACTAAAATCATTGTAACCACATAAACCTACCGTTACCCGCCAAAAAAGTGTAGTTTAAGCTAAAATGTCAGTAGTCGGCAATTTAACCACTTTGAAATTAAAAATAATGAATAACAAATTAAAAAACCAAACTGATACAAATTGCAACCCATGCATCACCAAATAAAAGTAATAATTGAGGAGTACACTCATACAACTTTTTTACTCATACCAGATGGTTGACCCGCAGGAGGAGTACGTGTATGACAGTTCCCGACCTGCTGAGGAAGGCCCGACTCTGACGGACCTGGATCATCAAACAGTGCCAGCCACTACGCCTACACTGCCTTTATCATCCGACTCACTGCTGGAGGTGCGCAAACAGGAACCACTCAGTGACTCGGAGGTAAACACTGCACACTGCTAATTTCAAAATCCTCTTTCTACTTTGGATCAAAGTATATCGCTGTGAATAAATAATTACACATTAAGGTGGATAAAGTAAGTAGGATGGCTTCGTTAGCTTCTAAAGGCGATGAATCTATTGTACTAGACTCACTAGCTACGAAAGGTTTTGTCATAGTAGTTGATTGTTATCATATCGTTGGTTGTTGGTTGTTTACATTGTTATGTAAAAGAAAATCAATTCTTCCACCAAGTTGTACTAGCACTCTGTGATTATATTTGAACCAGTTTGCTCGGCTGCCACTGGAGCTTGTTGGAGTGCATTTATGGAAAACTCATGTGTCATATATTCCTAAACTTAGATGAAATTATATCATGACATCAAGCCTTGTACACGTGTCTTCAACAATTGACTCAAGGGATGAACTTTATTGCAGGATTCCAAGGCAGGTTCCTGTAGAGGAGTGGGCAAGATGTTGGGTGACTATGAGAACAGAGAGATGGTTTGTCCCACATGCAACAAACATTTCCTCGGATTGGCAGCCCTGCAGACTCATGTTGCGTGGTCACACTGCGCTCCTGTTACCAACGCTTCCCGTGAGTATTGCAATACATCTGAGTAATGGTTGATTTTAGATCATTTTTGTCCAAGGATGCTGGGCTCTACCTAGGATTGTTTTTCATTTTACTTCAGGCTGAACCTAGGGTTAGCTGCAGGGTATCTTGATAATCAGGAGGATTCCTACTGTAAAAAATTCTTTCCAATCAAAAAAGTTGACAAATAAACTGTCATTGTCTGCAAGGGACTTTTACGTTATCTCTCTGTGCTGTGGCAGGACTGAAGCGACGAGCATTGCTGAACTCGGAAGAGGTAGACCGTCGTCTCGTCTGTTTCGTCTGCAAGGAGATTGTTCCTACAGCATCTCAACTGGAGGCTCACATACAAGCTCAACACACCAAGAAGATCCACGACTCAAATGACACACCCAAACCTATGCTTTCGTAAGTGCACAGTTTATGAAAAGGGCGGACAATTGTTGTTAATCAACATGCTTTATTGGAAACTAATCGAACCTTAATTTTAATTTTTTTTTTCTTGAGTTAACAATAGGATTTATCAGTTTTGTTCAAGAAGAGGCTCTAGGCCAGGGTTTTTAATTGTAGAATATAGGGGAATAGCAGCTATCTTACCTTAGAAGAAGTACGGGTAGGCCATAGAACACAAAAAACACAGTATTTTTCCCTAGGCAGGACTTTGTCGAGGGTAGAGAAAAAAGTTCACAAAAATGTACTGTTTGTTTATAGAGAGGCTGCAGAGAAGTTGAGGAGCAAGATGTCGCTGGCTCTGGGTGGTTTGGTGGACCGAGCTCTCAACAAGCTGCTGGGGACAGGCAGAGCTTTGATAGAACCAACCACTAGCAACGGCCAGCCTTCGCAAGCTGAGTGAGTAGTGCAATCAAAATTGTTATTTCAATTTTCAATCCCTTTAGAGCCAATTGAATTTTTGATTGGGAATGTACCATACTAAACTTGAATGTAAGAATTTCCTCAGTATGGTAGGGTACCGGATCCGTGGATTCTGTCAATTGCAAACAATTCTGGATTGAACGGTGGTTTCCTGGTTAGAATCTCAACAAGGATTGGCTGACTTCCATTCTAAATTATTCTAAATGTTTGGTAAATCCAATTTGTGAGTATTCAATTCATTGGATCTAACAGTGCTCTCAGGATCAGGGCAAAATTGTGAAATTCCATTCTGCAATAGTTTTGATATCTCTATTCCCTCACTGAAAAAATTACAGAGGATTGAACATGTAATTTTCCCAATTTTCAGGGGTTTTCTCCATTTAAAAAACCAAGCCTATTTAGTTAAATGTTTAATATGAATGCTAGTTAATTGTAATTTATGAATAAATTTTACCTTTGACTGATTTTTTGATCTGTAAATAATTTAATAAACCTTCCAAGTTTATTGTAAACTACTTTGTCATCTGTGAATCTTATCTTGGTCTGGAATTGTAATCGCATTAGATCGATCAGGTTGTTGACTGCCTAAACGTTAAGCCCTGTTTTTTATTGAATATAATATAACATGATTGTAACTAGTGCAAATGTTTACAGTCTCAACACAGGAGCCCTGCAATTGCTGGGAAGATTGTGTGCTGCAAAGAAGAGATTCGGCAGTGAGAATGTGAAGTGAGTCAAACTCGTATATCTTACATAACCTCCTTCAAAAATATTTGTATTACATTTTAAATCTGTTTTTCAAATTAAATAGTAAATACAGTCGAACTACCCTAAGAAGGTAGTTTTGTCCAGTGTGGAGTGGTAGAGGGAAAGGGTTGATTATGGCAGAAAATAATGCCTTTCCAAAAACATTGGTTATGCCACCGAATCACCAGCTACCTGAGACCATTGACTATATAACACTACTAGATTGAAGACTATGCGGGAGGACGCGTGAACAGGAAATTTCTACAATGTACTGTGTTGTGCACGGTGGATGCACGTAGTACTGACCCCTCTACTTAGATCGCAGCACCGTCACCACGAAGTTCATGGAACCGTCGCCTGGCGCGCTGCAGTTGCTGCCAACTGGACTGGACTGAGCTTAGCGGCGGACTAGACTAGACTAAACTGTTGGACTAGACTCAGCGATGCGGAGTGAACGATTGCCCGCGCTCGCGTCTCGCGATGTACTCGGCGGCGGCGGCGCAGCTGTGTGAATGCGATGTAGGTCATTGCTCCTGATGGAGTAGGCTACTGCTGCGCGCGCGATACCGCGTTTTGTTTACTCATTTGCACGTACCGTCCGTATGCTTGGTACGGTACGAGTTTATTCAGGAGGGTATAGCAAATCTTTGACAACTTATTTTTAATTTCTCCCAATATTAGTTAGTACATGGATAAAGTATTGTTTACCCCAAAATTTTCGAGTATGAGTTTTGAGTGGATATATCCACTGAATTGATGTCTGAAATCACCGAACGATTTTGAAAAAATAGTACTGTAGTATGTTGTAACTTAGAACAAAATAGTATAACTCTAATTTCTGTAAAAATTACGGTTAAAATTCCATTGTAAATTATGGTAGCCTATTTCAACAAAATATCCCTTAATACCAGAAAAAATGTTAATTTCTAAAGAAAACCCCTGTTTTGATTGAATTAAGTACTCGTAAGTGATAATCCTTTTTATTCTTAACAACATCTAGTGCAGCCCCATATTCCGGTAAAAACTACGGTTCAAAAGTTCTTGAAACTTATGTTATTTTCCCATAAAACTATGACAAACCCGAGAAATGGATTTTTGAAAAAAAAATCAATTCTGATTGAAATTCTTCTATGATGGTCCTTATAATTCTAAAGCAAATAGTGCAAAATGTATTCATTCTAAAAATTATCATCGTGAAAATCTTTAACATTAACAACGCTTAATAATTGAGCATGAAGGTTAGTAATTTCTTTACTCCAAACAAATAATCGAAAGATAAATTGAATTAACAGAAAAATGATTTCTTATTTGCTTATATGTACTGTACAAAGAAAACTTGTTGAGTCCAAACTGTTGTTTGGATCTCCCAGACTGTAAAAACACCCCCGCTGCATAGTCAATGCCCACAGGGACGTGACCGCGAGGATATCTCGGCTTTTGTAAGCTGGGGTACGGTGAAAGTTTACGATCCCTCGTTTATGGCCCTATGATTTAGCAAATGAAGACCCCACATCGGCAGCTACAGACAACCCAATGTATAAAAATATAAAACACCCTGGTCAAAAATTTGGTTCTGCTGTATACAAATAAATGTTTTTTTAATGCGTTAAAAGAAAATATACTCCTGCATACGCTGGGGTTCTCGTTATCTGGTTTGAAAAATAATGTGACAAATCTGCATTGCAAAATAATTCAGGCATTTTGCATTACACTTTTTACAAAGTGATGTGACACTTAAACTGAAATAGTGGTAAATGAAATTAAAAGAATTGTGTAAAAATAATATTTATTACGTATAACCATGAATATAATTAGTGTAAATAGTAATGAAAAAGTATAAATAAGAGCATGCACAAAGAAAAAAGCACATACAGTATCTACAGTTACAAAAAGCAAAAGAAATAGTGATTCAACGATTGAATAATTTAAATCACGAATATAGTTTATATTGTAGACGATTTTTTTATATTTTATGCACTGAGGAGTATTGTTAATTGTCAAGTATTGTTAATTGGCCACAATCACATAACATATATATAAATATATGTATATAGTACTGTTTTAACCCATTAAGTCACGAATAATACAAATGTAACAACTATAATACTAAGCCTTATCTAACGGGCCAGCTTTGAAATAAGAATTTGGTTAAGAACTCAAATAATTTTAACTTAACCTCCAAAAAGTATTGAATCTTTAGCAATAACGTACTTTACCAATGAAATAAATAGATTTATGCTTAAGCGTTTATACTCAAAATTGCTGAAATAGTAATAATTAAAATAGTTAAACCTATTAATGAAAAAGTAATAACATTCAAAACAATCAGAATTAACCATTAAAATGCTTTTTGCAAAACAATTGAAGAAAAAAAGTTTTAACGTGGCAACAACGTTTGTAATTTTTTGTAAATACAAACGAAACGGCCAAGTAACTTTATACTTTATAACTTTATAACTTTATAATGGGTTAGTAATGGTAAGTTTTACTTTAAAATAGTTTTAAACCATAAATAAGTGCCGTATATTTTACTTTGTTAACCTACTAAATAACATCGAACTATGATCGGTCCCCTACTGTTCAGTCTAATTACTGTCACAAATTGCAGTACTGTACCTTAATATAAATGAAAAGAACTGAACTACCTCTTAACTGAACAACAAAGTAATGCTCGGCCCCTTAACGTTAAGCCTAATCGCCGTCACAAATGGCACTACTAAACAAATGAACTAAAATAAATGAACTAAACAGCCTCTTAGCTGTACAACAAAATAATATACATATATAATTAAAATAATATACATTATGTACAAGGAAAGATCATTTCAGTACAGCTGAGCCTCACGAAAATTGTTGGTTTTCATTCTATCAATATTTATTATTTAGTCTATAATGGGCTATGTATGTAAAAACACAGTCAGTCCAGCAGTTGTTAAGGAAGTGGCCAAGGACTAAGTATTTTCTTTGTTTAAATAACAAGATATTGTGTAATTTTTTGTTAGATCCTAAATATTTTTAGTTAAATACAAGAACTGAAATTGTCATTTATTAAAATTACTGCCGCAAACTTATAATAATTTTACTTTATAATCACGCACGGCATTGTGACTGACTAAGCTGTTTAATGAAACCGAATAAATAATGCATTATGACATGTAAATAAAAATTACTGCTACTTTTTGGTATTTACTTGTTAGACAGATTCTTTACTTTTTGTGATGTGATTGAGTTCACAAACACCCTGTATAGTCAACGGTAATATGTTTTATTTTCTATTTTTTACAATATTCAGGTTTTACATTTAATTCGGTAATTTACAATATTCATTCAGTTGGACCACTTGTCATTCAGCTAGGGCTTTTAGCAGGGTAATAAATGTTTCTCTTCTGTGAACGCTTCCCTCGCCAGTCCTTGGAAATTTTTAATCCCAATCTTGGGCGAACGAGGTTTCTTTTTCAAAGCGTAAAAGATTAGCATGCAAGAATGATGCAAGTGTTTTATATTTTATTGTTATACGAACAATGGTTTAAAAAATAAAGAATTGTAAACGTTGTTCTGCTGTATGTACACAGTGGAGAAGTATACATGCGAAATGTCAATTCTATCTCTGAAATCACCAAACAAAGGATATTGTTTAGGTAATGAACTTCAATTATGTATGAAACACACTTGTGATATAATAAATCACCATGTTGGGGGTGAAGGTCGTTTCGGATTTTTAGTTGTTTGTAATATATTCCCGCTGGTAAAAAATTCAAATACCCATTTTGGTTATTTTTTCCCATTGATTTGTGAACATTTATAAACATCTAGTATTATAAAAGGCTGTGTATTTTGAAGGCTATTTCAATTATACGTTAAGCAGTGTAAATTTGATATCACAATATCAAAATCGTCCAAAACACAGAGACTTTGTACAGTTCCCTACTGGTTTCGTAAACAAATATTCACAAGACTATTGTTACACCATTATTATTATTTGAACTTCATCAATATTTCTTGTGTTTTGGGATACTCAACATTTCTGGAGTTGGATCAACTCCTACCGTTTAAAGTAATAATAATTAACATTTAGCTTGCAGTATTATTTTTTTTTAAGTTCATATAATAATAGTAACATGTTTTAGAACCCAATTAATTATGATATTTTCCCTACTACACAGTTTTAATAGACTTTCCACGTACGACATTTGTCCAAGTAAGGGTAGTTAATAAACCTAAAAAGTTCATAGGTCTTCATATTGACTACATCGGTTTAACATTTTTAGCGGTTGCAAAAAATGGATGTGATATAGTGGAGACAGACTGACTCTCACCACCACGTTTTATAATACTGTAGTATAGATACATATTTTTTAATGAGAAAGGATGGAGTTCTGGTCTCTGGGGACATCGAAACGAAAAAGTAAATCGATCACAGACTGAGCCCCTATGGTGATAGTTTATTATAAATATAAAATTGGCTGATAACGGAACTAAAGGACGTGTAACAGTTATATCACACTTCTAAATTAAAACTGAGACTTACCATAGGCCTATCAAATATTTAACCCCGTTTTACGTAATGTCTCATATTACTGACACATCAACTGGTGCCTTTTTCCCTATAGCAGGCAGATGTTGTAAATCATAGTGTAGCCTAGGGGTTGTCGGGTATTGTGTGAAGGCAATGCCCTTACCCGAACTGAACGAACGCTCTGCCACCCTCCATGTTCTGTCATTTCACTTTCTCTTTTTCTCTGAGCACATTTTGCAGTTTTTATTTGCTTTGGGTTTGGGCGTTTTGTGTGGTCGTTATTTCAAGCTCGTTCACTAGTTTCAAAGTGTTAGGTGGATGTATTCTACTATACTTAATAGATTAAAATTTAATTGTGATATGTGGATAAATCAATTTATTTATTTATTGATAAAATATCACACTTTCTCAATTCCAATTAAATATTTGACTATAAATTCTTACAACAAAACATTTACAACATGACGCGTTTGATTACGCAAATTTGTATATAAGTTATTCTCATCGGCGTTTTAAATTTGATTAGATAGGAAATTCATACATATCTACAGGACATCTTTTTTATCAACAAATTCACCAACCACTAAAATATCACGATAAATATTAGGATACGAGTCCCTGTCTAATATCTCAGATTCTTAGCGAAGCAGTTAAATTAATGATCAGTCGCGCTTCACTTCTAACAACACGAATTCGAGGCGAGCGGGGAGCGGATGTGCAGTTCCGGCAAGTCACGTGGGCGCGGGTAGCATGGCTCAGCTGTCGGCTGTCTGTACATTGCGTCGTATCGTAACAGCAGACAGCACTATGTTTTCATTGCCCGCCACATCGTGGCAGCACCTACTGGTCGGTGACGTCAGCGCTAAGATCGCCCCTTCCCGCCAGAGTGTGCTGATTGCTTGTTCACAACCAAATGCATGGGGCTTTCAATCTAGTAGTGTTATATAGTCAATGCTGAGACTTAACATTCTCATACCCCTGACAGTTACTTTCTGTACACACGTCCCACAAAGTTGATCAGTGCCAGGCGAGTGGTAAAGTATAAGAAAGGTCCAATGTTTACTTTGCGGATAGTACAGCGCTTTCACTTTATCTGCGAAGTGCCTTCTTAGGGTTGTTTGACTATACACACTTTTTAATAAATTTTTTGATAGTTATGGACTTTTGTACATTTGTCTTGCAGTTGGAACTTGAGATATTCACAATCCTCACATTTCCTCAGTCCTTTTCCTTCCACCAGCCACCAAAGGTTTCACAGTAGCACCCTTTCTTCCTCCATCCTTCTTCAACAGAACCTACATTACTATAGGTAACGAATGTGTTGATAAGGTTGAGTCGGAGTTATAAACTGGTATGGGATAATTGTCGTAGACTTGTTATGTATTTAGCAGTAATTATTTTGATTCAAATAATTGATTTCCAAAATGTATTGTTTAAGTTGCTTTAGTATAGCGTAACTATTACAGTGATTTGATCCTTGCTTAATGACTTCTAAATTAAAACAGGCATTTGTCATAGTGGTAGGCTGCTACATAAATATCGGATCGTTAATTTGTTTAGAATTATGTAGAATGTAATACGTATCATAAACTACACTTACAAGATCATCCAAATATTTTTTGTGCGAGTAGTAAGCTTTATTATTTTATCTGTTCTTGAAATTGACAAACATAAAAAAAATTATAAGTAGGGGTAGTTAACTATTTTACACAAGCAATTTAAATTGGTTATTTTGTGAGCTGCCCCAAATCTTTGTGTCTGTCTGTATGTGCTTCACAAAAAATATTCATAACTCCTTAACGGTTTGAGTTATAGCGTTGAAATTCAGGAAATATTTATATCGTTTTGCCCCTTCCTTTGTGTAAAATATAAATAAAAAAATGTATAAACCTGTTTCAAAGTGGCAGCTATTTTTTTAGAAATTTTTTAAAAAGATATTAAGCTTTGAAAACAGAAAATATCCGCAATTTTGAAACGGTAATACATTTTTATTCATATTTTACACAAAGTTAGGGGACAACATGATAAACATATTTACTGAATTTAAACCGTTAAGGAGTTATTAAAGTTTTTGTAAAAAGCACATAAAGACAGACACTAAACGGTTTTGAGATAGGACACATGATGTATTGCATGTTTTGCTTGTTTTTGTTTTGACCTACCGAATAATCTGGTAAAATTTGTCCTAATCGAAGCTGGACACCCTATAGCCTATTCCCATGTTAAAGTTGTTGCTAGTTTCAGAATAAGAATTTGCATAGTTGGATTGGGCCATTGACACTGATGTTAATTACTAGTGTTTGTCAAGTACACCAACGTTTTAACCAATCCAGTTGAAATGATATCTAATTAACTAATTATACCATGTATTATGTGTCATGATCTTTCACAGTAACATAAACTGAAACTAGGAAGTAGAATCAATTTAAACGGCAGCACACTCTGGTGTGGCTCATACAACTACGTTCTATTTGACTGGAGAATTATTTTTTTTACGGGATTTCTGTTTATTTCTATCAATAATCAAAGAAGAAATTCTCTACTCTCTCTTTCATCAATAGAATATATTACCTCATAATTTCAGGCTCAGTGCAGAAACAATCCAACTGCTGGGTCGATTGAGGGCTGTCAGTCACAAAGATGAGAGCGCACGTCCGTACAGTAGCCTGGCCGAGGAGATGAGGACTATACTGGCTCGAGGCCGACCCCTGGGTGTGAGCAAGGGAGCGCTGGCCGCTAGTGTTCACAGCAACACGCCCTGTAGCAGCAACTGTGGGGGTTGTAGTGGAAGTGGCACCACTGATCTCAAGCCTACCAACCTCCTAGACCACCTGGCTGTGTGCAGTAGTGATGTGCAGGAGCGACCTTACGCCTGTCCCATCTGTGAGCTCAGGTAAAAGCTACCGTCTGTTTTTTGTCATTTTTATTTAAAATTCTTAAATGGTTGCTATTTTTGTAATCTTGGATTACAACGATTCTTTTATTCTTGCTGAGTCTTGAAACTTATCAAGCTTCAAAAATATGGGTTGAAAGGGACTGAAAAACTTTGTTGTTGAAGTGGATATCTTTATAAATTCATTGTGTAGTCCCTGAACTGTTTAATTGGCTTTTGGTACATACCTTACGTCAACAGTTCAATAAATGGTGGCAAACTCGCTTTATGTTTCGCCTATTCAGGCATCGTCAGGTGATATGTACAAGTGATTGGATGAATCATTCTTGTAAATTTTACATATTTACATGACGATGCCTGAATAGGCGAAACATGTGGCGAGTTTCACCACCACTTATTGAACTGTTGACATAAGGTATATACCTATAATAGTCTGGATATCTTTGTTAGTACTCAATTTTAGAACACACCACAAAGCTGTGTTGGTTGGTAACCAAGCCCTGAAATGTGATTGTTGGGCATCTTGTAGAAAAATAAACTTTCTAACAAACTATAACTACCTAATTGAACACACAAGTTGTAGTTTCCAAACTAAAACAGTTGTATATGTCAAATCCCTAAACCTTCATCAATCCATTTACTTCACTTTCCATTATACCTCCAAGCTTGAAATGAAATGAAATGCAAAATGAAATTAAAAATGTCTTTATTTAAGAGGCGAAGTTAGGACTAGCAAGTCCTCTCTACCACTTAACCTCTAAAAACATAAATAAACTATCCACTTTATAAATAAAATAAAGCTTGTTTGAAGCTTGTGTGCTAAACAGTAGAATTATAGGCAAGTTTTTGTTGCAGGTTTCTGATACCAAGCACCCGTAATCGCCACATTGCCAGAGCTCACGGCAAGTACGGTCGCAGGTATGACGAGGAGGTGGAGGAAACACTGCCTAATGAAGACCAAGACCAAGGTTGGTACAACTGTTGAATTTTGAAAAATCTGAACATATTCGAATGAGCCTCTGCTACGAAGTTCCATTTTTACTGTCTCCCCCTATACATAGTGGATTGAGAAAGTATCTTATCTTTATTAAATATAGTGTGTCAGTATTAATTCTTGGTATCTCCAAACGGTTTTTTTCATTTTTTCCATTTCGATTTTTTAATGATTTTTCCATCAAATTAAATAAGAATTATTTTTTCTCCCACCACTTGCCTATGACAAGGGTTGTTGGTAAGCTAATAGGAGCAAGTTTTGAACCCATAAATGATTGGAAGGCGAGTTAGCTCCATTATACCTTTGGTGCTGGTTAAGATCAGCTGTTTCTCTTATCCAGGACCAATTATTAATTATGGAAAGCTGGGTCCAGTCTGAAACAATAAAAAATCTAGCTTAGACCTGGTCCTACGTTAACTATAGGAGCAGTGCAACAACAGCGACGCCAGCGGAACGCTGGAAGAATGTTGCAAATTGTTGTGGCCTGTCATTGTGAACGACACAAGCAACACAGGCGACAATTTATTCTAGCTGCTGTCGCTGTCAACACTGGCACTGCCTGGTACGGGAGTGTCCTATGTGAGCGACGCTGGCGACAACAGCTACACTTTGTGAGCGATGAGATACAATAGAAGTTTCAAAATATGCTCGCAACGCACACTGCCTGTTGCCTACGTTGGACGCTCCAATGCTTTATACTTTGGTTTGAAATTTGGTTGCTCTAGTCTTGCCGAATGGAATGTATACTTAAAGTAGTGTAGCTAGTCATTATTAACTAATGAGATGAACATTATTCTTTTTGGAAAATAATGTAATCGTTTAAATGGTTTACACATTCACTTACCGACTTTTTATTTCTTTAGATTGGAAGAGCCCAATGGACTTGGATATGGATGGCAATGACGATGGTGAAATGTTACCTCTTTGTTCAGGTATGTTGATTAACTTTTCAGTTTTCATTAATAGTTTAGTTTATACACAGGTAACTCGTACAAGTTTTGATGTTTTTAGCTTAAATCGTTTCTATCACAATTTTGATTAAAAATCAATCAATAGCAATTATTGTTGTAATTAAAACATGGAAAATGAGGTAAAACTGTTATAAAATTGCTTACTAACCACAAATATGTGAATTAATTTATTTTTTACAGCCAATAGTGATAGTTCTCCTCTATTTCTCCTCTCTATTCTCAAGTCTTTAGTTTAAACAGTAACTCTTCACTGGTAATGCCTAATTATGCACAATTATGCATTAATAATGCACAAAACCTAGATAAAATACTTAAACTTCAAAAAAAGGCTTTGCGAATAATGTTAAACCTGGAACCTAAAACATCTGTAAGAAACTACTTTTCACAATTAGATATACTAACCGTCTATGACCAGTATATTTTAGAATGCATTATCTCTGCCAAAAATAACATTCATAAGTATGTGTTTCGCAAAGATATACACGTATATAACACAAGAAATAGAGATCAAATAGATATACCCCGGCATAACCTCACTTTTTTCTCAAAGAAAGCAACACAAATCGGATGTAAATTTCTTAATAAATTACCATCAAATCTGAAAACTAATATACACACAAAGGGATTTAGGAAATTAGTGGGAAAATATCTCCAAGATAAAACTTGTTATTCTATAGAAGATTTCTTTTTATAGCTCTATTAATCCATCCTATAATCAAGCTTATTTGCTACCAGCAAACTAGAGCTGGTTGTAGGTATATATTTACAAAAACGATTTCAATGATAAAGAAGAAAAAAATACAAATTGCAAGATCTACTAGTGACTGGTGAGCGAATTTAATAAATTTGTCTTTAGCCTTTTGTTATGTAGGACTAACTAACCAAAAGAGTAAAAAATGTTTTAACTACATTCATAAATACACAGCATTAATAAAGGATTGTATTGCATAGATTTAGCAATGTATGTAAATAAAATAATGTTAAAATAAGAAACATAATGTACTTGTTAGTTCTTATTTCTGTGACTCTATTCATGTATGTATGTACAGTTTGAATAAAGATGATTTGATTTGATTTGAATGTACTTAAATGATATTTAAAGTATATACTTAAAATCCTCATCCACTCTCAGGGTGTATTTTATTACCAAGCTTACTTAACTAATCCTTGTAAAGGGTACTCTAGGATAATTCTTAAGATATACATTGAATTCATTTATAACCCTTCTGACATTGTTTACAGACTGCGGTTTGAGCTTCCAAAGTATCCATGAAGTCATGAGACACAGAATTGAAGACCACCCCCGAAGATTTTCAGCTGATTTCCAAGAGGAAGAAAACCCCAAGATGGATAAAGTTTCTGTTGTGGAATCTAGCTGTGAGACAAAAGAAGCCTCCCAGACACCCAAAAGCGATGTTAAGATGTTACCTGTCAGCGACAGCGCAATAGATTCCACCAGCACAGTTAAGAGGAAAAGAGGCCGACCAGCAAAGTTAATACCAAAGTCAGAGTCAAAATCCAGTTCAAAGAAAAAATGCCCTGATGACAAGATATGTTCACCGAACCGTAAAGGAAATAGAAGTGTCGGAAGGATAAAGAAACAATCAAATGACAATGAAGAAGAGCATGAGGATTCTGAATTTCAGAGTGAGGATGAATCAGTATGCGAGTCCAGCCGTGAAGAGAGCAGCAACACAGAATCAAACAGTCCCGAAACTGACAAGTCTTCTGAAAAAATAACAGAAAAACTTGCCAGCCGAACGAGTTCAGAAGAAAATTTAGCTGAACTGTCCAAAAAGTTAGATCGTAGAAAGGTTAGGATGGGAAATATGGCTGAAGAAACGGTTAAAATAAAAGCAGAAGCTGCTCTACGTGAACTGAACCTTGCGAAGAAACAGAAGTCGCCCTCTTCAGCAGCCAAATGGGGAATAAACGCGGTCAAATTTACCAAAAATTCGCCTTCAGTGGTATCGTCTAGTCAATTAAACGGTTCTCCATCAAAACCGAGGTTCGCTTCTCTCGGTGAAAAGAAGTGGAAAATTCCATCAGGAACTGGTGTAGAACCGCCAATAAAAGTGGAAACAATAGATGTAAAACCGGACATCTACGATTTCAGGGATGAGGAATTGGAGACAAACAAAAAACCAGCTTCCCTGTCCAAAGAATTTCACTCACCCGATTCTGAGCACTCAGATAGCAATAAGCCAAACTCGTGGAGTGTGTCGGGGAGTCCGCGAAAAGCCGCAAGGTTGAACCTGGACAATTCTTGATTGTGGTTTGTTTATGACCATTCTCTGTGGCTGTGACTGTTTAGTGTGGTTTTCACCTATCGTACTATTCAAATGGTTGATCCGTATTATAATTTCTTTTAGTTTACAATACTAGACCTATTATTTGTTATAAAGAAATTTATCGTTTAGGTTTAATCTCGGTCCGAGCATATCGCAGTTTTGTGTAGTTTTATATAATCTCTTAATTTTGTGACAAATACTGCCAAAATGTGCCTTTGTTTTCATATCCAGTGCACATATATTAGTGTTTTCGAATGTTAGTGACTTTAGTTTTTATGTATCACGGGATTATTGTTTTAATTAGATGACTTGATATTTGCAACTTGTGTTTTTTATTAGTTTCGGATTATTCAAACTTTAAATCATACTTGTTTTCCAATATTATACCTATGTTTACTCGATATATTAACGATGAATTACTATGTTTAGTTAGTTGATTAATGATATTTTTTGTATCACCCGTATTACAAATCAATAAGCCTGAGCTGTATATTAAATGCAAGGGATATGTCACAAGACATAACAAGACTGAAAGTGCAGCTCCAGTTAGCTGTTACGAACCAATTATAACTATATAATTTGATTAATGACTAAAGTGAATTATTTAATTAACCCAAATTCCCAAATACGTACTTTTGTACGGATCAGGCATTAGCAGCCTGACTGAGTTATTTCACATGCAAAGCAAAGCCGCACTTTTGACACAGGTTTAAAGTTTAATGATACTTTTCATCGTGATGCAAAAATACTAACATTCAGAGTAAGGCCTCAGTAAAATTTAAGCTATATATTTCTTAACTAGCTGTAACCCACGGGCTTTGCCCCGTTTAACTTCTTAATTTTCAAGATTATCTCGTTCGCATGGCTCAATCACGTCCTTGTTGAAGTTTGTTCGCTACGCTCACTCACCTTTAGGTTGGAGCTCGTTCGCTACGCTCACTCACCTTTAGGTTGGAGCTCGTTCGCTGCGCTCACTTGCCTTAAGTTTAGCTCGTTCGCTGCGCTCACTTGCCTTCAGTTTAGCTCGTTCGCTTCGCTAACTCGCCTCCAGGTTGAAGTTCGTTCGCTACGCTCACTCACCTTTTGGTTGCAAATTAGCTGTTGTCATAAATGTAAAAGAAATAATAGTGCTGCACCCTGTTGGTAATCCTTGTAACTTTAATGCTATTGAACATCATAGAACAGGACCAACTTGTTTAATTGAAACAGCTGTTAAGATTCAATAATTCCATTTCTCATTAGGTTAACATGGGAAACTCCAGAGCCACTGGGGCGGAGCCCGAAAGGATTTTTGAAATAAGAATATGCCTATATGTTAATCGGGAATGTCAGCTATCATCATGCCAAATTTCAGCCCAATCCGACCAGTATTTTTCGCGTTCACTTGTCACAAACATACATCCATACATCCATATATCCATACATCCAAACTTTCTCATTTATAATATTAGTAGGATTAACATTATCTTAATATACAGTGTGTAAATTAAGACTTGAAACAAATCTGTATTTTCTTAACCGAAATAGATAGAAATATTCTGTTTGTGGCGTTGATTGTTAACAAAGGTTCCGTAATTTTTTTTATAAAAAATATTAGTTTACCCCTCTAATAGGGTAGAGGGTGACTTATTTTTTTTAAATAGCAACCCCTATTGAGTGACCCTCATTTTGAAGAGTTTGTCAAAAGAAACACAGACACAAACCCGAGGTGAATATCTCACCCCTAGGCAAAATGTTAGGTATTCCAAAATGGGTGATTTTTCACATAAATCAAATTTTGGAATACCCACCATTTAGGCTAGGGATGAAATATCTGCCTCGGGTTTGCATCAATGTATTTCTTTTGACAAACCCTTCAAAATGAGAGGTCACTCAATAGGGGTTGTTATTTAAACAAATAAATCACCCCCACCCCCCTTACCGTTTTAGGGGGTTTAAAAAATATTTTTAATGTAAAAATTGCTGACCTATGTTCATAATCAATTCCACAAACAGAATATTTATTATTTAGGCTATATCTATTTCGGTTTTAAGAATACAGATATTTGTTTCCTGAGGATTCGGTCCCAGGTTCGTATCTTATTTTTTTTATAAAAGACGTCCTTTGAAACCAAGGATTTTAGTCTTACAATGAAAATGTGTAGGCGGGAAAAATACTTTTCATTACTCTGTTCCAAAAGTAGGTTTTTGGATAACAGCTTTTTGGATTTGTGAAATTGGTGCTTATTCACATACAGTGAATCAAATTTTGTTATACCTGCCATTTTGGCCAAAAATATTAGGGGTTGCTATTTGAAAAAATAAGTCACCCCCTACCCTACCCCTAAGGGTACAAATATATTTTTTACATCAAATATATTAGTTTACCTCCCTAATAGGGATTAGGGAGGTAAACTAATATATTTGATGTAAAAAATTACGGAACCTTCGTTAACAATCAACGCCCCAAACAAAATATTTCTATCTATTTCGGTTAAAAAAATACAGATTTGTTTCAAGACTTAATTTACACACTGTATAAGATCAAAGCTAAAAGGTAAACCTAACATAACAACGTAAAATTAGTAGTTCAAGTTTGTGCTGTACTACAAGATAAAAACACAGAAAAACTAACTTGTACATATTTCTGTTCACATTCACATGGTCAAACAGTAAAAACAGTTGATTTCAATAAAAGAAATTTTGTTTGAAAGTTGAAAGTACGCTCTGCGACAGAAAAGGAAACTTTCGGTACTAGTGATGAAATACAATATACTATTATTTGATATCAGCTGTTATCCAAAAAGCTACTTTTGGAACAGAGTAATGAAAAGTATTTTTCCTACAGTTACCTAACAATGTACATGTTCTCACACTGATTTGAGAAAGCAAAGTGGCCAATTCGCTCATCAGTGAGACAATGTTAACATTGTCTCACTCTAATTACTTTGTCTCACTCCAGATTTGCAACGTGAAGGCACGAAATAGTAGGCGCGTAACATGTCGTATGCGCGCGAAATACGTTGGCAGCACTGGCTGTAAATCAGCTGCTCAGATGTTGTACTGTTGTATTTGTCACTTCACATTAAATGTTATATTAAAAGTTCACTTCTGTGTAAAAATAGGTTATGTTTCTTCACCAATTTATTTGTTTTATGGTAACTGTAGGAAAAGTATAATGTGCAACTCGAGTTCAAAGTACAATTGCCTCACTCGAGAAACCATTCCTCACTCGCCTACGTCTCGTGAGTAAGGATTTCTCTCGAGTGAGTCAATTGCTCACTTTTCTCACTAGTTGCACAAATAACTATTACCTACGACCGTTTTTTAAAGTAGCCATTTCAGTCCAGTTCTTAGAATTGAAAAGTTTCACTTAACAGCTGTTTACTTTCATATCAGCATAGTTTCATTTCATATCAGCATAGTTTCATTTCATATCAGCATAGTTTTTCTCATATCAACACGGGAACCGGACCAATGAGGTTCAAGGATTGAGAGAATAGAAGTACAATTGTAATACTTCAATTGTCAACTAATCAGCTGATCAGTTGACAATTTTAATTCCTAAGTTGGTGGAAGTTTAATGAAGGTGGATTTTAAAATATCAGTTAGTGAAAGTGATGTTGACAAGATAGAAATGAGAGCACAAACTGTTTGTGCTAATCTTTTGCCACCAAAATCAAAACTAAGGTACCATATGCAATTACATACCAGCAATTCATTAAATGGACAAAACAAAATAAGGTTAAATTGATAAATGAAAATGTTCTTCTGGTTTATTTTGAAAACCTCTTAACCACTTTTTCACCCAACTCGTTGTGGACCACATATTCGATGCTGAGATCTAACTGTAAATTAACTGTTTCACTATATTATTCAGTTGTCCAAAAATATATGCAATATTTCCCTAATTGTACCTGATACAGTATTTATGGTAAGAATGCTGCTAGCAGAACCTATTGCCTGAAAAAAGTAACATATTATTTAACAAAGTTTTACAAACACAATTACATGAAATCAGCTGTAATTACATGAAATCAGCTGATTATACAATAAGTCGGTGCATCACTTTCAGTGACAATGACAATAAACAAAAACATAACCTCTCTAGGAAGTTATGAGTAGTGAATGTTAGTAATAAAAAACCAGATTTTTAGTAATTAAAAACGGTCGTAGGTAAAGTAGTGTACGCAACTCGCGTTAATAGTCTTTACGCAATCGTTGCGTAAACTACTATTTCCCGCCTACACATTTTCATTGTAAGACTAAAATCCTTGGTTTCAAAGGACGTCTTTTATTATAAAAAATAAGATACGAACCTGGGACCGAATCCTCATGTTCTACCACTACTATTAAGTACATTGCCCTCAAATTGAAATTAAGATTGTTGTTACCTAAATTTTTTTCTATTAGAAGAATCAGTCAACTATGATCATTTTTGTATGCATTTCTAATTAGGGATTTATTGAATCAACACATTTTAAATTAATAGTAAATTGTATTATACATACAAAACAACAATAACTCGATATGATTACAACAAAAATGTAACAACTTTGATTTTACAGCTAAAACAAAAAATTCTTAAAAATCAAAACAATCTTGTAAACATTAAATGATCAGATTAATTTTATATACAGCGGTTATTTTCACTTGAGTTAGTTTGCAAAACAAAAACAGCTGACGAACTCAATATTTTACTTTACCTCACTCCTTAACTGACAAAACAAAATTTAGGCTACCTTTATTATAATTGAATAAAAATAAACAGAAATTGGGCTGTATGAAAATAAAATTAACTCTTACATGCTTAACCTAACAACAAAGTAATTATTATCTTTTAAAATTATAAAAAGAAAGTAATTGGCTAGCATTTTTTGTTAGCCAAATTTAAAGTTGGCAATGACATTATTGCTCACATGTGCACCACCTCAATAATGCAGCCCAATCACTACAGTCCGACCACGAAAGTTTGCAGTTGGCAGCAGCCAATCACAGGACAAGGCTAGTGTGACGTTGCCATATCACCTGTTGACAACACTAATTAAAATATTAAACAATATTTTCAAATCAGCTCCAGCTGTTATTATTAGATTTGGCAACACAGCACTGTCCTCATTGGCTCCTTCGAAGTCATGTGGTAAATAGGCTCCTCACTCAACTGCAAACTTACGTGGTCCCAACTTTTAACACACAGCTGTGTTTTAAACATCCTAACCTCAATGTTGAGAGTACTTTTGAGCACAATAATTTTTAGTTGTCTCACTCCAAAATCGTATACAAAATATAATGTAAATAATATAACAAAACTGTATTTTTAAGAAAGGTCAAGAAAACTTGTTTTAGAAAAGTCACTTTGCTCACTAGTTGTACTAAATACTAAAAATAAATAAATAAAAATAATAATAGTAACTAATTTGCCCATACTGTATCTTCTAGAGTCTAGGACATCACCAGCTGTACATTTTTCTTACAATATTTTATAAACTAAATTGTTATAATATAATGAATGAGTATAAAATTATGAAAGATATTTTTGATTTAAGGTACATTAGTTATCGTATAACAAACGATTGTCATGGAGTCTTTCATGTGATGTTTCTTTCACCGCTTGTAAATGATGTCTTGTGCTTGGACAAAATACTTTCGGTTGTCATTCTGGAAAAGGTACAATTCATGTGGAATATACAAATTAGGTAACAGGAAAATTATTTACTTTGAATAGAGCAAGTTGACTATTGGATACTGAAGTAGACATCCCATCTATATAGACCGGTCAGCTGTTGCAAAAATTTTGCTTATCAATAACGTAGTTGTGTGAGCCAGACACAGAATGCGTTAGTGTCTAATATTTTAAGTTCAACCTCTTTTTTGGCCGCTGGTCATAACAGTTGCTATAGCTCACAATAAGTTGTTCCATCACTGTCTTGGTAAAAAGGTATTTGTATTTGACAGGATGCAGTAATATATATATATTTGTTGTTAGAAAGAGATACTTTTAGCTTTTTGCAGTTTTTTTTTAGATTTGGAACTGGGCCTCATCATTGGGCTTAAAATAAATTATCCTGGCTGATAAAACAGCTGATCTTAGCAGCAAAGCTACACATCATCACACTCCATTCTACACTCATCTATCACTCATGGATGTATAAAATAGGCGATCTTAATTGATAAAAAAAAAACTTCTTCATTGAGTCAGACCAGTTGTTTCTTTAGTGAGGATTTTTATTACCTTTCAATTGAGTTAATTAATTTAGTTTATTAAGTTCCAATTGATCAAGGACAGCTGGGTCAGCATCAAACCATAAAAAATTACTGAAATTCTCAGAATCAAAATGGTGCAGATTGTTTGATGAGTATTGTAACTAATCAGCTGTTAAAGTCAGAAGTCTACTTTCTAAAAAACACATCAACTTAATTCTTAATTTCTAAATTCTTTCCTAATATTCTAAATTTTAAAGTTCAATCCCCTGACGCTCAGTCTATCTCAAGATTGGCCAATGGCTTAAGGCCCAAGTCAGTCCCAGGTAGATAAAGGATCAGGAGACAGGTTCCATCATCTATATAAATAAAATTAGAGTTTTGTCTGTACTTTGCTCAGAATTATATACTTTTAGGTTATTTTTACGTTTTATACATTAAAGAAGCAGAAACGAGTCTTATCTCTATTTCTGTCTGTCTGTCTGTCTGTCTGTCTTTCCCTTTGTCTGTAACACTCAAGATGGCATTTTACGCAATCTTCTCCGTGAAAACCAGAGTACCTATCAAGATCCAAGTCATTTTAATGTATTCACTGGATTGGCGAGAGTGTCTTTAGTGATTTAAATATAGCCTCACTACTTTGTAAATAAAATTACGGACGTTCAAAAATGCAGTTTTGTGCGATTTTGGTCAAATTTTCGTTTAATTTGTATCACATAATCGTCTATGAAATAACGAACAGCTGTTCGGATCAAGATTATTTTTTCTAGCTGTCAATGATATGTTTACAAATGTTGTTTACAAATACCGCAACCATTTCGAATCACGTTTTGAAAGCAAATCCCAACCAAGTGAGATTAAAAACGTTTTTCTTTCATAACGGATTTAATTAATCGCAAGTGCAATAATATAGTCTAATAGTGTAACCGTAAATGAAATTAAATAACTAGACATCGTCCAAATCGGAACCAGAAATTCTTTGAGTATAAAATGTTTCTTGAGTTTTGACAATCAGAAAGAAGACCTTGAATCAGTGTTGTATAGGGCTGGACACTGAAATGATCGTCGCCAACAAAAAAGGTTTCCACTCATTGACGGCGCTTCAATGGCGGTTGTGTAAAGTGTAAAGTAAAAAATCACAACTGCAGTGGGTGATTGTAACAGAGGTTTAACAGAGGAAGTGCTAAACTCGCTTTTCCAATGTGTCACTTTCTGTTTCTACTCACCGTGTGATGCAATCGCTGGACCATACAGCCAATAGGCCCATAGCTCATATCTTGGGTACGTAAGCCTACATATTTAT
Organism: Macrosteles quadrilineatus; assembly: GCF_028750875.1. Lineage (NCBI taxonomy): Eukaryota > Metazoa > Arthropoda > Insecta > Hemiptera > Cicadellidae > Macrosteles > Macrosteles quadrilineatus. The sequence continues at coordinate 18,782,774 of NW_026542597.1, read as the reverse complement.
TCATAATAACCTTTTTGATGACGATCCTTGATACCGGTACTTTTCCATAGAATACATGGCCTACCTACTTAAGAAATATAATTACAAATGACCAAAACCCAAACATTGTGTGATTTTCGTCACATTTCCTTCTAATGTTAATAGATATACTAATCATTGTTTAGAGAATGCGTAATATATTAAATAACAAAAAGTTGTTTGGGTAAGGTTGTTTTTTTTTCAAACTGACACCGATAAGTTTACGCTATAACTTTTTACGAGAAAATCCAAAAGCAAGAGATCAATAACCTCGGGACTAGATATTAAGGTATTTAATAGGTCGGATGTACTATAGTTCTTAGGTAGGTTCTTACGTGGGTACTGGTTCTTTTCCTTAGAACCGTTGGTAGCTGCTAGAATCATTTTTACGTAGGTACCAACACATCACTGAAGTTTACAAATTAGTTATTGTTGGTGTTGCACCTTATTTATTAGAGCCGTCCGTATTCAATTTAAGTGATGTCTTAACTCTGTATAAGTTTTGCTTTTTCTGTCTGGATTCCAAATCTTAGCTTACCCGGTATGCTAAGAAAATGATAACCTATTTGAGTAAAACAGTTGTTGGGCAAACCATCATGAATTGTTTACGCCTTTATATTGTTTATGTATCAATAGTTCGTGGCCTTTGTTGGATTGTTGTGTGTATGTCTGTTGGTAACGCATTAATGTCCTTATTTCTCAGTGTTTCACGGAATGGACAAGAGTACCTTTGATACTGAAAATGTCAACCGGAATAAAGTGTTAAATGGTGAGGTTGAGGTAGTACTTTAAATACGTTTAAGTTAACCGATGTGGAAAGTAACTTTCAATTATAGGCCTACTTTAGGGCTACGCTTCATGGATCTATAAAACATTTTTTAGTTTAATTATTGGACATATGGACCATAACGATCCGGGTGACATTTAATTGCGAAGCATTTATTTTGGCTTGAACTGTCAGATACTGTATTTGCGAAGGATAACTTATAATAGTTTTGCCAGCATATCTGCAAATATGCAAACTAACTGCTGTTCTTAATCTTAATATAAGAAGGTTTCAACTGACTACTATAAGATCCCCGTGCGTAGAACGGGCACACAGCTAGTACAGACTATACACATCAGTTTACACAAACTACTGTACTGCTTCACTTACCCTGTGGTTGTACAAGACAGGAAAAGGGCAAGCATTCATGGCTTGGTTGTACTTCAAGTGGAACAATTTGCCGTCAAAGAACAACCAAGGAGCAGTCTGCAGAGAACAAATTACACCTTTAAATTTCACAAGATTTCATCATAAACTTATTATATTCAATTAAGTTTTACAGTTGTAACAAAGATTTTTAACAATGTATCAGTAAATTCATGTTCAAAAAACATCAATAAATTTAAAATTAGTGACTTACATGCTCTATAGTCTCAGGGTAACCACAAGTTGCCAGTAGAAAGTAAATAACAAATGTCGACCGCATTAAAAGGTTGGCCACCCTGATTCCTCTGGTAGTCATAGGGTCACCTGGCAGGGCTGCCAACCTTTGAACATTGTATTGTGGAAGACAAACTGCGGTTGCCAACACTGCAGCCACCTCCCAATCCTCCAAACAGCCGAATTCCTGAAAAATGTCTCAAGTTACAGGTAATACAACTGAAACCCTGAAGATCCTTGATTGATTTTAACCCTTGCATAGGTTTGTCAGCCGTAATGGTAACACTATTGATGTAATCGATATGGAATTGTAGAGAACATCAGCTATCGCTTGTATGGCCAACATGGCAGCTTCTTCCCACCATCTCAGAATTATTTCAGTTTCAACAACTCCTATACTGTAACTTAAATGTCCAATACAAAAAAGTATTGACTGAACCTTTTTCATAAATTATATGGACAATGCTATCCAATATATCTCAAGTTTTGAGTTGTGTCGTATTGTGAAGAGTATATGTTCTTTGATATGCATACAAAGCTTCCAGTTAATTGCAACAATTTACACTTCTATAAAAAGTAATTAGTCTGCAAAAAAAATGCTTGGTGACTTGATTTTTTATAGCATGCTTAAATACACATAATTGCCTCCCTAAAATTTTTGTCTTTCAGAAAGCATATCAGGCTACACTCAATACATAACAAGAACTAGTATGTTTTTATTCAATACAAATATTGTTAGGGCACTAAACAATGTCCTTCAGCCTTTTGTACACTCTCACGACATTACTTGTGTGATGCTTATGTGTATTTGTACAATAATTTGACTTGTTTGTTACCTCAACGACAGGAAAATATAATTTTATTCTCATTAGTTTTGAGATAGCGAAGCCACCTCAGAGTGTATTTTAAGTAGAATATGAATACACGATTATTGAAGAGTGCAATTGTGTTGTAGCTTTTTGTTGGTTATTAAAATCAGCTGCTTCTTGAACCAGGACTATTTGTATACAACCCATGGATGATCCCATGATGATTGGATGATCAAGGACAGCTACTAGCGTCTCAGTTTCCTGGTCAGAAACCGATGAGAATCTCTTCTGCGAAGGAGTGGGGGATTGTGGGAGAGCCCCTCACGTCGATTTAAAATACCTCATGGACATCAGTCGAGTATGCTAACCACTACGCCACGAACACTGATGGATTCCCTTCGTATAGTTGCGATAATGGTGTTCCCTCAAGAGAAGAGTGACATCATGCCCCCCACTCCTTCGCCAAAGAGGTTCTCATCGGTTCCTGACCAGGAACACGAGACACTATAAAGGACAGCTGAGTCCAATTTCAAACCATCAATAACTTATCTCACTCAGGATACTATCTCAAACAGAGATCATTTTCCCCCAAAAAGATTACCTCAAGAAAGGCGAGTACAAGTGTTGGGATTAGCAGATGAGTTGGTAGTCTCCGTATCTTGTGTATATCAAGGTCAGGACAAACACTGGAGACAAACAGTTGCCATCTCACAGCTCCTAGGTCCTGGCGATTCTTGGCCCAGAGAGCCAGAAGACCAGGGTGGGGGTCTGGAAACATAAGGTTACAAAATCATTAACAGGAAAATGAAGAGTAAATAACTGGACTATAGTTATCTCCAGACTGTTGTTGGCTCAGCCAATCAGTCAAGTACCTTTAGTTCATACTCAGAGAAGTATGGTACAAAGGATACTTGTTTATGATACGATTGTGCGTTTTCAGCTCTAATATGCTGTGCCGGAAATATACTTGTGATTAGCAAGGAAGATCCCGAGCAGCAAACACTATTATTCCTATCGTTACTTGGTGAGGTCTATAACCACTCCGCTACCTAACTACTCATAGAACATTGCCTCCAACATTCTATGACTAGACAGGAGGCAACTCAGACAGTTCACATAGTTGACCACAGAGGAATGAGGATGACTGATCATAAACTAATATATTGTTGTATATCTTGTAAGAAAGACAAAAGGGGGTCGAAGCTAATCACATTTAGAGATTTTTCTAAATTTAATGCAGATACTGCACTAAACATAATTGCTGATACTAACTGGAATTGTGTGTACAAGCTAGAGTCTCCTGATGAGATAGAGCAATTTATTACTGATCATATAAAGAAAGTGTTTGATGAGGTTACTCCTATTGTTTGTAAGAAGGTAACACGGAAAAAAGCTCCCTGGATAAATGAAACAATTAAAGAATTGTCAATTGTTAAAAATAAACACCGTAACAAATATTGGAGGACCAGAGATTCTTCAGACTGGTATGAGTATAAAACCATAAGAAATAGTTTGAATTTCATGATCCAAGAGGCTAAGAAAATATTCTTTTCTAACAAGCTTGCCTCATGTGAAAACCCTGCAGAGTTCTGGAATTGTTTAAAAAATTGTGAGATTGTAAGTAGTAAGAGAAATAGTAGGCTCCCCCCAGATTTAGACATTAATATGATAAATTAATATTTTGTCAATATGGGATCTTGTAATGATATAGACATTGAATTGCTAAATAAACTTCAACAATATAAAAAACATGGAGATAACGATAAGTTTGAATTTAAAATGATTACAGAAAATGATGTTAAAGAGGCAATGAACTCAATAAAATCAAAAGCTGTAGGTGTTGATAGTATATCGATACAAATGATAAGATCTGTTAGCCCATATGTAGTGATGTGGGCCGGGTAAATACCCAGTGGGTAGGTAAATATAAATTGGGCTTTACCCGGGTATTTACCCCAGGCCCGGGTAAATACCCAAAAACTGGGTATTTATAATTTTTATTAAAGTTAGAGAAGATTTAGATGTTTTTTTGCAATTATTACCTTGTAAGGATAGTAAAATGATGATAAAATGTGTTAAACAAAATTTCATATGGTCACTACTGGCATTTTACTTCTGGGAAAATCGGCATAAATACCCTGGTCGCATGGTTGCACTGGTCCTGACATGATTTTTTTAATTTCTATGATAGATAGATGAATTTATTTTATTGAAAGTGAAAAAAAAATTTGAAAAGTAATTAATTATTATTTAGAAAGACAGGAAAATTTAACCTAGTAGTGGCCTATGTGTAAACAACTTAAGAAAATAATTTTAAAATTCAATCTGTAGGATGGCAGGATTTAATAATATTTTTGTTTCCAGATCTTTTGTTGGTATCAATGGTATAAAAAAAAAATAATAATTTCATAAACTTGTGATACAAAACATTTGAATCTATAGCACAATAAATCTTTCAATATTATATTCGGTTCGACCAAAAAACAGGAGATACGTTTCTTTAGTAGGTTTATCCAAATATATTATTGTTTCCAACTAAGCGGTAACACAGAAAAGTTTAATTACTTAAAAGTATTCTATCATTCTGCCTAATGTCAATCAGGCCTTAGGTCTGTCTAGCCTTCCAAACCATTTATACAATACAAATTTTGCATCATAAGTACCCAACAATTCCTGGATATTTATAAATTAAAATAATTTTGTTTATATTATTTAATTGGTTATAAATTTATGAAATTATAAAAATTGAAATAGCCACAGCCTTTTTTAATATATACTATTTTTTAGTGAGTTAAATTTAACTGATGTTACTCGATTTAAGACACGGAACCCCATGCTTATTTAGAAACTTTGTGTATTATTAAAAAAAAGTGCTAAATCATTAAGCGAGCAAAGCTTCAAGTTACTGTAAAAGGTGTTATAGACTACCCTAATTTATCATGTAATAACAATAACATATTTAGGGGTAAATATAAATGATTTTCAATTGATTTCATAAATACCCAAAATACCCGGGTATTTATGGATTTTGGGTATTTACCCGGGTAAATACCCAGGGTATTTAACCCGAGTTTTAAATACCTGGGTATTTTACATCACAACCCATATGCAATTGGAGCAATAACACATTTGATAAACATGAGTCTGGCCTCAGGTGTTTTCCCTACAAGTTGGAAGATTGCCCATGTGAAACCATTGCCTAAGGTTGCTGCGCCAAAAACCGTCCAGCATTTAAGACCTATCTCCGTGTTACCTGCAATGTCAAAAATAATGGAAAAGATAGTAACTAAACAAATTGCTTCATTTCTAGATGACTTTGATATATTGCCTAAGCTACAGTCAGGGTTTAGAAAAAACCACAGTACTTGTACTGCACTGACTAATATGTTTGCGGATCTATTCGATGCCAAAGATAAAGGCCTATACAGCACATTAGCTATTCTAGATTATTCCCAAGCATTTGACTCTATTGATCATGAATTGTTATTGGCCAAAATGAAGTGCTATGGCTGTAGTGAAAAAGTTGTTTGTTGGTTTCAGTCCTATTTGGAGTCCCGACTGCAGGTTACCAAAATTGGGAGTGAGACATCAGATCCGCTTTGCAAATTGCGTGGTGTTCCTCAAGGTAGTTGTTTAGGACCTGTGCTGTTCAATTTGTACACGTCTGACTTGTCCAGAAGTGTAGAATATTGTACGGCACACTTGTATGCTGATGACTGCCAACTACACTTGTCATACAAGCCAGACAAGACATCAGAAGCAATCCGGCTCATCAATGCTGATTTGCACAGCATTTTTCAATGGTCTGTCATGAATGGCCTTGGATTGAATGTTGACAAGTGTGTAGTCATGCATACTGGACCAAACATTATGATGCAGGAATTGAGTAAATCTGCTATAGAAATCACCCTTGATGGCATGAGATTGTCTGTTTGCGACACTGTCAACACACTTGGTGTTGTACTTGACAAAGACCTCTCTTTTTCTGACCATGTCACATCTGCAGTTCAACGTGCAGTGGGTAGACTGAGAGGTCTTAGCAGATTTAAAACTCTACTGCCAGAATATGCCAAAATGCATCTCATGCGGTCCTTGGTCCTCCCAGCCTTTACATATTGCTTTCCTGCATATGGAAACAGCATCTCTAAGGAGGATATGGCAAGAGTTCAAAGAATTCAAAATTCTGCAGTAAGGTTCATTTTTGGCCTTAACCGCTTTGACCACGTGTCCTCCTTCCGAGATGCTGCAAAGCTCATCCCAATGGATGAAATATGCAGGAGGCTGACCTGCTGCCTGGTCCACAAAGTGCTCACGCTGGGAGAGCCTCAGTACCTCAGCGAGAGGCTTAAGTACAGGGGGGAGATCTGCCTGCGTGGTACTCGTTCCGACTGCAGGCTTCACTTTCCTAAAGTGAGGCTTGAGGTTGGAAGAAAGTCATTTTCTTATTTTGGCCCGCAGTTGTATAATGGCCTCCCTCAGGACATAAAGAGCTCCAAATCGTATGGCTCATTCAGGGCCGCAATGCATAATAAACGGTATCAGCATTCTGACACATACTTTCTCCCATAAGTTTGTCATCAACCTTTATCATGTGTAAGTGGTGAGAGTAAATATACGCAAATGGGATTTGTACAGTTTTTTAGAATTTAAAGGACTATAACATGCCTTATTTTTAAAATCGTTCGGGCTATTTTTGGGAAAATCCGATTTTTCTGTTATTTTATGGGGGTTTATGGGAAAATGACATAATTTACAATAACTGTTGAACCGTAATTTTTACAGAAATGGGATTGGTACCATTTTGTTCAGAATATAAAGGACTATAACATACCAAATTTGTATCAAAATCGTTCCGGCCATTTTTGGGAAAATCATATTTTTCCGTTATTTTATGGGGTTTTATGGGAAAATCCCCATTAAAAATAAAAAATTCTGAAAAATAATAAAAAACTATCAAAACTGTAAGGACTATAACATACTATGTTAAATCAAAACCGGATTTTTTTCTAAAATCCTTTTTTTCGTTATTTTATGGGGGTTTTAATGGGAAAATAACATATTTGACCATAACTTTTGAACCGTAATTTTTACAGATATGGGGTTTGTGCCATTTTATTCAGAATTTAAGGGGCTACAACATACTAAATTTTTATCAAAATCGTTCGGGCCATTTATGAGAAAATCCGATTTTTCCGGTTTTTTATGGGTTTTTATGGGATGATCCCCATTAAAACTCAAAATTTCAAAAAAATGAAAAAAACGCCTGGAGATACCATAGATTAGAACCTACATACCAAATTTCATCGAAATCGGACCACAGGTGTGGTCTCTAGCTCTGTACACATCCAGACACACAGACACACACACAGACACACACACACACACACAGACATCACTTCGAAAACCACTTTTTTGGGTCCAGGGGGACCCAAAACGAATATATCCACTCAAAACTCCAACTCGAAAATTTTGACGAAAACAATACTTTCTCCATATACTATGGTATAGGGGGAGAAAGTAAAAACAAATGTAAATTGTAAATGTTTTTTCTTTGTAGTTTTTTGTATATTAAATTTCTGTATATATTAGGTTAGTTTAGTTTTAGTTTGACTTGAGTAAGTTTGAAAATCATGTATATGAAACTCGCTTGTAAATAAAGGCCTTTTTATTTATTTATTTATTTACATCTCTAACGAATCCACAATTGAGCACAGCGTGCAGGCCCCAAAGAGTCCGAGAAGTCTGCAGACCAATTGTTACAACTGCACAGCTCTGAATGAGGTAAGAGAAATCATTCTTGGAACTATAATGAGGGGCAGACATTTGCCTCAGAAAGGTCTCATAGATGCTGCGGTTCATCGAGAGAGTAAATTTTTTCAGGCTCTGAGATACCAAACGGGTAACTCAAAAAGCCCGCATATGGCTGACATGCAAAGGAACACAATGTTCCTACACACATAAATATTTAAAAAAAAACATCTCAACCAAAGTACCATCAGTCAAAACTAATATTTTGGGTTGTTTGGAGCTATAGAATATTAACTACTTAGAACCGCAAAGTAAATAATTAGTCTTGGACTTTGTTCCTTCGTGAAGGTAAATATTCAATTCAACTCTGTCAAGTTCATCATCCATCATAGTGTTTCTCATTCAATGGCAGGTCAATAATTCTTCCTCTGTCAACAGTGCCCACTTACAATAATTACCATAACTTAACACTTGAAATGGTCCTGTAAACAAACAGAATACTGATCTGTCACTGTTGCTCATGCCTATTGAATTATTCATGCTGGAAATCCCATGAGGAAATATATTATCTATTTTTGAGAGCACACTGTTAACACATGTAGAGTTTGCATTGATAATGATAATCAATTAGTAGTTTCTATCCAAAGTATTGTATGTGTGACGGAAGCCTAATTTAGAATCCTGGTTTTTAAGTTAACAAATAGCTGACTTGTATTGTAAAAGAGTGCACTACATCCAAACGCCCTTGATGAAAAAATGTGATTAAGGATTTTTTTACTCAAGTACAAGCAGTGTTGATTTTTTTAGGCTGTGGTTTCCTAGACGCGCAATAGATGCGCTGCGTGTGCGCATCTAAGACGCAGCACACTTGTCTTATGGAGTTTTGTGTAAGCGGTTTCCAAGGCTGCGTATCTAATGCGCGCGCATCTAATACGCGCGCACCAATAGCTGCGTATTTGACCGACTGCTTTCAGAGCAGTCGAATCTGAGTTACGCTGCGTTTAAGTTATGTCTTGTGCAATGGATTCGGAAGTAAATGTTGTCCAGAAGGCCAAATTCTCCAACAACAACGAAAAATTGATTGGATTTGTCTCTTGTATTGTAATGACATATTATGGAAGTACATTGTTCATACAATTAAAATTTTTATAGCATTACATTTCATATCATTCGTTATGTAGTGTTAATTTCCCCATAATGTGTAATTTTAATATTTAACTCCTTTATTAAATGTTCCCTACAATTAATTTGTCCTCACATATTTTCTTATTGTTGTAATTTGTAAATAAACCTAATGTGTTTTAGGTTTAATTACCTAATTAGGTTTATTTACAAATTACAACAATAAGAAAATATGTGAGGACTAATAAATTGTAGGGAACATTTAATAAAGGAGTTAAATATTAAAATTACACATTATGGGGAAATTAACACTCTTTTCCAGTCAGCACAACACGAACTTCCAAAAATACAAGAGAGTCCATAATTATTTTAAGAACCCCTGGACATCTTAGTAATAAGCATATATTAATTACTAGCAGAGTGCCTGACCTTCTTATGGGGTTGGCGTATAAGTATAAAATGCTTATTGCAGTTATACTCGTAAAAAGTATTTTCGTCGATTCGGTAAATCCCGAATAATTTAATATAATAACAGTAAAATTAAGATTTATTGTTTACATTTTTAATTGACATGTTTGCTTTAATACTACGGTTAAAACATCCGTGAGGGCCACAATAATGCACTTTTCACTGCTTACGCTTTTTCGAAGCTTTTAATACCAAAATATCCATTTCATTATCTAAATCATCGTATAACATCATAGTAGCCACTAGTAATCTCTCCCGTGAACTTATGTTACGCACCAACCGTGTGGATTGTACGCAGTCTAGGAAACCACTCACGACGGCTGCGTTTTGGGACCTGGATAAAAGCCGCAGCGCATCTAAACCGCTGCGCATCTATTACGCGTCTAGGAAACCACAGCCTTAAGATAATTGTTTTAGCTAGAATAAAGGGGTTATCGGTCCTATATGTGCCGGTTTTATTTGTATTTTGAAAATATTTATGTTAATTGGGTCAAAAATAGAAATTAAACTTTTCTTATGGAGACTTAACATGGGGCCAAATTTTTAAGCTTACGACAGCCACCCTGACCATAATACTGGACCGATTTACACGCGGGATGTACAAAAAGAAAGGTTATCGGTCCTATACCTGCAGGTTTTATTTGTATTTTGAGAATATTTATGTTAATTGGGTCAAAAATAGAAATTTAACTTTTCTTATGGAGATTTAACATGGGACTAACACTATATTAATAGACAAGCATGTTTATTGAAAACCTTTTTTCTCAGCTCCTGTGCATCGCAGGGAAAATCTACGCATACTATTAGAAAGATATTCGCCTGTAGATGTGCAGAATCCCTTTATAAATTAAACGCGATAACTTGAGTATTTTTGTCCGATTTATAGACTAAAAAATAAACACAAAAAATGAATCTAAAGTTTTAAAAAATTTACATGGGTCTTAAGGGTTGCCATGTTGGTGACAAAATAACAACAAAATATAAAGAGAAAATCAAAACAAATGGAAGAAATTCCAATCACGTGTTTTATTTACAGCGTGTGGTGAAAATAGATAAGTTTGCACAATACATACTTTTGGTCAAGTTTTTGGAGCTCTAGTATTCAGTATTTTCTCTTTATGATTGAAACTGGACTTAGCTGTCCTTAACCACTATGCTTTCAATAATCAATTATGACTTGACAATCGGCAAATCTTATTCAGCAAGGTCATCCTTTGATAATTCACTAAACGATCATCATTTATTATGTTTTTACCTCAAAATGCAAAACTTTTTGTGTCAGATACGAAATATTACTAAACTGGTCCATATGCATCGATGTGAATGCTACACCACCATTCATCTCTATGAATTTCTACAAAAAAAACGTCATGGTTACTCTGAACTAGCTAAACAAAGAAAGAAATTCCAATTTTTTTGAAATTTTTTTATTACATTTAATTTATCTTTAATTCATATATTATAGCAGTATGAAACAAAAACATCCAAACACAATGGATTCATCTAAACAAATAGCGACGTCGGAAACCGTCGCTGAAATAACTACAGGAAAGAATTATACATTATTGGCTAGATATACAGACAGCTGGGACATCGACCTTCCTGTTCCTGGGTGACTAATGTATTACAAACTATCCAAACATGGCAACACAATAAGTAAATTATCTGAACATAGCAACACAAACAGTAAATTATCCGAACATAGCAACACACACAGTAAATTATCCAAACATGGCAACACAAACAGTATATTATACAAACATGGCAAGACACACAGTAAATTATCCAAACATGTCAACATACACATACTGTTAATACTGTTAATACTGTTCGATGAAATGGCGACCATACATAGTAGGTATTTTAAGCCAAGTATGAATGGAGATGAGTGTAGGATGAGTGGCGCGATCTTGTAGTCTTGTTAGTGACTACACTAAGGTCGGTAAATTATCCGAACATGGCAACAAAACAGTAAATTATCCAAACATGGTAACACATACAGTAAATTATTCGAACATGGCGACAAAACAATTTTATCTGAACATGGCAACACACACAGTAAATTGTCCGAACATGGCAACACAAACAGTAAATTATCCGACCATGGCAACACACAGAGTCAATTATCCAAACATGGCAAAACAAACAGTAAATTATCCGAACATGGCAACACAAACAGTAAATTATCTGAACATAGCAACACAAACAGTAAATTATCCGAACATAGCAACACACACAGTAAATTATCCAAACATGGCAACACAAACAGTATATTATACAAACATGGCAAGACACACAGTAAATTATCCAAACATGTCAACATACACATACTGTTAATACTGTTAATACTGTTCGATGAAATTGCGACCATACATAGTAGGTATTTTAAGCCAAGTATGAATGGAGATGAGTGTAGGATGAGTGGCGCGATCTTGTAGTCTTGTTAGTGACTACACTAAGGTCGGTAAATTATCCGAACATGGCAACAAAACAGTAAATTATCCAAACATGGTAACACATACAGTAAATTATTCGAACATGGTGACAAAACAATTTTATCTGAATATGGCAACACACACAGTAAATTGTCCGAACATGGCAACACAAACAGTAAATTATCCGACCATGGCAACACACAGAGTCAATTATCCAAACATGGCAAAACAAACAGTAAATTATCCGAACATGGCAACACAAACAGTAAATTGTCCAAACATGGCAACACAAACAGTAAATTATCCGAACATGGCAACAAAAACAGTTAATTATCGAACATAGCAACACAAACAGTACATTATCCGAACATGGCAACACACACAGTAAATTATCCGAACATGGCAACACAAACAGTAAATTATCCAAACATGGCAACACAAACAGTAAATTATCCGAACATGGCAACGAAACAGTAAATTATCCGAACACAGCAACATAAACAGTAAATTATATGAACATAGCAACACAAACAGTAAATTATCCGAACATGGCAACACAACAATAAATTTTCCGAAAATGTATTACGCATTCAGTAAATTATTTTTCAATGTCAACTGCACAAACTGTAAAATATTCGAAAATTCACAATATTACATTGATTGACTCAGTAAATCATCCGAACGTCAACAATTCGAAACAATCTATTACCCTATCAATTTCTGGCCAACCAAATAATTATCCGAACAAGCACACTACACAATCAGTGAGATATCCGAATGTCAACTGAACAACCAGTAATATATCCGAAAATTGGATTTCAGTGACTAATGGCCAATCGTCCGAACATTAACTATGCATTGTAAAATAGCCGATATTTGAACGGGAACGTGAAACACGATTAGTAAAGTGACGGTTTATCCGTCATCAATACAACTCCGCAAAGTCATCCAAACCGCAGGGCGTAGAAGCCTGCCGCGCGGCTAGAACTGCTAGAATGCAAATAGTTTTATCTAACTTTCTTAGCCTCTAGACATAAGTTAAACATTATTGGAACGGCTCATTTACAGTCACAAGTACAACAAATTTTCTAACTTTTACGTAGCTCAGCAAACAACGCAAATTCGCTTGGCTTAGTATATTTCGACACTGAAAAAATCTAATTGTAAATACTCTACCATGTACGATCGAATATGTAGTCAATATGAAAATAAACTGTATCAGCATTCTGGCACACACAGATAGCGCCACACTTTAAGTTATGTTCCTCCTGATATTTTTCATTTTATGATAGTTTACGTGGATATAAAGGCAAAGATGCCATAGTTTACAAAAAATAAATTAAACTTTGAATTTGGCATGAAAGGTTGTATACCTTTGACTATTAATACAATGATAATACATTATAAAATTGGAAAATAACTCAAATCATCTTGCACTAAATTTATTGGACAACCAAAACACTACAGACTGAAGCGACATACGATATTGGACCTACCATTCAGATTCGGCTAAGTGTTATCAAAATTCTCTTTGTTAGCTAGTGTTGACAGTGGTCAATCACTAGCTCATGTTCTTCTTTATTGTTATTTCATTTGTTTATTGTTCAACTGTTTAACAGATTGTAAATTAAATAAAGTAAAAAAAATGTGGCTGCACTTTAGTTTACGCCACACTCATTCGAATGAATTAAATTTATTATGAAGTTTGGTTAGTTAGGTTAAAACCTAACCCTACTAACCAAACTTGATATATCGAATGAAATAATCGATATATCGATCGATATATCCATTCAAACTAGTGTAGGACATAAACTAAAAAGCAGCCGCATTTTCATTTCATACTGTTTTAAAAACTCTCATTTTTTGCTAGGGTACAAGAAGGGATGCTGACTATATATACTACAGTCATAGTCAATTGAATATAAATAAATAGTTAATGATATATACAAATGACAAGAATCATATGAATACGAGCTTGTCATCTTCAACTCGAAGCCAAAATGAGGTTAAAACTGTTGTTTATAACTTTGAGTGACGTCACAAATTTTAGTGAATACGGTTTCCTTGTAGGAAGGGGCTCGTGTCGTCATAGGGAATACCACGAAAGCATACTGTTGAAATATAACGTTAATTGTAATACGTGTCATTGACTTCAAATACGTCACATTTATCTGGTGTCTCTGTGGTCAAAATTAACTATTTTGCACCATAAGCTTAGGTATTATGTTTTTACTTCAATGCTGCTATCATTCAAATGACAACAATCAAAATTATCTTGAACTGAAATCCATATATAAATCCAAAAGTACCATGACCTTTTAAAAAACTACAAGTCCCCATAAACCATATACTTAAAATGTTCGTCATAACGAGAAACCTTGCGCAAAACTATCAATTATTTCATAAATTGCCCTTTAAGGTCGTATAATTCCTTTCTAAAAGGATCTTTCCATATAGCTAATGTTAAAAATACCTCAGCTGTACTTATTTTTTTTATTCTTTCAATGTATTACCTTATTAAAATCTGGTGTGATTATTTTGTTGTATTAGGCCTACTGTATTCTGTTTTGTTTTTTCCCTTAACTAATCAACAGTTTTATTAATACTAATGAAGTCTAATGGGGTCAAGCCCATGGGTAACAGCTAGTAATGAAATAAATCTTCTTTTATCTCATTGACTCTTCACTACAATCAGGTATTTTATAAAAGTTAGTGTTAGTAGTATTTTTGTGTAAAAGTTATTATAGGTTAAGACGTTTGGTGATTTTCAAGTCAACTATAAGATTGTTGTCCTGAATTTCGTTTAAATGCATAAAACTGTTGGTAAATTGCATACAAAATTTCATTAAACGGAAAAAACGCCCAGACATGGGCGCAAACGCGCGCTTTTTCAAGGAATAATATTAATTTACACTAACACAATTCAACAGTCTTTGTTCAATTTTCAATAAAATTCAGTTTTTGATCAAAGTAAAGTTATGTAAATAAGTTATAAGTTAGTTGTAATGTATTACAGTTAAAATTATTAAAATAAATAATTAAAATAAAAAGATAGTTATTAAAATAAATAACTGCCTTAAAGTTTGCCGTTCGAATATTGAATTAAAAAATTACCAAAGGAACTTAACCCACTGTAAAATAAACACTAGAAAACAATGTAAGAGTTAATTTTTATATTCTCATAAGGCTCATGTTATTTTTTAATTTAAAATTAATGTTTTCTGCTTATTTTTTAGCCTATTTTAATTTATAAAGGGATTCTGCACATCTACGGGAAAATATCTTTCTAATAGAATGCGCGTAGATTTTCCCTGCGATGCCACACGAGCTGAGAAAAAAGGTTTGAAAGAAACATGCTTGCCTATTATATAAAGATTGTTGTAAATTATACATAATTAAGTCCAATGAAACGAAACCCTAAATAAATTCCATGAAAACACTCAGCAAAGACACGACACTAATAGAAATACGAGCATTCTATTCTATTACGAACTACGATTTAAACTTGAAATTCAAATAGTAAATCAAGTACAGTATAACGAAACAGAAAACTAAAACTTAAGTAGATATAGTCTTGGACTTCAGTTTGAGAAGAACGTCTTCGATTCCCGGCAAATTCAAAATAATTTAAGGGGTTTTGACGCTTTTGAAACCCTTCCATCAAAAGTGCAATTGGCGTTTGAAAAATTAAACAAGTAGATTTCTATAATATTATCACTCATATAATATCTTGGTATTTCCCGTACGCACTTGGAAAGTTGATATTCGGTGGGAATCATGGATGGAAATTTTGTTTGTGCCAAATATTTATAAACCAAACACCGACTTTGGCTGGGAGGAATTAATTAATAAGCGTAAACAATAAAACCATGACATAATGACATTGACTTTGGATACTGCAAGTATATTTATCGTCTTATTGTAAAATCAGAGGTCCTGTTTTCATGCGTGCTCAATACCTTATAAGCCAATGGGATGTTTATGTAGATTAAATGTTTTCCCTTTTTGTGCGAATCATAAATTGTGTTTCCCTCTATCATAAATTCAAAGCGAGTATCAATATGACACTAGTGCCATGCTGTCCTTCTTTTTTTACCATCACTTTTATAGCAGGCTTCCATCTCATCACTCTACGACAGTATCTGATTACGATGGTAGAGGAATTGTGGGATTCAATCCATGTGGGTAGGAACACCGTTGAATAACATTTGTATCTGGTTGGGTTGGATGGTTATTTAACTTGGATAGATGAGAGGCAAGTGATCGTATTTTAATAAGAATGTAGCGATCATCGAGATGGTTGTATCAAGAAAAAATAGGATTTTTGATTATCTGAAACCCTACTTAGCTTCTTTGGCGAGCTTTCAATAAATGGTTGTGGACCTTTTGTCCTATCTGAAGGGTCTCATTCCACACTCAGTCGACACAAACCTCGTTTTTATATATTTATCTTAAAATACGCACCTAGGTGCCATCGCTCAAAAGGAATGGTTAAGAGATAGCCATACACCTTAATCATTAACCATTGGTTAATCCCGGGATTGGTTAGAAAATCCCTGAAACGGGACGAGTCCCTATGTATACCACCACTCTTACTAATAGACCTAACATCCCAATACCACGAAACTTGAATTTACACAAGAAAATCCCGGAAACGTGTTAATTTCCTCCTGTAACCGCCACTATTACCAATAACATCCCAATACTGTACCAAGAAACTCAAATTGACACAATAAAATCCCAGAAGAGGGATAAAATCACGTGTACCACCACTCTTATTGCCAATAACATCTTAATACTGTACCACTAAACCCGAATTAACCCCAGAAAATCCCGGAAACGGGATCAAATAGTAGCTTACCCAATAACACCCCAATGTTGTATCACAAAACTCAAATTGACACCATAAAATCCCGGACACGGGATAAAATCCCCGTGTACCACCGAGTAGCGGTTCCATGCCTCATGACCAATCAGACGAAGGTCACTGCCGGGTTTTCCCTAAGTGATGGTGGGGGTGAGGGGGGGGAGGTACCATCACAGTACAATCACAGACCAGAGTGATAGAGGGAGAGGGATAGAGAGAGAGAGAGAGAGAAATCCACACGATCCAGAGTCCAGCCAGAGTCTACAGTCGATGTGTGCGGGTCGCTAGAGTTCAGGAACCACAGCTGAGTTTGCCAAAATCACCATGAAGTTGATCCTTCTTCTATGTCTTTCATGTGAGTACTTGATACTTATTTCTCCCGTAACCTGTTAGATATTTTGGGTTTGCATCTATAACACTGTAACTTACTAAACTTACTCGGGGACTCAGTAACTTGGTTGATTAGGGGAAATGAAAACTTAACTAAACCAGGTACATAAATAAAGTACTCTATGTGATCTGGAAGGATATTCAAGTAGCTTGATTAGTGTTAATCAATATTAATAACTTTTAACTATTGCTTCGCCGTGTGATTACATTTACAACGTGATAATCAAGAGGAGTATAAACACCTAAAACGGTCTAAAGCGTTGAAATGGTTTTAAGGAAGATTAACTATCGTCTTGATACCAAGTTCATTTTGCAGGTCAGCTTAGAACCGGTTGTCCTTTTATCGATTGAGGAAAGCAAGAGACAAAAACAGGTCGTCTGAAGTCATCCTAGTTCCTTTTACCACTACAACGATGTCTGCATGTAGTTCTTAATTGTTTTATAGGTACTTCAACATAAGTTGTACGATTTCCTAAATATGAAGACTTAAATCTCGAATACTGAAGCAATTTAATTTATCAACAATTACTACAGTATATATTCAGTTTACGTTTATACCATCAATTTGTCAAATCATTATCTTAGCTAAATTAGTTTTGTTTTTAAAATGTATCGGAAAAGTTGTGTAGATTGTTATGGATCGATGCCAGAATCAAGGTTTAAATCGTCAATGAGAGGCGCTGAGTGAGCTAAAAATATCATTCTTGTTTAGGGTTTAAAGAAACTGATTAAATATTTGACTTACACTCGCAGATAAGAAATGAATAACCTAATCACCCAACACAAGGGTTGGGTATTTTATTTTCAAATCTACTGTTAAATTTACACATGGTTTTCTGAAGCTCAAAATTCTGTCACATTACATAGGGTATCTAAAGTCAATGGACTCGTGTTCCTTCCGAGATAGCAAGAGAAAATGTACAGTTTGAGCTAACAAAACTGAATTTACAATGCGATGTTTATGTCTTCACTTGTGATATACGATAGAGAGCAACAGATTTTAACCCAAATATAAATGAAAGAGTGATGGGTGAGTACTTATTTTGTAGTAGTTTAATATCAGACGTTTCTTCGAACCATTTACTAAAAGCCCGCAACCAGGTGGCTCCAGTTTAGAGCTATCAAAAAGCTATTGTCTTTTCACAGGATTGAACCACGCACAATATTCCAGACCGATACGGTGTCCTAGATGAGTGGTATTACAGACCAAAGAAACTAATTTTGTCAAAGAATAAGAGAAAGTTGAACAAATTGCTAATTGTCTTTCGAAAGGCGTCAATGTACACAAGTTTAAATATACTCTGCATGGTGGAACCTGTTTACTGTCCCTTCGTCTCCCTGGGACTGAGAATGGAGGTTCAGGAGACAAGTGCTATCATACAGACTATAGTAGACAGCAACACAGGTTAAACAATTCCAGAATACTACACATTTGCATTTGCATGGCAGCGAGTTTGTCTGATTTGAGGGAAACTTTTCTGGATTTCAATACTTTTTTTGCTTTTATATGTTGAAACTGATTGACAGTTTAAAGAATTTATTTATATTTACTTGTTAATGTTTACAATAAGTACAAAATAAAACACCATTAGCCTGATTTAAATGTATAACTTCATTCATTATACACTGTAAAGTAAGCCTTTTTCGATGACAAATAAGAACAAACCTATGTTACACCAGAATTAACTGCATACACTAATATTTATTGCTTATCGTCCGAGTTATCTAAGGTTCTCGGTCGCATTTCTGGGGTCAAGGCAAGGAGGGATTTATTTACAACGTCACCGTGGAAAAATGTCGCGGTAATATATCCCGTGACTAATCAGCTGTTTAAGTACAACAATCAGATAAATCAGCTGATTGGTTAGTCGTTCACAAACAAGTAATCATATGTTGTAAATAACGTATTAACGCGGTTGACGCATTAATTAATTATTTATTATTATTATTAATTATTTATCGTAATTTAAATTTAAGTACCTACTTAATTTGTTTGAAGTTTGCAGTATAATGAAGATGGTGATTCTTAGACTAATAGTTTTGTTAAGCGAATGATTCATAAATCAGTAAAAATGGATACAAATTATTTTAATTCCTTGGAGTTTGTCTCCTTATATAGTTCAATAATAAAATACCATTCTATGAAATTTTTAAAGGAATATGTATTTACAGTAGTTACCATTTTGAGGAACTTAAATTCAAGAAACAAACACACATTTTACTGTTGTTATGATAGTTAAAAAGAGGGTTAGTTATTTTATTTTCATAATTCCAACAGATAATCATAGCAGATTACTGATTTTCGACCTTACGTCCTTCATTATTAATTGTTGTTTTGAAAGGAAATTTGTAAACTGCCATTGATACTTTGGACCTAGTTAAAGCAAACTGTCTATTTGGAATAATAATTTTACAGAAACTATAAAATCACATCAAAAACAACTTGTTTGGGTCCAGGGGGGCCAAAAACGGACGATTCTACCCAAAACTTGTAGCCTATTAAAATATTTTGAAAAAAAAAATACTTCTTCCGTATAGGCTACTATTATATAAAGGGGGTGAAGGTTAAAATGCCAGTGGCAAAAAAAACATGTGAAAAATTGACTTTGGATGTTCTATAAGGATGACAAATCTACAGAGTGTATTTAATCTATGGTACAAGATGTTAACATGAACCAAGCAAAAAGATGCTGGCCTTGCAAATACTTGTTGGATTTCCCCGACATCTGTAAAATATGGCTCCTGGAGGGGTTCGATGTCCCTGTAACCTTCTAGCTAGATTGTTATCCAAATTGTTTTTTACACTTTCTGACAAGATTTTATACTCTTTAATCCGACATCACTTCAATAATGGAACACTAGCATGGGAACAGTAACACATTTTGTTTACAATAGTTGTCGCAAATGTTTTTCAAAAGTCGAAAACACATAAAAAAATCGCTTGTATGAAGGAATTTATTGGCCTCGGTTAGTTATTCCCTGTAAAATTTCAATATTTAATTGTATCATTAAAAAAATATTTTCGTCGAATGTTTTTATAAAAATAATTATGACAGTTGACATTACAATTTTTTGAAGAAATTATGGTCAGGTAATAATTTATGATTTTATGGCAACTTAAGATTAAAACCGAGGATAAATATCCTGTAAATTCACAGATTTCATAAATGGTACATGGGCAAGTTTAAGACTAGATTAGAGAAGATTAGATGTAACCTTTTCAAATTTCTTTTAAGATAAGATAAGATGTATATGATAAATCAGAGTGCATATATGTGTATTGATATATGAGTATTAAATGAATTAGGTGATAGATTTTTACCATATTATTGAGTAAAATTCAGGGATAAAATTGGGCTAATTTTTACCCAAATGTTAATGTTGAGAAGGATATGTATACGATGCAGTGATACGCCATGTGTTTAGCTTTGTTACTGACTAAAATCAGCTGATTTAGTTAGCCAGCAGATTAAAAGCCTGACAATTAAATAAAATCTATGTTCAGTTTTGAACTATCATTAAGTTTGTGACTTTTCTCAGAACCAGCTAATTGAACATTAATTTTGAATTGTAATAACAAACAGAACAAGCCACTATAATTATTACGAATTTCACAGTTGTGCCATGGGGCCACGGATATGTATCGAGAGGGAGTGCGCAGAAACCCTTGCCTGCGCAAACTTCTCCACCTACACAAGCGCAGGATCCTGCGGAAATGAGCTGCGCACACATGGAGCAGCTCAGGGATGCAAACCAGGGACAGATGTCGACACCTTTGGGTGATAAGTTTGACACCTTTGACTGGCAATTGACAAAGGTGAGGGTCTTAAAGATATAGCAATTTTTAACTATAGGTAGAGCTAGATATTCTTTTCCCATTTTGAAATTTTTTAGCCGGTTTTAGAATTTAAAAAACCATTATTCTAATTTTTGGATGTATTTTTTCATCACTAATGAAACATGGTGTTGATAAAATAAACATCTTAAATTATATTATGTCAAATTTATATACTTGTATTATATATTTTATCTTGTTGTTCTATTTTATGCAAGTCAGTTACCCCTTGTACTAATCATTTTAATTTTTTGGTTGTATTTTTTCCTCACTAATGGAACATGGTGTTGATAAAATTAACATCTTAAATTATGTAATGTAAAAATTATATTCTTGTCTAAATATTTTATCTTGTTCAATCTTATGTTAGTCAGTTTCTCCTTGCCCTCAATAAATCAATATAAGTGTTGAGGTAAATTGTGTATCTATATTCATTAAGATCTAGTTTAGCACTCTCCTGACTAAAAATTGATGTAAAATTGTTTTGATTTTTACGCTTGCTCGGGCATTTATAACGAAAGCCATGCGGTGTACGTATGCCAATGTGCACCTTCTATATTCAAATGTTTACGTTTTTCCTACATTAAAAGTGATTTGTCTATCAACCCAGCCGATAAAAGTTTTGGGACAAATAAGTTACAGATAAATACAAAATAATAACTTGTTTGTGCACAGCTGTACATTTTCCCAAAAGTCCCTTGAAATTCTGTCAGTTTCCCTCCCTGTAAGTAATTGTATAGTTTTATTTTAGCTCATCAATCTCAAGTACAGTTAATCCTACAGCACTGAATTTAGTGACGTAATAGTTTGTTGTGTTTGTGATAAAATTGTCTACAGTAAATTTCCTTTACTGACTAAATCTGCTATTTTCTCTACAATAGCTAACATAGTGAATTTTTAAACATCTATTTACTGTCAATACATATTTTCTGATGTAGTTATACGAAATAGGACACAAATCACTTTTGTGGACCAATATAGCAGTAAAGATTGCATGATTGAAATTTTAGTCTGTGTGTAACATTTCCGTCGTCTGCTCCAGGAGCTGCACCAGACGGAGGGAGGCAACATAGTCATCTCCCCAGTCAGTCTCAAGGTGGTTCTAGCCATGTTGTACGAGGGAGCTAATGGGACGACGGCTCAGGAGATCGGAGACGCTCTCGACCTGTCTAACAACGCTACAGAACGTAGACACTCCAGGGAACGATTCTCCGCCATCTTAAAGTCTTTGCAGGCGAGTAACAAAGTTGATTGGATAACATTCTACCTTTGACTACAGTTAACTAGCCACCTCATAACATAACATTGAGATGCCTCGTGTAGCTTTTTTCCTAACTAAGATCAGCTGTTCCTTAGCCAGAACCGTTTACTAAAAACCTAATCATCAAGGACAGCAAGGTTCGGTAAAAAAATCAGACTTTTTTTAAAGATTAAACCGGCAACCTTTTAAGGGGCAAACGGGCATTAAATTTTTCTTCTCAAATTAAAGATTTAACGTTTTTTTTTATAATTATGAACATAGTTAAATTGAGCTTTGTCAGGGTGAAATGCTTTAAATTACTGATTTGTTGACTTATTAACTTTTCACTTATGTCTAATACACTGACTTTTCAACCAAGCCAAAATTATAGATCAACTTATTGTAGTTTATAGCAATTCTTTTATACTACCTATATAAAATTTGTAAGAACCAAAAACTAAGAGTGCAAATATTATTTACAGAACGTGTCTTAATGTAAGTGACTGAGTTTTTGGATCATTGACATTTGGATGTTTAAGTAGACATCCCATGTTTACAGACCTATTTTAAATTCAATTTTGTAGTTCTACTTAACGGAAACAAACTACTGATTCGATCCCAAAAGAGGGTTGATCTCGGGTAAAGATACTTATCTTTACGCTATCAAATGATGGTTTTAAACAAAAGGTCCACATTAGAAACTAGCAGAGGTTTGAAAAGTTCTTTTCAATAAAACAACGACAACAAAAACTTAAAAACGCTAAATGCGTTAAAACACACAAAAATAGAAAAAATATACAATATCTTAATTTTGCACTAAATAACAAAATTTCCCAACAGACATCCGAAGGTGAATACAAAATCAAGATGGGAACACACGCTTTCATCGACCAGAAGGCAGAACTTGAGCCCAACTACCAATGCAAGCTTAAGACCTATTACAATTCAGACATAGTCAAAGTGGACTTTTCCAACCCAGCGGCCGCTGTCAAAACTATCAACAACTGGGCCAAGAATGTCACCGAGGGACGTATTCAGAGCCTTTTATCTGAGTGTGAGTAAATAAGACATTTTTTGTACATAAAATGAATGTTCTAAAATATCAAATTTAAATTTGGTTGGCATAGAACCTACTCTCTATCTTGGTAGGCTTTCACGCACAGTCAAAATAGATTGTAAATCTTGGATTTATGTGATAACTGCCTCATCGCTGAATGTTTTTGTCAATTCAAGATGCAGTCATCCTCCAAAGACTACATTTTGAAATAATATTTTCTATATGAAAATATAATAAAGTACAACGTGAGTTGTGACCTATCTTATATTAAACATACTTCCTCTTGGATAAGCTAAAGAAAATTTTAAGATGTGTTTCCATTTTTAAATAAATATATAGGCCTATTTAAATAAATATAAAAATCAAAAACATATTTAACAAAGTACCCTTTTAGTAATTATTTTATTTTAAATAAATATTTAGTTTGCATAAACATTTTTTTACGCCACACTACATTATTTTGACGAACTTACCACGCAAGGATTTAGTCCAGAAAACAGCTGTTTGACGCCAGCTTATTCAAATGGGGTTTCATTGCGTACTACTGTACTGTAATGAGTTTTGCCGGACACCGGACACCAATCAGCTGATTATACTGTATTTAGGTGACAATGAATGAATATTATAAACAAAAACATATTATGACTAGTGATTTTTAGTCCAGTTGGTGGAAATATATAAGGATTTGTACAGATTTAGTAGTATGGCGTAAACTATCGTACGTAACTCGTCCAAAATGTGTGTACCGTACTCGACTTCGTCTCGCACAGGAACAACCACACTCGTCCGGTAAACACTTATTTTCAGGACTAGTAACGTAATATACTATTAAGCCACACTACACTGTTTTGGCAAGGAAAATGTCCAGAAAAAGTCCAGAACTTAATCATATGGGGTTTCATTACGTACTGTACTGCAATGAGTTTTACCGGACACCAACAAGCTGATTATACTATATTTGGCAATGAGTGGTTATAAACAAAAACATAACCTATCTTATTAAGTTATGACTAGTGATTGTTAGTCCTTAAGTCAATGGTAATATACAGAGTGTTCAAAAAAGGTAAGGACATATTTTACCTAGTGATTACTTGGGTCAAAATAAAAAGAAAATCAAGAATAACATTTTTTCCAAAATCGCTTCGTTAACCTGATAGGCTATCCGCCATTTTGTATTTTTTACATAAACATCTTCCCCTTTTAATACTTTTAACCGATCTTTATGAAACTTTGTATGTATGTTAAGGTAGACGAGTCCCGTGTCATAAAAAAAGTTCATCTCGATTCATCTTAAAATTTCAAAATAGCGGCCATTTAAAACTTTTAAACTCAAATTACTCGAAAATGACTGGTTTTATGAAAAAATGCCACATACAATTTTATTTAGCATTTTTAATTACCTATCGAACGGTACCAAGTTCAAAAAGATCGAATAAGAAATAGCTGAAATATTATGAGTTTTAGTTGTGAAATGGGGTAAACCTGACTAGCTTCTGCCTTATTCTACCCCATTTTACAACTAAAAATCGTAATATTTCAGCTATCTTATTCGATCTTTTTGAACTTGGTATAGTTTGATAGGGAATCAAAACTGCTAAATAAAAGTGTTCTTGACATTTTTTCATAACATTAGCCGTTTTTGAATAATTTAAGTTAAAAAAATTAAAATGGCCGCCATTTTGAAATTTTAAATTGAATCAAGATGAATTTTTTTCTAACATCGGTCTTTTCTAACTTAACCTACATACCAAGTTTTATAAAGATCGGTTGAAAACGTCAAAAATAAAAATGTTTATGAAAAAAATACAAAATGGCAGATATCTGGTTAACGAAGTGATTTTGGAAAAAATGTTATTCTTGATTTTCTCTTTGTTTTGACCCAAGGAATCACTAGGTAAAATATGTCCCCACCTTTTTTGAACACCCTGTATAAGGATTTGTACAGATTTAGCAGTATGGGGTAAACTAGCTATCGTACGTCACTCGTCCAAAATCTGTTTACCGGACTCGTATGGTAATCCCGATCCTGGAACGACCACACTCGTCCGGTAAACACCAATTTTCAGGACTAGTAACGTAATATACTATTACAATTTAGTGTTCCTTTGTGTCTTGTGAAAACAGTAGGAGAAAAAGATAAATACTTAAGACCTAAAAACTAAGTTTTTACAATTTTCCAGCTGACACCCAAACCAACACCATCATGCTATTGTTGAACGCCGTTTACTTCAAGGGCCTGTGGGAAATCCCTTTCCCTGCAAACCAAACACAGACCAACACCTTCCACTTGGATGACCAGAAGAGCGTGAAAGTTCCTTTCATGAACGTTGTGGACAAGTTTGAATACTACAACATTCCTGATCTTAAAGCTCATATGCTGAAACTTCCATACAGGGTTAGTCAAATTTCTTATAAAAAATTACGACGTCCCAAATTGACATGTTGTGCCACAATGATCTGGATAAGTGAAGATTTATTGTAAACTTACTAAGATTCCTTGCATATAGTTTTATATATCTCTACAATCAGTTCTGTAATCATTTTTCTGAAGATGATGAGTAAAACCAGTAATAAACGTAGATGTTATTTCTTGACATCATTACACTGGCACTTGAATTTAAAAAAACAAAAAAAAAACACTAAACGCTTTTGACCATTTTCCTTGTACAAACCCAATCAAAATGTCAGCTAGACAATGTCAACAAGGATATTCCATCGTCATCTATTTCAATGATGAATAAGTATAATAATTCTGATGAAGTTTCTCAGCTATCATAGTAATTTATAAACAGTTTCACTAATTCATTACAACATCTTTGGACATTATTGAAATTATGACAAACAGGAGATTGCTATAAGATATTTTACTTTGAAAAACCATAAATTCTAGATTTTTATGAAAAAAAGTAAAAAAAAACCTACGAAGAAAAACTAAATTGGACTGTCTAAATGACATAAGTGCCTTCAAATATGAAAATTATGATTGCAATCATATGATTGTTGGTTTATTTCTATGAACAGCTTCTGCTTTGCAACCAAGCATGTTCCAACCTATCCCACAAGAAAGCCTGCGTTCTATACCATCATAAGTGAGCTCAATGAAAAATTTCATGATCACAAAAACTTTTAAGCCGAAAAAAATTACCAACTAAACTAACAGTTTATTGTTGTTGCCAGGGGGAAAAGTTTTCCATGTATGTACTTCTGCCATATGACAAGACTGGGTTGAACAACATAGCCAAGACTCTAGGACCAGCTCGTTCCCTCAAGGCGGTCATTGATAACATGATACCCACCCTGGTCAACCTCACCATGCCCAAGTTTGAGTTTGTCTACACCACAAAGCTGCGATCAACCCTTGAAAAGGTACAATTGTGATTTAAGTAACATTTGTAAATTTTTCAACACAGAACAGTACAAAGCTGAGTTGTACCGTTAAAATTCATGTCTCCCTTTCTTTAGCAATAATTTTGTCAAGAGATTCTGTACAGTCGTCTATTTCTAACTCCCTTAGATAATCAACAGCAATCGTTATGTAACAATGATGTTTTGTTAGAAAGGGTTAGATAGCATGAACTAAATCCAGCAAAACAATAGACAAGTTTAGTTATACTTTGTGCACTTGATATTTTTTGGTCCTTTTTACATTGGCTTGAATCTGTTATTGGTATTCAGAAAAAGTGTATTGATTGAGCGTAAAAGTCTAAAAACTTAATTTTAGAGCCTTTAGTTTAGAATTATTATTGTTGTTTACTTTAAAATGATCCAATTCATATATGAGTAAGGTTTCTTATTCCAAATAGTCATCAATATCTGTCTGTTTAATTATTCCGTTTCTTTCATAGGGGAATTTACAATTGTGTATATTATAACATATGGTTATATTATATCATGAATCTTGACACCTGTTTCAGCTTGGTATCAAGACCATGTTTACAAGCAAAGCCGAGCTTGACGACATTGCTACTACAAAGAGTGGAGAACTTGTGGTGTCCAATGTGCTACAGAAGGCCGGCATTTCTGTGACCGAGGCAGGCACCGTCGCGTACGCCGCTACTGGTCAGTAACGGACAAAAATAATCTAAATTTCCATCATATTAGTTTTGATTTGAATACATGAATATATTACAATATTTCTAAATTCTAAGAAAAGACTTTACAGAAACCTTGAAAATCTTAAAAACTATTAAAAATGCATTTGGAGTTGCTAGCTTTAAGGTTAGTGTCTCGCACATACGGAAACAGAGGCTCAATCCCTTGAACATTCTTAAAATTTGTGGCGTACTGACTGCTTTTCTATTAAAGATTTTAGCATTTCTCCCATACTAAGTTCTACTAGTGTAACAATGAGAATTGTAAAAGTTTAAAATTTACAATTTCAATGTATAAAACCTATCTGCATACTTTAAAAAAATCTGTAGGTCAAGATCATTGTTTTGTTTGAAGTGTTATGAAGTTCCGGCATATTTTGCTAATAAAAATAACGTGTTCACTCACACTTTTGATATGTAAAAAGTAGCCTACTAAAAACCACCAATCTACTGTATTAAGTTTTGTTTGGTTCTAATAAACTTTTAATTTACATTTGCCAGGTTTAAACTTCTTCCAGGCAAAGAAATACTATAAAACTCCATGTCAAAATGAATATTAAGGAAATCACTGAAATAAAGGATCGTCTTAACATTTTTGTGGAATATTGTAGAAAACCCTTGTAATTAGCTTATTGAACTTTGGAATACCTTTCAAATATGTGGATAACATTAATTTATTATGTTCAGCTGTTGATCTCGGCAACAAGTTTGGCGGAGCTGAGGAGATGGTCGATTTCAATCTCGACCGACCGTTCCTGTTCTTTATTGAAGACACTCGTTTGAAGACGACCGTGTTTGTCGGAAAAGTTACCAACCCGGACAACGCCAAAGTAGTGTCAACGCCTCAGGAAACGTCACAGCAAACACCACAACCTGCGGGGAAGCCATCTGCAGAAAATCCAACTACAGGGGAACCGACTGGTGGTGCGTAAACGAGAACACTATTAACAATGGCTGGACTCTTGGTGCTTGTTGTGTCTTGTCTTTCCTAACTGAGCTTTGTAATTTGTACAGCTTTTGACAATTGTTTGTGTGTGGCACGATAATTTTGATGTAATTCATGATGTAATCTCATAAATTAATATAATTCATAGTAATAATGCCCAGCTAGTCCATAATTCACGGGTTTGATGAACTAAAGTAATGTTCTTTTATTAAACTGATTGTTTTTTAAATTGTGTGGATTTATTTAGCAACATATTAATAGTATATTTCATCACGACTCTTTTTGACCCGAGGTCAAGTTTTACGATCTAGGCGAAGCTGAGGTCGGAAAATGAGCGAGGGTTAAAAAGTCACTTTTTGCCTGTGTGGTGAACTATATTTTTTGTCATATTGCATCATTAAGCTCAACAATGGTTTAACTAAAAAACAAAGCTAGAAAAAAAAAATTATTTGTATGTAAAGATAATCTCTCAAAACGACTTCTAGCTTGTTTTCAATCCTGCTAATGCAAATAAGCAGCTGTTAAGTAAGTGATTCAATCATTTCGTTTATTACAATTGTATTACAGTACATTATACCATCGATATGTCGAACAATCGACAACAATAGGCTAAAACCTTACTTAATAAATCAATCGATAAATAATTTTGATCGATAGTGATATGTCTTGAAAATGATTTAAATTGCAGCTGACTTTTAACTTGTTTTTATTATTGTTTTTGTTGATAGTTTTTGACTCATGAATTAGTTCAGTTCTATTTGATTCAACAAATTTACCTATCAATTTATGTATTTACTTCAAACATAAAACTGGCGACGAGGATGGGATTTTGGATGGGATTGCCAAAATCGAAATTTATAACTGTTTATAACAGCTAATTTTTACTCCCTAGAGAGTAAAAATGCTACTTTATGATGCTTACTTTATTTACTGATGAACTGACCCATTAACCATCCAATAAATCTACGGAATGATTTGCTTACTATGTGAAATACAAAGAGTCACTCAAGCTAAAGCCAATAACTGCATCATTCCTGTGAGCGACGCCATAGAATTAAGAAGGTTGGGTTTTTAAACATTTAAAAATAAACAACTACCTAAGATTTTGGCCTCCAACGGTTTTATTAGGTAATGTTCTCTCCTACTTTTTATACAACAAGAGAATCCAGTTTTACAAATCAAATTAGTCTCCTTCAAATTACCGTAGTAGTTTGAAAGTTTTGCCAAAGAAACACCTAAGGGTAAAACACGAATACTAGAAAAGACCAGGATCATAAACATAAACAGATGACTTTTTTGGCCCGAAAATACACAAAACCATATGTTAATTAATGTTGTTAGTATAGGGGTTTATGTTTATGATCCATACCGGTATTTTGTTAGTATTCATGGGGTAAAATGAAATTTGAAACAGACTAATATGAAACTAACCAAGGACAACCCATAAGCCCTTCAAGCTCAAAAGTAAGATTTATTGGCCATAATGTGTAGGTATATAACAAAGCATAAACCTCTCAAGTGTTTATGTGAGCGTAGCTCAACAAAATCGGTTGAAAACTGTGCCTGATATATGCTGCTACCTGAGAGACAAACTTACTACTATAATTTATGTTTTTTTGGTTTATTGTTATTGCGGTAGACTATTGGGAGAGATCAATGACTGAGTGTTGTAAAGTGTAATTTGCCAGCCAGGAGACCTAAGGTTAAAATTTGTCCGGGTTGGGTGTGGATCTATATCTGACCCAAGCTAAGAAAGGGGTGACCAAGTTCTTGCACAAGCCAATCAGAAAATGTGAGAGTTACATAAACCAGTGACATTCTCAACGTCGTGTTCCTTATTTCATTCTCTATTCTAGCCTTCCGCACACTTTTGGTACGAAAATATTCGTCATATTATTCAAAAACGTAATGAAAGAAAATTGATGCTTCCGCCAAGGAAAAATTGCGCACCGAGTTGAGATTTCAGTATTCTCTGTCGTCAAGCACTATTAAAATCCATTGTAAGTTAACAGACCTGAGTTAAGTAATGTGTTTGGACGTAGGAAATGTGTGCAAGGGGTGGAGTGTATTTGAATGGGGTGTTCCACTTATGCAAAATGTTTTTTTTCTTTGTGTAAGTCGAATGTTGTCTGTCTCATTAGAAGCAGTGGTTAATTAAATGGGTGTTTGCTACACATCGCAACGTAACTGAACGAGAGAGATTTTTGAACTAATAGGAGACATCTCTATAAGACTATCAACGACTAAGGTCAGTCCTGGAAGTCTGAAACACGTCGATTAGCAAAGTTTCCTTAAATTCAATCACTGTATCTATATACACTGATGAACACCTGCTGCACACTCCATTGTGAAAATCTGAAGGGTTTTCTATGAGCTCCCTAAGCCACTATGCACATTTTCTACATCGATAACCTTTTCTACTCACACACACATCAACTGTAACAGTAATCAACATGAATTGAATGCCTTCCTACGGAAACCTAATATCAGAACATAATTCATACTTGGAAGTAGTGTCAAATTTAATTAATAAAGTTTTTTAATACCATGACGTAACTGTTTGTCCTACAAAGGCAGAAACCAGCTGGAATAAGAATAGTATATGAACAGATTTGAACTCGCTAACTTGGCTGCGGTTGAAGCTTCACAAAGACCTTAATTTACGGACAACCCTCGTCTAAACCAAGCTAGTACAACTTCCCATTGAAATAAATAAATGTGTAACTCATGTCTACACAAATTACTAAATCTTTATAGACCAAGAGAAATTTAGGAAGACCCACAACCGCTTTTTGTTTTGTTTTGATGTCCCCAAAGGACAAAAACACCATCCGTTCAAATTCACATTCAGTAGAGACTCCCTCTTACCCACACTTTTTAACTGGACAGCGGTTTATCTAGACCAAACTTAGCATAAGTAACATTTCTTTAACCGGAAATTTTTGTCAGCACATCAGTTTCACTGGACTAGATCCTCAGAAAGTGGGCGGTACTGAAACAACTTTTGCGGGAAAGATTTGAGACCAGTGATTACATTTCTAAATACTATGCTAAAATTCTGTTTTGGTTTTCAAGTGATTTCCGTGGAGTGTGGATTGTCGGAGAGAGTTTTTAAGAGCAAAAATGTTTTTTTTCTCATTTTTTACCCTCTAAATATGAAATTTTGCAGATTCTTTCCAAACCTTTTTCTAGAGCACAAAGAAATAAAGTGCTATTTTACAACAAAGTGTTATTTTGTGCCAAATGGTTATTGAGAAAAAAAAAAAAACTATAAATTTAAAGTGTTTATGTTATTTTCATGATAAATAAATAAACTATTCTAGATTGCTTGTTTATTGATATGTTTTAATCTAATTTTGTAAATCTATTTTATTTCATACCAAGCTTTTAACATTTAATTAGAAAACACACTTTACAACACTCCTTGTAGCAGCAAACCTAAGGACTCACTAAACTTTTTAAATAGGGAATAAATCAAATCTAACATGCTTAAGGGAATATTTCAGTGAAAATCCAATCAGGCAAATGGGAATTGGCTTAGTCTGCAGGTTTGCTGCACCAGGGGTATTTTACTGGATACTTGGGCCTACATCTTAAAACTGGCTCCAAACCAGTAGGACGAGTAGTATGCAGCATAATCACATGGATTAAAGGTTGAAGCTATTCATAATTGGAGAAATTCAAACCCAGGCTTTCGGAACTGAAATATGCTCTCACCACTACATCACATGTATACCAGAGAGAGGTCCAGCATCAAGTCCAGCCAACCGCTATAGTTGAGTTGAGATTATTACAAAATACTGGCAATGGAGGTAGCTTTTAATCATGGTCAAGGTATAGAAACAGTTTATTCGGGAAAATGTTTGTAGGTAGCCTTGACTATTAACATATGAAAAGTACAGAGTGAATTGCTAGCCTAGGAATGAATCTTATGAAATGTATCTTACTTCGGAGTGTGATGTATTATTATACAGGGTGTCCTGCAAGTAAATAAAACAATTTACAAATTGGCTTGATGGGTAAAAAGAATTAAGAACAACATTTTTCTAAAAATATCTAATTAGGGTTTGTTAGCAAGATTTCCGTAATTTTTCTCCGTTGTATTTATTTAAATCACAAGCTGGTTAAAAAAAAGTAATTATAAAAAAAATATTTTTGGTTTTCAAATGGCAGTTATTTTAATGTTTTTTATAACTGAAATAGATTAAATATTGCTGATTTTATCAAGAAACTCCATGAACACTTTTATTTGGCATTTTAAATTTCCTTTCAAACAACATCAAGTTAAAAGGGATCAAATAATGAATATCTGCGAAATCCCAATTTTTAGGCTAAAATAAGGCCTTCTGTAATAAATGGGACCCTACTCTTGTAACTGCTTAGACCTATTTTCCCTGGCCTCCACAACTAACTAAAAATCTAGATTCCTTATTTATTATTTGGCCTTTTTAAACTTGATTTTGTTGATAGGAAACTGTAACTACAAAATAAAAGTGTTCTTGGATTTTTTTTTAATTTTAGTTATAAAAATTAAAGTAGCCAACATATTTAAATAAAAAAATATTTTTAATGTATATTTTTCCTAAAACAGCTTGTAACTTGATAACTGTACCCTATACAGAATTTCATAAAGATATATTCAATAGTTTCTAAGATATAAATGTAAAAACAATAAAACAAAATGGCAGATATTTTGCTAACGAGACATTTTTGACCAAAATAAATTGTATTAAAGATTACGTATGCTACGCAAATTCATTATTTTTGTTTTTCTTTGACCAATTAATTAAATTTGTTCCTATATTTTTTACTAACTTGCGGGACACCTGTATTCCTGGCTTTCCACTGAATAATTAGAGTGCTTGGATCGAATTCATCCACCTCCAGCACTATTAGATTCAACAACATGAAATGTTTAAAGCATAAACTCCTTAAAAATATCCTTAAAAAAGTACTATCCAATAAATATACAAATAAATCAATAGAATGTGACTAAAAGTTAAATCTATATAAATAAAATTAGAGTTTTGTCTGTACATTGCTTAGAATAATGAACTTTTTGGTTATTTTTACATTTCATAGGTCAGAGAAACCGAATCAAACCTTATCTCAATTTCTGTCTGTCTGTCTGTCTGTCTGTCTGTCTGTCTATCTGTCATTCTCTTGGTAACGCTAAAATACGCACTTTATTACAACTACTCCTCAATAACTATAGCACTGTCCCGCCTGAAACTTATTTTCCAAATACTATACATATATGAGATGGTTTTAGACGTATTTCATCGAATATGAGACAGTTAGATATTTAACAGTAAACCCTTGAAAATCAAGTTTTTGTCGATTTTTGACGTGGAATTTCTGGAAGCCCATGTTAACCTTATGAGAAATGAAATTATTGAATCTTAACAGCTGTTTCAATTAAACAAGTTGGTTCTGTTCTGTGATGTTCAATAGCATTAAAGTTACAAGGATTACCAACAGGGTGCAGCACTAGCACTATTATTTCTTTTACATTTATGACAACAGCTAATTTGCAACCTGGAGGCGAGTGAGCGTAGCGAACGAGCTAACCTGAAGGCAAGTGAGCGTAGCGAACGAGCTAACCTGAAGGAAAGTGAGCGCAGCGAACGAGCTCCAACATACAGGTGAGTGAGCGTAGCGAACGAACTTCAACCAGGACGTGATTGAGCCATGCAAACGAGATCAGATAGTAAAAATAAAAGTAAGCCTACCGTTATAGGATCGACCGGCAGACACAGAGGTAATTTAACCTTTTATTGATTGTCATACCGATCCGGAACAACAAAAAACAACATAAAATGAAGCTATGTATAATAGTTTGGCCAGCATATCTTAAAATATGCAAACCAACTGCTGTTCTTTATATAAGAAGGTTTCAACTGAATATTATAAGATCCCCGTGCGTAGAACGGGTACACAGCTAGTATTTTCTAAACGTTATAATCTGAAAATATTAGTTTATTTTGAAAATTACTATTAACAAAAATAAATAATATTAATTATTTTAAATAAATAAACCTTCAACTTGTATACCTACATTTTTTTTTTAATCATTTGGTTGTACAAAATTACTCTTTTAATTTTAAAGATGTTGTGTAACCTTAACCTCCATTTTATTGTAGGCTTTCGTTAATAATAATTAAACATATTTTGCTTCTTAAAAACGGTACGAAAAAAATTCCGTCGTATCATCGACTAAGGAAACATACAGTAATAAGCCAAAATTTAATTTACAACAATAATTAGTTTCAACGTTTTGTGCATTGAAAATGTAACGTTTAAACGACAATGCTACCACGATAGTAATGATTGCGAAGAGGAGCGCCGATGTAAGATGTAAGATTAGAGAAGCACGTTCAACGGTTCAAGTGTTAACGGTCCTTTAAAACACAGAATAGGTTGTGTATACATACATAATCCTTGCGTTTTTCGTAGCCGCCATTTAAGTAGGTAGGCCTATCTTTACAATGTTATCTTGATCTTTTACATTCCGTTAAGATTGTCAATTTAATTTATTGTTTGGTAGTTTTCATTAAAAACACGGCACACTTCACAAATTACACACAACAGTGCCGTTGCGGACTATCGTGCCCTTTGAGGACAATGATATTGATTATAACCATTGCGATTATCACAACCTAATCACACCTAACCTAACCTAACCCACGGGTTAAATTTTCATTAAATCTTACATCCACGGGGCTTCGCAGCCGTGGATGCAATGACAGCTACCAACGCAGGCGATGACAGGGTTATAAGGGTCACTCAAGAATTTGGCGCTCAAGAGGGGTGGCGGGACATATTTGGGTCCGGAGGTGGCGGAACGCGGAGATAGCGGGAGCACACGATTTTTAGAGCTGTCCTTCAAATAATCGGTTATCAGTGATAACAACCCTTATCATGGGTAGGCGGGAGTAACTATGAAAATCAAACGAAATTAAAAATAGTTTATTAAGACAGGCTTATGTCAGGTTACAGCCACATGGCCCTTTTTTATACTTAACCTGTACATAAATATAATACAAATTGATACAATAAAACAAAATTTGATATTTTATGGAGGAAATCAACAAACGTCACTATAGTTTTTTAACCATAATTTGTACAGCAATGGGGGTACAATTATGGTCAAAGTCAAAAGAACTATAACATACTAAATTGTAATTAAAACTGTTCGAGCAGTTTTTTTAAATATAAGATTTTACCGTTATTTTATGAGATTTATGGTAAAAGTAATATGAAAAATCATAAAGCAAAAGTCAAAATAATCGCCTGAAGATACCAAGGACTAGTAGGCCTACCCATATACCAATTTTTTTCAAAATCGGACCACATGCGTGGTCTGTAGCTCTGAACACATCCACACAGACATCACTTCGAAAACCACTTTTGGGGTACAGGGGGACTCAAAACAGATTTATCCACTCAAAACTCAAACTCGAAAATGTTTACGACAACAATACTTTCTCCACAATATGTAGCCTAGGTAGAAAGTAAATACAGAATATCTCTTCATGGGAACCATCGCGGTTTGCCGTATTGCTTCGGTAGGCCCACGGATATTATAACAGGAACCGGCATGGATCATAGTGGGTAGGTCTATAATGTTATCTAGATGACAACCATTACGTAATTCGTTGAAACATTATCAACAGTATATTGTCTATTGTCTATCAACCAAAGAGAACGAGCATCTGATTTGCTTGTTAAGTAAAACCATTAAAACAGTATTGTTCTTCAAAGACGCAGAATACCTCATCATATTGAGGAAAACACTGATCACTTGCGGTTTACCACCACCGTTGCCAGGGACAACGAACTCTGCCTACGTCATAGCCTAATTGAGACATCGACAATCGACATCCAAACGTCAACCTTTCCAAATAAACAACAAAAACGC
This sequence comes from Macrosteles quadrilineatus, assembly GCF_028750875.1. Classification (NCBI taxonomy): domain Eukaryota; kingdom Metazoa; phylum Arthropoda; class Insecta; order Hemiptera; family Cicadellidae; genus Macrosteles; species Macrosteles quadrilineatus. Next base: position 18,746,401 of record NW_026542597.1, on the reverse strand, counting down.
TATGCTAAGTCATGGATTTTTAAAATTTCAATCGATCCTTTTAATTTCAAACAAGGACACGATGCGATTTCCTATATCGGTGACCGTACAAAAACTCTACAAATTTGCACCAGTAACTACACAACAGGTTACATAAATTAGAACAGTATTGCTCGCTGCAACACAGAAGTAACTTTGTGAATTACAAATATATTTCTAAATATGTTGCAGCCCTAATAAATTATAAGTTAACGGTTAACCCAAAGACTATAAAACATGGGTTCTCTGAATTTCAAGTTTCCAAAGTTATCTATTAATATTTCAAGAAATTCGTAAAAATAATTAGGAACGATATTGTTGGCGACAACTCACACTCGTTCTTAAACAGTGTGAAAATCGTAAAACCAACTACACAAACAAGAATTTGACTATTCACTCATGTTTGTGAAACGCTTTCATTGACGAATAACAATTGTAAATAAAATTGCCTTTAAAAGCACGAATTACACTTAGTAGTCCCTGATTAGTACTTAGTAGTAAGTTAAATCTTTTTACACGAATTCGAAAATGTTTGCCAAAACCAATACATTTAGTAAGTTAGGCAAAGGCATTTTAGTTATGGTAATTATACGTCTTTAAGATGTGCTCAACTATAAACTTAATTACGTTTTGGTAATTCGTTTAAAATAAATTACAGGTACTTACAAAAAACTTTTGGTTATCTTAGCCAACAAAAAAACGTTTAGATCAGATCAAAATTACCCCAACAATTCCAGGAGTGCCCTTTTAGGTTTGTACTTTCCGAGTTTTTTTAGACCATATTCCCGGAATCCTACGGTACACAAGTTTCGTAGTCTACTTTCAAGGGTTTCCCGCAACCGCGTCTGGCAGATTCCGCGAACATGTACAAGGAGAACGGTGACCGTTTCTATAGAATTAGGGCGAAATTCCCACAGGTTCTGCGATAAAATATCGGTAAAATATTATATCGGTCTAATATCGATGTATTGATCGATTACGTATCGAATATTACCGCTAAATGATTAAATTGTTATGTACCGACACACCTATAGAAGATGGGTGAACTAGTTTTCAAATAATGATATGACAGATTTGTCACTGAAATCAGCTGGTCCCTTCCTTAGTCTTAGTCAAAACCAATAAATTTATTGAAATCCCAATGATCAGACAGGTTTCCGGTTTTGAACCATAAATATTATAATACTATCACTAGAGCGAAAAGACACTTTTAGCCCGTGTGATGAACTATATTTTTCGTCATAATGCATTGTTATCTAACAAGCTGAGTTAGAAAACGAAAACACTTCTCATTTAAAGATAACCTGTCAAAATGATTTCTAACTTATTTTTTAAATTTTGGTAATGCAAACAAGCAGCTGTTTAGTAAGTGACTCAATCAAAAAACACTATTCCAACTATTGCAATAGTTTTACTGTACATTATACCATCGATATGTCAAACAATTGACAATAATGCAACGATGAGCTGCAATCGACTAAATAAATCAATAAACAATGCTTACAATCTAGTTTAGAACAGCTGATTTTCATTTATTAGGGAGTAAGGCCTACTTTGACCCGCAACGTATCTATTAAAAACGGCTGTTTTTGCTTGAGTATAGTATGACGAAAAACACTTTAGATCCATCTGGGATTAACAAAACCAATGTTTAAGTTAGGTTTTTATTGTTGGAATAATACATTGTTACAAATACTGTAACTACAGCTGTTTCAATTTCAGTTTTAAAACGTCAAACCGTTTAAATACTTCTCATGACAAACTACTAACACTTACTCATACCTTCCCCTGGCGTTAGCACTTCTTAATCAACGTTTGATCGAGCAGGATTAAATGATAGTTTTGTTGGTGATAGTTTTTTGTCGCCCATTTTACTGAAATCTTCGTTCCGTTTCAACAGGCAAATGATTGCGATAGAGATAATTATCTTTGACCGTGAATGCACAATCGTGAATCAAGGTCAATGGGGTAGTAAAAGTAAATACTTTTTCCTACAGTTACCTAACAATGTACATGTTCTCTCACTGATTTGAGAAAGCAAAGTGGCCAATTGTCTCACTCTAATTACTTTGTCTCACTCCAGATTTGCAACGTGAAGGCACGTAATAGTGAGCGCGTAACATGCAGGCAACGTCGTATGCGCGCGAAATACGTTGGCAGCACTGGCTGTAAATCAGCTGGTCGGCTGTTGTACTGTTGTATTTGTCACTTCACATTTAATGTTATATTAAAAGTTCACTTCTGTGTAAAAATAGGTTACGTTTCTTCACCAATTTATTTGTTTTATGGTAACTGTAGGAAAAGTATAATGTGCAACTCGAGTTCAAAGTAGGCTACAATTGCCTCACTCGAGGAACCATTCCTCCTCGAGTGAGTCAATTGCTCACTTTTCTCACTAGTTGTACAAATAACTATAGATCCATCTGGGATTAACAAAACCAATGTTTAAGTTAGGTTTTTATTGTTGGAATAATGCATTGTTACAAATAATGTAACTACAGCTGTTTCATGCAGCACGAAATTGAAAATAACTTTTTAAGCTGAAAACGTCAAACCGTTTAAATACTTCTCATGACAAACTACTAACATACTCATACCTTCCCCTGGCGTTAGCACATCTTAATCAGCGTTTGATCGAGCAGGATTAAATGATAGTTTTGTTGGTGTTAGTTTTTTGTCGTCCATTTTACTGAAATCTTCGTTCCGTTTCAACAGGCAAATGATTACGATAGAAATAATTATCTTTGACCGTGAATGCACAATCGTGAATCAAGGTCAATGGGGTAGTAAAAGTAAATACTTTTTCTAATCATCATTTGATATCTGTACCAATATCCGATAATGGACTAAACGAGTTTAATTGATGCAAAATCGATTTACAATATCGCAATTGTCGATTTTCCACCCAGACTACACGAGTTTAATATGATAAATCGATTTAAACCATCGCAATTATATTTTTTCCATCCGGTAACGAGTTTATTTGATACTAGTTCGATTTGTAATATCGAAATAATCAATTCCCCACCCGGACTAAAAAAGTTAATCTGGTAATACAACGATTTACAATACCGCAAATATCGATTCCCCACCCGGACTAAACGAGTTTATCTGATCACATACCGATTAATTAACCGATTTAGAAAATCGCAACCGACTCCCCACCCCGTCGCCCGAGTTTGGGACGTCATTGTGGATTTCCTACATGACGTAGACTACAACCACAACCATGAACCTAACCTAAACATCTTCAGAGTTCAGTCTTCAGTTAGCCGCTGAGGCGTCAAGGTCTTCAGTACCTTACACACACACACACACACACACATACAAGTATACACACCATCATGAGTCCGTGGTTTGTGTTAGTGTTTGTGACTGGAGTTCTGCTTCCAGGTACTACTTGATGTGCTTTACGTTTCTTAATTTAAATTGTGAACTGATCAACTTAAAAGGTTGAAGAATAACAATTCACTGACTGATTAAGGTTATACAAAATTGTTGTTTGTGTGTAGTATTTTGATTTTATGTTGCTTTGAAAGTTAACTAAGTCAACATTCAAACTAAATAAAATAATTACTATGCAAGTTTTGGCTTACGATAATATATTACACTCATGTATAGTTTTATACTGTGATTTTATTTTTACTTTCATTGCTTGCTTGCTTGCCTGTACTAAATTATTCAAGTATGCCACTGTGATTTAACTAGTTTTATAGGCCTACTGTAATTTCTAGTGCATATTATTGAGTAAGCTTGCCTGTATTATTATTAATAACTGTAATTGGTCTTATACCTAATTTATCTTGCATGTGAGCCTTTTATGGCTGTTGCTTGATTGCATTTACCTTGCTCTACTATTTATTGACACGATCTACTACATTTTATGAATGATGTTTGATGACAAAATAACGTTTATCCAATTTACAATGTCTGTTGGGCACTAAAAGGCTGAAGATAATTATGGACTTAAACACATTCCTAAAAATAACTAATTTTATTTACCTTTTTATGTGTTTTAAATAAATTAAAAATTAATTATTATGTTTTTAAAAGTTTCAAAACATGTTCTAACAACTGTTTATAAAATCTTCAAGCATTATGACTTCAGTTTATATCCTGGATATTACCATCCATATATCAAGCCCAATGTACCCATGAACTTTTGAAAAAACTTAAAGTCACACCCCCATAAACCTTTGTACTCAAAATGTTCGTTATGACGAGAAACCTTGCGCAAAACTATCCATTATTTCATAAATTGCCCTTTAAGGTCGTAATTCCTTTTTAAAGGGAACTTTCCATATACTTTATGTAAAAAATACTTCAGCTGTACTTATTTGTTTATTATTCTTTCAAGTTATTACCTTATTAAAATCAGGTGTGATTATTTGTTTGTATTACTGTATTCTGTTTTGTTTATTTCAGCTTAACTTAACCAATCAAAATAGTTTTAATAATCTATATATTAATTTGAAACTGTTTTTCTTTGTCACAGCTATTTTGAGAGAACGGCTAGGCGTAGAAACTCGGTAGAGGTGTCTTAAGAAAGGTCTTGGTCTGTAGATGAGCCATCAAAAGAGAAACATGGTGAATTCCCTTGGGGCTCTTCCCATGTGGCCTTTAAATTCCCATCCCATGTTATTCTTATGGAGGAAAACGGGGTTTTTGTCACAGCTAATTTGAGAGAACGGCTGGGCGTAGAAACTTGGTAGGGGTCTCTAAAGAAAGGTCTTGGTCTGTATATGAGCCATCAAAAGAGGAAAGAGGTAAATTCCCTTGGGGCTCTGCCCGAGAAGCCTTTAAAGTTGCCTCTTCAGATTTGTTTACATTACGACCATATGCATAATTCTACACTACTTTTTAATGCAACAGCTGTTAATATTTAAATTGTGATTTATTGAATTTGTCAAAATGAAGTACAGTATTTGCAATGGATTTTTCAGATTTTAAAATTGATTTTCTTCTGCATCGTGTCATGTTTTGCAATATAATGTTCTATTACCAAATCAGTGGAAAATCCTAATATCACAGTAACTTTTAAAATTATTTCTTATGGAGTTAACTTATATCTATTGTATGGGTTGGTTTCTGCCTTTTTTACCACTTCTTGGAGATTGTACGTAGGTGATATTCTTTGGCATATTGCATCTGTAGACGAAACTTGGGTTGGTGTAATTATTACAATGGAAAAGAGCGAGAAATCTTGGAAAATTTGATATAGGCTAAAAATAAAACTGAATTAACACTGTGCTACATTTCTTGAGCAATCATTTAAATAACCGATTTGCAAACAATGGAAACATAGAAAAAGTCATAGAACACAACCAAGTAAAAGAAATAGAAATAATGTTTTTTTTACACTAAAAACACTAAAAAAACAAGATCGTCTTTTTGAAAAAAGATACGATATTTACAAAAGATTTTGATTATATCAAACTGTTGTGTAGATCGTGAGTATTTCCATAATCTTTGAGTCGCCTGTAATGCTTCGCAATTGCTCGAATTCGAGCAACAGGTACACTAGTACTTATGAAGTCAAACGGGGTGAAGCCCGTGGGTAACAGCTAGTTCATTAATAACTGCTGTTTTGAGGACAAGTATAGAAATAATTAAAGTCATAGAAAATAAACAAGAACAATCTGCACTTTGGGCTTTCAGGGTTAAAGATAATGTGATTTGCTGATTAGTGTTTTGTAAATTGTTTTCATCTGAGAGAGGAAATCACTTCTATTTGTATGAGTTACAAGTTTAATGCAACATCAATGTAAAAATTAAAACATTCAAGTGGAAGTAAAATTTTACATACAAAAGTGTGAAGCAATTTTATGAAAATATTGTACTGGGATTGTTGGTAAAAAGACAAATTTAAATTTGCTGGCTAGTCATTAAAATTTTACTTTTTAACTACTCAAATTTTTACAAATGTCATAAAAGTGCACACGGATGACGTTGAACAAATTGTGTACCGTATTAATTATGTACTACTTCATCTCAAGGGAGCTAAAAATGTTAAATTTGGTGAAATTATAATACATATCTATTTATGAGTTTGGGTACTAAATATTTTAACATCAATAAACCTTTTCATATGAAAAACTGTTAATTGAATATTTTATTGGTAAGAAATATTGTAACCGTGTTTGTGCGGTTTTCAATAATTAAAACAATCTAAATAAGGTCTTAAGCGATAAGTTTATTTATTAAAACTATTTTTTTTAACAAACACATTTGGTAAAAGAATTTACTGAAGTAACTAAAGTAAATATTTATAGAATTGAAATATTATAAGAAATTGAACTATTCCCAATGTTAACATTGAGTTTTTTCATTTATGGACATGAGTACTAATCAATATTTTCCTATTTGAACGAACTAGTCTAGTGGTAGAGCGCAAGGCTTCAACCCCATTGAGGTTCCAGGTTCGAATCCCGCCAATCACCAATGAATTTTATCTAAGTGATAATGTAACAGCCCTCTAGGTACCTGAAATAATATGTAAGAATGGTTCCGTACTAGAGTCTAGGGGAAGAATCAATATTTTCCAAAAATCTCAACACTACAAACAATCACAGAGTAGGCCTATAGCCCAAAGGGATTTTAAGAACAAATAGACCAATGTTGGTTGGGTCCATGATCTACTGTTAAATTTTTTCCCAGACAGTTCAGTAGTTTTTAGGTTCACATAAAAAAACATAAATAAACCACTATTATCATATTAAAATTCCATATCCAACTCATCAAATTTAAATCAAATTGTTTTGCTTATTAGCACCTCTAAGAAGACAGTTCCTTTTGAAAGTTGTACACATAAAACAAGCTTAGCTCACGAGAGGTCTAAGGATCTGAAAGCAGCACTTTCAAATGTCCTTGATAATCGCCATGACTCCTCTATTTTCCTCCAATGCGGCTGTTTTAATTCATCTTGATGAATGCAGATGGTGACTGATCATGTAATTAAGGAAATCTGTGCCGAGTCGCAAACCTATAATTTGCAATGAGGTACTTCAGCAAACTGTGCTACACTTTCCCTATGCTTAGTCTGAGATATGCAAACTGAGGCGATTGTACATTTGCGAGAATTTGTGTTTATTGCTGGAACTCAAGAGTTGTTGACCACAAACAGATTTAGTTCGTAAAATTCACGATTTTGTTTGAATAACTGAGATAAACTAAAAAATACTCCACCAGCAAACCTGCAGACTAAGCAAATTTCCATTTACCTGGCTGGATTTGTAATGAAGTATTCCTTAAAAATTGTCAAATTTATTTCCTATTTAAATAACATTAATTTTAGTGAGTAATTAGGTTTGCTGCTATGAAGAAGATATTGAGGTGTTGAAATGTTGATAGGTTAGTAGGAAATAAACAAAATTGCCAAATTTGATTTAAATATATTTATAAACAAGCAAACTACAATTTTCGGTTTATTTATTCTCCATATAAATAACATAGGAATTTTATATTTACAATTTTTTGATTACCGGTATCTCTGTAACCGTTGGACATACAACCATGCTTCAATATACAAAATTATTTATTTTTTAAAGCTCTAATATATATATGAATTTGAACGGATGGTGTTTTTGGAATCTGGGGACCTCAAAACGAAAAAGTAAATCAGTCCCGGGTCTAGGTCTTACCATGGGACCTACGGTAATAGCTTATTCCCTATATGGGAAATTCGCTAAAAGAATGTTATGTGATCTAGTACCAAATTTGGTAAACATATGCCTTTTATATTATACAGGGTGTCCCGTAACTCTCTGGACACTTGTATATAGCGTTATTCCTTAGGTCAAGACAAACACATTTCACCATAGGAACATGGGTCTGTGGTGTCTAGTTTACCGACTGTCGGCATTTATGTGTTTTTTACATAAACAATAATAACTCCTACACGGTTTGAGATACAGCTTTGATATTTTGCAAAAATGTTAACCTTATTAAGACCTATTATTGTTAGAAATTATACTAAAAAATCTTTAACCGTTTCAAAATGGCGGCCATTTAAAATATTTGATGCCAAATTTCACAAAAACCGTTAACTTTACAAAAAAATTGCAAGACACAAAAAAGTTTGTGAATTTTATGTAGTTTTCAATGATACCTTATTTGTTAAGATTGGATAAATAATAACAGAGAAACGGGTTGTTTTCGTAATGTATGACCACTTTTCTCCATTTAAACAATGCTAAACAACGTAAAAGGAGTATTAGCATTGTTTAAATGGAGAAAAGTGGTCACACATTACGAAAACAACACGTTTCTCTGTTATTATTTATCCAATCTTAACAAATAAGGTATCATTGAAAACTACATAAAATTCACAAACTTTTTTGTGTCTTGCAATTTTTTTTGTAAAGTTAACGGTTTTTGTGAAATTTGGCATCAAATATTTTAAATGGCCGCCATTTTGAAACGGTTAAAGATTTTTTAGTATAATTTCTAACAATAATAGGTCTTAATAAGGTTAACATTTTTGCAAAATATCAAAGCTGTATCTCAAACCGTGTAGGAGTTATTATTGTTTATGTAAAAAACACATAAATGCCGACAGTCGGTAAACTAGACACCACAGACCCATGTTCCTATGGTGAAATGTGTTGTTTGTCTTGACCTAAGGAATAACGCTATATACAAGTGTCCAGAGAGTTACGGGACACCCTGTATAACTTAACTTAATGACATGAAACCCCCCATTTTAAATTGATGGTTATTCCTAACACCCAGGGACCTCCCAACAAACTATAATTATACTAGTTTGTGTATTGAAAATATATTATGTAATTCTACACACTGTATCTTATGAGTCGTTCTATGAATTATTCTCATTTTGATTTCTTTCTATTGCACAATCTTATTCTTATTTTTGAAGTGTATTTTACTAATTTACTTTTTAAGTTGTAATAATTTGTTTAAAACAAATTAAATAAAAAGTTTGAATAAAAAAATAATGTACTAACTTATAAAATAAAATCATCTTACTAATCTATTATTTTCACTAACCACTGGGGGGGGGGGGGGGGGGGGCAATAAATAGGGCCATTTTTTAATTATGTATTAAGTCCCCCACAAGCCATAATCTGCTGTCAAACAAAGTAAATAAAAAAATACAGTTTAAAAGTTAAATTTATTTACAGAAGCAGACTCAGATTTGGACCGCCTAGGAAATGGCCAACCAGGAACTCCATCTGGTCCCAATGAACGAACTACAAAAGCAGCATTCAATTTTTTTGATGGCGATTTATTACAGGTTAGTGTTAAAAAACCCAATATTGAATAACATTTTACAAAAAGCACTATTCCCACCCCAGTAGCAGCAAACCTTAATCCACATATAAAAACTGTCCACAAATAACATATCCACTAACTGTGTGTTAGTAGATGGTTCTAATTAATCTCATGTTATTAAACGTGGAATAAACCTGATATGTTTAAGGAAATATTTTAGTAAAAAGTCCAATCAGGAAAAAGGAAGTTCACTTAGTCTACAGGTCTGCTGCGACGGGGGTATAGTACAACCACAGAAAAAGCTTTTACTTAGTCCAATCCAGTTGAATTAGAATTGTAATTAGATAATTTTGGATGGAACTGTATTCACAACTGAAAATAAAATTGATGTATCAATTAAAAACATAGGTTAAGAGAGAGTTAAAAAATGTTTTTTTCAGGCAGTCAGCAGGGAAGTGACAGGCAACTTTGTGATTTCCCCTGCAAGCGTCAAGACATTGATGGGTTTGATTTTTGAGGCCTCGGATGGTGTAACTCTGGATGATTTAAAGATCGCACTCCGGCTGACTCATAACTCTGAGCAGAACCGCCAGTGGTTGAAGTCACTCTCAGTAGTGCTGCAGGTAATTTAAAATTCTCTTGACTTTTAATCCTGCGACTCCTCCAGAATAGAGCATCTACTGTTCCTCACCACGGCACTCAGATGGTCCCTTATCTCTTAAACCTCTTCCAGGATTTGCCTTCTCCTGTTTAGTTTATCCTTGTTTAATGTCCCGCTCACCTTTTCCAGTGTTTCATTCTATACCTCCTAAGCATGTTGTCCTAAGGCTGACTTTGCCTGGTTAAATAAAGAATTGTTCATTTCATTTCATGTTGTAAAACTTTGTATCTCAAAAGAAGTGATGTCCTCAAAAGAATCTATATATTAAAATTATTGGGTTTTCTTTTCCGAGTAGGTTTTGGCTCTTCTACCGGAACGAATTTCATAATGTTGGTCTTAAATGAAAGGGATGCACGCAAATATTTGCCGACGAGCATCGGCGTTCATTTATCTGACGTATAATTGGAGTTATGCATAAGATCAACTTCCTCCCTGTACATTTCTTATGGGAGTTAAATTTGGTTTTTCTTTTCTGAATTCGTTTGGCTCTTAAATTCAACGTATGTACAAACAGATTTGCCACCAAGCATCGTCATTCATTTATCTACTGTATTACTCTACCAAAAAACATTATTATTACTACAAAATTATTACTTCAATTATCACCCGTTCTAATTACATACTACACATAACTGCATTAGTAATTACATACTATATGTTTTTGACTAAGAACCTTCAGTGAAATGCCAGCTTTCATTTGAGCTGATTTTTACACATGTGTTACAGAAAATGAACACAAGCCAATTGAAAGTAGATTCTGCAACAAACGTCTACCACTCCAAAGATCTTACGATGAACTCAACCTACATCAGAGCCATCTCTGATATCTACAAGGCAGGAATCGAGAGTTTGGACTTCAAGTCTCCGGAAGTGGCCGCTAACAAGATCAACAGCTGGGTCCATACGCAAACTGAGGGGAAAATACCATCAGTGGTAGATGCAGGTATAGCTTAAATCTAAAGAAAGAAAAGGATACATTTATAAAGAACGCAGAATGTGTGTTATAACATAGAAGAATTTTATAACCATCCCTTGAGTTAATTTTTTGTTTTTCATATTCTTAAACTATTAACATTATTTGGCTAGGTTTTTTTTCTATCACCTTGTACTTTGCATTTTCCTAGTCTAGGCTTAATTAATTTTGACAATGCAACTGTTCTATATGTTATCACGTAAAATAATGTTATGTGCAAATAAATAATGTTTAACGTCTAATGAACATTCAAACTCAAATGACGTGTTTTATTTTGTACGGAATCGAAATCTGTTTAGACCCTTTGAACCCTATGGATTGTTCAGCGATATATCTATTCCTAATTTCTCTTGTCTCCAACTTATTTAATGTACACAAAAATCTAAATTTCAAAACAAGTTTTTAGACACACTCAATGAGGATAAGGAAGATGTAACAAAATGATTTGAGGGGCCACTCACAAATAATTCACTGCCCCCATCAACTTCCACCCGAGACGACCACTATTATAGATAGGCTATGTTAGGTTAGGTTAGGCTAGGTCAGGACCTCTGTCATCAAGCTCTCCGACAGACAGGTCCTCACTGAAGATGCATACTGACCTATCTTGATTTTTCAAACTTTTTAGGAGAGCAGTTTAAATGTTTTTGATCCTATACTTGACATGGTTGCGCAAAAAAGTATAAGTGATATAGATATAGTGATCATATTCTTCGAGTGTTGTGTCGTGGCGTGTCATGTCATGACATGTCATTCTGTGTCCTGTCTAGTATCGCAGCTTCTATATCATAGCACAGGAAGCATCTATCAGGAACTTTCCTATGTAATATACCTCAAGCTTAACTTGACCACCAATATTACAGGAAAGATTGACCCCGAGACGATGGCAGTTCTGGTCAACACTGTGTACTTTGACGCCAAGTGGAAGGAGGAGTTTAAGTTGAGCGACACCAACGAAGACTGCTTCTACTCTGAGCCTGACTTGGCTTGCAACAAAGTTCCTATCATGTACAAAGCAGAGGAGCTCAATTACAAATTTGACAGAGACTTAAACTCCCACGTAGTGCAGATCCCTTACCAGGTAATCCAACTGTGTTTCCGGTATAGTTACGAGTTATTTTTATTGTTAAAATATAATAGGCAATATTACTTAAGATGCACTATTCTTAAATACCCTCTAGATTTGAAAAAAGTGTTTTCAGCAAACTTGCTTTACGGTACGTCCAGAGTGCACGCCGATTCAGATTCAGAATCAGATTTTCGGCGCTTGGTTAATCTGAGTCAGATATTTTGTTGGTGGCCACAGTGGAAGCAGGAAATACGCCACCGGTACTGACTCGGTAGCAAAGAAACAAGTCAGTCGTTTTTATGGAATTGTCGGATGAGAAATTAACATGTAAAATTATAGCGTCTGAAACTGTTGTGAAGTTACAGCCAGTGAAAAATGGTGTTCATGATATTATATATCTCTTTCCCTAGAGCTAGAAATGATATAGCTTCTTTTTATATTGCGTTGAGTGGGAACCATTGAAACGTATTATTAAAATTGGACATCGTTTTGTTAGAAACTGGTGTAACCTACATAAACAAAAAAAATCCTGAAGACCGTTTGGTGGTATTTCTAAAAGTAAGAATAAAAAAAAATAAATATTTTACTATAAAACATAATTTATTTAACTAAATAGTATATTTTATACAACTAAGTAGTATGCGTACGAGCAAAATTTAAATCTGAATCCAGAATGAAGAATTAATTCCGGTAAGCAGGTGCCTGCGCGCTGGCTCGGAAACCGGAAGCCACTATGGACACATCCATTTAAATGCATGTGCCATTCCTGCCGCCAAAAATCTGAATCGGCGCGCACTCTGGACGTACCGTTAGTTTGGATACCTCAAAACCAGACCGTTGTCCAAATTTAAAAAAAATCTTAACCACCAGAAGTTAGCATGAAACTGAAAGGATAGGATACTAAATTATTCAGCCATTATTTCTTGTAATTATTTCAGCCAAGCAGGGTCTTGTTTGGATTAAACGTGTTGAAACAAGACTTATCTACTGAAGGCCCCAAATGTATTCCTTGTTTCAAATCTTATTTTGTGGTCTAGGTTTGTTTTCTGGCAGCCTTTAAAAAATATCATAAAATTGTTTAACACATTTAAGGACCACTTTATAAATGCTAGCAATTGCAAAGTTTTAATGTTTTCTTAGATTAGAAACCACGCTGACCAATAATTTTGTATTTTTTGAAAATCGTACTAGGTACCTGATTTAGAACTGCACAGATCTTTAGTGGTAAAGCACAACTGTTAATTTTAAAACAGATTATTTAATTTTTTTTTCCTATTGTTTAACTTTATTACATGTAGTAAAATTCCCTGGATTTTCCTTTAAGACTTCAACATTTTATGTAGTGAACTATTGTGATTTGCGAGTTTTTTTATTAGTGTTAACTTAGTACATTGATTTCCCAGCTGAATCTAACTTTACGTCAGGGCCAATATTTTTGCAAATCTCGTTTTTGTGATTATTATTTTATTTATTAGATTTCTTTTCTTAGAATTGACACAGAGGCAACAGAACTTTAAATGGTTGGTAACTAGTACCAAAACATGTTGTTTGCCTCAGGACGAAAGATTCTCAATGGTCCTCGTAGTTCCGGCTGCTAAAAATGGGCTGCGCAGGATTGCCAGAGACGTTAGCAAACTTACATTCCCAGCACTCATCAACAAGACTAAAACTACAGAGGTTCACCTCAGACTGCCAAGATTCACCGCAGAATTTGGGGCTGATATCAAAATGATCCTGACTAAGGTACTCATCTGTTACAACTTATAAGTGCTTTTTGAGTTCCGTAGAAACTTTAGTAAAATAATACAGTAGAACATAGTGAACCAAGGGAATCAAGGAAACGGTTTTGTTATCGAGGCACTCATCTTTTAGAGAATTAAGTTAGCTAGCAGTTGTGTTATCAAGGTTGAATGGGAGGGCAACTTCGTCATCTTTGGAATAAGTCTAATTAGAGCAATGCTTAAGCTTACTTTTTTCTAAAATTATACTTTGCAGTGTAGTATCTGAAAGTGTCACAAAGTTTAAAATAGGTTGAAAAAAATCTAAATTAATAAAACACTTGTGTGGTTGACCATTCTCTTTTCTTCTACCTACTGTATTTTCTTGTACATTTCAATGTATTTTTCTATTAATTCTACTGTTGAAGACTTTAACTGATCTTTTCCAGAGATAATATATAAAAGATAACTAGCGTTTTGAAAAATATGAGTGAGATAGGAAAAAGGTGGTGTATGTAGTACCGGAGTCTGAATCGATGATGTTTCCTCCAAAACATCTGATCTGGTGAATTCTTGAACTGTTCAATTCATTTACATGAACATTTATATTTTAAAATGAATGTATACAAGAGTATATTTTTTTCCAGTTGGGACTAGGAACACTGTTCTCTGAACAGGCCAATATCCCATTTATGATCAACAACAAGCAGGCCAGAATAACCGATGTCGTACATAAGGCCAAAATTGAGGTCTCCGAGAAAGGGACAAAAGCTGCAGCAGCATCTGGTGAGACAATTGTGTTTTATTAGACAGTTTACACTCTGTAAACAGGGTGCAGGAAATTGAGTAACATTTTGGATTAAAACTCTTTGCAAGAAATTAAAAATTCAACTAAAATTCAAATTATTGCGTTTGATAGAGCTAAATGATCTATAAAAGTGTAATATAGTGCACAAGGCATGAAAGAGTGCAAGAGCACATTTCATGTAAGACTAAGACACGATTGCTTGTACCCATTCACCAACAACTAAACTGGAATATACAACAAGTTCATACATCTCAACCTGTTACATTGGTTGTGAATAGTGGGCGAAATGGCACTTTGCTGCACACAGAGAAATGTTTACACACAAGCCGTAGGCGAGTGTGGAAAGTTTCTCAAGTGCAGCAAAGGCAGTTTGCTCTCGTGTTACACATTATATTTTTTCTACAGTTAATAAATAGTCAAACGTTAAATCCAAATTTTGAACAAAATGGGAAACGCTACACCAGCTGATTGTAGTCGTAGTATCTTTAAGTGTTGCCAACCAAGCATACATGGATTACGTGCGACAAAGTAAAAAGTGTGTGGCAAAGTAAGTCAATGCAGCAATTAGCAGCTTTCTATACTATAATCAGTGCAAGGAAGCCCACTTTGTTGGGTGACTGTAGGAAAAAAATATTCTGTTATCATTACAAAATGAGAAATTCCACAAGCCATATTACACCATTCCTGTGAATAGGTGGCCGGTTTATGGGTAAACCTTTAATAATTTAATGGTTATTTAACATGTTTTAGGCCTACAATCTTTTTTTTTCCTTGTTATTAGATTGTTGGATAATCAAAGTTAATTTAAATTGGTTCATTAAGTTTTTTGCTTATTTTATAGGCTTCTTCTAATTTGTGTAAATGACGATTTCTTCAGGTGCTTCAGTAGTCCCACTAATGTCCGGAAATGACCCAGCGTTCATCACGGCCGACCACCCGTTCTACTACTTCATCTACGAGACAGAGAGTGGAAGCGTATTGTTCTCCGGCCGCGTTTCATCTCTGAAAGGGCAGCCCGGAACTGGCGCCAAGGACGATTACGAGACTGTCAACCTAACTCCTCTATCAGGGCCAGGCGTTGAAAATATGAAACCGAGGCCTATTTCTGCCCCTCGTCCTGCCGGTACTTCCCGTCCGAACGGACCAGGCGCCATGTCTTCGCAGAGACCAAACTATGTAGGAAGTGAGAATCACCCTTACGACATAAAAGGTCAAGCAACATCGCCGACACAACCCTCATCTCCATCAGAGTCGTACGGCAACCCTATTATGTACCCCACTGCATCTGAGTACTTGTCTAAATATGGACAAGACCACTACCGTGGTCGTAATCTTGGTTCTCACAAAAGGACCAGCGCCAATCATCAGTGAAAAATACTCAGTTATATTTAATTTGAAAACTGTGATTATGCGCTGGCAAAATGAGACTGCCATTTTGAAAAGTGATTAAGCAGCTCATTTTTAAGAATGAGTGTTGCAAACTTTAGTGAATGGAGTTCTATGAAATATGAATAGCCTGCTAGATCAGGGCTTACAAATCAAGTGTTTTGTTGCACATTTAATGATGATTTAATGATAAAAATATAGAAGAGTCCAATGGAGTGAAATTGTTAATGTGACAAAAAGTAATAATGTAATAAAATGTGATTTTAGAATATGATAAGACTATACAAAGTAGAGTTTTTATAACAGGATTTTAACTTATTGTCATACCTTGTATTTATGTATTTAAAAAAAAAAATATTGTTAGAGTGCTTGGATCAGAAAATATATACAAAACTTTTTAAAATACAGATTTAATTTGGTTATGTTCCTACCATATAAGTTTATTTAAAACATCCAGTATCTAGTTGTCTATTCATTTGTATGATGATAATGTATAATTTTTAAGGTATAATACCTGATGTTCTGAAATGTTTAATGTTTTTTTTAATGTACTGTGTTTTACAGTATACTTCCTTATTATTCTTTTGTATCCTCACACTGATGTGAGACAGGGTTCAAGCAAGTAGGACAGTCACCTAAGAAGACACTTTGAGGATGGGGTGAAAAAGTTGTACTATCCTCGAAGTAAATGTTGGGTCTTCATTATATTCAACCACTTACCTGGCAATAATCGACTAAGTTTGGCCGTGCCCACAGGTTGTGAGGAGGGTAAGTATCAGGTGGCCGACGATTCGGGGGGAAAACCGATGTTTTTAGAAAGGCATTATTTTCCACCAAAATTGGCCCTTTACTCTATTGCCCTGCACCGGGCACAAGTCTTCTTATGGTTTTTTTACTGTAGGCCTACATCCTTAAGTAGTAGGCCTATATAAATAAAATATGACTTGACTCACATTTCGGAGGTATAGCTTTGGCGTAGTGGGGTTCGTCTAGACTACCAGGTCCCGCCATACACCATTCTGGGACGACATGACACGTCTGTCCCGGATCTAGTGGCTTCTCTTGTAGCAGGATACCGTAGATCCTCCGTCGGATAACTGCTGTTGCCTGAAAATAAAATTCCATTGTTTCTAGTCTTCTACAGTTTAGCTTTAACTCGTAGAGCTCCAACATCTTGTATATTGTGCCCAATTTTAACAGACAACTACCTAAATTACCTATGAGAGTGTAACCTTTGACTATTGATACAACTAGACATTCCATCCCGTGATAAAGCTGTCGCCAGTTTTAAAATTGAAACGTCGTAGTTCACATGAGCCACCTACGGATTGTGCTGATGCAAATTGATTAATGTCAAAAATACACAAACTTTTTTACCAAGTCTAACTTATGGAACAACATAACTGCTCCATTATGTTTTCTTCCCATTTGGTCCTTATTAAAAATATGCATTTTCATACTTTTGCTTGTGTTTAAAGTCATTATCTTGTAATTTTTATGAGTAATTTTCTTAGTCTTGTATGTTCTCAGTGTTTTAGGACCGGCTTCTGTGACATGAGTAATAAATTCCCTTTTTGTCAGCTCAGAGTTGAACCTTTTGTTCGATAGTCAACGCCTGTCTTGTGATTTGTCATCAACTCCCCCATACGTCTACTTCCAGCAGATGTTAATTACGGTTAGCAATCCAACTTTTTTGAGTGACTCCTTTTGGCAGTATCCTATCCTGAAAATTAGACCAATTTGTATATACCAAGGCAAAAATGTAGTTCGGATTCCACTATAAACCGTAGGTCCCTTTGTTGCCATTAGCTATATGGGCTATTAATTAACAGCTGTGTCTAAGGAATAAGTCGGCCTTAGTCACTAAAAAGACTACAAGATCGCGCCACTCATCTCCATTCATACTTGGCTTAAAATACCTACTTTGTATGGTCGCCATTTCATTGAAAAGTATTAATGTATTAAAGTATTCAAGTATTAAAGCATAAATTGATCTTTGGTTTGATTTAAAAATGTATTTTTATTACTTACAAACAAAGAAACAGAATGCTAGTTTGCTTTTAATACCTAAAACTAACTATCTTCCAGTTATAATCTTAGCACTAATAGACCTGATCCTTCAATGAAATAGTTTCAAATATTTTAATTCATTCGGAACCGTTAATCAACTTCTCATAACCCAACACTATGAGTGTGAAACAAACACTTTTTTGCTCTTGAAGTGTAACGAGCTATTTTCCCTAGGGGGGTATATTTTTGCTATTTGGCCGCGCCATGGTTGTTGAAGTAAGCAAGCGGTGGCGGCGAACCTGGCCAGCGCCCTTTGACCCGGCTTATCAGTTCGGATAAGCTTGGGTATCCTGGAATTACCGGACAGCCGAGAACGGACATTCTAGTCGTGGATCCCGTGCAGTGAAGAGCGAGCGTGTGTCTAGTGAGACGTCCAGTTGTGTACGCGACAGTGGTGTCGGAGTATGCTGGTGGTGTGATCGCGCCGAGTGTTGGTGTAAGTTGGGTACAGACCCACTATTGGTGAGTGGACGACGTTCCTTACATTTTGGTTTAAGAGCTGATAGTTGTTACTAAAACATTCATCTCTGATTTCATTGGTTGAGTTGTAACCGTGCTAGTCAAAGCCTGACGATAGTTAGGATTTATATTAGTCAGGAATAATATTAAAGTGTATTCCTGACGGTTCTGGGCAGGTGCTAGAGCGCAAATAATATAATTTAATTGACTGTAGTAGATATTATTTTGCGTTGTACCTAGAGTTAGTTATATTACTAATAACTCTGAGGCCCGACAAACCTAGGCTGCACGATTTAGCGTGCGTAGTTGGAAGCACGAGGCCAGTAGGCTAGTAGCTAATATTATTAGCCTATTAACAGAAGCCCAGCTAAGTAACATAAAGTTGGTAGTAGCAGTAGGGTTGGTATTGATTAATCATTTAATTATTTTAATTTAACCTGAACAGCTTGCTTAGTAATCCAACACGTTAGCTTGGTAGCTTGGATAGCGGAGTACCGGCTATCAGATAATATATTTATCTAGTGTTTGGAACGTATTTAATATTTATTTATCTGCTACTAAGTAGATCAATATTTTAATAGTGCAATTGCCATTTAGTTTTGCTTGTTTGGCTTGGTATTTATTGAGACCAGCTACTAGTGGTGTAGTCACTCTACCTATAGTGTACTTGTATATTATTATGTGGTACGATTATTGAGTGAACTGTTTGATTCTTAGCTTGGGCATTAGAGTTGTGTATTGCAGTTTAGTGGCCTAGTAGACCCCGCCTGGTGATAACTCGCGTTGTGGTTTTTATTGGCAAGTCGTCGTGTAACTCACCGTGTTTTAGGCACTCTGGGCTTAACTATTGGATAGTTAGGACGAAGCCCGAGTTGCGTAGTCAGCAACGACCCCCTAGGAGTGTGGAGAATCGGCGTAGGCCTGGTAGTGATTATTGCACGTTTGTTTTGGTGACTTGTTTTTGACTTGTTCACAGTGCCCGTGTATGAGCCAGTCCTATACCGGTTAGACCCGGCTTTTGGCCTAGTGGTTTCCCTGACCTTATCGCAGACCCTGGAACTTTACCCAGCCATTGTAGGCTGAGCTATCCCGGCAAACGGTGACGACTGCACTTTTAATATTATTTTCCCAGTGCAGAAAACATCGTCGCAAGATGGCGCCTGCGAACAGGGACTGAGGTTGGCAGTGGTGCTGAGTTGCTGACGTATTAACGGCGCCCGAACAAAATAATTTTATTTGTGCAGATTTGCTGCGGACTTGAGCAGATTGGCTGCGGACCTGAGCTGTTGAGCAGAGTTTTAGGCAGACCTGCTGTGATTTTATAGTCGGTTGGGTAGGCCTAACCTGATTTCTGTTACAGCGTGGTGTGTTGTGAACCCTAATTTATTTAGTGGTTGTATACATAGATATTAGTTAGTAATTTAAATTTTGCTAATTAATTGAGCTTTATCATTGAATATTATTTGAGTGAGAACCCTTATTGTGTATTTGTGGTTTGACTTTCACACCCATAATTGGTTTGATTTATTATTTTGCTAATTAATTGAGCTTTATCATTGAATATTATTTGAGTGAGAACCCTTACTGTGCATTTGTGGTTTGACTTTCACACCTATAATTGGTTTGATTTAATAGTACGGTGTTAAATAGATTTTAATTGGTTTCGCTCTTATTTTTGCGGATTAGTCGTGGTATTTGGATTTTAAATATGGTTGTGACTACGAGTACGACGTCTGTGCTAGGCGGTACGCCTATCACGTCTGCTATTGTTACAACTAGTTCTGGGGTTAGCTCCGAACTGTCGGTGATGACGACGTCGTCATTGTGGCCTGCGTCTTCGCCTGTTTGGCCGACTATTTCATCGGTCGTGGGTACGACGGTAACAACGTCTCTGACTTATTCCGCGCCAGCGACTATGTCCTTGGGGTCGCAGCCCCGGGACGGTCGCGTGGGTTGGATCTATGACCTCTCGAAAGGGGAGCTCATGAGAACGATGGACCAGTATGGTTTGGTGACCACTGGGACTTCTGCTGAATTACGGCAGAGATTTTCATCGTTTTGGAAGCAGCGGAATGCCCGTCGGTACAGCGATGATAGGCTGTGTACGGCTGGGGCTGCTGCACCGACATATGTACCGCCGGCTACTACAACTGTGGAGCTTCCTGACCCCCTGAGAACCGTACCTCAGGTAATGGGTAATGCGGAATCGAATCAAGCGGAGATAGTGGGACTTAGCAGGGAGTTAGAGGTGGTTAAAGAGATCCTTGGGTTGTCTTTGGAGACTGATACCCGGACTCTTAGAGAACATCTGGCATCGGTGGTGCGACAGGCGAGAGGCTCGCCGAGTAATGGGGTCGGCTATGGGTTCGAAAGACCCGCCAACCCTACGTCCCCTGTTGTGGCTGCTCCAATACCTACCTTTGGGTTACCTAGTAGACCCGAGGGATGGCAGCGGCCCAATGATAGTTCTGAGAGACCAGCCCGGCCTTCTAGCTTGGAGCTGCCTCGAGGCTCGGATATGCTCTCAAATGAGGCCAGCAGGGTGGAGCCAAAGGATTGCTCCAAAGTATGCAACACGGTACGGAAGTGGGGTTTAAGGTTTGATGGCCGACGAGACCCTGTGTCGTTCCTGGAGCGCCTTGAAGAGCTGATGGTCTCGTACTCTATAACATCAGAGGACCTGCTCAGAGCGCTGCCGGAGCTGTTGCAAGGCTCAGCGCTTCTATGGTACAGGAATTGCAAGGAGCTCCTGTATTCATTCGACGCTTTTCGGCATCAATTTGAGATCCAGTTCCTTCCACCTGGTTATCAGAGGAATTTGGATGAGGAGATCCGAAAAAGGACACAGGGTGAAGGCGAGCACTTCCGGGACTACGTTATTGCCATAAGTACCTTGCTTAGGCGTAGCGGTACGTTGTCGGAGCATGGTAGATTAGACTTAATCTACAGCAATATGCGTCCCGAGTACAAGCTGATGGTACGCCGGCGTGATTTCAGCAACCTGGCCGAGATGGTGGAGTTGGCTGAAGACTATGAGGCCTATCTGCGAGAGAAGGCGGCCTTCCGACCTCCTCCTTCACCGAATGTAGCGCTGGTTTTGGAAACCGCCTACGTTCCCAGGAAGAAAGCTGAAAAGAATCTTGAGACTGTCACGTTCGAAAGAGGTAGTTTTGAGAGACCGTCTCCTGAAGCCAAGTCAGTTGGGCAGCGGGTTAGTTCATACTCGATCGAGACTCGTGTACGAAGGCCCGCAATGACAAGGAAAGATGCTGATGGTGTACGGTGCTTTAGGTGCCAGGAGACTGGTCACTTTGCCAAAGAATGTGGCAAGCCGAGGACCGTCACCTGTTATGGATGTGGCAAACCCGGCATGACGGTGAATCAGTGTGGATGTCGTGCGGGAAACGACAGGCCAGCTCAGGCATCAGGAGGTCAACTGGGCAAGGCCACCCAAAACGAACGACCTCAGAATAGTGGTCCGTGTGGCTCGGAAAACTAATCAGCCTGGTTGGTGGAGTAGACGAGGACCGGCTGATTTCAGAGATAAGGCCCTTTGTTGAAGTTGTGCTGATGGGCAGCGTTTTCGTGGCGTTACTGGACACTGGGTCCGTCGTCAACTTGGTTGGGCGAGGAGTCGCCGAACATCTTCAATGTCAGGGGGTAGAACCTTTTAAGAAACCCTCTCCTCTAAGGATGGCAGATGGGTCACGGTCTAGAGCCGAGTATTCATTCCGATTGGCAGGTGAAGCTGCGGGGAGACGGTGGGTTGGAGACGCCTTATACGTTCCCACTCTTACCACTGATATGATTTTGGGTATGGATGTCATACGAGATCTCGGACTTGTGACGGTCGTGACGGAGGTGATAAGAATGGGCGTGGGTGATGACTGTTCTGGTCAAGGTGGCCGCATAGACAGTGTCAAAATTGGTGACGAAGACCCCGAAGGCCCTTGCAATGGAAATCCCCGTCTGGTTCCTGATGCCAAATCTTTCAGTACCATGTTGGCTGGTAGTGGCTAGTAGAAGAGTTTTTCTTTGTTTTGAGTTTGAGACCCGTGGTAAAAGAGGAATCATTGGGTTAAGAGCCGGAGTATTTTGTTTTGGCCGGAGTTCAAAGATTTTTTTTTCTTTTGGCCGTTTTCTTTTTTTTCATCCCGATGTAAGTGGGGGGTGTAACGAGCTATTTTCCCTAGGGGGGTATATTTTTGCTATTTGGCCGCGCCATGGTTGTTGAAGTAAGCAAGCGGCGGCGGCGAACCTGGCCAGCGCCCTTTGACCCGGCTTATCAGTTCGGATAAGCTTGGGTATCCTGGAATTACCGGACAGCCGAGAACGGACATTCTAGTCGTGGATCCCGTGCAGTGAAGAGCGAGCGTGTGTCTAGTGAGACGTCCAGTTGTGTACGCGACAGTGGTGTCGGAGTATGCTGGTGGTGTGATCGCGCCGAGTGTTGGTGTAAGTTGGGTACAGACCCACTATTGGTGAGTGGACGACGTTCCTTACATTTTGGTTTAAGAGCTGATAGTTGTTACTAAAACATTCATCTCTGATTTCATTGGTTGAGTTGTAACCGTGCTAGTCAAAGCCTGACGATAGTTAGGATTTATATTAGTCAGGAATAATATTAAAGTGTATTCCTGACGGTTCTGGGCAGGTGCTAGAGCGCAAATAATATAATTTAATTGACTGTAGTAGATATTATTTTGCGTTGTACCTAGAGTTAGTTATATTACTAATAACTCTGAGGCCCGACAAACCTAGGCTGCACGATTTAGCGTGCGTAGTTGGAAGCACGAGGCCAGTAGGCTAGTAGCTAATATTATTAGCCTATTAACAGAAGCCCAGCTAAGTAACATAAAGTTGGTAGTAGCAGTAGGGTTGGTATTGATTAATCATTTAATTATTTTAATTTAACCTGAACAGCTTGCTTAGTAATCCAACACGTTAGCTTGGTAGCTTGGATAGCGGAGTACCGGCTATCAGATAATATATTTATCTAGTGTTTGGAACGTATTTAATATTTATTTATCTGCTACTAAGTAGATCAATATTTTAATAGTGCAATTGCCATTTAGTTTTGCTTGTTTGGCTTGGTATTTATTGAGACCAGCTACTAGTGGTGTAGTCACTCTACCTATAGTGTACTTGTATATTATTATGTGGTACGATTATTGAGTGAACTGTTTGATTCTTAGCTTGGGCATTAGAGTTGTGTATTGCAGTTTAGTGGCCTAGTAGACCCCGCCTGGTGATAACTCGCGTTGTGGTTTTTATTGGCAAGTCGTCGTGTAACTCACCGTGTTTTAGGCACTCTGGGCTTAACTATTGGATAGTTAGGACGAAGCCCGAGTTGCGTAGTCAGCAACGACCCCCTAGGAGTGTGGAGAATCGGCGTAGGCCTGGTAGTGATTATTGCACGTTTGTTTTGGTGACTTGTTTTTGACTTGTTCACAGTGCCCGTGTATGAGCCAGTCCTATACCGGTTAGACCCGGCTTTTGGCCTAGTGGTTTCCCTGACCTTATCGCAGACCCTGGAACTTTACCCAGCCATTGTAGGCTGAGCTATCCCGGCAAACGGTGACGACTGCACTTTTAATATTTTTTTCCCCAGTGCAGAACATCTCGTCGCAGAAGAATGGAAGATGCGACAAAGTAGAGTGAACCAGCCGCTTCGAGCACCAATCAATCATCAGAATCATCAGGAATATCCACTTCAAGTCCGTAACAAAAATTATAGCCTATAGGATGTCTGTTCCCTTTCAGAAAAGGTTTGGGATCCCGAATATTCAAAATATTACTATGTATATTTTTTTAAGATTTGAAACAAGAACACCTACCAAAATTTAAGCACCTAAGTTCAACGATTCCTGACATAAATTTTATTTGAAATATTAGCCCATAACAGGCCTATGGTAAAAAAAACTTACCTTAGCGAAACAAGGAAGGTCGGTTTTCCTGAAGTCTTCGATTGAAGTGGAACTCTCAAAGGGTAAGCCGCACATGATAGCGTACACCATGCTGGGAGCTTCATTACGCTTATGTCGTCTGCGAGCCACAGCCAACACCCGGCCCCAGTGTCCTTTGTATGGGCCACTATGTATATCGCTCTCTGGAAACATGAAGTTGAGTAAGAATGGGAACACTATGAATGTCTTTGTTCTAATTTAAAATTTGTGTTCTGAAATGAACTACCGGTACGCTAACCATAGTTGTGCACATCATTATTTTAAGATTACAAATAATACAAATTACAATACCTGATGTTAACACAGCATCGTAGCTTTGAATGCTCGTCCAAACTTGCTCAGCATTATCTGGAGTTCCGAACAAATGAGTTGACAACTCGTACGTTTTGTTATAAAGACGATCACGTCCTATTGGCAACTTGCGGATGTACATTGCCAAGTTTGGCACGAGGACTTTGAAATCAATCCGTTCGCTTGGGAATCTCTGATGCAACATACGAATGTGAAAAGCCTGTTAACAAAGCAAGAAACGTGGGTTGTTTAAATAGTTGGGATGCTTTCATTACCAGGTATGAAAATGCTCAAGATTTTAATACCCTCGGTCAAACTTTCAAAGAGATTTGACGACTTGCAATGTTCAAGGGTTTGTAAAATATGGTACCACAGAAATGTTCTAATGATTATAGATTATTAAACGTGTAGGCCTATTACAAGCAATCATTACATTTTTGTATTAGGTACATATTTTAGGACAGTTTGCTTATTTATATTAGATTTTGAACAGTAGACATTTAGACAAAATAATAGGCCTAGTGTTTTTAGTTGGTATTTTTACATTGCATCCCTTGTTAAATCTAGTTTCAAATATTCTTTGTTTATTCAACAGTTTCTAACCATGAGTATGTTTATCCACTAGTCACATATGTCACCTTTTTATTCCCTAGACTTGCAGTAGGTAATGAAAATCTCTTCTATCTAAAAGTCTGAGCTGCATCTTTAGTAAAGATTAAAGATTCAAATAAAAAAAGTCGAAGCAGCCTTTTAACGCCAACAAATTATTTTATTTAGAGTACAAGATCACATAGTATATCATAGACCTGTATTGTTGGCAATCTAAATATCTTAGTCTACATTCCTAATTCCTATATGTATGCATACATCCTTCCTTTGAATATTATACACTAAGTTATTGGATAGTATCCAATAGTCAATCATCCTAGGCCTATCTAAAGTTCCTAGGATATTAATTTTGTAACGACACCTTGAAACAAGATGTGAGGATCATGACAGATCAAGAGAGGAACTAACTCAGAAAATCAACAAGAGAAATAGATAAAAAGATCCTGCTAGTGCAACAAAATAATTAATTATACAAATTACATTTCATCCAAAATTTAACTGATTTAGGCCTATTTTATCCTTACCTTGATGTCTTTGTGGTCTATGATATCGTTTCCCATCAATGTGGCCAATACAGGCAACTGGGTGACGTGAATTTTCAGGTAGTGAGCCAACGCTTTATGATCGTACAACAATGTAGTCATATCGTCCAATCGTAGTTTCTCCATTGATAAATACCACGCTTCCCTCTTGTCTAGTACGACAAAGTCAGTGTCTTGGCCGAGAATGGCAAAAGCGTTTTTTGTCCTGGCATAGTGAGCGATCTCCTCGTCACATTCGTTTAGAGATATGAATACCTGCAACGAGAGATGCTTGGATTGTCGAGGAAAATATTGGATGTACAATATCACAGGAAACCTACTACTATATCCCAGAATGCTAACCGCATGGTAAAGAGCCTTAAGTACTCGGAGAGAGCTTTGCCTGTCAATTCGTAGGCAGCGCCACCAGTGTTATATTGCACCAGGATAGCAACAATGGTGGCGCTGCCTACGAATTGACAGGCAAAGGGCTCTCCGAGTACTTAACGCTCTTTACCATGCGGTTAGCATTCTGGGTTTCTATAGTAGTATGTTTCCTGTGACAGTATGCTTAAATCTATACTGGCTTCGGTTTTGACCACCATGGGGCTTCATGAGGATTTAATTTGCTAACATTCAAGACAATAATCAGCTTTTTTCTTTTGCATCCGGTTGTAAGTTTTTATTTTATTATTTAAATTGAATTTTTATAATTATGTTACTATGATTATATGCAACATTAACTAAAGAATATCGGTAGCCTACACATTAACGAAAACTGTGGTTTTAATTTTCTCTAAAATTTTGTAGAAATGTTTTTCTAATCTGTATTATTCGCTATCATAAACTATCCCTCATCATCATCATTATCATAAACTGCTTAGTAGTTGCAGTTTATGATAATTAGTTATGTAAAAAGTTCAAACATGTTCATCAAAAAGTACATAAACTGAACTTTACATTGATTAAAAACTTTCTTTAGGATATGGTAGACTATTAAACTAAAAAAAAACATGGAGAACTAGATATAGTACTTAATGCATTGGCCTACCTCACATCCACATATCGTCTCAAAAATAACTCGGGACAGCTGTCCCATCCCTGGTGGCAAATGGAAATGTGCCCTCCTATCAATTTGACTTGATGGAACCCCTTCTTCTATGGCATCGAGTACATGATACATTGAACCCAGTTTACTAAGTCGTCTTTCAATCCAAGTTTTTCGCTTTTGTTCTACAGTTGGTCCATCAAAAAAGAATACAAGCCGCACTCCCAATCTGGCAAACTGGTTGACGAAAAATTGTGCCTTTTCTCCATATTGTTTCAGCTGACCACCTCCAATCCATTCTAGATCTCCGTACAAATGGCGTATACAGGAATTTCCATCTACTACAATAACTAACTCTTGATCGAAGGGCAACTGGTACCAATTTCTGAGACAGAAAAAAGTTTATGTAAATTAACAGTTAAGCTATACAGAATAGCCTTTGTCAATGGTAGACTATATACTGTTTATAGACAAAAAGTACACGACGCATTGATATTATTTAAAAAACAGGGTAAATTAATATATACTACATAACTGTAATTTTCTAACTTAAATGTCATTATTAGATTAACTATATATTAAACAAACTACACGCATCAGATTACAACAAGATAGTTTAGGAAGATTAATAATTAAGGATCCTAAATAAATAAATAACAGTTTATTTTTCTGATCAACCTATCGGTTACAGTTTCTTAACTGGGCTAGGCTAATATTGATTCAATAAGTAAGCCTTCATTAGATTTTTTTTATTATAAGCAAGTTTGGTTAGATATGTTAGGTTATGACAGTTTAATTTTATACATGAAATGTTGAAAATATCAATTAGGCCTAAGTATTAATCAATATTTTCAATTGATAGTTTCAATCGATATTAGCGTAGCACAGTTAAGAAACTGTACCCCAACTATCTTCTTTAGCTAGAAACAAATTACCAAAAGCACAATGACAGTTTAGATTAATGGGTTTTGAATAGATACCTACAGTGTTTAGATTTAGGGCTGCACTTTACTTTACGTCCTACACTCATTCGAATGAAAGTATCAATCGATATATCAATTATTCGATAGCGATTAATCGATATTACGATTACCTACTCACTATTTCGATTGCAGTATTCTATAGATTATTGCATTGTCTTTGTTTTAATAAGTTATTTACATTTTTGTTTATTTCATTGTTTTTGTTTATATAAACTTACAGTAAGTCATTTTTAAAGAACTTCACCATGAATTATCGAGTATTTTATGTAATCCTGAAAAATTTGTCAAATGGATGCAAGATCAAGGATTAGTAGGCTACCTGATACTCCTAAATGTGACGTCCGTAACAAATAGGCCTAGGCCTATATGAAAGTTAGAATACAAGGTGAAAATCAGGTAGATTTTAGATGTGTCAGAAACGATCTAAACCACACTCACTAAGTTATCTATAAATGCATCAAAAAACACCTTTTTTGGAAATTCTCACTTTTGATTTTTAAATATTTTGACATTAATGTAGCCTACTCCTGGGAGATTTTAACTAGCCTAACTTACATTTAGTATCTAGAATGGGGCTATTATTTAAGTTTGGTTTTTGTTTGGTTTTTCTATCCTATGATAAACTAACTTGGTATAATCATAATTAAAGCTGATTTAACTTATAACTTAATTTTAAAGGAGGCCGATATTAAAAATCATTCGATATATCGATCGATATGTTCATTCCAAGAGGGTAGGACGTAAAGTAAAGTGCAGCCTTTTTTAGTGATTGTGTCACGCTTAAAACTTATCACTTTAAGCCCAACACAAGCCTAAAAATTGTTCCCATCAAATAGCAAATACCTAGCTAGGCCTGGCCTACCTATATTCTTGAACCATATCTTCTATACTGACTCGCTGAGATGCAGGTTGACAACATTTTTCCAAGTAAAACTGAAGTCCTCTAATTCCCATTTGTACTACTATTGGGGGGCAAAAGGAACCTCATAGGAACTGTAGGCTTACTACTAAATTAATTTAGTTGGGCATTATTTTCTGTAACTATTGCACCCAGACAGCCCAAAGCCCTATAAACATTGACTACCTCAAAAAAACAAACCCTGACACAATAGAATTCTTAAATATACTAACGGAACATAACCTGAAACCTATTGAGGTTGAACCTACCAGAATAACGTCCACATCTGAGACATGTATTGATTGGTGCTGTACAAATGTTAACCTATCAAAACTTAAAGTATCATCTATCTGGAACTCAATTTCTGACCATCAGGCTTTAAAGTGTATAGTGGAAGCAGTTAAGATGAAAACTAACCCCCCCATCAAAAGACTAACCAGAAAAATAACAACTTCAAAATTGGATGAGCTAAAAGTATCACTTGGAAATCAAGACTGGTCATACATATATACAACTCTGGATGTGAATAAAAAATATAACTACCTAGTGAAAACTATCCAAGGAAAAATAGAAGAAATCATGCCCAAAACCTACAGAGCCTATAATAACAAAAAAAATAAAAAAATTTTTTGGAATGACAAGCTTGTAAAATTGAGATCTACTTTACGTCAGGCAGAACAAAAATATTTATTGACGAATAAAGATGAAGACAAGGAACTACACAAAAGGCTGAAAAGATACTATGACTTGGAAATTAAATTTCAAAAAAGTAACTCAATAATTGAGAAAATAAAGAATGCCCCCAATAAAAATAAAGAACTTTGGACAGCCATAAATAGAGAAAGGAATCCCAATAAAAAACAAAACGAAGGGATAAAATTAATAGATGAAGACCAACTTATCAGCGACCCTACCAAGATATGTAAATTATTCAACACTCACTTCATCACTCTTGGCAAGAAAAAACCTACAGAGACCCTAAATACTGATTTTGACAACCTACCGGACATGACACTACCCAAACCAGACTCTCTATCAGAATTCAAAACCATAACCAAGAAAGAGCTTGAACAAATGATATCTAAGCTACCCCCTAAAAATTCCTCAGGGATAGATGAGATAACAAACAAAATGGTAAAGCATTGCAAAAATCAGATAGTTGAACCACTTTTAAATGTAATAAATGCATCAATTAGACAAGCAACAGTACCAGACCTAGCCAAAATAGCCTTAGTCTATCCAAAATTCAAGAAAGGAGAGAAAACAAATATATCAAACTATAGACCAATATCTATCCTTCCAACACTGTCTAAATACATAGAAAAAAGCATACATACCCAATTGATGAACTTCCTAGAAAATAATAATAAAATTTCTCAATCACAGCATGGATTTCGGAATGGTAAATCCACCAACACTGCATTAGCAACCCTTTGTGACAAAATAACTGATATATGGGAAAATAAATCTCAAGCAACCGGTATCTTCTTGGACATAGAAAAAGCATTCGACAGCTTGGACAGAAAAATTCTTATAAAAAAACTTCAACAACTTAATATCACTCATAAAGCATTAGATTGGATACAAGACTATTTAACTAACAGGAAGCAACAAGTCGAAATAGAATACACAAAGAACTACTATGAAATTAAATACAGGTCTAAACTTCAGACAACCAATCAAGGAATTCCACAGGGCTCCATACTGGGCCCCCTACTTTTCTTAACATACATAAATTCTTTTCCCACCAATTTTACAGAAGACAGTGCCTGTATAATGTTTGCAGACGACACAACAATCATCACACCAACAGATGGAAAAAACGTAGAACTTCAAAAATCCAAAACAAACGAAACCCTACAAATCTCTACAGCTACTTGCAACGAAATAAACTTAACAATAAATAAACAGAAAACAATAGTAATAAACTTCAAACCTACAAACCATAACAATGAAAATTCAACTGCAGATGAACACTCACAAACTAACACTAAATTTCTTGGAATAATATTGGACAAAAACCTAACATGGCATGATCACCTTCTAAAACTGGGTGGAAAGCTGTCACAAGTTGTATATGCATTAAGAAGAATTAGAAGACTAACAAACAAAGAAATCACTATAACTGCTTATCATGCAATTTTTTCATCACATATCAGATATGGCATAATAGCCTGGGGCTCTGCAAATGAAATCCACATCGAGAAAATAATAACCTCACAGAAGAAAGCGATTCGGATAATAGAACAAATCGATCAAGATGAACCACAAGCCCACTGCAAACCTCTTTTTATCAAAAACCAAATCCTAACTGTAATCTCCCTTTACCTTTTTGAAACTATTACCTCAATCAAATTAAATTCTCCC
Organism: Macrosteles quadrilineatus; assembly: GCF_028750875.1. NCBI lineage: Eukaryota > Metazoa > Arthropoda > Insecta > Hemiptera > Cicadellidae > Macrosteles > Macrosteles quadrilineatus. The sequence goes on along the minus strand of NW_026542597.1, from coordinate 18,715,325 downwards.
CAACTCAGAACCCAATGTCACAACTACAATATCAGAAACAAAACAAATCTAGACTTAGGGTACCATAGGCTAAACAAAACCAGCAAAACTCCAAACAACATGGGGATCAAAATGTTTAATCTCTTGCCAAAGAAACTCAAAGAAATAAATGAAAATAAAGCCTTTAAAAAACAACTCAAACAATACCTTATTGAACGTCCATATTATAAATTAACTGAATTCATCAACGAACACAAATATAACCTAAACAATAAATAGGAAAGCAATGCTCAATTACACTCTCACACACATACACTATTACAAGAAATTGACGATTCCCCTGTCTACAAGGACGGCGGAGAAGACATCGATGGTAAATGGTAAATGGTAAACTGTACAAAGCTAAAATATATACATCAATACTATGGACTGGTAGCTATAGAACAAGTTATTGTACATTTCTGTAAATTTCTTCGTCCTTTCTGTTTCTTCTATTTACATAACCTCTGACAAAACATAAACAACAACAAACTCTGGCGCAGACAAATTGAAAACGCACAACTGTAACTGAACAGTGAACACTCTGAAGTCTGAACTGAAACTGAACTGCAAAAGATGTAAACAAATACAAAAACAAAACCAAACCAGAAAAAAACTAATAAACAACAACAAATAGAAACTAAACGAAACAGACAGAAACAATCACTCTATTACTTAAAAAAATCACCGTTGGTTAAAAAATCTCCAACTTCCAAGGTGAAAGAGCAATGGCTTACTTTGGATTTTATCCATGAATATACTAATAATTTCACTTAAAAGGATATTATTGCTAAAATAAATCAATCAATATCAAGTAACATATACCATTTACTCTTATACTTAAAGTAATTTAGTGCGTAGATAAAAATTCAGTGGAAGTAGATCTCTCATTAGTTGTAAAACCGCTTAACTGTTATTTTTGTATTATTTTATTTGTGTTGTCATTTTTACCGAGGATACATATATTTCATTCTCGTTTTTTTAATCTAGTTATTGTATTCTATTCTGAGTGTGTTTATACAATTTTGTAAATTAATTAAACCCGTTTGAAAATAGAATTAATAGTTTTTTCTGCTTTAAACTTGGTGTGCTTGTGGCTTGTGACGTTTACTCAACTTTATTTTCCACGAAGATTTTATGATTTGTGCTATTCTGTTTGGTTACTATTGCAGAGGAAATGCTACAGTTTATAATTAGATAGCCTAGTAATAAATAATTTTAAAATATTTAAGTTAGGCCTATGTCAAGTGAAAAAAATCACAAAAAGTAAATAAACAACAAATTGCCCAATAAATCTATGCTAGAAACTGCATAAAAAGGAAAGTCTTCTTGCCACGGCCGCCTTTAGTGGACGTGCTTCTTCACGGCCGCCTTTAACTACAGGCCGCGGCCTGGTAGGATTGGCAACGTCGCAAGTGGTGTCGTTCAGTGACAGACGTCCCATAAGATTACATCTTATGATCGATCTACATCTTGGAGGCAATTTCCTACACAATTAAGGTCTCTTCGTCGAAGCATGTTGCCTTCCACAGTTATGATACGAGGCACAACGAGGACTTCCATCTGCCCTCCCACAGAACATCACTCTTCTCGAAGAAACCTTCGTATGCTGGAGCGAGGTTCTTCAACCTTCTTCCCGCTTCCCCAGATTGTCAAAGAGGGCTCACCTATAACGTTGAGAAGGCGAATTCGGAATTGGCTTGCTGACTACCCAATTTACAGCCTTGAGGAGTTTACGGCCCGTGCAAGACCCCATCTACGATTGGACTAAAAATCTTATCATGTAAATAAAATAAAGAAGAAAAAACAATTGTATTGACACCATTCTGTGCTTGATGCTCACGAATAAAGTACTCTGTATTCTGTATAAGATAAAATTGCAGACAGGTGACATAAGCTCATTATTTCTCACTCTATTGATTTAAATTAAAATTTATGAACATAAATTTATTAAAATATTGAAAATAAAACATACAGAACTGAAAACCGAAACAATATTATTTAAAATCTATATCTGTACATTTTTAAGCGGAGTCAATATGGTCATAGTCCAGTAATCAATCTTTCGTAAATACACAAATACAGTATCATTAGCTGCTTCCAAACAAAACAGCTGTTACAACACCACTTGCGACGTTGCCAGTTCGAAGGCCGCGGCCTGGAGTTGAAGGCGGCCGTGGCTTCTTGCACTGTTTAAAATCAATGGCTAAGTTTTGTTGTTTGGAGATCTGAATCAGAATCGTTTGAAATGAATGACTCGGCTAATTTGGATGATCGATCTCAACTCAATCTCACTCAGTCTCCGCTCTCCTCTCCCTCTCTGAATTAAACTGAAAACGAATTACGATACGATAACTGAAGTCTGCTCCTGCTGATTGCTGATCGTCGGTGGATTTGTGTTATTGAATCTCGATGTTGCAATAAATCGTAGCCTAAAGAAATATTGAAAATAATTTAACAGTTTGTTTTCTTTACCGGTCCAAAAGAGGGACAAAATGTTCTCTTCCCGGTGTTGGAGTTTGATTTTCGTCACTTTTACTTTATGGTGTTTATGCTCATGTTCTCTTGTAAGGTAAGTTTCTTCAACTAGGCCTAGTTTAATGGAAATAAATTCATTAAAGTGGTACAGTTTCTTAACCCTTTGAGTGCCGGAGACTTTATGTCAGGTACTACACTAAAGTGCCATGTGAGTTATAACTAGGCCTACCCAAAAATGCCGGGCCCTTTTTGTGGCTTTTAGCAATACTTCAGTATAAACGCTATAACTTTTTTATTTATCAACCAATTTTATTAATTTTTTTTTTATTTACAGAGAAATAACTACTCTACAATATAACACAATTTATAAGTATATTTCATGCAGCAGGCAGTGTGAAAATGATGAAAAATACATACCTTGAAAAGTTTTTTCAAAAAACTTCCATATTCAATGCTGTGTTTCATGTGAGAAAAAAATGTTTCACTCAATAAAACTCATACCACTCTGTTTTATATTTAACTGCCAACAAACATTCCAAGTTTCATGAGAAAATAAAGTCAAATAATGAGGTAACAACGTTTTTAGTAGTATCATACATTTTTCCTCGGCAGCACAGATATCACACACTAAAGTCATCATGGCCTCTTAGTCCTATTCTACAAATAATTTGGCCTAAACTTATACAATAAATTATTTTAGTGCCAAATCTGAATGATAAAATAATAAAAAGTCATTTTGAGTAAAATAATAACATACAAAAAATATTTACAATAAGGCGATACTGTTGGCGAACATGTTTTAGCATTGGTGTTGAGTGACACACTTATGGTGCAATCCTTTTTTGCACCTTTTGCACATAAATGTGGATTTCTTTCTCCTTCCACCTTCTCTTGTACTTGATTTGCTGCAAACACAGCAGTTTTTTTCCCGGTTTTCTGGAATTTTTTCGACTAATGGGCTGTCTGCGTCGCCACCACCGCGGGAGATTCTGGTCGGAGTTATGTTAGTTATGTCAGTTATGTTGGGTCTCATTTCTTGGATAACTAACCATTCTTTGGCCAGTTCCTCTACAATAAATATACTGTAGGCCAGCCTGTTCATTGGTTTATCAGTGTTAAGTTTGTACAGCAGGTAGGAGTTGAGGAGCATACGGCTAAAAATATTAAACGTGACCTTCTTCCAAAATTTTAAAGTTTTTCTGTCATCTAAGTATTGGTAAAGCATTTGGTCACAGCCATCTACTCCCCCCATGAAGTCATTATAGTTTCTAATTACTTTAGGCTTATTTGTGACATGAACTGACGTCCCCCTTACCCTTGCCCTTCGCTCACTCTCTGCTTTGCCATTGGTTGTTAGTAATAGGACTTGGTTTTTCTGTGATTTTTTTGCCTATATCCTACCATTAAGAGGTTGTCTTTCCTCAAATACTTTTTCTGCCCTACTTCAAATTTCTCTTTCATTACTTCTGGTATTCCTTTTCTTTTCTTTCGCAATGTACCTGTGAGGTTCGTTGCCTGAGTAAGCAAAAACTTTGCTAGTTTTATTGTGGTAAAAAAATTATCCACAAACACGTGGTACCCCTTGCCAAGTAAGTTTGTCATCATCAGTAGTTTCTCAACAACATAGAAACCAAGGCCCTTCTGTGTTATTTCCCTTTTGTCAGGTCCTTTAGCTCCACGATACATAAAGAAGGACATACAGTAGTGTGTGACAGAATCACAAATGCACCATAATTTAACGCCCCACCGATGTCTCTTTTTGGGCAAATACTGTAACAACTGGGAGTGGGCCTTGGTGCTTACCATGCTCTCATCAACTGAAAGGTTCTCACTAGGAGTAAAGTGAAACCTAGATACCCTATTCATGTGGTCAACTATTGGTTGAAATCTAGCGCACGGGTTATACCCAGGTTCGCGCGGACGAGGCAGTTCTGTTGTGTCAACCAAGTGGAAAAACTGGAGGATTGCTTGAAATCTGTTCCTATTGAACATTCTTGGAAACCAAGGCATAAACTGACTGCTAGTCCTTGACCAATAGCAAAATATTGTAGGTTTTACATTTAGGCCCATATTTAGTAGCACTGCTACAAAAGCTTGCATCTCGATTCGAGTTACCGGTCTCCAGGACTTGGCCCTGCTATGTTCTTTGAGTTGGTGGGCATTTGCAGTAATAAAATTATTAGCAAATTTGTTTGTATATTTTACTAGCATATCAAACAAAGAAACAGTAAAAAATAGTTTGAAATAATATATTGGAGATGAATTCCTAGGGGGGCAGTGTTTCACGCCAGACAATTCATGAAAAGTAAACGGATTATTGCCACCAGGGTCATTTTCTTCATTTACTTCTGTCCAACCAGTTCCATCCTCACTATCCTCATTATTTTCAAGATTTTGTTCTTGGTTAGGTGCATCTAACCTAGGTCTACCCCGACGTCTTGGTGCAGGGTTTGGTGCTGGCATAGGCCTAGGATTATCCACTCTATCCTCCTCCTCATCTGTTGAATAATTATTATTACCAAAGGACTGTAATATCCTATCTATCCTACGTTGATTGTTACCTTCATAGGGGTCGTAATCGGGGTCACTATCGGTATCATCCACAAGATCAGAAATTGAGTCACTGTCAGATTCGGCACCAGAACTACTTTCAATTTCAGAAACCTCACTCACAAAACTATCATCTAAAAAGTCGTCATCTAGAGTTCTTGCAATTGCATTGTCACTTAGTGGAGATCTAGATCGATCCATTACTAATAATCAATAACAAAACATCTCGTAAAAACACCGCACATAACCAAACACTTGTTTACAGACAGTGAAATACGATGTCAACAATTACGCGCCAGCTGTGACAGCCATCTTGATCTCTGTGTTACAACATATGAAAACGTAGTACTATAACAAGTGAATGATTACAATTATCGCCGATTCAACGCATTATTTACAAAGAGGAAGTCTTTCTCTTTCAAAAGAATATAAAATATGTGCATATAATCGTCTTTTTCACGTTTTAATATCGCGTTTTTCAAACGTCCGGTTCGTTCTGAAAACGTCCGGTCACCCGGACGTTGGCACTTTTGGCTCGTTCTAAAAACGTCTGGTTCCCCGGACGTTGGCACTCAAAGGGTTAACTGGGCTATGCTAATACTGATTGAAACTATCGAATTGGAAATATTGATTTTAATAATCGATTAAATTAATCTATCATAACCTAACCTAACCAACCAAACTTGCTGATAGTGAACAAAATCGCTTGAAGGTTTACTTATCGAATCAGTAGTTTCAATCGATATTAGCATAGCCCAGTTAAGGAACTGTACTCAAAACATTTTTAATTACAATACAGCTGGTATTCCCAAGCCAATAAAAGTCAACAAAAAACCTAGGCTTAACATTTTGTAATACTATGGTGGGCCCAGGGGTAAAGCTAGTCAAAAGTCACCATCATCCTATAAGGCCTAGGGTAGACCTTCCATACGAGCGTCGGGTGGTGGCCAGCGAGCTGCAACCTGAGCTTAGTTTAGCCTACCTACTTGTACAGGTGGTGGGTAGGCCTAAGATAAAGGCGGCCATTTTCTTAACGCTTAACTTATTGAATTTCCCTGGTTGTATTTAGGTGTGCAGAACTGCAGGATGAATTACAGTACATATAATTTTACTATCCGACAATTGTCTGTTAAAAAAAATTTAGTTTAAGTTATAGGCCTAGGCCTAAGAGGCGTAGGATACAATAACTTACTTAGGCTATATAGGTAGCCTATATACCTTTAAGTTAATTTAAATGGCAACCATAAGAAGGTAGGTATTGTATGTAAGCCAAAAATGAATTGAGATGAGTGGCACGATCTTGGAGTCATTGTTAGTGATTAAGGCCGACATCCAGCCAATGGCAATTAAGTGACCTATAATTTATAGTGGGATCCGAACCACACTTTTGCAAAGTTGTAAATGACTTCTTGATCAGCATTGTACGTGTTATTAAATTTATGGAAGTAAATATAAAAGAAACGTCTTATAACTTAACACCTAAAATGTATAGCCTATTGTTTCTTTTATTTAACCTACTTTCCGCAAAGTTGTAATCTACGAATTAGTCTAATTATCAGGATAGTACTCGGGATAGTCATAGTACCGGTACCTAAGTTAATCACTATAAAGTGTGGACGTTATCCACAGTTAACTTAGTGACCCCCAAGTACCTAGCCGGATTTACGGGATGACCCCATGGTCCCAGTCATGGATAGTGTCAATGAGAGTAGGTCTAAATTAGGCTACAACCGATAAATACCCCCGCCGCAGCAAACCTGCCGACTAAGCGAATTTCCATTTGTCTGAATTGATTTTCAGTTAAATATATTTTAATAACATTAGGTTTAACGAGTACCTAGGTTTGCTGCTACAAGGAAACTAATAAAGTGTGTTTTTGAGTTAAATATTGATAGCTTAGTACAAAATAAATAAATTTGCCAAGTTTGATCAAAATATATCTATAAACAAGCAAACTACAACATTTGACAATATTCTCCATAAGAATAACATGGGAATTTTAAATTTACAATTTGTTTTATTTTCTCCGTTACTAATAATCGAACAAAAATACTTTTATATACTAAATTTTTTTTTTTTAAGCTCTTTAAAAAGGTCTAAAGAGAAATCGGGAAATTTTGTGTTTTGAGGGTCAAAAGTGAGAAAAACCAATTTTTACCCCATAAAACCCCCCGTAAAGCCCCGTTCCCATGGTCCGATCGTGCTGGTTCGCGAACTCATTCAAGTTTATCCCGCTTTACACCTTTAAACCAAATTTCATCAAAATCGGACAAAAATTACTCAAGTTATCGCGTTCACGGACGTATATATATATACTAGCTGACCCGGCGAACTTCGTATCGCCTAAGTTATAGGTTTCCCCTAAGACAGACCGATGGAAAGAAAGTACCGTTACGTTTAATTTTCAAGATGATCTCGTTCGCATCGCTCAATCACGTCCTTGTTGAAGTTCGTTCGCTACGCTCACTCACCTTTGGGTTGGAGCTCGTTCGCTACGCTCACTCACCTTTAGGTTGGAGCTCATTCGCTGCGCTCACTTGCCTTCAGGTTAGCTCGTTCGCTACGCTCACTCGCCTCCAGGTTGGAGCTCGTTCGCTGCGCTCACTTGCCTTCAGGTTAGCTAGTTCGCTACGCTCACTCGCCTCCAGGTTGAAGTTCGTTCGCTACCCTCACTCACCTTTTGGTTGCAAATTAGCTGTTGTCATAAATGTAAAAGAAATAATAGTGCTGCACCCTGTTGGTAATCCTTGTAACTTTAATGGCTATTGAACATCATAGAACAGAACCAACTTGTTTAATTGAAACAGCTGTTAAGATTCATTAATTCCATTTCTCATAAGGTTAACATGGGAATCTCCAGAGCCACTGGGGCGGAGCCCTTTTAAGAATTTCGAAACGGGAAATAGTTTACGTCCGATTCGCATACCTACAGAATTTAAACACCAAATTTCATAACGATCGGTGAAGTCGATCTGGAGGAGTTTGCAGACAAACACTGTGACACGAGAATTTTATATATTAGATATATGTCTATATATATATATTATATATACATATATAAAAATTTGAACGAATGGTGTTTTTGGCCTCTGGGGACATCAAAATGAAAAAGTAAATCGGTCCCGGGTCTAGGTCTTACCGTGCCACCTACGGTAATAGCTACTTCCCTATAGGGAAATTCTCTACCGTAACAAGAGGAGAAGAGTGTTTGATGAATATATTCAATACCATCATCTAAATTCTGTAACTTAAGGAAGATGATGATAGGTTCTTTGAACACACGAGGAAATCCATCCCTAACTTACTTTCGAATTAATATTGAGCAGATTGAAATGGAGTATTGAGAATAGAAGGGCAGGTTTACAACAGCACTGTATGGTTTACAGAAAAACTTAAGCATCTCTCATGTTAGTGGAATTTTGACGAAAATGGGTCTCGACTTGACACCAAACTTAAGTCCGCTTTGTGGCACCACTTATTGTCGCTCACCGCTCAGATAAATTGTAACTAAGCCATTTTCAACAATTTTACTTGCAATGAAACCCTATATCTCAGAGCAGCGCCACTTGTATCGTACATGAGGCCTTAGGCAAAGATAATTTTTTTAATAGTCCTATTAATTTTTTTGCTTATTTTCATCATTGACATTTTACATGTTTTTTGGGGGCTAAAAACTTTGATATCTTACTCCATTTAGTATTTATCAAAAATATTGATTCAAAAACTATTGGTAGACCTACGATATTCTCAATGGTAGCAATCTAGGCCTAAATTAAATAACAGTTCCTTTTTTCTGGATTTTTGTGCCAGAGACATTTTGTTTCAGAGAGCAAGTTAAGTTCATTTCAGAGAGTAAGGTTACTAATGTTTTTAACAAAAAAGGGATAGTAGCCTATTCTAAACTCATCTAACTTAATTGTTGTGGTTATTCTTGAGAATCCCTCCCACACTGAAGTCCAAGACAGTAACCCCTAGGCTACCAACACAATATAGCCTATGAGGGTGACTCAGAAAAACTTAAATACAATGTTATTTGTTTATAAGCTTACAAATCTACATTCTACACTCATCCTTCACTCATATTTGGATTAAAATACGCACCTAGAAGGCGTTCCCATCTCAATGATTGATTGATACTCTCTGATACAGGACTTTGGGTTATTTTCATTGCAGGGTTCCATTGTACAAGTTCCAGTCTGTGAGAGACCAATTACGAGATGTCGGAACAGAGATGGCCAATATTAGGATCCGCTATGGAGACGGCCCACAACCCGAGCCACTGTCCAACTATCTCGATGTATGTTTTTAATAATATTTACTATTTGTTTTTTATAATGAGTAGGCCTAGTGTTAAAGTACTTTATATCTAATAAGATTTTTAGAGTTAAGATCTAATAAGTTTTGTTAAGTATTGTTGCCTATGTTCTTGATTAAAATGTTTATGTCACCCAATGCATCTTGCCACCTTGCGTGGTATCTTCTTGAGCTATTTGTTAAAAGACGATTGTTTCTGTATTTACAAAAATATTTACATAGGTACTATCGCTGTCAAGTCAAGTGAACAGCATGGCAACAGACACATGGGGAAGTGTTTAGCATGTGGTTGATTTGTTTGAATAATTTATTTTATGTTCTGTGTCTTATTAGTAAAATAATTTATTTTACATACATATTTAAACAACTGACTTAGTCGTATGCAAGTGAATCAGTTAAACTCAAATTTTTCCAAAGCAGCAAAAGTATTGTCTAAAATGTAATTAACTAAAATTACTCATCAATTGCCTAAAAAACAGTTCTACCTGATTATAATGTTCCTTGTTTTCAGGCCCAGTACTTTGGACCCATTTCTATTGGATCTCCGCCCCAGAGTTTTAAAGTGGTGTTTGATACTGGCTCCTCGAACTTGTGGGTTCCCTCGAAGAAGTGCAGCATCATGAACATTGCTTGCCGTGAGTCTGCTGGCTTTATTTTTCTAAAAATATACGATCCCACAAAGATAATTTGTATGCGGTCAAACGGCTTGTCCAACGAAATATAGTAGATCAGATGATACTCGTCTTCTCCATAGAGATAAAGTTTATAGGAAACAACTGTCAATTATTGTTAGAAGTAAAATTTTTGCCTACAGTTGAAGGCTTTAAAATGTCAGTATATAATTCAAATAAAGTAAACATATAAAAGTCAACATTGCCAGTAAATTCATAAAATTGGGTCTAACTGAAAATAAACCGATTGCCTCATTTTTAACAGCTTGCCCCCTTTATTTTGGTTAATTAGGTATCTTATTATTATTTACACTCTAAACTTGATAGGCTATACACAATTTTATACACTGCAATTCAAAATAGTAAAATTAACTATTTAATTGATAGATAAATTTAAAGAATATTTGTACAAAACCAATTCTTGTTTGCAGTATGGAATTTTCTTGTCGTAAACAATTTTCTCTTCATATTTCTTGATTAAAAATGTAAAAGGCATATTTTAATTGTAATTGGACATCTTTGATCATTAATTTACTATTGAATCAGTTTTGCAGCCACGACTTGTTATGATTTCAGCATTGTTGACATTTGAACTGAGATAAGGATGATCTGGTGCTATCCAAAGATTATAGAATTTACTATAAATAACAATTACACTAAAAACAATTATTATTATGATTTCTAAGCCGTTATCTTATTGCATCTCTCGAGTGCACATGTGAATTAAAATTATGTTTCACTTTTAAAAAACTAGCCTACTTCTGTTATCAGAATCACATGGCCCTAATTCACTTTCTTTTATTGCCCTTATTGATGATGTTACTGTACTGTATTAAATCTTGACATTCAACAAACATATTATAATTGTGTGAGAATTTAAACAAGTAGGTTAATACAAAGAGACAAAACTAATAATTAATCTGGTTACTTTTAGTTTTTAACATTTAAGTACCTATTTATTTTATGGATGAAAATTTAACCCTGACAATTTAGGATCAATACATGTGCACAATTATAAGGTTGTGTGCCTTGTTTGGGTTTAGGGGAATCAGGAAGACAACATATGGCTTCCCTAACAATCTTAGAGTCAATACTATTAACATAGAAATATAAAGTAATTAACCTATTTTTCACCACACTATGATGTTTTTGGCTGTATTACATACGTTAATTGGTGGCTGAAAGTTACGTTTTGCTGGCCATGCCAGCTGTCATCGTAATTTGGGGACCGAGCAGGTTTTTACATCCCGGGGCCGCAAAATCAGCTGTCCGCTTGCAAATTAATTACACAAACAGTATCCATTCCATAGCATTAAAATAGAATTGTTTTATTTTCACCATTGCCTAGTAAATGTTTATTATTATTTTTGCTGATTCCTTAAATTACTTCTTCACATGACCTTAAAGTTGTGTTGACTATCAGTTTTTATTAGTATCATTGTGATTAGTTAGTAGTTTGGTGAAAAATAGTGTTCGTACCACGGACCGAAAATGGTTTTGCAGCTCTCAATCGATTTAAGTTCTCGACTTCGTCTCGAACTTAAGAACTATCTCAAGCCGGCAAAACCTCGTTTTCGGCCCTAGGTACGAAATATACTATTATAACAGTTGATTTTTAGTCATTGAAAAATAATGTTTAGTCACCAACAGTATTAGGTTCTTGGGAACTGTATATTTTTAATGTTTGTTGATTTTGCAGAAGTTCATCTAGGGTTGTGCTGTCTGTATTGAACGATTGTATCAACAAATGTATATCCCAACTCAAATTTGTAAAAGTTTTCTTTGAAATCTTTGTTAAATTAATTTATTATCTTTACAAATTTGACAGTTTACAGACTTAATCACTAGTCATTTTCTTCCATAATTTACATGTGGTTATTAACTGGTATATGTAATATCTGAATTGTTTTGCAATTCTGCCAAAAAAAATAATTGCTAATTAAACACCTTTTCTGTTTTATTTTACAGTACTCCACAACAAGTACAACAGCAAGACTTCCTCGACCTACAAACCTAACGGACAGAAGTTTGAGATTCACTACGGCTCGGGTAGTTTGTCTGGCTTCTTATCAGAAGATGTGCTCACGGTGAGTTTATCCTTTTGGAGGAATGCAAATGTAGCTCTTAAATTAGGTTTCTGTGGGTTTCAACAGTTTGGAACGTTCTCATTGTGAAGAATTAACCAACTTTGGATGAATTGCTTAATTTTTATTCCTACATGCAAAGTTGGGTTGAATAGTTGATTCGTACGGGATAAAAGTTTGCAATTGTGTTAGACTAAAATCAAGTTTTGTGATGTTAATTCGTTGATTTATTATTGGTAGTCAAATTTAGGACAGTAATATCACAATTGTACAATCAAACATTTATCAATGCTCTTTCTTTAAAATCCTTTTACGATAAGTCTATAAAAAATGTTATCGATTCTGTTCTATATAGATAAATCAAAAATGTACGGATGTGAGTAAATTTGTGATTAAAACTTAAGACTAGTTTAGTAGTTTTCTAAAAAAAAAAAAAAACTACTGAAAAACAAGAAATGAGTCCAGTTAAAATTTAAATTACTTTAAGTTTGGTGCAGTACACTAGAAGGTTAGTCCAGGCAAATTAGATCAAATATAGGGTGTGCTCCCCAAAAAATCGTCTAAATCTGGAAAGTGTTTTAATACCTTTTGGGGGTCCCAAATAAGACTCCTGTGAGTTTGCGACGGATTCTGAAGTCTGCTTAAGTTTTGGGAGTCGAAAAACTATGAAAATTTTGCACTTTTTTCAGTTTTTTGCTTATAACTCCTAAATAACGAATCTTAAGGAAAATGTTGTTCAAGGGTGTCTTTTAGTGAATTTAATTTCGTGTCGATTGGTGTTAAACACGTTAAAATCGGCCGAGCCGTTTAGCCGCTGTAGCTTTTCAAAGTTGTGATATTTTCATCAACATGGCCAAAAGGTTGATTATTTGACCAGTTTTCGGCTTACAACTCCTAAACGACGCATGCTATACACAAATGCACCTGTAGTTAGTTTGGAAAACACAAAATTCAGCGTATAATGTTTTTTATTAATCAATAACGGTAATTGATTGTTACATACTTTGTATGGTCGCCATTTCATTGAAAAAAGTATTAAAGTTAAAGTTTGAAAATTTTACTAAAATTGGTTACAACGTAGATCCTGTCCTTAAATGGATTATGAATTATTAGATAGTGGTTTATTCCATGATGGTCATCCAGAGGTTTATCTAATAAGGTGTGAAGGGAGTAAGACCCCCCTATGTAATTTTAAGTCTAATATTGTTGTCTGAGGTTCCGAACATTCTAGGATTCATCCCAACCTCCCATTATATACGATCTATCCCTGTATTCATCTTTCAATTTTTGGCTTACATCTTCTAACGCATGCTATAGAAAAAATGTACCTGTAGTTAGTTAGAAGAGCATAAACGTCTGCGTAGAATGTTTTCCAATTCATTAGGATCGGCTTCACCATTTAACCGCTATTGATTGTTAACACTAGATCGGATGTCAACCTACATTTATTCGAACGAGTTCGCGAACAAGTATAATCGGACCATGGGATCAGGGGTTTATGGGGGGTTTTATGGGGTAAAAATGGGTTTTTCTAATTTTTGACCCTAAAAACTTAAAATTTCTAAATTTCTCTCTAGACCATTTTGAAGAGCTTAAAAAAACAAATAATTTAGTATATTGAAATGTTTTTGAATGTTCATTGACTACGGAGAAAATTAAAAAAATTGTAAATTTAAAATTCCCATGTTATTCTTATGGAGAATAAATAAACTGTTCTAGTTTGCTTGTTTATGGATATATTTTAATCAAATTTGGCAATTTTGTTTACTTCATACTAAGCTATCAATATTTCAATTGAAAAAACACATCTTCCCCGTAGCAGCAAACCTAACTACTCACTAAAATTAATGTTATTTAAATAGGAAATAAATCTGAAAATTTATAGGGAATATTTTAGTAGAAATCAAGCTGGGTAAATGGAAATTCGCTTAGCATGCAGGTTTGCTGCGACGGGGGTATTTTCTAGTGGGGCCTTGTCTGAACACCTCCTTAACTAATAGCATTGACTATTGGATTCAGAAGAAGACATCCCATTAGAAGAAGACAAGACGGCAGTGACGACAGTCTGGACTAGCAACTTAATGCACGCGTACCATCCGCCGCGCAGTTAATTTGTGGCCACACGTGTATTTGTAAATAATGTATTTATGTGTTGTTTCTCGTGACGTATTTATAGACTTTATGACGACCTCTTCGGAGTGATATTTATGTTCCTTCATCGCCTGATGATGGCCCCACAGCTGGGCTGAAACCGGTCGCCGCTCATCGGTGACATTTGATCACATTGACGGATTAAAGGTATTTTATCCTCTAGATTAATTTAAATTTGTGATCAGGAGGCAAAAAACAACAGAAATGAAAAAAATAAGTATGTTAAAATTAGCCTTGTTACAATTAGGCCTATATTATACTTAAATCCTACCAACAACGCCATTTATTTTATTTAAATATTGATTAATTGAATAACAAGTGTTCTCAATCATGAACACTTCAAATGGAGTTGACGATTGAGACCACAGAAATTACTGATGTTTTTTTAATTAATGTCAGCATCGGATATGTTTCTTGTAATAAAAAAAAAAAAAACAGACAACGAAGCGTACATGACAGCTACAGAGATGTGTCATTCTGTTCACAAATGATGCCAGTAAATGGTTATGAGCCTCGTGTCGTACACGCGAACTACGGATTTATATGCGAAATAAGCCCTTACTAAAAAAACCGCCCTCGTATTAAATCACAATCTTTCCCTTACTAGTGTATACATGTATCATTGAACCAACACAGTTTAGCCATAAATCCAGCCAAATTCCTGATAATACTTACCTCGATAGTGCAGATATTGCTTAATAGATAATTCAAATATAAAAAGTTATAACAGTTAGTATTTTACAAACCTTTTGGAGTACTCCAGGTAGCCTTTTTTCAGTTTCTTGACTTCAGACTTCTCATTATGCTGTCATGATGATCATCTTCTAATATTTTTCACTTCTATCGTCTCTTTTGCCAGTGTCTTGACTCTTCAAATGTAGATCCAGATGACCTAGGACCACCCTCCCCCTGCTATTCCCACTATTCCCAGAGAAATAAAGGATTATTTCTCCAAACAGAATCAAGTCATTAGATCATCCATCACCACGATGCCCCCCTCTAGCCTACTTCCCCATAACCCCAGACCCTGACTAGCCTACCAATATACTTCCCACTCCCTAACTCAAAAATGTTAACCCTCCCCCCTTAAACCCCCCAATAACCTACTATTTTTTTAAGTTCCATCGTCCCTGTCTAGCCTACTTTATCCCCCTCCCTGTCTGAAAAGGATGATCCAAGGACCTGTTTTACACTTCTCTCTATACAATAAGCCCAAGATTATCAACCCTGAATTGTTACTTAATTCCCTGTAATTAACATGTAAATGCCCTACTTTTAAAGTAGTTTAGTTACGATTTTCTTTTGCACTATGTCTTAAACCCATAAAATCTTTTTCATGATAAAATCATGTTTCTATAAAACTTTTTGTCTTTGTACATACACAGGTCATTAGAACTTCCGACTTTCAATGCCCCCCTCTAGCCTACTTCACCCCATAACCCCGGGCCTTGACTAGCCTACCATGATATATCCCACGTCCCTAAGTAAAATGTTGACCCTCCCCCCTTTACAACCCCCCTCTAACCTACTTTTTTTACTCCCTCTCCCTGGCTAGCCTAGCAAGTTCCCCTCCCTGTCGTAGTCGGAAGTACAAATGACCTGTTCAATAACTTTGAAAAGAAAACCTAAAAATCTTTCTGGTCCGTTTTTGTTCTCAACAAATTCCCTAGCTAACAACCCCCCAACCCCCCTCAAACCCACACACACTAACAACCATACATCTTCTTTTTTGATCCAAGCAAACATCATCTTCTTTTCAGGGAATCTGAAAAAACCGAACATCAATTTTGTGGATAGTAAAAGTTTCAAGATGTCTATAAAGTTAACTAAAATTGCAACTAAGATAAGGTTCTAATAAGACAGAGATAGAAAATTAATTAATTATATTAGTTTTTAATTTACAAATTTGCAATGTTATTTTTTCTTAATGGATAATTAAAATATAAAAAGTTATAACAGTTAGTATTTTACAAACCTGTTGGAGTACTCCAGGTAGCCTTTTTTCAGTTTCTTGACTTCAGACTTCTAATTATGCTGTCATGATGATTATCTTCTAATGTTTTTTCACTTCTATCGTCTCTTTTGCCAGTGTCTTGACTCTTCAAATGTAGATCCAGATGACCTAGGACCACACTTCCCCCTGCTATCCCCACTATTCCCGGATAAAAAAGGATTATTTCTCCAAACAGAATCAAGTCATTAGATCATCCATCACCACGATGCCCCCCTCTAGCCTACTTCCCCATAACCCCAGACCCTGACTAGCCTACCAATATACTTCCCACTCCCTAACTCAAAAATGTTAACCCTCCCCCCTTAAACCCCCCAATAACCTACTATTTTTTTAAGTTCCCTCGTCCCTGTCTAGCCTACTTTATCCCCCTCCCTGTCTGAAATGGATGATCCAAGGACCTGTTTTACACTTCTCTCTATACAATAAGCCCAAGGTTATCAACCCTGAATTGTTACTTAATTCCCTGTAATTAATATGTAAATGCCCTACTTTTAAAATATTTTAGTAACAATTTTCTTTTCACTGCGTCTTAAACCCATAAAATCTTTTTCATGATAAAATCATGTTTCTATAAAACTTTTTGTCTTTGTACATACACAGGTCATTAGAACTTCCGACTTTCGATGCCCCCCTCTAGCCTACTTCACCCCATAACCCCGGGCCTTGACTAGCCTACCATGATATATCCCACGTCCCTAAGTAAAATGTTCAAACCCTCCCCCCTTTACGACCCCCCTCTAACCAACTTTTTTTATTCCCACTCCCTGGCTAGCCTAGCAAGTTCCCCTCCCTGTCGTAGTCGGAAGTACAAATGACCTGTTCAATAACTTTGAAAACATAACCTAAACATCTTTCTGGTCCCTTTCAGTACTTAACGAATTCCCTAGCTAACAACCTCCCCCCCCCCCCCACTCTCACACGCACAAACAACCATATCTTCTTTTTTGATCCAAGCAAACATCATCTTCTTTTCAAGGAATCCGAACATCTGAACATCAATATTGTGGTTAGTAAAAGTTTCAAGATGTGTATATAATTAACTACAATTTTAATTTGATAAAGTTGTAACAAGACAAGTAGAATATTAATTTTTTATGTATTGGTTTTTACTTTGTGCATGATTGTAATTTTAAAATGTATGCAATGTTATTTGTCAACTGCAACAGTGGTTTCAACATTGCTTTGAATATCTCTTTATATTAACAACTGGTTTATATAATGAGCTGAGGCAAGTAGTTGAGTATTGTCACAATGGAGAGTAAAGTCTCCGAAAACTTTAAACCTGACTATCCACTTTGTTCTTCTTGATGATTTGTTCTTCAAGTCTGGAATACTATTTTATGGGGAGAAAAGTGTCATTCCAAGGGATCTGAGGTCTCCAATCAGTCAATCACTCAATATTCAATTGATAATTTTCTGGCTGGTAATTTAAAGCACTAAAATAATTTGTTGATTATTTGTTTCTTTAAATACTTTGTTAGTATTTTGAAAATTCTTTCTGTACTCGTGATATATTAAAGGTATATTAGTAGTAAATATCAATAATATTAAAACGATAATAGCTACTTACTTGCAACATCCGTTGAGCTTAGAGACTTTGAAACTCTTGAAGTTGGCTGGATTTGGGCTAAATTCTTGTGCTTAGAATTTAAACTGTGTTGGTTCAAGGCTTGAATGGAGAATTACCTTTTACAACCTATGATCATTTTACTATACAACCAATTGAGGGAAATTAAATATTATGCAGAATTATTAAGGCCTTATAAGTAGCAATCTGTGTTGTTCATTAGTTAACAACAAGAAACTTTTTTTTGCTGTTCATTAGTAGTTACCTGGGTTGAAACAGTAACGGTTGTAAACGTTAGTAAATGTTTCTACCACAAAGCTGTAAACTATAATATTCATTAGATTTTTTCAATTGGTAATTAAGATTTGGAATGGTAAGTTAGCTCACATTTTGCAAACATTAAATCAAAACAAACTTAGCAAATACGCCTGGAAATTTGCTTTGATGAACTCTTCGTCCAAAAATAGGCTCAAATGTTAAGGTAAAGTAAGAATATTTTTTACTATTTGTAACAGACTAGTCAGCAACCACCCCCGCGCCGGAATTATATTATCATAACAGTGCTATCTAAATGTTTGTAGCATGTTTATGTTCGTGCTTGTTTGTTTTAATTATATGTATGATGAGTTGCAACCTTTAGAAATGTTTTCTTCACATCAAAACATAATATGATTATACAGTACTATATTCTTATGATTATATTGTAAGCTACTGAGCAATCTGAATAATTTTTAGACTATTTGACGGAGATACCTAACAAATTGTTATGTCTTAGCAAATAGCTCAGGGGCTAGAAACATGAATATTTATACGGTGATTTATTAGCTGTGAAATGAAATTAGATTGATTACAACAACATAATATTGTAACAATTAAAATATCAGAGTATAATGACGACAAGTACTGAGAAATTATTATCATTCATCAATAGATGTATCAGCATACACTTTTATATCCTCTCAATACTTGTGCTATCTGAATATTTTCAGATATGTGTTTAGATGGAAGTATTGATAATTTTAATATGTAGTTTAAACTGTCGGGCTAATATGATTTTAGCAAAACTGCATGATGAAGATGAGATGACACACTGTTGACGCTACTCACCGTCTGACAATTTTCACAGCGCTGTCTTAGTTAATATCCATTGAAGAGGCTTACGTCTCTCATGAACCTTTCATTTTTAATTTCAGAATCCTTTCAACTTGGGTTTCTCTGGAAACAAATATGCACCAAATTAGTAAATAGTAAGAAGTCTTATGTTATAAATAATCTCTTTCAAATCTGCTTTTGCAGGTGATACAATTCACGAACCGTATATACATACTGAGACTGATACTTGATGATACCTGGGGGGAAGATTACACTGCAACCTGTAAGATCTATTGTGTCCCCCAAACTAGTCTACGGTCTTTGCCTAGAGAACCTCCTCCAATCCTTACTCCTTAATGAAGTTTAGCGTCAGGTGGGGTTCTGAGTAGGGATGGTCAAGTCTCGAAATTTCGGGAAATTTTCGGGAAATTTTCAATCTCGTTACACGAGACGAGATTACTTTTTGGCCGAGATTTTTATCGAGACGAGAATAAAAAAAAAAAAAAAAAAAAAAAATTAAAAACGCCTGCAGAAAGTCAATGCAATACCCGCAATACAGGAGCGTGTTGTAGTTGCGTTTCCTTTTCGAAGGCGTTCTTATTTAATTAATTCTTTTAATGTAAATATTACTTTAATTCTTTTAATGTAAATATTACTTTCATTATTTTAATAATATTACTTTAATAACATTTGAGAAGTTTTGTTAAGTGTAAGCAGTGTGAGGAATGTTTTATTACTATAAAAAAAGTCAAAACAAGTAACTATTTTATAAAAATTAATATTGCTTTTATTTTATGATTTATTTTATTTTAGGATAAGTTGAACTCTAATCCTAACTGATATCACCATGTTTCCTAATTGTAGGCATTTTTAATAAGTTAGGCGTGATTAATAAAAAAATTTTATGCTGATGTTATTTAATGAAAGATTGTAAATATTCTTGCCTATTATCATTATTTTAGTATTTAAACAGTCATCTAACAATGTTACAAAATCAGGTAAAAATTTCGAACGTGCATTTCCCGTTGTGTATGAGAAGAGAAATCTCGTCTCGATCTCGTCTCAAAATTTTATGAGAAATAAAAAATCTCGTCTCGTCTCGTCTCGAACTAAAAATCCAATCTCGTCCATCCCTAGTTCTGAGGAAAATATCCAACTGCTACTTCTTGCATTCGCAAGCTATTCTCTTTCTCTCAACTGCATCGCATTCAGCCAATAGATGTCTGGGTGTTTCTTGCCCTGATTGGCAAGGTCTACAGTCACATTCCTGAATGATGTTATTTTTTTTAGATAACCTCTGTGCCTACAATGTTCAGTTACAAAACCTGTTAAAGTTCTTACTCGGGGGTGGGGTAATCTCTTGAATCTCCCTTTTTTCCTTTTCTAGGCACCCATTTATCCTGCGCTGATGATGCCTTCCTTTGATCCACTTTCTTCCTGGCTTCATCAGGTTCCAAGCCCTGTACTAAGAAGTGTAGATACCAGCGGGTTCCTGCCCTGCTCAGCCCCACCTTACGAAGTACCGTTCAGACACCATACAAAAGAGGCCTGGTGCCATCCACCCCACAGCAAGGTCCACTTAACACCTTGGGTTGGCCTGTAACAGAAGAAGGAAAAGGAAGGGGTGGAAGTTGGGAGAAGAAGAGAGCAGAGACATGAAAGATAAGACAGTTGGTCCATGTTTGTGAAGAAGAAGAAAAACCATGGAGTAAAAGGACAGACCCTGCTCAGTTGATGAATAGGGAGTCAGGGAGGCTGATTGCAATGGCTAGCCATTGGGCGATGGGATCGCCAACCCCTACGCCAAAAACCCTATACATAAACAGTTGCGTTTAGGTTTTATCCAAAAGGGAGGGAGTGGAGGGCCAAAAAGAGCCATTACTAGAAGTGTCAGTAATAATTGCCTTTGGTTTGTTGTATAAGTCTGTAGATCAAGTTGACTCAGATGTCGAGTGACTTAGTATCCTAATGTTTTCAACGTTTTGGGAGTTGTAATAGGTAACCAATACACCATTTAATTATCTGATTATGCCAAACAGTTTGCAGTATCTAGCCCTCGTCGGGTAGCTCTACTCTTAAAGGCTAAACTGGACAATATGATTAAGACCGGTATTATTGTTCCTGTCATAGAAGCAATTGACTGGTTTACCCCTATAGTAGTAGCAACAAAAAAGGATGGTGCTATTTGTCTTTGCGTTGATTACACGGAATTAAATGAGTTTGTCCAGAGAAATGCTTAATTTGCCTGCAGATTAACAGCAAATATAGGCAAATACAGGATCAGCCTCTGTTATGTCTAAGCTTGATGCTCAAAACGGTTTCTAGCAGGTCGTGATCGATGAAAAATCCCAGAAACTCACAAATTTCATCACACCAGTCAGTCACTTTTACTTTAGAAGACTACCATTTGGACTTACCCCAGCTCCGTAGCATTTCCAAAGAAAGATGATTAAGGCCATCGAGGGGCTGAAAGGTGTTGTCAATTACCTTATGAAAGACTTGATATGCTACTAAGAATATGCAAGACAAAGGCATTACTTAGAACAAGAACAAATAATTATGTGTTTAAAGTGAAGTCATTGAATTCATTAGGTCATAGGTTTGAGAATGGTCAAATAAAACCTGATCCACATAAGGTTTCTGCGATTAAAGCTGTGCAACCTCCAAGGAATGTGAAGGAGCTGCGGTCTTTTCTTGGTAAGGTGAACTACCTCATGAAATTCATTTCTCATTTGTTGAATCATGTAGTTCCACTTATAATTCTACTTAATACAAATTACGAATAGATTTGGACTGATCAACATCAGATGTAATTCGAGAACATCAAGAATCTAGCTACTGATGATGTGTCGCTTGTAACATTTGACCCAGAGCTGCCTATAAGAATTTGTGCAGATTCATTAGGCCTTGGGATTGGTGGAGTATTGGAGTGGCTCAACAGAATTTGGCAGCCAGTTAGATTCATTTCTCAAAGTCTCAGTGAAGTTGAATGGAGATATGATCAAATAGAAAAGGTGGCTTTGTCATAAACATGGGCTTGCAAATATCTTTCTCAATTTGTGTTAGGGTTTTTTAGACTTGATTACTGATCACTTACCCCTTAAAAATTCTTGGTGATTATAAGCCCATCACAGTCGTTCTGCCCATCTTCATTGGTTTTGAATGAGGCTGCTATCTTCCAGCTTTGGTATCCATTACAAAAAAGGCAAAGACTTCTTTATTCCTGATATTTTATCAATGAACCCGATAGCTCTGAGGGATGAAAACAACTCACTACTGTAGTTATATCTTAAATGAAATAGAAATTCATGTTCGTCAAGTAAAGTCATCCATTCCCGTTAAAATAATGTTTTGTAAAATACTGTGGAAATTTAAATTATTTCTCCGCCGGTACCTATGTGTTAATTTACTAATGCAAACACTTATTAATTTCCTCTTAACGTAACTTGTCACTTGTAGTATTTAAATATTTGTTTTGCCCTTTATCATTAAATTCTACGTAAAAAACACAATTCCTTATCCTCCATAAAAACCTAATACGAGTAAGTGTTTTAAATCAGAATCTTTCCCTTACTAGTGCGCACATTTATCATTGAACCAACACAGTTTAGCCAAATAATCCAGCCAACTTCCTGAAAAATACTTACCTTAATAGTGCTGATTATGCATATTTGACCTTTTAAATATATATATAATTTAAATATTTACACACCTCATGGAATGCTCCAGATATCCTTTTCTCAGTTTCTTGACTTCAGACTTGTCACACCACTGTCATGACGATCATCTTCTAATGTTGTCCTCTTCCAACATCTCTTCTACCAGTGTCTTGACTCTTCAAATGTAGATCCAGATGACCTAGAACCACCCTCCCCCTGCTATTCCCACTATTCCCAGAGAAATAAAGGATTATTCCTCCAAACAGAATCAAGTCATTAGATCATCCATCACCACGATGCCCCCCTCTAGCCTACTTCCCCATAACCCCAGACCCTGACTAGCCTACCAATATACTTCCCACTCCCTAACTCAAAAATGAACCCTCCCCCCTTAAACCCCCCAATAACCTACTTTTTTTAAGTTCCCTCGTCCCTGTCTAGCCTACTTTATCCCCCTCCCTGTCTGAAATGGATGATCCAAGGACCTGTTATTAAAATAATTTAGTAACAATTTTCTTTTCCCTATGTCTTAAACCCATAAAATCTTTTTCATGATAACATCATATTTCTTTAAAATCTTTTGCCTTTGTATATACACAGGTCATTAGAACTTCTGACTTTCGTTGCCCCCCTCTAGCCTACTTCACCCCATAACCCCGGGCCCTGACTAGCCTACCATGATACATCCCACGTCCCTAAGCAAAATGTTCAAACCCTCCCCCCTTTACAACCCCCCTCTAACCTACTTTTTTTTATTCCCTCTCCCTGGCTTGCCTAGCAAGTTCCCCTCCCTGTCGTAGTCGGAAGTACAAATGACCTGTTCAATAACTATGAAACGATAACATAAAAATCTTTCTGGTCCGTTTTTGTTTTCAACGAATTCCCTAGCTATCAAACCCACCCCCTTACTCTCACACACACAAACAACCATACAACTTCTTTTTTGATCCAAGCAAACTTCATCTTCTTTTTTGATCCAAGCAAACTTCATCTTCTTTTCATGGAATCCGGAACATCTGAACATCAATATTATGGTCAGTAAGTTTCAAGATGTGTATAAAATTAACTAAAATTGCCACTAATATGAGGTTGTAATAAGACAGAGATAGAAAATTAATTCATTAAATTAGTTTTGGATTTGTGCATTTTTTTTATTTACAAATTTGCAATATCATTTTGTCAATTGCAACAGTGTTTTAACCAAAGTTTCAACTTGATCCCTTTATGTTAACAACAGGTTGAGATAACGTTTTGAGGCAAGTAGTTGAGTATTGTTGCAATGGAGAGTAAATTTTTACTATGTACTTAGATATGATTTGTTCTTTGAGTCTGGAATACTTTCGTTATGGGGAGAACACTATCATCGCAAGGGATCTGAAGTCTCCATCAATCAATCACTCAATATAGTTATTCATAATGGTTCCTAGACAAACATTTGTATGCTTCCTGTACAGTACTCGTGTTATCTTAAAGGAATGCACTAGTTAATGTCAATAATATTAAATTAAAATACAAAATGATAATAACTACTTACGTGCAACATCCATTGAGCTTAGAGACTTTGAAACTCTTGAAGTTGACAGGATTTTGGCGGAATTCTCATGCTTAGAATTTAAACTGTGTTGGTTCAAGGCTTAAATGTAGAATTACTTTTTATCATACAACCTTAATCGTGGGAAATGAAATTAGATTTTTTTGTACTCCCAATACTTGTGCTATATTAATGTTTTCAGATATGTTTTTAGATTAATGTAGTGACAATTTTAATATGTACTTTAAACTGTCAGGCTACTACTATGATTTGATCAAAACTGTATGATGAAAATGAGATGACACACTGTTGACGTTACTCACAATATGAAGATTTTCACAGCGCTGTCTTAGGTAATATCCGTAGAAGAGACTACTTACCGCTGGCTGTCAGGCATCTTTCATTTTTAATTTCTGGATCCTTTCAAACCAGTGTTTCCCTGGAAACAAATAATACCATATTAGTTAATAGTAACAAATCTTATGATGTAGATGATTTCTTACTCATCTGCTAATTCACCAACCCTTATAGATAGCTTAAAAGAACCCTTACTTTTTGTTTTTATTGAGATAGAATTTTAAACGATTATCTTATAATCTGTTATTTTTCACCCTCATAACAGTTTAAGGGCAACAACCTTCTTTCTAGAATTAAATCATCAGCTTCATACCACTACACCCACCATGAGGCTCAGAATGTTTGAGAAGGCGTCTCTACCAAACCAACACCGGAACAATGTTCGGCGGACATCACAAATGTCCGTCAAACACTGTTCGACGAACATGTTTGGTGGGGACGCGTTTAAAAAAAATTATAAAATTATCAAATTACACCTTTGATTGTCGAAAGTAGTTTCTCTGAATCAATACCTAGTTAAAAAAATAATCTTCTATAGTGATCATAGTATTATAAATTGTGAACAATATTATATTAAGATTATATTATTATTATATTATATTTGGGATTTATTATAAACCCAAACGATAAGACTCAAAATGAAATTTAGGTTTTTCGCCTAATGAAATGAATATAAGTTTTTTTTTTGGCAATTGTCTTAACCATTTAAATAACCAGCCAAATGTAATTAGAATATTTGCTCACCTACATTGGTTACTCGATATTCCATGTTATTTTATACAAGATGCATATTTTCTGGTGTAGTTAATTTGCTTGTTAAAGATGTATTTGTTAGTGTAATCCATGGGAACAATAATAATAAGTATTACCCCAAAAATAAAATAATTACATAAAACAAGTGTTGTTGTTCTGATGAATGGAAAGGGCCTCTGAATTAACTGCTATGCACGGTTGCATCTATTAGACACAATCATTCTCTTCATATTCGCTTACTAATATTAACATTACATTAAAAATGTATATCATTTACTAAAAAGATTTAAAATATTTTTATTACAACTCAGTATTGACATATTAACCTGCCGTTGGTCAATGCGAGTGCAGTCAAGCTGTACCAAATGGTATCGTACTCTTACTTCATGTGTAATCAAAGAAATAGCTTTACCGTTACAGATAGTACTATGGTAATATTTCCCCTAGCACGCAGATTAACACGGTTGATATCGTAGCGAGGCTCCCAACATAAGAGAAGAAACATAGGATAAACTTCATGGTACCCCCTTGGCTAGCTCTAGTGCTGGTGTCTAGGGCAAAGTCCCACACCGCCTCCTTGCCCTTATGTACTAAAATGCTCACGGTTGAGGAAAACCCTGTACTCTGTGTGATAGGAATTTCCACACAGTGCTCGCCAGTCGGGCTAATTTGATTTGATCAAAACTGCATGATGAAAATGAGATGACACACTGTTGACGTTACTCACCATCTGACGATTTTCACAGCGCTGTCTTAGTTAATATCCGTTGAAGAGGCTACTTACAGCTGTCAGGCATCTTTCATTTAATTTCAGAATCCTTTAAACCTGTTTCCCTGGAAACAAATTTGTACCAAATTTGTTAATAGTAAGAAGTCTTATGTTATAAATTACTAGCTGTAACCCGCGGGCTTTGCCCCGTTTAACTTCTTAATTTTCAAGATTATCTCGTTCGCATGGCTCAACCACGTCCTGGTTGAAGTTTGTTCGCTACGCTCACTCACCTTTAGGTTGGAGCTCGTTCGCTGCGCTCACTTGCCTACGGGTTAGCTCGTTTACTACGCTAACTCGCCTCCAGGTTGAAGTTCGTTCGCTACGCTCACTCACCTTTTGGTTGCAAATTAGCTGTTGTCATAAATGTAAAAGAAATAATAGTGCTGCACCCTGTTGGTAATCCTTGTAACTTTAATGCTATTGAACATCATAGAACAGAACCAACTTGTTTAATTGAAACAGCTGTTAAGATTCAATAATTCCATTTCTCATAAGGTTAACATGGGAAACTCCAGAGCCACTGGGGCGGAGCCAGAAAGGATTTTTGAAATAAGAATATGCCTATATGTTAATCGGGAATGTGAGCTATCATCATGCCAAATTTCAGCCCAATCCGACCAGTATTTTTCGCGTTCACTTGTCACAAACATACATCCAAACTTTCTCATTTATAATATTAGTAGGATTTCTATCTCATTAGCTTTTGCAGGCGATACAAATCACAAACACTATACATAAATACATAAATTGCGTTTTGGCTTTATTGAGACAGAATTTTCAACAATTATCATATAATCTGTTATTTTTTACCTGTTTTTTCCCCTGCGTAAAAACGTAAACCTAGCATTCAGAGTAACACGGTTGATATTGTAGCGAGGCTCTCCACAGAGAAGTAAGAAACAGACGATACACTTCATGATACACTTAGGTGGTGGCTAGCTCTAGAGCTGGTGTCTAGAGCAATGTCCCGACTGCCTCGATTGCCCTCATTTACTGCAATGCTTACGGTGGAGGAAGACCCTATGCCCTGTGGGATTGGAATTTTCACACAGTGCTTGCCGTTTGGGCTCTTCCTTGCTTGTCACAAGTATATTTCCGCCCCAACATACCAGAGCCCAAAGTGCACAGTTGTCCCATAAGCATGTTTCCTCTGTACCTTACTTCTCTGTGGGCTCTCCGTCTAGCCTCACATTCCTGACATTACGATCTTTGACACCCTTTCTATCCACTTCCATACACAAATATTTGTGGAACGGATGTAACTTGTAACATACACTTATTCAAAATAGCCGGGGAGCGAGCTGATCTAGAGCGTGGGACTTTAGCCCGTCCCGGGTTCAAATCCCACCAAATCAATGGATTTTATCTAAGAGACAAACCAACCACTAGGTAACGTTAACGTTAGGTAACGTAAAACCAACCACCTGAAGTAACGTTAAAAATAACTTCGGGGTCATGCCTAGCATCCTAGAACAAACAAAAATTTCCAGAGTTTCATGACCATAGGTACAGGTATGAAAACGGTTTCTTTATAAGTTGTAAGTATACCTTATTATATATGATCTCACAGTGCTATTAATGAGGTTTAAACATTTAACTAAATGTTACCTGGTCTGCTGAAACTCATGAAGAGATACCTGTCAGTGGTAAAGCTCGGAAGAAGATGGTCGTCCAGTCGTCTACTCGGACTTTTACGGGATCAGTCGATTCTTAGTGATTTGCAACGCAGATCAGTTTTTCCACTAATTGTTCCTCATCCTTTTTAATGTGCTAACCGTACTGTATTTCTATTGATATTAATTTTTACTTTTGGTTACATGAAATGAAAACGTTATTAAGATTCCGTCCAGACCGCAATTTTTTCAGGTTTTAAAATCATTGAAATGAAAACCATGGCAACTTATTTAAACCAAAATACTAAGGGATTTGCTTTAGCAATTTCCAAAATGAAAGAATTTGTTTAATGTGTTTTATACCAGCATTTTGCATAATCATTCTTCAGGCTCAGCGCCTAGATTATCAATCTCTAATGATAATTTGCACCTTAAGCATAATCTGATCCAACAGGATGCTGGAAGGGACAAGCTAGAAGAAACAATGAAGCTAAATCAATTTTGATTTAGTTTCAGGAAAAACCACGCTTAGTTATTCAATCATTAATTGAATTAGGAATTCCCTAAATGTAAACCCTTTTTATCTTCATAATTCATAACAAACCGTTAATGTCAACGCAATTTTTTATGGATCTAAAATAATAAAAAAGGAAGATAAAATCGCATATACCTGAAAAGGATCGGCCGATTGCAAACTTTAGTTGTCAATTTCTTGACTTCATTCAATAAGCAAAGCAATATCCAATACCTTAACAAAAGTTATTGAGCTATTCACTTATAGTTAATTTTGAACAAGCTAAAGTGTTATATTTCTTGCCACCATAACTTGAGGCAGCCCAAACTGACCTGCAGGGCCATTACCAGCTGGACCCGCACGACCCTTTTACAATCCTATTAGCGACGCCTTCGTGAACGCCCTAGTTCAATATTAACTTTAAAATTATAATCTGATATATTCTCTATTTGCTAAAGCTTTGATTTCCTAGGTGCGGAAAGCGGACTCCTCTTGTCTTAGGTAATTTAATGTTACTGCTTTCCCAGAAGCAGAGTGGAACACCATGTTAATTGCTTTTCCGCTCTCCGCGCTCCTCTTCTGCGTCTTGGAAAATCCGGCTTAAAGGCAGTTTTCAAATATAGGAATCATCATGAAAATATCCCTATATCACAACTTTTATTAGTTACCTACTTTTTACTATTTTAAGTTAGGAATATTGATTCTCGTATACCTAATATTCAGTTTGGTAAAAAAAATACCTAACTCCGCAAGAGTATTACCTTTACAGTAAATCTTAACAGTTTACAAATATCGAAGGGTTTACAAAAATTATTTACCATTTACCAAATGAGTTACATTTAAGACTTTGGGAAAAATAGCAAGTTCAAGAGTACTTACGGTCTGACGACTTCCTGGACATAGTGTTGTCTTAGTTTATGGCTCAGGGAAGGCTGCTTATGCCTTTACAAATATTTTTCTTAAATTTCAGTTCCTTTGTTTTCTTGGAAACAAATAAGTTGAAAGATAGTAAATGTGTAAAGGCCTACACAGTTTTCTCAGACCTCTCTTGTGGATTTTGATATTTGTACCTACACATATTAAAATTAAGAAGGGGTTTAAATACTTGCAAACATGTAAACCTACGTTTATACAAACAAGTTCGTGGAGTGTTTTATGTGGTAAAAATTTATTTTCCCCATTTTTGACCCTAAAAAAAACAAAATTTCATAATTCCTCTCCAAACCATTTTGTAGAGCTTAAAAAAAGAAATAATTTTGTATATTAAAGCGTTGTTGTATGCCCAATGGTTACGGATATAATTACGAAAATTGTAAATTTAAAATCCCCATGTTATTCTTAAGGAGAATAAATAAACTGTTGTAGTTTGCTTGTTATTTTTATTGATATTTTAACCAAATTTGGAAATTCGGTTTATTTCATACTAAGCTATCGACATTGCAATAAAACAAACACACCTCAATATCTTCCCTGTAGCAGCAAACCTAAATACTAACTAAATTAATGGGTTTTTTAATAGGAAATAAATCTGACAATTTCTAGGGAATATTTTAGTAGAAATCCAGCCAGGTAAATGGAAATTCGCTTAGTCTGCAGGTTTGCTGCGGCGGGGGTATTTATATATTAGAATCGCTTAACATCATTTTGGAATGTCCAGAGAAGGGATGGCATAAATGGGAGCTTAAGCCGAATCCTAGAATTTTTGTAACCTCAGATAACAATATTAGATTTAAAATTACATAGGGGGTCTTGCTACCCTTCCCTTCACACATTCTTGGATAAACCTCTGGATGATGATAACCATTAAATAAACTATCTAGTAATTCATAATCATAATTCTAAGCCGAATTTTGTGTGTTCCAAACTAACTACAGGTGCTTTTTTGTATAGCATGCGTCGTTTAGGAGTTGTAAGCCGAAAACTGGTCAAATAATCAACCTTTTGGCCATGTTGATGAAAATATCCCAACTTTGAAAAGGTAGAGCGGCTAAACGGCTCGGCCGATTTTAACGTGTTTAACACCAATCGACCAAAATTAAATGCACTAAAAGACACCTTTGAACAACATTTTCCTTAGGTTTCGTTATTTAGGAGTTAGACGCAAAAAACTGAAAAAAGTGCAAAATTTTTATAGTTTTTCGACTCCCAAAACTTAAGCAGACGTCAGAATCCGTCGCAAACTCACAGGAGTCTTATTTGGGACCCCCAAAAGGTATTAAAACACTTTCCAGCTTTAGACGATTTTTTGGGGAGCATATATGTAATTTGCCTGGGCTAGGCTCAGTTTAAGTAGTTTTAGTTCACTTTTCTGCTACAGTGTTGTAAAGTTTGCACGTGAATTAGTGCTAATACTTCTAAGCTACTTTTTGCTCTCCTTTGGTGTAGGCTAAAGCACACTTGTAGCAAAGTTTTAAAACACAATCTACCTTATAAATGGGCTAAGTTTAAATGTCAAGCAACCAATAAAAATGATGGACATACTATATTCCTCCACCCACAGGCTGATTTTAATCCCCATCCCACCCAGATATTACTAAACTAAATTTATAAATTAGATTCAGTCGTAAGAAGGGATCTAACATCATTTAGACATCAAGGTTAAGCTACATAAACCTTTTCTTCAGATGGCCGGACTCACTATCCAGAACCAGACGTTTGCTGAGGCAGTAAGTGAGCCGGGTTTGACGTTTGTGGCGGCCAAGTTCGACGGAATCCTTGGACTCGCCTACAACTCCATCTCCGTTGACAACGTAGTTCCTCCTTTCTACAACATGGTTAACCAGAAGCTGGTGAATAACGCTGTCTTCTCATTCTACCTCAACAGGTACAGTACTAGCATTGGTAGAAATCAGCTTGGATGTGATATGTGAGCGTTTGGTTATTAGTTGTTAGAAGCTTGAGGTGTTACATGTTTAAACATAAGCAACAGGGACCAATAAATAATTTACGCCAATTTTTTTTCTTGGAACGTTAAAGTCTGAATTGTCATAATAGGCTATAAATGGTTGATGAACACGGACATAATTAGGATCGAATAGAAAAACCAAAAGCATGATTTGAGGTGCAACTAATAAAATACCCACGCTTCCCAACAACTTCTACTCAGGCATTATTAAAATCAAACTCAATAGTCAATACCTGCCATACCAAATAATATTCTACACGTTAAACTCATGTTGCTCTGAGCTATCAGCCTATTACAGTATAAACCTGCTAATCAGGTGTCCAATGGTCCATCACTTTCAATAATCCGGCATTGAAAGGCCTAAACATTTTTGTTATGCTATTTTAAGCCACATTAGCATGGTTGGCAGAGTCGGGAGGGCGATCTGCAGATATATAAGAGCGATTGGCAGAATCCAGAATCGTAAACAATCATCAAATGTGCAAAATAATAAAATTCAAAGGTGTTTTAATTTTCTATACTTTTTAGCGTTTCATATCACTCACTACTAAAATAAGAGAAAGTATGCCTACTAAAAAGACAAATTAACTAATTTGCTCCCAGCCAACACTATTCTTTTGACAATAACTAGTTTCTTGAAGACGTTCATTAATCTGACATTTTTATTTGTTCGTTACTGACAAACTCCTGAACCTACCGGATTAAGCTAATGACCATAAATGATAGTATCACTTAATTTTGATTGACCATAATTATAAAAAAATATTGGTTTCAGAGACCCTGCGGCTCCAGAAGGCGGTGAAATCATCTTCGGAGGATCAGACCCGGCTAAATACAGCGGAGACTTCACCTACTTATCCGTGGATAAGCAGCAGTACTGGCAGTTTAAGATGGACAAGTAGGTTTTTTTCCAACCTACCGGTATTGAAAAAGTTCCCATATTAAATTTGTTGGGTTCTGGAGCAACATTAAATTGAAATTTTACTTTGCCCCTTGGAAGTTCTGTTAGGAGATCATTAATATAAGTTCTGTGAGAAGCATGTTAGAAAGTTGTTCTACACCTTATCTGTGCCTATTTTCAGTACGTAGAAAGAGTTGAACAAAATGAAATAAGAAACACATTTGCAATGGATAAGTGAGTTAAGTAAACCGTTTAAGGATAGGCATTTTTACGAGCGTATCAAATGGAAAGTAGTTAAGCTCTTAAAAGTGTTTATCACATATTCATGGTTGTCACTTTATTTCTTTGTTTACGACTCTAGGACAACTATGCAATAACAAACCCATTAAAAATTTATCAAGGCAGTAATAGTTGTTTTTTGATGGCTATGGCATTTCTCCTTCTGACTAGTACAGTATTTTTGACTTAAAATTCAATTCCCCCACTGTCAACTGCTTACTGCCTAAAAACTGTTAAAAATGGACTCTAAATTCCGAACTAATCTGCAGTAATTTTTAACTTAAAATATGATTTTATCTTTCAAATTACACAATCACAAGCATTTGTTTGATAATAATTTTTAAATGTGTTTTTTTTTCTTTATCACTCGTCAAATAATCTCGTTGAATTTTTGTACGCGTCTGTTGAAGGTTGTTTAGGTCTAAATATTTAATTTTAATTATTTAGTTTTTACTGTAAAGTTTTTTTTTTTTTTTTTTTTTTGTGAAAGTCAGTTACATCTTTCATTTGCTCCTATTGATTTATCTTTTGTTGCATTTCTGTGAAAATAATTATTATTGTAGACACAATATCAAAGCTAAACTCTGATTTCATCTCCCTTCCCATGAAAGTTTAAGTGCTTTAAAAAAATAATAATCTAACAATAGTTAACTACTCGATACTCAAATATTTGCATCCAATACTCACCTGAAAAAATCCACTAATAACCCACACCTAATGAGTAGTGTTTTGAGGCTGTTAAAAGGTTTGCTGCATGATTTGATCTAACAAATATGTAAGTGTTTTGAAAATTCTATTGTTACTGAGAACCGATAATTTATTGTTGGAACGTTAAAAAAGATTGCTTTTCCTTCTCTTTATTTAACTCTTTTCCAGGCATATTTTAATTAGAGCTGAGTTAGAAAATAAGTTTTTTATGAAAAGAACTTTCTAATATTTTTCTAGAATTTACAATTGAGCAAATTATTTTTATTTTTATTTGATCTTTAATCTTGTTTGCTTTTACAGAATCGTGGTTGGAGGCTCCAAAGAGTTTTGCAAGGACGGATGCGAGGCTATTGCAGACACTGGTACTAGCCTCATCGCAGGACCTGTGGCCGAGTGTACGGCCATCAACCAAGCCATTGGAGCTACTCCGATCATGGGAGGACAGTATGTGGTGAGTAACAGCCGAAATACTACGCACAAAAAAAATGTAATCATTATAGTTAGTATTTTGTAAATTTACTGTACTGTAATATGATTCTGTGATTCAGTTGAAAATGGACCTTTATTATTTCATTTAGTGTGTTAAATTGTGCATTTTACTGTTCCAGGTTAACTGCGATCTCATTGCAAAACTTCCGCAGATCAACTTTGTTTTGGGAGGAAAATCGTTTTCTTTGAATGGAACTGACTATGTTCTGCGTGTAAGTAGAGTAATAACTTTTCTATTTAAGGTAACACGTATTTTTAAAATTTTGTTTTATTCTGTTATCGATACAAAGTTATGGAAAATAACAAATATTGTTATTACAAACATGTTGGAAATCTTCGAGATATTAACGTTTCCTAGTTGTGAAGGCTACTCTTAAGGCTTCATGTCTCTTTTTCATTAAAACCTCACAAATAATAAAATACTAACATCCTTTGAAGCTTGAGATTTTTGTTTACCATGATGTTTAACTATGAGAGTTAAATTTAATATAAATATAACTTAACCAAAAAAGTCTATCTTAACTTAACCTAAATAGTAAGTACAATAAAAATAGAATTTTATTCTACAACTTATCGTAAAATATGTTACTAGGTGAGTCAGTTCGGCAAGTCCATCTGTCTATCAGGCTTCATGGGAATCGAAATCCCGCGCGGACCTCTGTGGATCCTCGGTGACGTGTTTATTGGACGCTACTACACGGAGTTTGACATGGAGAACAACCGCGTAGGGTTCGCTAATGCCAAATAATTGCAACAGTCTGAACTTAGCCAGGAGGTGATGTTTGTGCCTACCATGAAGATATACCACCAACATGTGGTAGCTAGATTTGTAAGAATTTACAGTAAGGCTGTATGTCCAAAGAGATGATTGGGGGATTTTTTATGAGTCAGTAGTATTTGAATTTATATTTAGCATTTATTTGAATGGTGGTTATTTTTGCCATTGAAATGTTTTTAGGTAATAGTGTAAAGATTTGGGTTATGTGGCTACCAGTTGTAGCTGTTTTGCAAGTTTATCAATGTTTTTAGTCCAATTACCTGATCAAAAATTGGCTGTATTTTTTATTCAAATGGTTTAACATATTTTATGTTTTAATATTTTCAATAAATATCCTATGATATGAAGATAAGTTATTTTTCAATCCTTGAATTGGGTGTGATAGGTAATGGTGTTATATTTTATTACTAGTCCCAAAAGTGGTTTGTGGCTTTTGATTTGGCACATTTTCCATTGCACACACACTGTGAGACAAAACCAAACACAGGAACGTCAAATATCACGTGTGAGACGATGCAGTGGTTACACGTATCCACAATAACAGAAAAATTGTGAAAATCATTCAAGGTCGTGGAGTGAACTCATGTCTAAACAATTAATTTTTCCTACAGTCACCCGACAAAGTTGGCTTCCTTGTACTGTTTATAGTACAGAAAGCTGCTAATTGCTGCATATTTATACTTTGCCGTACGGTTTATACTTTGCCGCACATCAGGATTCCAACGAAACAACACAAAACAGTGTTGTTCTATTATGCACTTAATCCGTGTACGCTTTGAAATAGGTTGGCAACACTTAAAGATAATAATACTATGAGCAGCTGATTGACTATTATAACTACGATTTAACCTGTCATTTTGTGTTTATAGTTTCGGTATTTCTGAACTTTCTGGACTTTTCTTTTAAACGTTTTTAAAACATTCCTACGATCTTAATAAACAAGAAAATACCTTTACTGCATTTTTTTAGGCTCGGAAACCACTTCAAATTACAAAAACATACGGAACTATATTCTCAAAACGCGGAGCACATTTCTTGCCGAGGAAAAATAGTGGAGTGATACGGACCGCGGGTACTACTTTCTCTAGGGCACCATTTGTGTTGCCAGCTGAACCTAAAAACGTGTTGTATAATGTTTGAAAGACTAATTATTTATGCTTTACATTGACTGTAGGAAAAATATAATGTGTAACACGAATGAAAAAGGCCTTTGGTGCACTCGAGATCATCTCGTGTGCAGCAAAGTGCCACTTTCACCACTAGTTACACAAATAACTATTTCATTGTGCAATCTTTGCATTGTTGTAGGAAGAATAAAACCCCTGGTCACTTAGTATTCTTTTTCATGCAAATTCACTCAAGGTTAAGCTCGGCTTGGCTGGAAAATTGAGTCACAAGTCATAAAATTAGAATTTTCCTACAGTTACCTGACAAAGTGGGCTTTCTTGTACTGATTATAGCACGCAAAGTAGCCAATTGCTGCATTTACTTACTTTTGCCGCACTCATTTTTTTACTGCTCTCCAGTATTCCAACCAAACAACAAAAACCAGTATGCTTTTATTAGGCACGTAATATGTGTAGGCTTGAAAATAAAAATAAGTTGACAACACTTGATACTACGACTACGATCAGCTGTTGCAGTCTTTCCCATTTCGTTCAACGCTTGGATTGAACCTAACCTAAAACGTGTTGTTTAGGGTTTGGTGGCTCGTTCGTAAACATTTCTCTGGTGTGCAGAAAAGTGTTACTTTGCACACTAGTTACACAAATAACTATTGTAGTGTTTACGCCTTACCAAAAACTAGGGATGGTCAAGTCTCGAAATTTCGGGAAATTTTAAATCTCGTTACACGAGACGAGATTTCTTTTTGGCCGAGATTTTTACCGAGACGGGAAAAAAAAAGAAAAATGCCTGCAGAAAGTCAATGCAATACCCGCAATACAGGAGCGTGTTGTAGTTGCGTTTCCTTTGTGAAGGCGTTCTTATTTAATTAATTCTTTAAATGTAAATATTACTTTAATTATTTTAATAATATTACTTTAATAACATTTGAGAAGTTTTGTAAAGTGTAAGCAGTGTGATAAATGTTTTATTACTATAAAAAGTCAAAACAAGTTGCTTGTTGCTTTTATTTGCTTTTATTTTATGATTTATTTTATTTTAGGATAAGTTGAACTGTATCCTAACTGATATCACTATGTTTCCTAATCGTAGGCATTTTTAATAAGTTAGGCGTGATTAATAAAAAAAATGTTATGCTGATGTTTTTTAATAAAAGATTGTAAATATTCTTGCCTATAATCATTATTTTTGTATTTAAACAGTCATCTAACAATGTTACAAAATCAGGTAAAAATTTTGAACGTGCATTTCCCGTTGTGTATGAGAAGGGAAATCCCGTCTCGATCTCGTCTCGAAATTTTATGAGAAATAAAAAATCTCGTCTCGAACTAAAAATCCAATCTCGTCCATCCCTACCAAAAACCTACAAGTTCTATAACTTAATGTTTTGGCACTCTTGTCCCGCAACTCTATCTGAGGTCGTAAGGGACGCATAGTTTGCTTGTATCTCGCCTGCAAGTCATTTGGCTTTCCCTTAAAATATAACAGGAAATCTAAATTATTCATGATAATGTAAAAAGTCTCAATTTAGTAATGGTAACAACATTTATTAAACATACTATAAAGACAACAAATATAGACTATAGTTACTGTATAACAGGTTTGCTGTACACTAAGGACAAAATAAAAAAGTAGTTAGGTGAAAGTAAAAAGTATACTAGGCTGTATATACAAATTACAAACTAAACAAAATAAAGTATTAGAGTCTAGAGATTTTCAAACCACCAAGATAAATTTGGCAGATTTTACTATCAAGATGAACACTTTTATTGATACAATGTAAAATAAAATACAATACATTCCTTGATCAAATATTTCGGCCAAAATATTTTTTGTGATTTAAATGTAACATTTTAAGTACAGATTTGTTTACAATACAATGTTATTATCAATTTAGCATTACGTTTTTTTTAGTTATTATTTTAAGTTCAAAAACAATAAAGGTATTTAAAATAATTATTGATTTTTTGTTAATTAAAAAATATATTTTAAATCCTGATATCTTTAATGTTTTAAATTTAAAAATATGAAAGAATGTTTCACATACATACCTAAATTGACCTAATCACTGTAAGTACTTAAACTCACCAAAACAAACTTATACTACCTCCCAACTATCTCCTAAATTTTATTTAAGTACATTCCATTCTTGTAAACAACTTTCCTCGCAAATTTCTAATCTCTCAATTTTGTAATATTTTCAACAGTATCTGGTATTCAATTTTAAATAACCCTATAGTGAAGATCCAGAATGAAACGGTAGGACTTTCCTATTCGTTAAAGGATGGTTAAATGCATTGTTGAGTATCGAGTAGCAGTAGGCCAATAGGTTACTCGAATGTGATGGGTATACTGGAGTATGGCAGTATCGGACTGACGGTTTCCACTTGTAATGCGGTAGCCATACAGTCGCTGGCTCGTTGGCAATCACCCAGGGTTTCCAGAACTTTTCCCAAGTTGTACCTGGAATAGAGCAAGAATACATTGTTAACTAGAGAGACTTTAGAGACTGAAATACTCCTCCATATACTTTGGTATTGCAAAAAGTCAGCAACTTTTGGTTTGAAATTAGACCCACCAATCCTTAATGAAAACTTTCATGATTTGACCAAATGTTTTGAAAAACAGAAGTTTCTCAACATTTTGGTTTTGGGGTTTTTAATTTGTTTGAACCCATCCACAGGTGGCTAAGAATGTAGGAAAGTTTAGTTTAGTAGACTAACCAGACGCAGTACAAAAAATAAAAAAACAATTAAAACAATACTAGATTAAAAACTGTTAAAACAGTCAATGAAAAAAGCTAAAGTAAAAAATTGAAAAATCTACTCAGCAGACGATATTTACTGTACAATCTGAGAACACAATAAAGGCGTGTCTTCTTCTGTCTTTGTGTCTTCTGTTCAAATCAGACCAATAAAACAAAAAGAAAAGAAAAACTGAAAAATTAATTTGCAGACATAATAACCGCACAATCCAAGAACATGAACCATAAAGCCATTTTTCTCCCGCCGTTGCCTCGCTCTTGTACTTTTTTATGCAATGTACCTATCCCACCTGAGTGGAAGATAGGTTCAAATTCCAAACCTAAAATTACTAATCAGTGACAAATAGTGTCCTGAACAATTAATGTTGAACTCTTTCTTCTAAGACTACAACACACTAACCATGTCGACGGAGCGTGGGGATCGATCTTGGCGGCGTCTCTGAGAGTTTTCTCTGCCAGACGATGACTGCCCAAGTAGTGATACATTAGACCCTGTAAACAAACCATCATCATACAAACAACGGGTTTTATAACATATTTACAGAAAAATCTCATTAGTTAGACATATGGTAACATTTAGTTTATGTTAAAAATATTTAAAACTAAAAGGAGAATAGGGTTAGAATCAAAAGTTTTATCAATAAATTATGGATCTTTTATAGTTATTATTGTGTAATGAAAGTTGGATAAATTTGCTTTCGGTAGAGATGTGCACCAGTGAATGACCATTAAAGCTTCAGTTTCCACATGTACCCATGGGAAAGTAGGCTATTAAGCTATAGTATATAGAATAGTATAATCATCTCGCCCATATTCTCCTGTACTTCTTAGTGATAAAAATTAATGTAATATGTTCAAACAAAGTGTTTGAAAAAAAAAACAACGAAAAAGTATCACGCCTAAATTATTGCACTAGTATTTTAGATAGTGTTTAAAAATTGGATTATTGTATTAAACCCCTTCCTTCCACCGAATAACCCATTCAAGATTCATTCCTCAGAGCTGGATACCCTGTATATAATTACCGTATGAAATAACTTGCACATATAGTTGTGAGTGGAAATATGGTGTGTTATTTTTGAGTCCAATATATCAGACTTCAAAGCTAAAAAATATACATCCAACCCACCAGGTGCTGAAGACTTTTGATATGGGAAGGATTGATGGCAACGGCGTTCTGAAAGCACTGTTTGGCCTCCATAAACTCTCGTTTATGTTCGTGTACCAGCCCTCGCTGGAAAAATCAACATTTAGATTAGGCTGGGTCATTGATAATATTAAATCTTAGGCCTAAACATTTTATAAACTATTTTTTCGAACAATGTATGAAAACTATTATGTTAACTTGTATGTAGACCAATGTATAAAAAAGTTGAAGCGCAAACATTTTGTAAAATATTTTTGAGACTGAAACTTAGAGAAACAGTTGAACCATAATAATTACTTTCATAACTCAGATCGATGTAACTTGTAACTTATAACAAGAGTTAAAGAAACCAAGTTAATTATTTTAACTGATACAGAGTTAACATTTCAAAATGTAATCCATCATACTCGAGATAAAAGGCTTATCAAAGCAAATCTGTAAAACCATTGACTTTGGATGCTGAAGTAGACATCTAATCTATATATTTTTTAACAGTTGAATGAGTCCACAGAGAGTGCTAGTGTCTAAAATTCTATTTTCTTGACATAAAGCAGCATTTAGCTAAAGCCAGAATGGCAAGGCAAGGTTATTTGCTTCAGGAAACTTGAAATTTATAAGAAACAGTTTGGCCTTGTGTAAACGTGGCTTAAAGAAGAACAAGACCTCCTAAGCTTGATTTGATTAAAAAGTCTGTGTAAAGCTGGGTTTTCCTAGGCCCGGAATCGGCTAGCGGAGAGAGGAACGCGGAGAGCGGACTCCACTTGTCTTAGGCAATTTAATGTTACTGTTTTCCTAGAAGCGGAGCGGAATGCCATGTTAATTTCAATTCCGCTCTCCGCGTTCCTCTCTCCGCTCGCCGAA
The DNA here is from genome assembly GCF_028750875.1 of Macrosteles quadrilineatus. Classification (NCBI taxonomy): domain Eukaryota; kingdom Metazoa; phylum Arthropoda; class Insecta; order Hemiptera; family Cicadellidae; genus Macrosteles; species Macrosteles quadrilineatus. The sequence goes on along the minus strand of NW_026542597.1, from coordinate 18,675,230 downwards.
TCCGCGCCTAGGAAAACCCAGCTTAAGCGACATAAATCGGTAATTTACACCATCACAATCTGACTGTAGCTTAATTCAATTATGACCATTTTAATTCAAAACTGGCGACAACTTTAAAATTAGAATGCGATGTCTAGTTTTATCAATAGTCAAAGGTATAACACAATTAGGACAAAATTGTCTTCTTTAAGCTAACAAAAAAACAAAGCACTCACGGTGTACATGATGTGATGTGAGAGAGGGAATATCGAGGTGGCCTCTGCTATACTGGCAGCCGCCGCAGACACCTGGTCCAGCGATAAATAGATCTCTGCTATGAGTAGCCACACCTGTAGCTGTAGCAGCCACGCACGCTGTGGACCAGGCCGTGGAGCCAGCGAGGAGATAGACGAGGCCACCTCAGACAGAGCCTGCTCTACACGCGACGCGGCCAGCGAGTGTGCGTGGAGTGAGGCTGAAACAAATTACATTGAGAGAACAGAATTCTGCGTAACGTGAATAGTGTAGAATGGAGTGAGTGCCTAGTATGGTATGGTACTGTTACTAACCTGTGTGCCGTGCGCGTCACTTTTAAATATATATACTCAGCTTGCAAGCGATATCTTACTGGCCGAAGCATGTCAGCTGTCAACGGCAATAGAACTAAAAACGACGAGCATACGAGAAATTTCTCTCGTTCGTCTTGGCTCTTGGATATTGCCGGAGTCTTTTGCTAACAGCTCCAAATTAAACATAAGTATTTAGTATTTAAGTTCAGTTAGGGGTTGCCGGGGAGAAACTAGGGGGCTTTAGGATGTAGGTTTTCCAATTAAAAATGTCGGTCTTCTCCTTAAGAGAAGCCGACATCAGCTTGTCGAAACAACGTCTAAATTCACATGGTTCTAAATTGTTCATTAATTCTGTGCTGTCAATTCGATTAATTCATTGCCAAATTACCTTACTTCTATCAGGTTCCATTTTACACGATTAGTTCATTAGTTATCTTGTAAATGCAATTCTTACATATTCAGGTAGTGGGTTAGATAAGATTTTCATGTTATAAATTACTAAAATCACAGCTCATCAAAAGCTGGCTTAAGGTGTTAACGGCAATGGGCACGATCAGCCTCAGGGTAAAACATTTCTATTAAAATAGACAGTTAACAGTCCTTGATAATTTCTCAACCTCAAAGTAATTATTAATATATATTTCCATGTCCCAATCCTCACGCATCCATACCACTCTTTCATTAACATATTCCACATACATCCTCAACCAGTGCAATTAGTATCACCCAGTCACACATTGTAGCATCATACGCTACACCTGATTTTGCCAGAACCGTTTTGTTAAAAGTTGGGTCGAGTAAGCCATTGAACCTTCAGGACTCTTACACTTTACAACTTTTAAAAACTATTGTTGAAATGTTGAATCAAAGTGGAATATTGAAACAAATTATGAAACCGAGTTCCAGGAATCTAGAACCAACATGTAGGATGTAAAATCAAAATCCCGTTGAAAGAGGTTAAAACCAAGATCTAAGATGTTGAATTTGAGTTGCAAGATGTATGTAAATAAAGTCATATTGAATTTTAATTGGTCTCCTTTTCTTTTGTAAAATGTGTTGCTTATTTCTATTCATCACAAATTCCTAATTTGTTTATTTATTGACGAACTGAACAGTGATGGATTAAGGTAAATAAAGGTAAATTTATTGTATTCACAAACTAAAAATAGATTTTAAGTAGTTTGAAGTAATTTTTTTTAGTAAAAAGGGAATAATTTTGAAGGAATTTGTAACAAGTTTTAACATGATTAGCTAAATGTAAACCTAATCATACCTGTATCTTTGTCAGACATTTCAGAGGTGTAGAGCTGAAAGTGACTTCTCGTATCAGAGTAGTCGTTCTGAGTTTGCTGAACTTGCTCTTCGTACAAAACCTTCCATAATGTCAGCATCTGTTTGGCTGACACAAGAGCGACCTGTACAGATAAAACACAATTGAATATGGTGTTTTGAAATACCTACTTATTGTCTTTTATGTATACTTGATACAAGTTCCATGGAAATGTAAAAAATTAAGCATGTGCAAACGGGTCCTTGGGCTGCTGAATTGTTGAGCAGAATTGTTTTGTAATATCTTGCACTATTATGTTTGTTGTTTTGAACGTTAACACAACTCAAACAAAGTTTCAAGTACTAAACTAGGACTACAACTCTTTGTCTGAAAAGAATATTGTGAGTTTCTCTTCAACTCTACCTACAGAGAAGTAAGATAAAGAGGAAACATGCTTAAGGAACAATCGTGCGCTTTAAGCTCTGGAATGGTGGGGCAGAAATATACTAGTACCCAGCAAGAAAGAGCCTGAACGGCTATGGTTTACAACAGGTGTTGTAGCGCACAGGCTCTTCCTACTGCGTGAGCGCTGTTGCTGTTGTACATGACGGAGAGGAGAGCGGAAGGAGACGACCAATAGAATTTGAATTAGACACAAGCCACTGGTGCCTGACACGACTTAAGTACACCATTGAATGTTTCCTCTATGTATCTTATTTCTCTGTGCTCTACCCAAGTGGCTGTGTAGACTTTTTCTAATATACCTTCCGCTTAATTGTCCATTACACAACTCAAAGTTTTAACTACTAAACCAAGACCAGAATTTTCATGTAAAAAATGTTGGCGGCAAAGCTGCAACTTTACAATGTAGGTTTAACTTAACTGACCTCAGGCCCGTGCATCTGCAACTGTAGATGTGTCTTGACGTACAGCAGGTTCAAGTTGTCAGGGAAGTCTAACAGTGCGGAGTCCAGCAGAGCGTGGGCCTCAGTCAGCTGTTTCTGAGCCGTCAGCAGCAGCACCATCAGCTGTAGAGAAGGCACATGCTCTGGACATAGCTGTAGTGCTGCCTTGGTGTGTGTCAGGGCCTCTGCCACCTGAGCTTTACTGGCACAGTGTAGACCCAGGTAGTACTCTACTAGGTGATCACCTGGGTCGTTCTGCTGTGACCTGAAACCCAAGTCAAGAGAAGAGGCTCAATTACACATTATAGTAAATGCACACTACTCTAAGTGTATAGTTGCTAAAACTAATACTGCTGTGTAAATTGCAACTAGAGATGTGCGAGTGGCTCGATTTTCAAGATGAGCCGTGCCGAGTCTGGCCTACAAGCTTGAGAGATCGAGCACAAAGTCAGAACATCAAGCTCAGGCTGAGCTTTTATAATCGGGATCGCAAAATTCTCCTGCAAGTTCACACGATAGGAAAATTCAAGCTTTTGCCGCAATCGCGGATGAGGATAATAGAGATTACACGACTACCAACAACGATGATGACCACAAGACCATGTGATATTCAGGATTTTGCCACAATCACGATGACAATTATAACATTCCCGTGACCATGGAAGACGATGATGATGATAACCAGACGACTGTCTTAGACTAATCAACCAAACCAAACTAACATGATCTGTTTGAAAAGAATATCCATTATTTTCTACCTCTAAAAACTCACACTTACTTGAGGAACGAGTCATGCGCGAGAGCATGTAACCGTTGCTTCTCCTGCTTCAAATGGGACAGCACGGCTGCATAGTGAGCTCCGATGCCGATGTAGAGATGACACCGAGACAGCAGGTTCTGGGGATGTGACGTCTGCCGGGCCAATGCCTTCTGGCTCCACTGCATGCCTTCCGACATCTGCGACCAATATCAGAGTTAACAGGTTTAAAGTGTTGTTTCAATTACAGTTTTTACAACGTGATATTGCCACTAAAAAGCTGAATACGTATTTTAGTTTATGGTTAACTTATTCAAATGAATATAAAGAAGGTTCACTAGAGGGACATATCCATTTTGTTTTCTAAATGGATGAACCTACAACCAAAGATGGGTTCTGAACCACCCTGGTATCAGAGCTAGAATCCATCTGTGATTGGTGAGGTTTGATCTCAGGTCTGAAGATACTTGAGTACATCCAGGCTCATATATAAAACACATTGAACGTACACCATAAACGTAATTTATTGTGTTACTGCTTACACCAATGGCACTCTATTTGAAAGTACCAAAGCAAACAATTTAAAAGAAAGGAATCAAAAGCATCACATCGGACATCAAAGTTAGACACTACCACTGCTAACACGCTCAATGTTTTACTTCAAATTTTATCTGGTGAAACAACAACAAAAAATTTAAGAACAAGATAATGACAAAAAAATTAGGAGTTGTAATTGAAACTTCTAACCATACCAAGTTGAGATGCTGATAACAAATTCTCGCTGCGATGAGACAGGGCATAACCTTGGTTGGCATCAGTCGGGCGACCTCCTTCAGAGCAGACAGGGCGTGTACATGGTGACCCATCGACTCTAGACACAACGCCTGCTGTAGCCAGATATGCGCCTCCTCATAAGAGAACTTCATGGCTCTCTCTATACACTGCAACAATCAACAGTTCATTGCTGGTGGGTGAACTAAAGCATTATCTGCGAACCTCTGCCGAACAAAAATCTGGGGTCTTAGGGAAAATCGGGGACTAAACCAAGCGGTCTTTTTGTGGATACCTTTGTCTAGAATTATCAAAAAATTAAAAATTAGGATTGAACCATTGGTCTCAAAAAACATACCTCATAGAGTAAGGAGACCTGGCCCCAGCGCACTAAAGTGATGGTGAGTAGATCGTAGATCACCATGGCGTTGCTCATGGCTCGTATACGCGCCTCCTTGAACTCCGGAGATTGACTGAGGACTGCTTCTCTCACTGCCATCGCCTCGCTGCAACATCAGACACAAGTAGACTGTGTGGTATGTAATGAGATCAGGAAACTTATTAACAAGCAGTGACAAATCTATCAAGTATGCTTTGATCAAAAACAGCCTCCTTTAACACAAGGTTGGTGTGTGGCAACGTCCTAACGTCATGCCTATTGCCGTGGTGATAACGATAACAGAAATGACAAAAGTGTAAAAATTTCTTATGCTGTCTATTATAAATTAGTCCATTATTTTTGTCCATTTTGAAAAATTGTATTTAAAATTAAACTGAAATTATAGAAACTCTCTCCATTAAGAAGATACTAGCAAAATTTGGCGATCGATCACTTTATCTATTAAGCTAGCAGTACTTTGATTTTAAGATGATCACTGAAAGCATCATACTAAACATTTTTTTATTTAAAGGTACTAACTGGGAATATTTTGATGTTTAGGAAATTACTCTAACTAATCCGCTTCCAAGTCAGTTAAAAACTAATAGTAGAAAAGTGCTTACATAGGCTACTTAATTTACAAAGGTTTAAAATCAAAGTAACCTAAATCAGAGTAGAAAATATTTATGAATAGTAGAAACAAAAAGCTAGTGTTGTAACGGTGTACCATACATAAATAGTATTTTTGTTAACCAAAAATATTTAATTTTTAAATCATTCAATTTTCAAACAAACCTGATCAGAAGCAGAAGAATGACCTCTTCATACTCATTGCGTGGGATGAACAGGTTGATGCCAGTGTATAGACGAGGCTTCCAGGCACTAACAGCTGCATTTTTCTTCGTGCCTAGTATGAATAGCCAAAATAAATACCTCAAATAACATTAATCTCTAAACAATTCATTATTTTGCAGCTAATAGACCTATTTTTTTCATTTTTTGTATTATCATTAAGGGGCAAAAGGCTAAAAAACGATAAATGTACGCTCAAATGCAAAATCATACCAAGTAAACAAAAGACGATACATTATTTTATGCAATAGCCTACATTTGGTAAAATTCTAAAACTTTAAATGTTTGCTTTGAGTTTTTCTTAACGTTAAAAATAATATTCATAAACATTACAGTTTTAATCATTTTTAATTATCCTACTTTAAAAATTGTAATTTCCTTTTTTGGTTGATTATGAATTACTGGGTAAGTGAAAACCTTTGAGATATTTTAATAACGTAAACTAATAGTTTATATGTGTGTTTAAGCTGATATTAATGCATAGGCCTATACAAAAATGTATCTTTAGAATATGTAACAAACACATATACTGTACAAGGACTAAACAGAAAGTTATTTTTGGCTGATTGTGTTTATAATGTAAAATTATTATAAAGTTTTAAAACTATTGCTATTTTATTTAAGTTATTTTGACTAGGCACTATTTTTACTACAATACAACTACAAATAGTTGAAGGTATCTAATGTTTAGTTTGATGTTGATTTAATTTATATACAATACAGTGTTTAATATATATACAAAAGGATTTTCCCTTTAAAATTTATTGTTTTAAAAGTTTAATAGTTATTTTATCTTTAATCGTTTATTTTTGAATCCTAACATGCAACTACAGTAGTTCATCCACATCTATTGAATAAACTAATAAACAAAAATTCAAATTATATTTCAAAAGGAACCAAAAGTAAACAACTAATAAAATTAGTAACGTACGGGATCCTGTTTGTTTAAATTAGGTTAAAAAAAAATAATTTGAGCTATTAATTAGTTCAATAGAAACTTAAATTGACTGTTCCTAATTTTACTCACACTATAAACTGCAAACAATTAGTTTACACATCAGGATCTCAAAAGACGAAATTTATTTTTAAATTGATGATCTGAATCCTTAACGATATCATCAAAGATATTTTAAGCAAATTTATTTTTAAACCCTTATAAAGGTAATCAAGCCTCATAATTTAGAATTTTAATTAAAACAACACTAGAAGACTATAAAGTATCCTATTGGAAAACGTTCATCTTGTATTAATTTTGTGTATAAGTATATTTTATTTTTATGTCCTAAGATATAAAATTACAATAATTAGTTTTTAGCATTGTTATCACTGTAAAAATCAAACCCAAAATTTCATTTCAAAATCAATCACACACAGAAAAAAATTTCAAAAATCAACCAAACACATGATTTTATAATTTGATTAAAAATGTGTCTTCAAAGAGAGTTTAAAAGTGTTAAAAAGCGTTAGTCCCCTGATTAGGTCAAAATAGCAAAACATTAAATATACTTAAAAGACGTTTACAAAAGTAGATTATAAAAATTAATCTCGGTGAAAAATTAAAGTGTTTGAAGAAAACGCAAAAAAAGTCAGTAAGGAGAGCAGAACCCGTTACTCGCTAGCCTAATGCTGCGAGTAAAGCAAAGCAGCAATCCACAGCACGACTCTTGACAAACCTATGACATTGAGGGTGTTACATGTCAGTGTAAACAGAGCGGTGGGAAGTTCTACGTCCAGAGTGTGCATGTACAAACCTGCCCAAACATGTACGAACGCTCAGTAACAGGCCTGAACTTGTCGTGAACATCATCAGTACACAACATAAAAACTAATTGGAGCAAAAACTGTGGAAATAATACAAAAACAGATTTATGTGTAACTTTAATGAATGTTGAAATATTTATACAGTAGACTCCCTCTTATCCGGACTCCTCGGGGCCGAGGGATGTCCGGATAACGGATTTTCCGGTTAAACTGACGTCTCCTGTTTACTGTGATATTTAACTTAAATTTAGGAGAGCATTGTATTTAGACATGTGATCACTGGTCTCAAATCTTTCCCACGAGAATAGTCGTTTCAGTACTGCCCACTTCCTGCCAATCTAGTCCGGTTAAACCAATGTGCTGATAAAAAAATTTTCCGGTTAAAGAGATGTCATTTCCACCGAGTGTAGTCCAGTTAAAAGGTGTCCGGATAAGAGGGAGTCTACTGTACTTCTAAAGATATTTTTATTTTTATCAGTGTTCATTTATGAATCATTTTAGCCTCTGAATTGCTTATAGCTAACAATATACGATGTTGAATTACCTAAGGTAAGAACTCATCATATGAATTGTTTATTTATGATTGATACTCATTTGATACTTTGCCTCAAACTAAATTACAATTGCTAAAAATATAACCAGCTTCTAGGTATCAGTTGGATTCCACCAACGATAATCAAAAGGATTTAAATTGAGTTATTTTAAATTAGTTTTAACTTTTACACCTCATCTTTGTCATGTTAAAGCCATTAAAATAATAAAAAAGTAATTATTAAACATATCCCATTTAAAAAATACTGCTTTTTAATGTAAACTAATAGGATATGAGAACATGCTAAACTTTAGAAAACTCCATCCGTGTATCACAATCAGTTTTCATCAAAGTTTTACTTCAAATACGTTCTAAAAAGACAGTTAAAATGCTTCAACCATATTAAGGCTGCAAAAATTATAGCTAACTTTTATATAAATATGTAAATAAATAAAGTGTTTATGTTTGTTTTGTGGTCAGAAAAACAACCATCTTACAAAACTTAGGGGGTGAAAAACTTATTATTCACATGAGAATGTTTTCAGCAACGGTTAGTCTCATGGAATGTATTGTAAAACCGAATGCATTGTAGTCTGGTTTTCACAACCAGGTTAACAAACGTACAGTCCAATTTGAGATATTTAAAATGGATTTCTTGAACAAACATTATAGATTAAAAGGATTAAATTTGAGAGTCCTGAGAATTTTTCATCGTATCAAACGCAACAACTTGTAAATTTCACTTACTGTTACCAGGGGGCGAATAGCGGATGCCAGTATAGCCTCGCAGCAGGACTTCAGCTAGTTGTCGTGTTAACGTTAGCCTCAACCCGTGAGTCCCACTGGATTCAACGGCACACAGCATGTTCCTGGGAAGAAAAAAAGTTGGAGTTAAAAAAAAAATACTTGATTTTTACGATGTTTTTTTGAGGATAGCATTCCCTTAATGGAAACTTGTCCCAAGAAACATACTTTATACACAATGCATAAGAATGCTAAGAAATAAATAAAGAATGCATAAGAATGAATTATACACTGGATTTGTCAGTATTAACTAAGGAAGGTTATAGTTGTAGACAGATTTTTACGCCAAAAGAAATCTATCTTTAACTCGTACTTTTCTTTGCTGAAAATGCTATCAGTGACAGTGAAATATTTTAATGTTTTGGCTATAGTGTAAAGTTTTGTGTTTCCTGTGCCTGCTATCCCAACAGAATCCTAAACACCTCCTGCTCTAAGAGTCAGCTCATCAGGTGCATAGAAGAATCTACTTTAGTCTGATGCAACAGCCTATTTGATTTATTTAATTAAAATCAAAAGAAATGCAGTTTCAATATTTTTAAGTGCAGAGGCAACCACTTCTTTACTTATTTTCTTTACTCTTTACTCTCTACTTTAAAGATTAATTGTATATTACACACATGTACTCCAAAACCTACCTATAACGAGTGACAGCCAATGGTATTTTCCCAGTCTGAATGTACAGCAACGGAGCTCTCTGTATGGCTGTTTCCAAGATGGGGCCCATTGTACGTGTTGAGTCTTGTGGTTGTGGGGAGTGGGAGCCGGCTGGAAAACATTCAGTTTCTTAACTACCAATTCAGAGCTTATATAATGAACTGGCATTTGGCTCGCAGTTAGTCGTCATTTAGAAATTTAGGAAGGGGTGAGAGGCCATCACCAAGAAGCCTCAAGTCCGTAGCACACCTAGAAGTGGTCTAGATAGCACTCTCAGCATTTCTCAAGTCGCTGTCAAATTTGAAGCAATAATGGTGGATTTCTATATATGTGAGGGGGAGTTAACATTTAAGGATAATATTAATTAATATTTAAAGTGAAAATGTAACGATTTTTATTTTCTTTGGCTGTTTGAGACTAAGACAAGCGTCAAGTCTCTTGCTTGTTTTTAAATGGTTCTGATGTCCAATCCAAAGTCAGAAACTTTCAATGTTGTTTCCCATGAAATAAAATAATGGAGGGAGAAATTGTTAAATCGAGGGGGGGGTATTAGTGGAAAATGTAGCTTTTGGCAATGTCCTAGGTCGTTTGGGACCAAGACCAACAATCATACCAAATTTTCTTATCTCCAACTAATCTTAAAGTGGGTAAACGCGATTTAGACCGATGCACCTGTAGGAATAACATTGGGGAAGTCGATATTTCAGGGTGGGGGAGGGGGGTTATAATTGTAATATTTCACTTTTTCAAAATGGACGCAAGACCTATAATCGTGCCAAATTTCAGATAACCTGTAATAACATTTGTGGGGGGGTCGATATTTTTTGGGGGGGGGAGGTTATTATTTGAAAATTATTAACTTTTTGAAAAGGGTGCAAGACCTACAATCGTGCCAAAATTCATATCTCCGGCTAATTTTGAAGTAGGTAATGTTGAAGTAATGTGAACGCGTGATTTGGATGATGCACCTGTGGTGGCTATATGGTAGATATAAGGGGGGAAATCAATTTCGGGGGGGGGGGTTAAGGTCCCTTTTATATTCATACCATTATTAATAGCCCTAATAGGAAAAAACTGTGTATATATTTCATATCCTAGCGCCCATAGAATTAGTAAAGAATCGGTTATAGCCTCATAAAAGTGGAAAAATATATCAAATTCTGACATTACACTTTAATGGTGGTTGTGGGGAGTGGGAGCCGGCTGGAGAACATTCAGTTTCTTAACTACCAATTCAGACAGACCTTATATAATGAATGAGAAGACTTAAACATGGGTAAGAAATTTAATCACTATTGTTTAAATCATGGGGAAGTGATTAAGAGTATTGTACTCTCAGTTTAAGGCTGCGCGCGCAAATGCAAGGGGTTTAGTTCTTACTGTTTGTAGCCCCAATTGTGAACTGATTTAAAAGATCTTGGTGTCATATTTTTTGTTAAATATTATTGTAGTAGTTTTGAAGTTCTTTTAAATTTTGATTCTTCAAAAAATGTTGGGCTCAAAGGTTGGTAAAAATGTTAAAATACATACTTTTATCATCAGTTTTAACGCATAAAAATAATTTTTTAGGAAAAAAACACAAACGGGGAAAGTGCAATAGATTCTTAAAAACAAGAATCTGCAGTTAGCTTATTAAAAACATTAAGTAGGCATAACAATGTTATCACCCAGATTCCAAAAGCTTGGTTCATGGCGCTGTTCAGGGACATCGGCGTTCAGCAACTTCAATTGAGAAGTCCGAGCTGAGGTAGAGCGCACCCTTAAATATATCATAATTCCATTTAGTAGCTTCTGAGTTTAATTCAATTAATCCCAGTAATCTCCACTTTTAGAGCAAATTATACAAAATATGCTAAAAAACATTATGTTGTTGGCTGACCTACCTGTGTTGTTGATAGTCCCCGTAGTAACAAGCTGTTGTTGAACTTTGTCCTGTTCCTGAAGATACAACAAAGTCAAGTCTCCCGCCAGCTCGAAACACCTGGCCATCTGCTCCTCCCACTCCACCTGCTTGTATTTGCTGGTGGATGACGGCGGCACCTTCTCCAAACACAGTCCTGTGAATACGGTTAAGAGCTAAGATAGAGAAAGGGGCAATCCAAAACCACTAAAAATGCAAAAAACGTATGTGTATAAAATGTAATTTGTATATTACTGTTAAAGTTAGATTTTGCAGAGGTAGTCTACAATGGAACAAGAATGTGTGCCATACAGCATTTACACAGAAACAGAACTTACACCAAGCAAACCTCTTCTCTCTTAAAAAAATATATACAAACGAGCATTCAAAATATTTTAAACTGATTATGGTAGATTATGTTCAATAGAAATGTCACTCTACTTCCAATACATAGGACTATTTAAATTTAAATGAAAATTCTACTTTGAATTAAAACAAAAAATGTTGTTTATAGGCGAAAACCCACCTTTGATGGCGTAAGATTCTGCTACAATCCGTAAGCTACGACTAGGTAAAGGTTTCTCCGTAAGTGACTGAAGATCTGCTTCGTTGTAATGATTAAGTGACTCCTCAAAGAATCCCATGGCGTAATGTAGCTTCCCGAGAAGTAAATGTGAGTCTAGGGCTACTCCAGCCTACAAATGGGAACTCACGTTTATCAAATTACTATAATATTAGATCAATGAAAATTGTCTACCATTTAATTTCTAGCTAAACATTGTCTGGTTTTAACCAGCCAAATGATGTCCAGGGAAAATGCTACTAATTCTCAGAGTTCAGAAAAAAAACATTTTTCTTGTGTCTTTAAAAAAACTTGTTATGTAACAATTTCAATTTTCGAGCAAACTTATGGTAAGGAAGAAAAACATGAAAGAGGTAGGTCACAATTAAATTGAAAAAAATATACCCCCAGATCAACTTAATTACTTTTCATGACTTGCAAGAACACAAAACAAACATAATCTGAAACTGTTAGTTTCAAATATGATTGTCCAATATAGGCTAGTGAAATCTAGAAAACTAGTCAAGCCTCACCATGAAAAAATTGCTGTGTAAAAATTACATTTCTAAACTATTTACTAGGTAAAATGAGAATTTAATTTCAAGCTTAGGTTAGGTTAGAGTTCTAGTTATTATACTACAAAGCCATGGTAGTGTTTCTTTAATTTGAGGACGAGAATCCTCGTGATTCCATCATCTTATCCATTAATAGCTTACCTAAATTGCAAGTTAGCGGGGGTTACCCTATAGTTCTTGCTTAAAATGAGAAAGATTTCAGTTTGATCTTGGGAAAATTCATTAGCTTTTTGATGGCTCAAAACTGAACCCAGTTGACCTTAGTCATTGGGTTTTTATAATGATCCTGGTTAAAGAACAGTTTAAATCTTAGCCTACTAAGTAAAAACCTACAAAAATTGTCTTACTCATCCACACAATTATCATTCATTACCAACTTATTCTGGTTAAAATTAAAACTTATTCTGGCCTTAATTTTGCCGTCATGTTAAATAGGTCTAGTATTGATACCTTTTTTCCTTGTTCACTAGCAGCGTTCAGTAAACAACGCTTCGCTTCTCCCAAGCCTGACCGAGCTCTGGAGAAATTGGTTTCGACAGGTGGCCATTCTTCCAAAAACAGCTCCAGCTTTCCTTCCCCAAGAAGAAAGTTGCACAGTGGAGCTGAAATAGAGTTATAGAAAAATTACACACATAGGAAATATATTGTAATATTTCCTTTAAAAGTAGCAAATGAGTAGGTAGACGAATTAATAAGAAAACTGTATGGTTGCAAATAAATGATATTATAATACAACGGGCCTACATTTGCGTAAACTTAGTGGTTTGATTTTGGGAATTTAATGATCAAAGATGAGTAGAGACAATCATGTCTATTGGGATTCAGGGGGGATTCAGTGCAGGAGGCTTGAGGTAGGCAAAGAGATAGCTTGCAAAATATATAAGCGTGACCACAATAAGCTATGAACTGCTGGCAATGTAATGTGATGCCGTGTTTGGATAATGAAAGATAACCAAATTAATTTCCAGTATCAAACCGGCAAGATGACAAGGTCTGGTAATTTGTGACCTCAGCAATCACTTCTCGGACTTTAGGGTCTACTTAAAAGGTAGGAAAGCCTACATGTCAGAGTCTTTCTGGATCATCTAAGCACCTCAGACATGACTGACCAAAGTGATGAATGAATTTAGATTCACTCGATGTGTGTCATTCTGTAGGCTGAGTAAGGACACTGCATCCCGATACTAGCAATGAGACTGTTTAATACTTTGCAATTAATTACCAATAATTTTGCATCTTGATGAATAACTTTATTTGTGACAAACCAAGGTGCTTGTAAAATTTTTCTTAGTGTTTTAGATTGAAACCGTTGAACTATTTCTATGTTCGAGTTTGAAGTGGTTCCCCAGAGTTGGATACCGTAGGTCCCAATAGGTTTCAATATAATTTTGTATAAAAGTACCTAATTTATTTTCAACAGATAATTTTGAATTTCGACCAATAAGCCAATTTAGTTTGTTTGTTTTTAAATTTAAATGGAGTCGTTTGTTCCAAATGTGTGAATGCCATGTAAGCCGTCTGTCGAGATGCATACCAAGGTACTTAACTTCGTTGGATTGTGGAAGCATTACATTATTCAATGTTACTGGGGGGCAAGTTCTTGTAGACATAGTAAATGTAACTTAAACGGATTTTGTTTCATTTACTTTAATTTTCCAATTCTGTAGCCACTGAGACAAATCGTCTAATGCAGCCTGAAGGTTTGATGATGCCAGAATAGGATCCTGATTTGATGATAAAAAAGCAGTGTCGTCTGCAAATGTTGCAACCGTAATACCCTGAGTACTTGGAAAGTCGGTAATTATATCGACCTCCGGACCTCACCCGAAATTAAAATTTTTTTTTTTCAAAATGGTCGAAATTTCACGCTGATTTCAAAAATGATTGTCGTTTTTTTCGGAAACGTCCCGTTTTCCCGGAAAATGGGAAAAACGGGAAAAATATTTTTTTCCTCAAAACCCATGTTGCGGGTACTCAAATTATGCGGAATTTCCTCCTGAACAAGAATATGTAAATTTCATTACGATCGGACCACTATTAAGTAAAATATCACCGAAAAACGGGAAAACGGGGAAATTTCTTTTTTGCTCAAAACCCATGTTGTGGGTACTCAAATTGTGCGGAATTTCATCCTGAACAAGAATATGTAGTTTTTATTACGATTGCTTTTAAGTAAAACATCACCGGACAGGTTAACTAACCTAACATAACCTAACTTAGTTTTAGATAAGTTAGGTTAGGTTAGGTTACGTTAGGTTAGGTTGGTTTAGGTTAGGTTGAGTTTTGTTAGGTTAGGTTAGCTTAAGTTAGGTTAGGTTTAGTTAGGTTAGGTTGAGTTTTGTTAGGTTAGGTTAGGTTAGGCTAGGTTAGGTTAGGTTAGGTTAGGTTAGGTTAGGTTAGATTAGGTTAGTTTACTTACAATACTCATGTTATTAATAAACTAACCCAACCTAACCTAACTTACGAACTTAGGTTAGTTTAGGTTAAGTTAGGTTAGTTTACTTACAATACTAACCTAACCTAACCTAACTTATCCTAACCTAACCTAATCTAAGTTCCTAAGTTAGGTTAGAATAGTTTATCAATAACATGAGTATTGTAAGTAAACTAACCTAACCCAACCAAACTTAACCTAACCTAACCTAACAAAACTCAACCTAACTAGGTTAGGTTAGTATTGTAAGTAAACTAACCTAACTTAACCTAACCTAAGTTCGTAAGTTAGGTTAGGTTGGGTTAGTTTATTAATAACATGAGTATTGTAAGTAAACTAACCTAATCTAACCTAACCTAACATAACATAACCTAACCTAACCAAACTTAACCTAACCAAACTTAACCTAACCAAACTTAACCTAACCTAACCTAAACTAACAAAACTCAACCTAACCTAAACCTAACCTAACCTAACTTAACCTAACCTAACCAAACTTAACCTAACCTAACAAAACTCAACCTAACCTAAACCAACCTAACCTAACCTAACCTAAACTAACCTATCCTAGCCTAACCTAACTTATCTAAACCTATTGTAAGTAGAGTATTGTAAGTAAACTAACCTAACCCAACCAAACTTAACCTAACCTAACCTAACAAAACTCAACCTAACTAGGTTAGGTTAGTATTGTAAGTAAACTAACCTAACTTAACCTAACCTAAGTTCGTAAGTTAGGTTAGGTTGGGTTAGTTTATTAATAACATGAGTATTGTAAGTAAACTAACCTAATCTAACCTAACCTAACCTAACCTAACATAACATAACCTAACCTAACCAAACTTAACCTAACCAAACTTAACCTAACCAAACTTAACCTAACCTAACCTAAACTAACAAAACTCAACCTAACCTAAACCTAACCTAACCTAACTTAACCTAACCTAACCAAACTTAACCTAACCTAACAAAACTCAACCTAACCTAAACCAACCTAACCTAACCTAACCTAAACTAACCTATCCTAACCTAACCTAACTTATCTAAACCTAAGTTAGGTTATGTTAGGTTAGTTAACCTGTCCGGTGATGTTTTACTTAAAAGCAATCGTAATAAAAGCTACATATTCTTGTTCAGGATGAAATTCCGCACAATTTGAGTACCCACAACATGGGTTTTGAGCAAAAAAGAAATTTCCCCGTTTTCCCGTTTTTCGGTGATATTTTACTTAATAGTGGTCCGATCGTAATGAAATTTACATATTCTTGTTCAGGAGGAAATTCCGCATAATTTGAGTACCCACAACATGGGTTTTGAGGAAAAGAATATTTTTCCCGTTTTTCCCATTTTCCGGGAAAACGGGACGTTTCCGAAAAAAAAGACAATCATTTTTGAAATCAGCGTGAAATTTCGACCATTTTGAAAAAAAAAAAATTTAATTTCGGGTGAGGTCCGGAGGTCGATATAATTACCGGAAAGTCATACGTGAACAAAATATACAAAATATCATTAATGGCTTAACAAAAGGGCCTGGCCTAAAATAACGTGTTAAACAGTTCCAGGCTATTGTCGGACACGTTCCCAAGTTTCCTAGAGAAAAAGAAGGTCCAAGAAAAGGCCTAGCCTAGTTTAGTAACAATCTTCGACAAAGAACTTTTATTAGGCCTACCTTGTGCTGCATTCTTGCTCTTCAACTGCTCTGCAAGCTCTATCACTTTCTTCCAGTTTGATTCCTCCCTACTCTTTTCTATTTCAGTCTCAATCCTCACTGAATTTCTACCCTTTCCTGCCATAATAGTTAGCTGTAAAACCTAAAAATTAAACTCAATAGCTTATACATAACCGACTTTTGGGGTGGTGTGAAATATT
Organism: Macrosteles quadrilineatus; assembly: GCF_028750875.1. Taxonomy (NCBI): domain Eukaryota; kingdom Metazoa; phylum Arthropoda; class Insecta; order Hemiptera; family Cicadellidae; genus Macrosteles; species Macrosteles quadrilineatus. Next base: position 18,658,657 of record NW_026542597.1, on the reverse strand, counting down.
TTTTCACATAGAATTTTCTGAGGAGTTACTCCATGGCTTAGGATGGACAAAACTAACACTTTTGAATAAACACACAGTAAGTTACCTAGAAACCTTTTATCTTGATGTAATTTTAATATTATTCGACAAACACCTAGCACAAACAGCACAACAGTACAGTAGTGACAGTTAAATTTTGACAGATAAACTACAGAATACAGAACATGATCTGCAGATGTCTGCTGATCTATTCTAAACTGAGGAAAACAGCTGATAATTATAGAACTACAGAATACTAAAAAACACTACCAGTGTCATATTGCATGAGGCTTGATAAAAGTTTAATCTTAACGTTTCCGCTCCCAAAGTTAATACAATACCGAGATATCAAATTTCTATAATAATTTGACTTATAATACTGCGAGCAGATTCTCTTTTTTTTGCAAAAAATGAACATTGTTTTGGTGTGAATTTCACGTCTGAAAACTAACTGTGCTCTAATGTTGAAGTCGAATAAATAGTTTTTTCTTAATTAATTACCAGCGGCTACTGGCTAGGAACGCTCCTTCAAAACTGAAAGAGACCGTGACGGAGCTGGGGACCATCTTGGAGCATGAGACATGAGACAATGGGAATGGGAATGGACTTTACAAGCTCGTCTCCGCCTCCTCCCCCCTCCACACCCCCGGCAATGGTACCGTACATAAGTTACCGTGCATTTACAGTGTGTGCGCTTTTATACTTGTTTTTATTTCTATATGCATACCGTACTATATTTATTAATTTCAATGGCAACCCCCATTTTACAAAAAAATAATAATGCAATGACATACGGTACATGCAACAAGATGCAGAGTAAAATATATAATGGATGCGTAAGAAGCTGACATGATGAGATTACAATGATAGAGAGATTTGCATATATTTATAGATTTATATGATGTGAAGTGACATTATAAATTAGACTTTAGACCTATTACATTGATAAAACATACTCCTCAAGATAAGACTCTTTAGGATATATAGGGTATTTTTCCGTGTATTTATTTACGTTATCAAAGATTCAAAGTAACAACTCAAACTCTGATTTTATTCTAGCTAACGTTGACCATTAACACTACCATAATACCATAGATAAAACATACTATGTTTTATCTATGATCAAACATACTCCCTTAGTAGATTTCTCATCCTTATGGAACAGCTGAAGACAATGTTATTGTTAGTTCTGTACGGTTTTCTGCAGATGTCGTGTTTTGTTTACAATTTGTTTCCCGTTATTACAGCGGTGGGGCACACGGAAGATTTCTCAGGTGTCGTTTGACGTCACTAACTGCTGACGTCACTAACTGCTGCGTCTGAAGAAACAGACAATTTTATAATTTTCTATTATTAAATTAAACTGTCATAACCTAACCAAACTAACCAAACGTGCTGATAATGGGAATATCAAATAAAGGTTTACTAATCTAAAAAATAGTTTTGTTCATAAAATAAAATTATAATTGTCTAAAATTCAATTTTATAATTATAAAATTAAACTGTCATAACCTAACCAAACCAACCAAACTTGCTGATATGAAAAAATTGTTGGTAAAAAGTTAGAGCCGCCGGCGGGATTTGAACCTGGAACATTCGGATTATCAGCCCGCATCGCTATCCACTGCACCACCGAGGCCGATGGCCCAAAACCGTATCGTTGCGGTATTGGTGTTCCTTAAAGTGACGTCAGCAGTTAGTGACGTCAAACGGCACCTGAGAAATCTTCCGTGTGCCGTTTCGTTATTACAGCCATTTAAAACCTCGTTTAACCAAATAATACGATCTAATCATAAACAATAACTTGTCCCCTAGTTATATAACCAAACAGTAAAGCACAAATCAAGAAATTAACCCTAAAATAATAAAAACAAAGTTTCGTCGACACTAGCGCCCATGTGTCACGTACATGAACTAGACACGAAAAACGTGCTTCAAAATTTACAATGGGATGAGAAGTCTACTTGTGTTGGTTAGTCTATGATAATACTCATTTTTAGATACAATAGCACTTTTAATGGTGTAGAAACGACAAAAAACAGAGGCTGTGATAAGAAAAATTTATAATCAATGTAACAGGACATTCTTGCGCCTGTTCTATCAAATGTCTGCAAGAAAACTGTCTCTACTCTAATATTCCCTTATTCCCTAACTTTTTTACTTTTATCGTTTTTTTATCTCTAGTGCATCTGTCATCTGTCAGACTCTACTGCTGGACTGTCGCTATCGCCTTAACCTCAACACAAACACACTACTGAATCGAAACTTAAATACAATACAATGTTTGGACTTTTCTGGGGCGTTGATAAGAGATTTTCTGTAAAGTGAAAAGTGACTGTCATTGTGTCATTTCCTTAACTACTTCCTTAGTTCCTTAAATAAAATTTACCACTGCTCTAAAAGTTATAATTTTCTTGGACGGTTAGTTAAAATTGTTTTTATTTGTTGTCGTACAACTTTTCTACAATGGTTCTTCTGAGAAAAAAGGTTAGATTTTAGCCATAAGTTAATGTAGTTTTTAGAGTTAAAGAAAGGTAATACCGTAATATTAAGGAAGTCAGATGGCAGTTGGCAAACATTGTTTATCAACAGATGCTAACATATTTGAGATGTAAACTTATGTGTCCTAGGGAGGTGCACTTAGTAGGCCTATTTATTTTAAGTTAATATCTTTCATGCACTTCTGCAGTGCATAACTTAGAACAGGAATACTAATTTTTTATTGCATAAAATGAATTACAGTATTTTGTATCTATTCTAAATCCAAAAATGCATCCTTTTAGTCAAAACATTCCAAGAGTCCGACAATGGAAATCAAAGGATACGAATTAAAACAAGGCCTTACTGAATGGTTCTGATGTCGGCTTAGACTAATTTAATCCAAGCTCTAATGGTGGCTGATAATTAATTATATATATGAAGAGAGCAATCATCTGTTCATATACAAATTAACAGCGGTGATTCTGTGGCTCAGTTGAAGGTAACTTAGTGCTATGGACTACGAGCCCATGGCAGCGATGTGAGTTTGTGTCCTAAAGCCCGCTACAAAATTTTATCTGTCTAGTCCACTCTTGTACCTACTGTATTGGCTCACTTTGTCTATTAGGCTCCACACACACAGGCCCGGGGCCTATTTGAACAGACAATTGAAAGATGACAACTACAAGCTTCCACAGTCATGACATCTGATATTACATTAAGCTTATTTACTAGAAACAGCTAGGCCTAGAAAGAGGGAGCTGCATTCCTGCATTCCACAAAGTAAGCGTTACAAGTGCTTCTGTTTTTAGGTTCTCCAACACGTGACTCGATTGGCTTACAGCACAAAACCTAACCTAAATGAAGTACTCATTATTAGCGGTGCTAGGACCCCTATGGGCTCTTTTGGAGGATGTCTTTCTTCCATGAGTGCAACCAAACTGGGTGCAATTGCTATTCAGGTAAGTTAAGCATTTTCCTTTAGGTTCTGACCTTAAAATTTTTTGAACAAGTAAAATTGTTAATTAAATTTTAATAAGATTTGTAGTAAATCCTAATTGATCCTTACTGGTTTAGATTATTTAAAGCCTATATTGATATGAAGAAAGGCGGTGGCATTCTGGGATATTTTTGTGTAAACCGTTACCTTAAAAGAATAAAACACATTTCTTACAAAAAAGCTAGAATAAATTACATGGTTCTTAACTTAACGTTATGACATTTTTATGAATTGCTGTCAGACAGCTAGGTACAGTAGTCACAGTTAGTCTGGGCCCACGGACCCTTGTGTACTAGCGGCTCACTCACCCCCACAACCCTCAGCCGCTGCACTGACGGCTTACTGTGTGGGCCAGATGTTTTTGGAAATGAGCAATAAACACTCCTCTCAACACCCCCCGCCCTAGCGCGGTCCCACGCCCGGACTAGCTGCGACAGCTGTACAGGGGTGGCATAAAATATTGGTGGAATCTGGATTGATGAGGGTTTACTGTATGAATTATTCATACTTAATTGATGATAATCAGTCTTTCTCATAGTGCTTCATTACCCTTTCAGTGTTTGTTCACTTTAGAGACTCCAAATGAATAAAATAATTTATAAATAAAAATACTTTTTAAAAATGCCACGTTTTTAAACACACTAAAAAGTATAAAATAGTTTATAAAATGTTGAGAGAATAAATACTTGTAAGATTTAAAACAAAAAACGTGCGGCAAATGCTGATTTACAATTAACTTCACCTATTGAACTATTATGATCTATTGCATGCGCCCCACGTTTTTTGTTTTAAATCTTACAAGTATTTATTCTCTCAACATTTTATAAATTATTTTATACTTTTTAGTGGGTTTAAAAACGTGGCATTTTTAAAAAGTATTTTTATTTATAAATTATTTCCTAGTTTTTAGTCTTTAATGTGTAAATATGTTAAATCTATTTTATATAGCCTCTTAATACATAACCAAACCCCAAAACCTTATTATCTGTAATCAGATGTTTTATCTTTACTTTGAAATGATTGTTTTATATTTTTAGAATATCTCGGGAGCAGAACCTGTAGGCCTACCTCTTAACCTCTGCTCAAAACTGTCAAATTTAAGTATTTACAGCTGACTTGAATTAATTTATATGTTTACATTCTTTTAAAATGTAAACATGGGAAATTTGGAAGCCAAAGGGGCGTAGCCCAAGGGAAATATGAAAATTAAATGATATAATATTGCATTGTCATCCATTTGAGAGCTATGTTTTAAGTTTCAAGTCAATAGCTCATCGGGAACTTCGTTTAAAATTGATATCAAAATTTGTAGGAAAGCGAGCTAATAAAAACAAGCCCATGGTGCGTAGTCCAAGGGAAATATGAACATTAAATGATATAATATTGCATTGCCATCCATTTATGAGCTATGTTTCAAATTTCAAGTCTCTAGCTCATCGGGAAGTATCAAAATTTGCAAGAAAGCGATTTAATAAAAACAAGCCCATGGGGCGTAGCCCAAGGGAAATGTGAAAATTAAATGATATAATATTGCATTGTCTTCCATTTGTGAGCTATGTTTCAAGTCTCTAGCTCGTCGGGAAGTTAGTATAACATTGATTTTAAAATTTGTACCGGACAAGAAAGTGAGCTAATAAAAACGTTTTAATAAAAAATTTCTTTGTAAGCTATTTGGCCTATTTTGAAAACGTCCCCCGGGCAACAATACCGGTATTTTTTCTTTATTATTTTGGAGACTCTTAAGTATCCAAAAATACTAGTCTTTTCTCATAGCCCATCAAGAAATAATTGCAAACATTATGGGGGAAAACATGTAGGCGCCTAAGTACATAAATTTTAACTTCTAGTGGGAAGTTATCGTTTGAATTTTCATTTCCTGGTACATTAGTTGATATCTTTGTAGTATCAAATCTTTCTCTTAGCCATTGCTGTTATAGTGGATTTCAGATAGTTGTTATGTTTCTTCACTACAGGTCATCAATGTCAGATTGCTATCAGCTACACTCATTACATTCAACTTCCTTCTCGTTAATCTCATTAGTCTAGTTATGGTTTTAAATTTTTAAAAGATTATAAAATCATTATCCAATTCACTGTAAAATATTTTAATATTACCTACTCAGTAAAGGCACTTAATTTAGCTGTAAAACCATGCTTTACTGATTTTATTTTTTTTCATAAGTTAGGCTTTGTTGTTTCTCAGTTGCAACCTTGTCAACAATTATCAATCAAGCTAAACTTATCTTGTATGGATTACACTGTAAACTTTACCCTCTAGATTTTTCCAAATGTTTAAAATGATTCCCTCTGCATTGTATAATATTTCTTTATGAACCAAATAATATTATGATATTACAGTGGTAGTGTCTTAAAAAAAAACACCATAGAAAATGTTAAATACCCCCGCCGCAGCAAACCTGCAGACTTAGCGAATTTCCATCTGCCTGATTGGATTTAAACTAAAATGTCTTCTTAAAAATATCACATTTATTCCATATTTAAACAGAATTAGTTTAATGAGTACTTAGGTTTGCTGCAACAGGGAGGGTAAAAAAAGTTTTTTTAATGTAAAATATTAAAAGGTACTGTGGTTTAGTAAGAAATTAATGTATTTTCCAAATTTGATCAAAATATGTTCATAAACAAGCAAACTACAACAGTTGACTTATTCTCCATAAGAATAACATGGGAATTTTAAAATTACAATTTTTTTTAATTTTCTCCATTACAATTAGGCGCATAATAACGCTTCAATATACTAAATTATTTGTTTTTTAAGCTCTACAAAATGGTTTAAAAAGAAATTGTGAAATTTTGTGTTTTTAGGGTCAAAAATGAGAAAAACCTATTTTTACCCCATAAAACCCCCCATAAACCCCTGTTCCCATAGTCTGATCATGCTGGTTCGCAAACTCATTCAAGTTTATCCCGCCTTACACCTTCAAACCAAATTTTATCAAAATCGGACAAAAATTACTCAAGTTATCGTGCGGATGGACACATATATATCTCTATATATACAGGGTGACAAAAAAGTCTGGAAACGGTTTAATATCTTGTTAACTAAATTCGTTAGAAAATTCAAACCTTTCACATCAACTTACATGTATGAAAACTACTTTTTGCAATCATTGCCATTATTTGACCTCCCCCAGGGGACGGCCCACGAGGAGTAGGTACATAATCTTTAATGTAAGCATAGGTTGATATGCACATCATTTTAAAGGTATGTTCAAGTGGAGTTCATTGCCGGAACCCGCGTCAAAAAAGGCTCATCCGTTACAAAATGGCGGCGGTTCAAAGTTCTTGCGGAATATACCTGCAGAGGCCTTAGTATTGGTAAATACTCATAGTCAACATTAGCAGGGAAATCTGAAACCCGGTTAAATTTGTTTTGAAGATTGAATACTATTAGTCTATGAGCTAGTTGACTTTAAAATACAGTTTGAGCTCTCAAGCTAATGTTTATTACGAGTATTTGCCCATACTAAGGCCTGGGCAGGTATATTTCACAAGAACTTTGGACAGCTGCCATTTTGTAACGGATGAACTTTTTTTGACGCGGTTTCCGGCAATGAACTCCACTTGACTAACCCTTTAAAATGGTGTGCATATCAACCTATGCTTACATTAAAGATTATGTACATACTCCTCATGGGTCGTCCCATGGTAGAGGTAAAAAAATGACAATGCTTGGAAAAAGTAGTTTTCATACATGTAAGTTGATGTGAAAGGTTTGAATTTTCTAACGGATTTAGTTAAAAAGATATTAAACCGTTTCCTGACTTTTTTGTCACCCTGTATATATATATATATATATATAAAAATTTGAACGAATGGTGTTTTTGGCCTCTGGGGACATCAAAATGAAAAAGTAAATCGGTCCCGGGCTTAGGTCTTACCATGAGACCTACGGTAATAGCTAAATTACTTCCCTATAGGGAAATTCGCTAAAAGTAGCTAAATGACTGCTTGTTTTATATTGTACAGTGTCCCAAATTTCTTTGTAACGGTTGTGACACCTACATGAAATAATAGTAGGGCCTTAAATGATAGGCCAACTATAGTTAAGTTTTGTATATTTGAGCGCCAGCTTTATATTTGTTTAAAATCTAACAACCAAGAACTTTTAGGCCCTACTTGGTTTTCCACATGCGGGATTTTCAGAATATGCACAGAATCAAAAAGGGATACAGTACTAAATGGAATTTTCGGCTCTGATTTTCTTTTCATAGGCTATTGCTTTCTTGACAAAATTCCCAATTGATAAAATTATTTTAGCACAGTATTATGACAAGATAAGCCAAAAAGATCACTTGGGATTGAACGGGAAAATTTATGTGGAATGAAAAAGAATTTTTCATCGTACAGTATTGAAGCGGGATTTTCTCAACCCGATAAGCTGGTTTTTAGTTTTTAAACATATAAAAATACATCATATTTGGCAAGGAATATAGCAAACTGCATCTCCATCCTATATGATACAGCTGATTTATTCTGTCTGTAGGCTGCTATAGAGCGAGCTGCAGTACCTAAGGACGCCATACAGGAGGTGTACATGGGCAACGTTTGTCAGGCCGGAGTGGGTCAAGCTCCCGCAAGACAAGCAGCCATCTTTGCTGGTCAGTCGCTATTTACTTCTCACTATCAAAAAGTATCTACTTTTCAAATGAAAATTCCATTAATTTACCTATATCACAACACTGTTATTGTCGGAAAATTTAAATTAGTAATTATAATGGACCAAGTTAAAGAGTGAGTTGCCTAACCATGTCGAAGTATTGATTTGGATAGAATAATTTATCCTCAAACTCAAAATTAATCCATTTATTTACAAATAATGTACTGAGATCCAAACTCCAGTCCTACTATTATAGTCTTATGATTCAAATACAGTATGCTCAAACATTATATTTAACTCAATCTGTTATTGTTCAGGTCTGCCCAAGACGACGGAGAGTTCTACGATCAACAAGGTGTGTGCCTCGGGCATGAAGGCAGTCCAGTTGGCTGCTCAGAACCTCATGTGCGGCCACCAGGTATGCCAATATATCCAACTGAAATAGTTACTTTATTCCAACATTAAGGGTCAAACAACCGGAGCATGTTCCAACACACATTTACACCCAAACTATTTTTTTACAAAACGAGTTCAAGTAATATTTTAGCTTACTTGAGAATATTCTTAATTTAGGACTTTTCAGAGAGCATATTCAAAATAGGCTACCCCCGCCACAGCAAACCTGTGGACTAAGCAAATTTTCATTTGCTTGGTTATATTTTTACTTAAATATTTCTTTAAACCTTTCAGCTTTATTCACTATTTAATTAACATCAGGTTTAACGAGTACTTAGGCTTGCTGCTACCGGGAGGGTAATGAAGTGTGTTTTTTTTAAATAAAATGTTCACAGCTTAGTTAGTATAAAATAAATAAATTTTCCTAGTTTCATCCAAATATATCTGTAAATAAGCAAACTACAGCTTCAGGTTATATGTTATTCCTTATATTGGAAATTCGCTAATATGACAAAATATTAGTTTTATGTTTTGTTAACTTAATTTCTGTATCAATTTGGCTTTAATGTTCTAGTTAACAATTGGTATTTTGATTACAATCTAAGGTGTCTCGGTTAAACAATATTCCTTTTTTTCTAGGAGGTTATGGTAGCTGGAGGAATGGAGTCAATGTCAAACGTTCCTTTCTACATGCGGAGAGGTGAAACCAGCTATGGTGGCGTTAGTTTGCTGGTAACATTCATTTTGGTTTATCTAATTAATCCTGTCATACTTTATTGACTGATTGACTGATATTATTATTAGATTAATTATGTACAATTATTGACTGTTTATACAAGTTAATGTGTACTAGTGCACATGTTGCTCGAATTCGAGCAATTGCAAAGTATTACAGGAGTTATTTCAAAACGAATAACAGTCATATTTAAAATGAGATTAAAAGAGTCAACTCAAAGATTACTGGTGTGTAACAGACTATGTTTAACTTCGTTATTGATAAACCTAAAGCATTCCGGAGGGTTTTCCCCTTCTCAAAATGCCTCGCTGTACGGGCAACACAGGTCAATAATAGAGGGCCAATTGAGAACGAAAAGTCGTTTTGGGGTAGTGTTGGGGCGCATTTGTAACCTAATAACTGAGATTGTCCAGGGTCAGGTGCTGACTGTGAAGTTAAGCCTATTACGCGCCACTGTTCTGTAGCTGCGGTCGTTATCATGATTACACCTCCTGCCTATGTTTCGTTGTCGTCACGTCGGAGGCATTTAAAAGAAAAAACAACAAATAAACAAATTATAGGTAGCTACACAAAACAACGATAAATGCACAAATTTAAGTTACAATTATCCTAACACGATCCGTCATAGCGACACAAAACAACGATAAATACACAAATTTAAGATACAACCATACTAACACGATCCGTCTTGGGGGTTATGTTTACACAAACTCAAATAGTAAATAAATGAACTCAATGCGTTTCATTGAAATGAAAAATAAATAACAGCAATTAAACTATACAGCTGATCAAAATGTAAACAATTATGTTCTTCTTAAGGATAACATGGGGACTTTCAAAGCCACTGGGGGCAGAGCCCAAGGGACTTTAAAAAAATGTAAGGCCAGTTTGCAAATCTACGCGACACGCTCTTTCCAATGAGACGTCAATGGATAAAATCGGTTAAGAAATGGCGGAGGAGTTCAACCGACAAAGTTTCATGTAGCGTATTAATTATATAGATAACAGTTTTGAAACTTTTTCTGGTATTTCAACTCAATATATCTAATTTTTAGCCTGTGGCATTAGCACTTTAGGAATTTAAATTGGATAATTGTTCAGATTTTATACTAATTGTTTGTTATGTGATTCCCTGGTGTTTTTATATTTTGTTATTGTTTTTATCTATAAATTGTTTAAAGACAATAAAAATCTTTGACTTTTGACTTTGAATATCTACGGTACATTGACTTTTGGTGCAAAGGATTATGGGAAAACATTCAGTAATACATTTTCTAGTCTAGGAATTTTTTCATGACCAGCCAATAGATTTTTTTCCACGCCAAAGTTATTTTTTATTTAAGTTTTTATTGGAGAGAGAGAGAGTATTCAAACGCTTTTAGGGCAAGCGGTTGAAACCCGCTGTTTTGTGGATTCAGGGAATTGAACCTGTCCCCTTGCTGTATCCGTCTTGAATGGTAACCTTAAATTATTTCACTTGCGTCATAAGACACCAGCCCAGTCTGGAACTAATTATAAAGTTGAGGCCAGGCTTGCTGAAAAATTATACGTTGTTCACTAGATTGAAACCGGTGCCTCCAAAACCGGTGTTCAACAACCAAACAGCACCTTTTTTCAGTTTTGTGTGCTGGTCATACAAGAAAAAGAATGCAGTAACATTGTAGGTCACCGGTTCGATCCTGAGAAAAGTCAGTAGCTTTTTGATGGTTTGAAACTGGACCCAGCTGTACCTCATCATTGGGCTTTACATAAACTAGGTGGCGTTCGCAGAGGCATCCACAAAATTGAGCGGAGTCATCAAGGGTTCATATTATATTGTTTTTGTCATACTGCAGTAAAAACAGTCGTTTTTAATGCATGCGTTGCAGGTCTAAAGTGGCATTTTTACTCTTTAGGGAGTAAAAATCGTTTTTAGCCTCTATGGAGTTAAAATCTGCTATTGTCAACTCAGTTGTAAATTTCTATTGTAAACAATTTCATGTATCGATTCGTGCTTCGTAATAATTTCAACCTACATTCTACAGTCTCTTCCCATAGCATTTTAGCATTGCAGATACATTAATCCATTCCCACACTCAACACTGCTCACCTTTACTACTTTCTTCACCACCCCCTATGTCGTGGAACTGTTTCAGTAAATAGAATGCTTCAGCATTTTAGAATTGCAGATACCTTAATCTAATCGTCATAAACAGTTCCCACACTGGAGGAGTTGGCGTATTACGAAATGCATAAGAGTCAACGTATAAGAGCTTTGCTCGCTCCGCTCAATGATCTTGGCTAATGTAACAGCTGATCTTAGTCAGTAACAAAGCCACACAGATCATCTCACACCATTCTACACTTATCCTCCACTCATATTTGGGTTAAAATATGCACCTACGTGGCGTCCCCATCTCAATGATTGATAATTGTATTTTATAGAAAAACTTACATTACCTACATTGAAAAGATTACGCGTTGGTTGTGTTTAGGATGGTATTGTGTTTGACGGACTGACAGACGTTTACAACCGCATCCACATGGGCAACTGTACGGAGAACACTGCGAAAAAGATGAACATCTCTCGGCAGCAGCAGGACGAGTACGCCATCGGAAGCTATAAGAAGAGCGCGCTCGCATACAACAACGGAGACATTGCGCAGGAGTTGGTGCCTGTCCCTGTGCCACAGAAGAAAGGTGAATCTAATATTGTCTTAATGTATATTACTAAATTTGATTGGTGGATATCTCTGTGTTAATTTTTAGTGTCACCAAGGCATGGAATAACCGTAAAAGAGACAAAACATCTCTGTTTTCCTTGGAACGGTGTTTAACATGTCACGTCTATAATGACAAAAAGTTAAATTCCAAATAACAAGAGATTTTTTTAAGTTTGCGGATTTATTAAGGATTATTATATTAATGCTTCAAACCCATTTAAAATACTGATTGCTAATGTATTAAGATCAATGTTTTTTTATTCCAGGAAAACCAGACATTGTTATAAATGAAGATGAAGAATACAAAAGAGTGAATTTTGACAAGTTCACCAAACTTGCTACAGTTTTTCAGGTAAAGAGGGTTCCTAAATATTTGAACAAGAAAAGGGTTAAACAAAAAGGCAAACATGTGAACTGTTGGAAGATTTACAATCAATGAAGATACTAAATTGTCAAGTATTCTTGGTAGTATAGAGCTCAAGGCTGGAATAGGGTTGATTTTGAAAGAATGAGCAGGCTTACCTGAGTCCTCTTTATAGGAAACATATTCATACACACTCACAAAATTTAAATATTTTGTGGTAGCATAGAACTATTTTCATTGCAATAAATTGTCATGTTATATGAGGAATTATTGAAAAAAATTTATATCCAATTGGTTAAAAAAAGTTTTTTTGGTTTTTTTGTTGTAATGTAGCTTTGGCTGGAATTTTGTTGTAATATTGTTATGTTTTAGATACTTTTTTACATGAGAACGGAATCCGAAACGTTGTGCAAACTTATTTAATCTATTCTCAAGATAACATTATTTAGGTCTACTATAGCTAACAATAAACTTTAAACAAATTCTCAAGGTACTCTTGTATTTGTAACAGAAAGAGGGAGGCACAGTTACTGCAGGCAATGCGTCAACACTGAACGATGGAGCTGCAGCTTGTGTTCTAATGACTCCAGACGCAGCTAACAGACTTAACTGTAAGCCAATAGCAAGGATCGTAGCCTTCCAAGACGCGGCTACTGAACCGATAGACTTCCCACTTGCCCCTGCCTTCGCCATACCTAAGGTAGGTAATCAACTTCCTTCGCTATACCTACTATGTAATCAATGCTATCTACTTGTGTTGGCCTTGTAGTGTCAACATTATTCATGATGCTATGTTTAGAGGATCTGTGTTGGTGTATCAGCGGCATCGATCCTTTAAAATGGCACAATGCTTAATTTTTATTAGATACAGTAAGCCTACAAATTTCAACCGTTTTTTTTTGTGTCATATATGTGTGTCCGTTCCAAATAGTGTGATAATATAAATATATAGTGGGCAAGTCATCCTTTAAAGTTCTACCATTGATTTCCAAATAGTTTCATAATATAAATATACAGTGGGCAAGTCACCCTTTAAAATTGATTATTTTCTTTTTTTTTTTAAGAGGTTGGCGACCTTTTTTAACCTTGCATTTGCCCGTCCACATAGACTAACCGCCCGTGCCCGTACGTGGAACGTTTACAGCAAAGCAAGGAGTGAGCCGGTACAGTACAAAGGTGAACTGTACTGATAAATTTTAGTGGCAGTGACCAGGATCCGAACCCAGGATTACTCCTAACCACATGTTATTGAAAACCTAAAACGTAGTCTTACTTAATAATCCCCATTGCAAAAGAACACAATTATTGTTATTGTACATTTCCTCCACATGCAAAACAGTAAATCTCCATATAAGGCTATTCTATGCAATTATTTTACTTTAATTTAGATCAATTGGTCCTGCTTATTTTTTCAGCTGTTGGAGAAGGGTGGGGTTCGTAAAGAGGACATTGCACTGTGGGAAATCAACGAGGCTTTCAGTGCTGTCGTGTTGGCGAACATCAAATCCCTTGATATCGACCCAGCACGCGTCAACGTGCACGGTGGAGCTGTCAGTCTAGGACATCCCATCGGGTGAGTCATCATGATAAATTTTATAAACTTGGTAATGCATCTATTTTCAGAAATTTATCAACCCATGATTGGCATACCAAAATCGCACTTCCTGTTTACACACAGAAATCAAAATTTCTTTGGCTCTTTTAGTGATTTACAAAAACTATTTTGATTTTGTCTTAGATTATTATATTACTCTTCACAAAGATTGGAAGACAATTTGCAACTAGTATATCTATATACCGGTCTATTTCACCCCCTCATAAAGAAGGCTGTTGCGGCATTTTGACAAAACATAACCTTAAAACTCTCACTTGTTGTTTAGTAATATTTTTGTTTTCCAAAACCGTAGACGTTTTGGCAACCATAGAAACTAAAAAATTACATGCAATAACTTTTACAGATAAACAGAAAATTATTGTTGTATTATTTCAGTATAGTTATAGAGGGGATCCCGGCATTATCATTTCGTGATTGGCGGTATTTGAACCCAGTACCTCGGGGACCAAAGTCCTGCGCTCTACCACTAGACCATCTCGCTCCCCATATAACTACCGCCATATTGGAAATTTCCATTTACCAAAACTAAATTTTCATTTTAAAGTATCTCTTAAATTAAATAAATCTTTCCAGAATGTCTGGGTGCCGCTTAATCGTCCACCTTCTTCACGCACTCAAGCCTGGCCAGAAGGGAGTGGCGGCCATTTGCAATGGTGGAGGTGGCGCTTCGTCTATCCTTATTGAGAAACTGTAAGTCAAATATCTTTGACAACCTTGAATCAACAAACTTTGATTTTGGCTGAGTGAAAAAAGGTGAAGGTGACCATTATGGTTGTTCTTTTGATGAACTGTTTTGAGTTTTGTAAAAAAAATATTTTCTATATCTGTCTAAGTCCTCTACAGTTAGTTGACCATTAGAATAAACGAATGTGCCATTTAAATGTAAATACCACTATATTTTTTATTTATTGATATTTTTGTGATTTACTCAAACATTTTTTACTTATACATCCGTAAATTTAAATATTTTTTAACATTGTTATTATTTCATAATTCACTTATAATTTTTAGCTGTGTTTACAAAAATATACCTGTAATGTAGATTTTCTAATATAAAATGATTGTTATCCATTTTCAATTTTGAAAATGTTTACATATTGTACTGTAGTTACTAAAAACTAAAAAGTGATATTTAAGACTGAGGACAGTGCAAGAAACACTAATTTGATGTGTATCTATCTAGACCTTATATTTTTCTTAGGTTTGTTGTTTTGTATAACTTTATGCAACAGGGTTTAATATAAGTAAGTAAATCTCGTAAATTATTTTTAAACATTTTATTGTAGTCAATGATGGGCCTACTTATGTAAAATTTGATTTTGGGATTTATTTCATTTTTCAATTTTAACCTTCCAAAATAATGAAAACTTTATAATCAGTTGTAGTTTTTTAAATAGTTTATGTCTATATATTTTCAAGTAAAAATCTATATCAATATTAATATTCTAAATAAGCGCATGTTATATATTTTTAAATATAAATATTTTTGTAAAACTGTGTTTTATTTTACCTGCTACTTTTTTGGAAATTTTAAGACAATCTGCTGATGCTAAATGGGTAAAATATTTGAGTAAAAAAAGATTTTTCAAAGAGTAAAAACCCTCATTTGAAGAAAGCTGTTTAGTTTGGGTTTTAAACTTATTACCGTAAAATGGGGTGAATAGAAACAACAGGGTGAATAGAAACAAAACTTCAATGAATGATTCACATTTTTATAACTTTGTTATACATTGACTTTATATAAGGGAATTATTTTCCCCCATTATAACCATATCCTATCTACCTGGGAAAAATTATTTCAGCATATTGGTATCACTGCTTCGAATGTTGGATGATGCGAAACCTCATTTGATGATTTTGGTGAAAAACATTCTTTTCAAAACTTTCTCTCTAAGTATGAACCTATTACATGTATTTATGTTAATAACCATTTTTTATATTGTCTTAGGTATCTTAAAACCAAGTGTGTTAATAGATTAGCCTTAGAATAAACTATATTTTTTTACTTTATTTTTATTTTAGGCTATGTCATGATTTTGCAAAACCAGGGTAAATAGAAACACTTTTTTTAACCAGTGGTGCAAATAAAGGTGGACCTGAAAACCCCCCAAAAAAGAAAATTACCAGAGATGAAGATGATTCCACATCAGTCACACTTCTCACTGGAAGAAAGTGACAAAGACGAACAATTTGATGAAGAAGAACCAGCATACCTAGCTCAAGATATCAGTGAGTCTTCAAAGTTGTCCCTTCATGATCATGTAATTGTCAAAGTAATGGGGAAAAACAAAACTTGCTATCGTTTATATGTTGCAAAAGTTATTGAATTTGACAAGGAAGGATAAACAGGAAGATTCATCAAGAAAATTGCGCAAACCAACAAGTTCTGAGAGACAGATTAAGGAGGCCCTCTTCAAAGTCGATGACGTAGTACGTCGGCTTCCAACTCCCAAGCCGTGTACAACTTGTAGATTTAAGGGAGTGTTGTATTTTGAGGAAGATTTGTCTGATTTAACTCTTCATTTACTTGTTTTCTATGTAAGATTTTGTAACTCTGATTTCACCCATTGTCATTTATGTTCTCCGATTTGTTTGGATAAGGGTTTATGAAAACGATGTTTTTATACTTCGTACTTATATATAAATGTGTTAATTAACTTTAAATATTTTTATTTACAACAACCTAAGCTAACAAGCATAAATTTCATGTTTCTATTGCCCCTGGTAAGTGGGGAAAAGCAACAATCATCAATTTAACACAGTGTTTCTATTCACCCCAAAGTGCAGGGTGAATAGAAACAGCCATACTTTATTTTTTTTCTGCTTAATGATTAAAAATATAAAAAAATTGATAACTGGTTTGAGTAGAGGAGTCCAAGACCGGAAATATGAGCTAGTGTTGAAAATTAAAAAAATTAAAAATATCGTTTTTACAGAAGCTTAAAAGTCAAAAAGTGTTTCTATTCACCCCATTCTACGGTAACTGTAAGTTTGCTTTTAGCGAATTTCCCATATAGGGAATATTAGCCAATTTCCCATATAGGGAATAAGCTATTACCGTAGTACTCATGGTAAGACCTGGACCCAAAACTCAAAACTTGTTTAACTGAGCAGTCAGACATGTTCAAAGCAGATGTTTGTTTTCGGGTCGGTCTACAAGGACTTTTTTCCACAGCAGCACGGACTCGTCTGATCTGACTTTGGAAGGCTTGTCAGCTTTTTTAACGCAAAAGCCATTGAAAGAATAAAAACTCAAAAGTGGATCCAGCCTTGTTCATGCTAAATTCCATCAAAATGAGACCAAAATCTTATCCAGGACTCGTATATAAAAATATGAATCAACAGTGTTATTTTGCCTCTAGAGACATAAAAATTAAAAAGTTACACCGAGTGAGTCGGTGGCTCAGTCGGTAGCGTCCCGGGCTTCGGGCCCAAGGCAGCGATGTCGTGGGTTCGGATCCTGGTCACTGCCGAAAAAATTTTAACAGTACAGATCATCTTTGTACTGTACCGGATCACTCCTTGCTTTGCTGTATACGATCCACGCACAGGCGGTTAGTCTATGTGGGCGGACAAATGCAAGGTTAAAAGAGGACTCTTTAAAAAAACAAATAATCAATCCCGGGTCTGGTTTTATCCATATCACGTAGAGTCATAGCTCCTTCCCTATAAGGACATCCACTAACATTTCCCAACCTCCAACTAAGAAATTGCAGCATTTCCCCAACTGTAATATTGTTGTCAGCCGGATCGTCCGACCTCCTGATGTGTCGCTCCCTCGACTCTCCCTACTGACCAAGGACCCTTGCCCTCTCTGTGATGAGCTCAAGGAGGAACTCACCCCGTACCTGCCCAGGCTGAGCGTGGAGTCCGTGGATATCACCCTGCCTCACAACTTAGATCTCCGGAAACTGTTCCGCTACGAGATACCGGTCGTCTTCCTAGAGGGACGATACGTCTGCAAGCATCGTCTGGACCACCAGGCACTAGAGCGAACTCTGGCAGAAATTGAGGGCGAGTGGAGTAGTTAGTTGTGAAAAAAGAACCAAGTGAAAAACTTACTCATTTTTGTGCAAAGTAATACATTCTAGACATCCTTGTTCATGCAAAGTGGATTCATCATCTTTAACTTAATCTATCTTTGTCCAAAGTGAAGACTATCCCAACAAACATGACACAAATTGTTAAATAGTTTATTTATTTGTAAATATTAGATCAATATTTTAAAGTGTTTAATGTTATTTCCTTAATAAACATGAAACGTGTAGAAATTTATACTTTTTCAAGTCGTCTTTTTAGCCCTGTGAACATTTTCCTTGATAAAGATTTTATTTTTGCTTCAACACTGTCTTGCACTCGAATTGAATAGTAAAACAACATTCTGAATATGTTTCAAAATCGAGCTCTCACAAATCAATCCAAGACTATTGGATGGTAAGTTAGGCCTTTAGAGTTTAGACACTTGTATGTGACTGCCAATAGGATTCATATTGTTTTGTAAAACCAATTTTATAATTTTACAAGTAGTTTGTTAATGTAGATAAAAGCTGTTACAAATTTTTTTCCAAAATCTGAGGGTCACCATTATTATTTTAACAACTAGTTTTGAGCATCTCTTAAGGCCGGTCTACACGCAAGGATTTCGCGAACGTTTTATCTGCGCAGGTAAAACGTTGCAGTCAAGTCGTTGCAAAGAAATGCGTCCACACGGTACAGGTTTCAGCACCAACTTTTAGCGCAGTTTTGTGATAACTTTCAGTGTATGTGCATGTACATATCATGGAAGATGTGTTTCTGCTGGCAATTTCTGCAGCCAGTGTTACAAGTAAGCAAAGAAATAAGTCTGAGAGACGACGGCGCTCGTATGGTCAAGACGTTTGTTACTAAAAAGACGACAAACTTCATAATAGTTTCTCTGTTCACGTTTGAAACTACTGCTTTGTATTTATCAAAAGTATCTAAGTATTTTTTCTTATCACAGTCACTATATTCCTTACTATTGACCCTCCATAAATTAAGGACACTTCTGGACAGTTCGATGAATTCAACAATAAAATCACGGGAACATTGGCGAAGATCTGCGATCGTAATTAAAAACCACACTTATACCTCTGACAGCACGTGAGGACAACACTGCATACTGGGGTTTTGAGCGTGAAGACGGAGTTGAAACGGATGACAGTGTCCACACGCAACGACTTGTCTGAAAACGTTGTCAAAACTATGCTCTCAGCAATAGTTTTATCGCTCCGTCTTCCGTCTCCGCGCAGTTCTCAAAAATGCACAGTTTTGCGGTACACACGCAACGATTTGACTGCAACGATTTACTTGCGCAGGTAAAACGTACGGTAAATCCTTGCGTGTAGACCGGCCTTTAAATTTCAGTTGTAGCTTTGACTATTACAATAGTCAATGGTTGTAGCCAGTTTAAGAAAATAACCAATGGATAAGTTTGATTTACGACCTACAGGGGAGCACTGATGTAGATTAAACTGATTACCGGTACTGATTTCTTTTGGAAATTCTAACTTAATGACCAAGCTTAACTGAAAAGAGTACTAATTGACTTGTTGACTTAAGCATTTTTTGTGTCAGATCAACGTAATAGTTAAAACAAAAATATAATTTCAAAATAGCATAGCACAATCTGTGAATGGCTCATTCAACTAAGTTTCTACTGAATTAAGTTTCCTATAGATGTCCATATAAGGATATCTACTTCAGTATCCAAAACTCAATGGTGTTACTAAATGGAGAAGGAAACACAAGAAATGTTCCTACTACATCTGTGCCACTTTTGAACACAGATACTGAACACTTTAACTTGTTCGCTACTGCAATAGTACGAAATTTTTCATTCACGTGGACCAGCGACGCATATATGCGTCGGCTAGTCACATTAAAATAGACTGCCGTCGCATATTTGCGTCGTGGTTCTAATGTTATTAAAATGTTTATATCTTTGTAACGGTCTATTTGAAGGCACTGAATTCCCTGCAATGGTCTACAGAGATGTCTGACGCACAACTGCGTTGCTTGGTCTGTGGATATGATGATTGGTGACGTCATATGATAGTTGGAAAAACTGGTCTTTACTTTTCTGCATCACTGTATGTATGTATGCAATATGTATGCTGCATTATCCTATGCAGCTTTTATATTTGTTCAGTTATAAACTGTTCTTGATCAATATGTTTTTTATTTTACTTACTTTCACCTCAAAACACAAAAAAATGAACTGTCACATATATGCGACATTTGGTCTATTTCAAGAAAACTATGATAACTATTGTCTTCGCTGTAGACCGGGCGTCGCAAATATGCGACATTACAAAAGGTTATTAATAATACAAAAAAACAAGAATAGATTATTTACAAACACGATTGTAGCGTATTACAATGTAATTGATCACTGTTTTACAGGTTTTCGCCCGTGGTCTGTGTGTACTGTTATCCAAGTGACAGCCGGTCTGTGTGTAAGATTCAAATGTATACCTCGGTCTGTGGCAATGACCGCGGCGTCGCATATATGCGATGCTCAGTAGCGGACGTGTTAATAAAGGATGTAACACAGAACACAAGGGCCTATTTATTAGGATTTTTAGAGGGGATAGGAAAAAGTCCAGACTGGCTCAAGAAACACAAAACATTAGAATATTTTACTGTCACTGAGCATTTTCAAATAAGGAAGAGAGAGGCCTAAAAACTGTGACTTTAACGAGTACTCATAACTCTGGCTTAGTTGGTAGCGTGACAGACTACGAATCAAAGAAAGCAATGTCATGACTTGTGCCCTAAGCTTATGTAGACGGGCAAATGTGAGAAAGGGCCACCAAGCTAATAAAAAACATAACAAAATTTAAAGTGAGGAGTCAGGAATAGACGAAAAACCAAACCACTTAGCTAAACAATTTATTGGCCTGTTGTTCAGCGGCTTCAACCGCTCTTCTGACTGTCTCGTGTAGTCTAGACCCGGAGACACGTAGGGGACGGAGGTTGTAGATCAGTCGAGGGTCTTGACCACGAGGGGTGTCTCCACTACCTCTGATTGCCTCCACCACTGAACTCATCCACTTCTCTGCTGATACGTCTTGTGCTGCCTTCACCTGGACAATACAGTGATTTACAATGTTAAGAAGTGATTATGTTTAGGGACAAGGGACGGATAGCTTACTAACTATAGCCTAGGACATCAGGAGATTAGGGTGTGCAATGAACGATTTTGTGATAATATAATTATGGTTGGTAAAATCAAGAAATTATGAATCAAAATCTTAAAAAAATCAAGTTTCGATATGTATAATTTGTATAAAGTAAATTTTGCAGCAACTCCTGTGTAAAATGATTATTCAGTGCATTTTAATGTATTCTAAAACTAATATTTAATTTTAACTGGCTCTTGTTATAGTGGCGATATTCAAAAAATGTATAGTGATTGCTACATGTTGCTGGATTGCAGCTCTTTAAAATTATTTAAACATATTGAGAAAGTTTTTTAAACTTAAAACATCTCTGTTCAGATTAGGGGTAGAGTCAGTTGCATCAAATTCACCCAAATGAGTCAAAGAGGGTTAGGTTAATCCAGGCTTTTTACTTAAATATATTTGTCCCAAGTAAACCCCAAAAACTGGAGTGATAGCCTACTGGGAATCACTCAAGTAAACTGTTTTTTTTTTTTTTTTTTTTTTTTTTTTTTAAGTTTGTAACAACAACAAAAAAGATGATAACATAACAACCTAGAAGCGATTTGTCAATGGGCTATGAATTAACGATGCTGTGTAACAAAAGATTGACGTTAGGTAGTAGAGAAAACAGGGTATAGCACATTCCTTCAACAACAATTTACCAAAAATAGATAAAAAAAAACTGAAATACATTTAGCATAGAAATACAAATAAAAAAAATCATTAGAATGAAATTTCACTCAAAGTAGACCATAGGCCTGGGCAACATACAGGCCTACTCACATCCTTACAATCCCCTTGGGCTATGACCTGCAGAAGTACAAAATTTGGATGAGAACATTTTATATATTGATTGGTCTCAACCTCAACTCAAGGGTCTCAAAGTGTTCAACTTAACTACTTTTTTGAGCTTGTTAATATTTTTGTAAATATTTGAGAAATTACTTGAAACTTACCTTTGGCACACAACAGCGAGCTTTCAATTCCCCTTCAGCATAAGCAAAAATAATTACCGGCAAATGTGTCGGACACATTCTGGTGACTTTTTGTAGGGAAATCTTATCCAGATCTGATGTTGATTGTAGAAAGTGCACAAAGTATTTTCTATCGTAGTCAGAGGTAACTGTCTTTAGTACTTCCTTCATTTCCCTTTCAATCGATTGCCTAAAACCAGTAGCTATTGCAAGTACATTGTGGGTAGATTAGTTTCCAAAATTATTGGTAGTAGTATGTTAAACATAACAATACTGCAAGATTCAACAATTCATTTATTGGCTATAATTATTCGATGTATTGGTTGATCAAAGAACTATCAGTCAGAAGTATGGATGTGGCTGGGTTTAAAACCTCAGTGAAGGAAAAACATCAAAATAGGCCTATTTACACATTCAAAGAATTAGATGACATGCCACTTTTTTAACTCGTCGCCATCTCAGTTCACTTTTTAAATTAAATTTGACGCAGTGTATCCGGAATCCCGGTCAGAGACGAAGCCTTCAAGTATTCAAGTATCAAATACATTTTGTTCAGACAAAGCGGTGAAGCACGCTTTCGCAAGTAAATCGGTCATACATAAGCAGCTGTCCAAAACAAACAAATCCGAATGAAACAAAATCAACTTAAACAACTTTTATAAAACTCTGGCAAACTATGAAACTATTTTGTAACCCTTCTTGAATTAAATAACTTACCTTAGACTCTCTCTAGCTTGTTCCTTCAACTCTTTTGAAGCTGCTTCCAGTTCTGCTGCTCCTTTTATTCTTACATCGTATGGCACCATGTCTTCAGATACTTTTTGTTTTAACGATTGCAAGGAACGATTTAAAGCTTCCAACTGAAATCATGTTATATTTATTCACATCTATTCATCAGCTGTTTACCTGTCCAAGAAATATAAGAATGAGATTTTGATGTTTTTCTGGTAGGATAAGATCTCGATTATCCGACCCAAACTAATAAAATCAGACCAAACTAAAAATCATTAGATAAATTAAGTTTCTCTATTGTCGAATATAAAGTGCATGTGCATCAGACCAAACTAAAAATCATTAGATAAATTAAGTTTCTCTATTGTGAAGGGACAACAAGCCTGTCTGTAATGTCTTCATCTCAGGTCAATGACCTTATACCGACCCCACGCAACCCCTCATTGCACACATTTCCTTTTCTCTTTGTCGATTTCAAAATCACTAGGATACATTTCAATCTTTTAAATTTTCAGGTTAGGTTGTTTTAAATTGAAATTTTGGTTGAAACTGTTTTGTTGAGAGAAGTTCCACAATTTCATACCTGCTGATTGTCATGGCTCCCAGCCTTGATGGTTTGTCGCAGTGAACCAATCATATCCAGTATCCTTTGTCCTTCTTCTCTTGCGTTGACAGCAGCCTTGCCCGTCAATGCTGTCACAGTCTTCACTCCTGACCCTGAGCTTCTAACGCTGCACAGGCAGAAGTGGCCGATGTCTGCCGTGTTGGCAACATGTGTGCCACAACATGGCTCCCTGCAACATCACTGGGCTTGGTAAGGTGGCAGCACTGGAGATAACAGTTTGAGAAAACAGGAATTCTTAAAATTGGCAAAAATAACTGAATTGATTTGTATTACTGCTAGCCTAGTGGTCGGGGGAGCTAGCTGGTCTAGTGGTTAGAGCGCGGGATTCCAGTTCCTGGGGTCCCGGGTTCAAATCCCGCCAAATCACCAATGGATTTTATCTAAGTGATAATGCTGTAACCACCTAGGTCTAGCCTGAAGTAATGTGAAAAACGATTCAGGGCTCATAGCTAGCGTCCTAAAAAAAGCCTAGTGGTTAACGACTTGGACTTCGTTACGAGGGGGACTGGTTCAATTACCAGCATTTTCAAAAAAGTTATGGGTTTGGACCACTTTTCCTTAAAAGCAATCCAGATTAAGTTGTTAGAAAATGCCACTGGCGTAGACCCCACAAAAAGAAGAGTTAATAAATGCCGTATGGTTTGGAAGAGGTAAGATTACAAATGATATATGAGAAAAATCATACCGTACTTATTAGTGTTCCACCATCTAGTATACATTATTTGTAGCATTAATGGTGACATTTTTCATAACGAAGGCAAAAAGCAAGTTTTCACGATGTTTTGGGATCTGGAATCTGATCCTAGCCTCAAGTGAGAAAGTTAAAAGAAAACAAGACTAATATACACAAACCAACAAAGGATAGAAAATCACAAAAGAATAACTACACAGAACTGTTGTTAAAACAAGGAAAAATATCTGGAAGAAAAAGGCCTACAGAGATTTATGAGTTTGTTGTAGCTATCCAAACAACTCAACAATGCTGTTGTTGCTATCACTTGTAGTTATTTCTGATTTATATTGTACTGCTATTTGCTTAGTATCTTGCCATATCTCTTCTAGTAATTTCTTTAATGTATTGCCAATTTGTCACTGAGAGTCAAATAATAAATAACCCTCACTTTTAGAGTGGTTATATTCACACAGACACTTACTTGGAGACAAACTCCTCCCCTATGATCTGAATGAGATGTATGTCTTGTGAGGGATAAGTCTCTCCAGGCAGCAAGGTGACATCATCCAGGGACATCAGCTGACTGCTGCTAACAGATGTTCTGGAGACAGGCAACCCAGCTGATACTACGGCCTGAACTCTTCTATCTACCTCTAGCATGTCTGTAAAATCATCATGATTGGACTGTGAATAAAATTTTCTACAGCAGAATAGATGTTTTAAATCCACTGTTGATTGTTTTAGATGGCTAGTTTCCAATCTTTATTGCTACTTTTAAAACCTGACTGTCAAATTGTTGAACGACATGACAAGTAAATAAAGTAATACTAAGACTAGATTGTGAGTGAGCTAATCACTTGTCAGAATAAACTAAATAAAAGTGAAAGAGAGGTCATTTCTATGATAAAACACCTTATGATGTAACAGAGATTGAATTTATTTTTTAAATTTACTGGGACATTGAATAGCTTTAATTAATACGTTTGCTGCGGCACGTCAAATAGCGGGCGTATCCCCAGTGCGGCACAGCCTTTAGCGTCGAGCAAACCCGATTGCCACGTGTGATTGGCTTTCCAATTTTGGTCTGACGAATAGCAAATAACGTGCGGGGATGTCCTGCTTTACAATGAGTTGACGTAGTTCGCTAAACACCCACAGATAGCAGCACTGCTTGGAACGTAGCCGGTCCCATTGGAATTGTATTGCCAAATGGAGGGAAAAAGACGGGACAAAAAGAAGACTTTTGAGATTGCCAGACAGGGATTTTACGGGGAAATTTACTACCAGCCTACACCACAACAAAATGCAAGTCACATACTATACGCTAACGTGATAAAGGTCCGCTTTCGGCCGACACTAGAGCAAAAACGAAGACATACAAAAGGCATTGCCGAGCATTCCCGATGGGGTACGGACGCACCGTACGGGGGCCAAGCGCCGTACCCGATCGGGAACCTTTCCTAGTCCTTTTCCAAAAACTAATTTGACAATTTTTCAAAATAACTCAATTGATGAATAGGAAATTGAAAAACTTCTACTTTTTGGTGTTGTAGTTGAAAAAATGTGAATATAGAAAAAAATCTTTCCAAACATTATGAAACATTACCAACCAGAACTAGTGACCTGCTGTCCATAAGTAGAGAAGCTTAAGGTAAGTTGTCGTTCCGTCACACTGCTCCCCTTCTGATTGGGTGCTACGTACATCTGCCGCAACATAGCGTTGAGGCAGTGTGTGGCCGTGTGGTTACACATGTTGGCAACCCTGCGAGTCTCCGTCACACTCACACGCACCTTGGAGCCTGGCACCAGGTTGGCAGTACTGCACAGTGCACATAAAACCTCAGTGGTAAACACATGTGATTATGGTTGTTTTGTCAAACTGTGGTGTTGATGAGCTTCAAGAACAACTGTTTTTACTTTTTGTTGAGCCAGAGATTAAATTTTAGAAATCTTTGCTTGCTGATCGACATAGGACTACCACGGTTTTACAATTGTCCTTGATAGTGTTAGAGAGGACCTATTATTACTTCGGTAACCTGCGTAAAATTTCCTTTACCTTTGGTCATTGCCTCAAACCCAACTCATGAACGACCATAGTCCTGTACACTTACCTACTAAACATTGTCAGAACTGTGCAAATGTTAATAACTCCTTCTACCTTACCTAATTTTCTGCTAATTTTCACTTAAATACTTTCGCGTTTGTCAAATAGTGGTGGACTTTAATAGCAGCTTACGTCTTAGACCCCATCTAATTATTTGTCTCATATTTGGCAGTGAGCGTTAATTTTCCTTCACTTAATTTTTGGGTGACAAGATCAGTATTGCATACGGGTAGAATCCAGCGACAATATTAGTGGATAAAGTAAAGAAAATCTCTTGTCGGATTTGAGCTAGCTCGCTTACTTGGAAGCTTGATGGAAACTCTTAATTTACGATCAACCCTTGTAATTAATGGCTGAGTAAACTATTTCGACTATAAACTTACCTGACGTTATTCCTGATACACCCTAGGTGCAGCAGGTACCCCTCACAATTCAGCACACTGTCACACTCCAATATCCAGCCTTCTCCCGTTATCACACCCGTATCTGACTGCTGACCTCCGGCCTCATGGTACAAACAAGTCCTGTCTAATACCACGGCCACTCTCTCCCCCTCCGTCACTCTCTCCCCCTCCACCACTTTCCCCTCTCTCAGCACTGCTTGAACTGTCGCTTCAACCTCAGGAAACACATAAGTCACACCATCACTCTTTGTCCGGTCGTAATTATACTTGGCACTATCGTCTGTCACTGCGAAGTTACGTTTTAACTCATCTAAACACTGCTTGGTAAGAAACTCTGAATCTCTTTTGTTCGCTAAAGTGAGAGTTTTCTCCTTAGCTTCAGCTAGTTTGGCGTTGAAGTCGTTCTCGCTGAATTGTAAACCTGAAAGGATATCAACATTTTTAGTAAAAAAAAATAGTAAATTATTTAACAATATATACATTTTTTGTTTTTAAAGGTCTATGTTTATAGCTTTGTTCGGAAAGTAAATTAAAGTAAAACCCAACATAAAACTTTGAAAAATATTTATTTCTTATCTTGAAAAGACATAATGGGAGTTTGTAAACATATGGGAATGGAAGTTAACTATTTAAACCAGTTATAGCCAGTTTTGACTCAAAAGATAATATGGTTAAATGAGCCTCTTTTTAACACCTTAAGACATAGTACCGGGCAATGATTTACCAAAATTATTTTTTGTGTTAAATTTGGTTTATTTGTTAACTCAATATATATGTTAAATTAAAACAATACAGTAAAATCGTAAACACATTTTATCTGTGCTATATCTGTAGTTAAACACGTTATGTAAAAGTTTTATTAGAATAATTTTCCAAAAACCCAAAAACTTATTCATAATACAAGAGCCTACGTCAATATCAAATTTACCAAGTGCTTGACAAAGTTCCTCAATGAGTTCTGGATGCAAACCATGAGTATCAAAGAGTCTATAGGACAAATCCCCAAGCACCTGAAACATATATTTTTCTATAGCTTCCAGGCTGGCTAAGTAGCTGTTGTTATTACCAATTGCAATAACAATTAACAATTGAGGGATGCCTTGTATAGCTTTGTTATTGACTACGACCAGCTGTTTCCTTAGTCAGCACCATCTATTGAAAGCCCAAAAGATCAAGGATAGCTTGATTAAACCCATGTAGCACAGATGGTTGGGCAAACGTTGGCCAACTGTGGGACAGTTGGTCGATGGTTGGTTGGAGCTTCCACAACCAACCAACCGTTGTCCAACTGTATATCTCGTAGTTGGGCCAACCAATATTTACAACTGTGGACCAACATCGGTTCATTGTTAATGAAATACATTAATATGCATTGTTGGGTATCATACATCAAGCCAACCGTTGTCCAACCGTTTTTCACTCCGTTGGACCAACAAAAGATACTTTTGTTGGACCAACGATGGTCCATAGTTGAGTTTACACGACTTTCATTCTCTGGGTCTAGCTTTCACAACATAATTATAATAAAATATCTGGTTTTACAATACCTTTATCAGTTCCAAAAGTTTCCAAAAGTTTTTGGAACTGATAAAGGTATTGTAAAACCAGATATTTTATATATTACAGTTCCGGGGCTACAACAATGAATTTTAATAATTATAATAATGCAAATATTTTTTAAATTAATATTCTTTAACTTATTTGCAACAATTTAAGGGGAAAGAGTAATTAATCATATAACAGTCAATTATAATAGCATTAATAATCTAACGGTAATTAATTAATCTATATTCAAATACCAGTATCCTCTCTAACTCCAAAAAAAAAATAACTACTTATGATGCCTTAACAGATTAACAGAATCATATTATACTGTGTAGTATCAAAAATGTTTGAAGTATTGCGACCATTGCAACTGTCGGCTACTCTTTCACCACTTGAAAACTCTCTAAATCAACAATCACAGATAGCTCAGTGGTAAGGTAAGAGGCTCATAAGTCGAAGGACCCGGGTTCGAGACCCGTCTGGGCCAAAAAATTTTGTTCCAGCTTTTTTTCAAAATTTGTTTTTATGAACTATTTAATCAATTTACTCAACTAATAATTATGCTTTTCGTACTAAATCTTTATTATTTTGTGTGAAATAATTTTGGTTGGGCCATTGTTGGACAAAGGTTGGCTGGAAAACAGTTTAAAGAGGTGACATTTCTACCGTTGGCCAACTGTGTGGCTCCACAATTTACCAACGTTGGCCCAACCATCTGTGCTACATGGGAAGGCTTAAATTAAAGATGTTAAAAAACTTTCATTACCATTTACTAACATTAATTTGTCGTAAAATAAGGTCTTGAGAACCAAAAAGAAGATCGCCAATTTGCTAAGCCATTTAAGGCGACCCAGTGAAGATTCAATCCACCTACTTGGAAGAGCAACCAAAAGGCAATCATTGACTATGTGATCCATAATCCAAATCCGCATAACAGCTACATGACGTATTATCTGTCAATTTTAACCTCCAATAGGCTAATTAGATTTAACCTAGGGAGAAAATGATACCTCAGTATCTTTGATGGCTGAGAGCTCGTTGTACGCAGCCAACATGCCCGGCGCATCGACATCCTGCAGTGGCACCAGACGAGAGTCCCGCAGCACCAGAGAGTGCCACTTCTGCGCCGCAGAGTCTCGCACACTACGCAGCAACTGCCATTCATGTTCTACTACCAGGTGTACCTAGATTAGGAAAACAAATTAAGACTACGTTGGATTTTTCAAAGCATAAACTGCATAGGTATTTATGGCTGTGGTATTTTAACAGCAATTTAAAGGAAAATTATATATAAAATGAAATTTACCACAGGTTTTTTTTTACAGATTGCTAGTCTAATAGTTACTCAACCACAGAGCTAGTTAACTCGTAACATAAGATTTTCTGTTTAATAACTAGTCAATTTGCCCTTTGTAATCAAGTCTTGGTTGAGTTTTGTAGTGGTCTCAGGAATAGAACAAAAATAGTTTGATTACGAACTATTATATCACATCTTTGATTAAATTGAATTACATCAAGATTCAAATAATATGTTTGAAATGTGATATTTATTGACATTTTACCATAAAAAAATAAGAAACTCCTATGTCATATATTGAAAAGAATAAGAAATCAAATGATAACTATGCCAATACCTTTCTCAAGTTCTTTCCAGTCTCCGGATATGTGTGTGAAAGAAGTTCAGAGACGCGGCTACAAGATTCTTTCATCAACTTCACTGGGTCTTTCACCTTGAATGAGCTTTCAGCCACTGAGAGTGCTTTCCTGATAACTCTCCTTAGTTTATGACTGCAAATAAGAAAACCGTAAATGTTTGCATAAAAGAAAGAATTTTTGCACGTTTAAAATTGATCAACACACTAAAACCATTTATGAGTTATGAAAGGTTGGTATCACAGTGCAATTGTGTGTCCCAAATATGAATGAAGGATAAATGTAGAATGAAGTGAGATGGAAGATAGTATTGGCGTAGTGGCGTGAGAATGAGTGGGAACGGTGTTCTGACTATGCTTTTTCCAGAATCCTAAATATCAGTAGGCGACCTGTTTTTTTCCAAGATGGTGGTGAGTGTTTTTGCACTGGATAACTATGCCACTGGAGGATAGTTTTAATGCTCGAGAAGTTTTCAATTCAATCCTGAAAAGGCAGTAGCTGCTTGATCCTACCATCCTTGAACATTGGGCAAGGAAAATAATAAATGCTCCTAAGAAACAGCTAATCCTAATGATTAACAAGGTTGAACAGACCATGTCACAATACTCTACATTTACCCAACATTAAATTCAATTTATTTAGCAAGGACAATTTATTAAAAACCCAATGATTAAAAAACACAACTGGTCCACTTTTGAACAACCCAGGGTGTCTAGTTTGCTTCAATTTTAAAATTGAAAACTGATTCCAGACTTTTCACGACTAGTTTTTTCAACAATTAGTGATGTGTTGATACCAAAATGTATCAATTCACAATTTTTTGATACCGATACCAATTTTAATAGTTAAACCAGATTTTTGAAATAATTTGGTTATAACTACCCCTGTCTTTATGTCATAAAGAAAAAGAACTATTCAGATCGTGGGGAGTTTTTCAAGTAAAGAAAAACATGCAGCAATAAAAATTCTAAATAGCCAATTTGGAGATTTTGGGTTGTGAAAATTTTTTGCGAGTGTGTAGACATCATCATTGACTCAGGCGGTCACAGAAACGCCATCGTAGTCGTCCACGATCGCAGCAAAATCGTGAACATCTTCCGCGGCCTTGTAGACATCACGTCTTGCGCGGTCACGGAAGCGTGATCGTCGTATCGTGCGATTGCAGCAAAATGATGAAAATTTCCGACTTTGATGTCAAAACAAAGTATAAATCCCAACTTTACTATACCATTTTGAAATTCAATACTAATTCCCAACTTTCCCGTTTTTCCCAACTACTAGACCCTGCAACCATAAACCATTCACTTTTTTCAGAACTTATTATTGATAAAGGTACTAATTTTGTATCTAAACTAGCGAAACAAACAAGTATTTAACAATGTTTTACAACAGTTTAATTTTGACTTACTTGTTGTCAGGATACATGTTATCAGATATTGCCACAGTGGCCATTCGACTATGGTCTGCCAGGATTCTGTATGCTGTGTCTAAACCAAGTTCATCTTGTTGTCCGAACCTTCCAGCATAAGGTGGCGCTTTACTTACCTAAAACATTCATAAAAAAAAACACCAAAAACATAAAGGGTAGGACAAAAAGTTTTGATTGAAAAGAATTTTTAACATGTTAATGACACTAAGATGGTTTCCCCCTTCTGTTAAGATTGCATTTATTCTGGGTTTTCTCTTGTAATGCTTAAGTTTAAGAGGAGACCTAAATCAGCCAAAGCATTATCCCCGCTTCACTAAGTTTAAAACCATTTCTCAAATGTAAATATATTACAAATATATATATTTCACTTCTAATCAAAATTGACTACTGCTTTTTAATTGTAGAAACGATTTGTATTTGTTTAAGGGATTATGTTTTTCCCCCAAAGATTGTTGAAAGGATTATTAACAAACCAATGTCTATGAAACTTTTCTAACAAATATATAAGTTTAATTTTATTGGGATGAAATCGCATGTATTCACATTTTACTAGCTTTTGGAATCTCACTAGCTAAAAATAATTACACTGTAAAATAGTAAAATTCTTCTAACAAACCTTGGATATACTACTAAACAGAGGTACGAAAAGGTCTGTATCGTAGTTCGACATCTTGTTTTGGAGAAGAGCTACAAGTCGCTCAAATCCCATTCCAGTGTCGACATGGTGCATTGGTAGCTGACTCAGGCTTCCATCTTCGTTCCTGGAACACACATTAAATTTAAGTCAAATTGAAGTCTTTCATGGAATTTTGCAGGTAAAATGACAAAATCGTAATGTTGAGCTGTTTGGCTAATGAGTGCAATTTTGCCGTAATCCTTTAAAAGTTTTTCTATAAAAAGGTTAGTTTGACAACCTTTCAATATTGAACACTTTTATGGCCTGAAATCACAGAGAAGGTACAAAAAATAATCCCATTTTTACCTTAACCATGATCTAAGTAGTTCTTTGCCTCATAGAATCGTGCAGAATGAGTCAGACTAATGGACTATAGCACAAAAATATTTATTGAAATATAATGGTGGTGTTTGTCTTGTGAATAGTGTTCTTTGGGTTCTACTCTAAAGGAACTTAAGGGTCATTGACTTTGGGTTTTCTTCTTCAGACGTGTAGCAGATATTTTACATGTTTTTTCCTGCCTCCCTTATCTTATAGATCTATAAGATTTCATGCTATAGAAATCTGCCAGACCTAATTGTGACGGCACTCCAACTCTTGATCTACAGTTTGTCTTCCAACCAGTAAGACAATGCATCGCTCAGACATTGACCACACGTTGAAACAGAATTTCCCAAGTTTTAAACTTGACTTGCAACATTTCTCTTGGAAGTTTTCAATCTGCTTTGTTTAGAGTTACACTAAGAAAAATAAGGTCTAGGTTTGAGTTATTGCACTCACCTGTTGAACTGAATGAAAACGAGGTTCCAAAGTTCAGTGACGTCGCTGAAACCTTGGTTGACCTTTGCAGCCACGTCTCGGCCGCCGACAAGGTCCACATGGATCTCGGAACAAGGCCCGCATGGACCCGTGCGACCCATCTCCCAGAAATTGTCCTTCACACCAAATCCTAATATGTGACTTGGATCAACCCTGAAAAAAGTTTTTTAGAGTGAAACGAGTATAAAATATGTTGTACTTATTTGTAGGTTAACAGACAGAGGCAATAATATGTCTTAAAAACCCTGAGAAAGTAGCACAATACTGTGGTTGTACAACGTTGAACTTTGTTTTACAGGAGGCAGGGCCGGATTTCCCAATAGGCCCGGGCCTATGGGAGCAAGATCCCAGAGAGCGCACGACCGGGAGTTTTTTTTTTTTTATACCTAGGCTATCTAAAAATATAAATAAATAGTCATAGTTGATTAAAAAATCTCCAAAGCATTGTGATTCTGAGGTTCATAAGAAGAAATAATTGTTAGGAAATTTAAACTATTTTTTAGAATTACACATCAATTTCGTTACAAAACTGGTAACGAACATTGGTTATACGGGAGTAGGCTGTAGGGATGTTGACGTTGACGAGCGCCCGAGCGGTACGCATGCACATCGTATTCCCACTGCACTGCCATTATGCTGGCTCGGGCTTGGCACTACTGATCAGAGTGATAAGGGGCGCATGCGTACTAGACATTGTTACCACCCTCACCTCACAAAACAAAAGTTACTAACTAATCTTTTGATTAGTTTACAACAATCTGCAGGATCAAGTTAAAATATATAATAAGTTGTGTTGAATATTAAAACAACGATGAATTTTTTTCCTTTAAAATATTAGTATATTTATAAACAAAAAAATATTAATCTCAGTTTGCATTTGATTTTAGAAAAATGCAATACCCTCCAAAGCACCATTAATGCTGTTATTTTCTCCTCAGACCTATTGATCGGTACGGTTAGCCGGGATATTGCTCTGTTTTGCTTTTTGAAATATAACCTAGATGCAGTACGACTATAGATTAAATATAACTCAAGTCGACTTCTTATACATTGCAAATTCAAACTTTTTCATGTCTAGTTCATGTTGTTGACACTGGACGTTAGTTTTGACGTAATGTTGTTTCTATTTTTTTAGGGTTAGTTCTATGATCTGTGTTTTAATTTCTTGTAAAATAAACAGGATACAACCTATTGTTGATGATTAGATCGTTTTATTTTGGATAAACTAGGTTAAAAAAATGGATAAAACATACTCCTTAAATAACAAGAATTGTTTTCAGCTAATCCAAAATGATGACAAATCTACTTAAGGAGTATGTTTAATCTATGGTATCACGTACTGTAATAATGGAGTTCATGTTTCTTGGGCCTGGAATTGGAATCAATGGCCATGTTTTTTTTTTTATTTGCAGGAATGCTCGTTGGGTTGAGTTGTTTTGTTTCAGTCCCACAGCCACAAACGTGAGCATTTATCAAAAGCATAAAATTGAAAAAAGTGTTCAAGACGGCATTTTGTTAAGGCTAAACAAGTCAATTCTAAAAAAAACTTGCAATGATTCCAACGAGGAGTGGTATTCAAGCAATTAATTTAGGCCTATGGGCATGATATAGTTTTTATAAAGGTTTGAAGGAAAGTAACTGTTACCAGACTAGGGGGCGGAAAATTGTTTGGGCTTAAGGGCGCAAAAACGCTAAATCCGGCCCTGACAGGAGGATTAAGGGTTAGTGTTAAGTACCGGTACCTAAAAGTATTTATGATTCTTTATCAGCATTGCACATGGGCGAATGTCCGCCTATTGGGTCCGATGATGATTGGAGTGTCCAGTCGAAATCGATCACCACTTAAAATCTTTTTATGTTTAACTAAATATATTATTACAAGTGTTAACAGTAACACAATGTTCTGACAATGTTCTGAGTTTCAGCTAAATAAAGTGAAAAAAAAAAACAGTAAGTGAAACTGTAACTTTAACTTCATATTTCATGACCATCATCTTTTTATGTTTTACTAGTAAATGCTAACCCGAGTGACAGCCATATTTCCCTGGTTTCCAGATCAGGTGGGATTCCCAGCCTATCACAGCCACTGAAGTACGTCACATACAGTCTCCGCGGATCTATAGAGTAGGGTGATGTTGTCAACAGAGTCCAGGCTAAATCGCAGGCTTCCCGCTAGAAATACCAATTGAAATATCACAAAAAACTGAAATATCACAGAATTCAAAATATTTAGAGGTACCTATGAAGTTTCAGGTCATGTCATGTTTATCTTCTTTTAGAGGGTTTAACTTGTTTCAACTAGCAATTTCTTTAGCAAGGGGTAGGAGGAGAGTTAATAATACAACGTGTCCCATACACCTATTTAACATTGTTAACATTAAGTTTAATAGTCACAAAAGTTAGCTTTATTTTTATACAAACAAAAAAATCCCTAACTAAATACATTTAATTAACAGGGATTTCACTTGTTTCGACATTCCTAACCAACCATTTTCTCTATAGGTATATATTATCATAGACAAATATAATAAATATATACTGTCAGCTGTGCTGCGGTTAGCATAAGTTTTGGCGTCCACCGCTAGGTTTGCCGTGTAGTTAGGGCGCACACCGCTGCAGTGTCTGCTGGTCACATACGGCTCCTGCGCTCCTCGCCTGCAGCGGTGTGCACCGTAACCTTCCTTTGACAGTCTATATTTATTCTATTTGTCTATGATTTTATTTGTCTATGTTTGATTTGATTTGATATTATTGAGATGGTTAAAAAGTATTTGGCTGATTAAAGTAATCGACCAGATTAGCTACGTACACTACTAGTGTCAAATTTTTTTTTATCGTCAATTATTTAACACACTTGAGTGCATATTTTACGCTAAATCTGATTGTATAATGAGAAGAATCATATATAAAACATACTCCCTTAGTAGATTTCCCATCCTTAGATGTCGTGTTTTGTTTACAATTTGTTTCTATTATTTTAGGGATAGTTTCTCATGATTTGTGCCTCACTGTTTGGTTATATAGCTAGTAGACAAGTTATTGTTTATGATTAAACTTAGATAGTTTTATTTGATTAAACAAGTTTTAAATTACCCTACTGAAATAGCAAGAAACGAATTGTTAACAAAACACGACTCTACAGTACACCGGACAGAACTAACAGTAAAATTGGCTTCAGCTGTTCCATAAGAATGGGAAATCTACTAAGGGTGACGTACGATGATTAATCATCTATAGAGAAAACCCCTCAATAGATATGTCCTATTTATGATTGCCAAAAGACTGTTTCCTAATTATTATAAATAAACAGTCATATGTTTTTTAAATTGTTTTGTCAATAACAGATAATAGTTTAGTGTGGTTTTTGTTGAATGAAATAAAGAAGATGGTTTTTGCTAACATTTATTTTGTCATTTTTTAATGTTTGTTATTAGTTAATCGTCCGTGATATCAAAGTAATTGAGTCCCGCACAGTGACAATATCAAGGAATTATGTTTTATCTATGGTAGAATGGAGTGGGATAGCCTGTTTAGCTTTGTTAGTGATTACAGGAACATTATTCAGCTAGACCCAGTTTTTGAATCGTCAAAAAGCTACGGTACTGAATTTTCTCAGGATTTAAATTATGAGTTTCTAAGTTAATTAATGAGGGATCACTATAACCATTCAGTTCCCCTTATACTAATCACCTTAAAGTAATCTCCAAAAGACCAGTTTCCCAACATTTCAAAGAACGTATGATGGTATGAATCCAATCCAACATCATTCAGGTCGTTGTGCTTCCCACCCACTCGGATGCACTTCTGAGAGTTTGCAGCTGTAGGACAGTGTGGTGGGATCTTATTCAGGAATACATCTTTAAACTGAAAAAAATTTGAGTTACTTACAGATTTTGATAGATCAGTTCAAATGAAAACCAGAAACAAACTATGTTTTCTTTATTATTTGCTAACCAAATGAACGTAATGGCAAAATCTGTTTTCAAACAGATGTGAATAACAACTTGGTTTTAGCGAAGAGCAGAGTCCTAAAGCAAACCATGTTAAAAATTACATTGTAGGACAACGTATTACACCATGCATTGGTTTATTAATAGTTAAAAATCTTACTAATATTATAAATATGAAAATTTGTGTGTTTGTTTGTATGTATGTTTGTTTGTTTGAAGTTCAATCACGCATTAACTACTGGTTGGATTGGGTTGAAATTTGGCATAATGATAGTTTACATTCCCGATTAACATATAGACATATTCTTATCTCATAAATCCTTTCGGGCTCTGCCCTAGTGGCTCTAGACTTTTCCATGTTAACCTTATGAGTATTCATATTTAAAAGGAATTAAAGAATTTTGCCAGCTGTTTCAACTACACAAGTTGGTTCTATGATATAGCATTAAAAGGTTGTAAGGTTTACCAAAAGGGTGCAGCACTATTAATTCTTTTTTAATTTACGACAACAGCTAATTTGAACCAAAAGCAGCAACAAAAACCTGTGAGAACATTATTTTTTTCGATTGTTCAGGTTCAGTGGTAGAACATTATGGCTACGTATTGTAGATGTGCCAAAACCAAATTTTCTTAGAACGTGTCCTCTCTCATTGCAAACGCAAAAAAAGAGTATAACTGCAATAAGCATTTTATACTTATACGCCAACCCCGTACGAAGGACGGGTACTCTGCTGGGTTACTAATTCAATTATAGGAGGCTAGTTCCCAGCAAGTATCAATTACTTACTGATGGACAAACAGGCAGAAATTATGTGACAAGCGGGTTTTGAATCTCATTGTATGAAAGATCATGCCCATTAAAATAACACACAGACAATGACTTTGAAAACTGTAAGTTAGCCTAATTTCTCATTCTAATATTAAGTCTGGTGTGCTTTTAGGTGTGCTAGTTTAATTTACACATGTGCTTTGCTCATTGGTTCAGTAGAGACTTGATAATTCAACCAAAACCATGCGTGACAATGTCAGATAACACAGAAAATCATGTATACCAATACAAAAACATACAATTTCTTTGTGATCAACCCCTTGAGACTTCCAAGTTTGTCTCCCATTCCAAGAGCTAGGCCTAACTCACTTTCTTTACATTTTGAATCCTTCATTAATATTTTAAAATGTGGCAAAGTAAATATACCGTACTAGTAAGTTACTGTTAAATATATCCAAGCTATAGCTTACACATCTACTCGGCCACAAGTTTCGGTTCACACAACCAATAAGACTTTTGACACGCATCACAGGCTTGTAACTTAAGACTACGAGTCAAATGCTCAAATTTGCCTAAAGATCAAATTTTGCCTAAAGATCAATAAATGTCTTATGTCTTATGACTATGTGGCTTAAAGTACAGTAAATTGTAGGTCCGTAAAGCCAAGCGCATATTTTCCAAGGGCAGTAAGGGGTATCAAAAGGGTCATCTTGACTCATCCACTACAGTGTTTACAGTCATTCTCATACTGACACAGAAATAATGCAGTTACAGTACTGAATTGTCCATAGGGAGGGTTAGTTAACCAATGGTTGAAAAACATGAAAGGCTTTCAGATAAGATTGTCTTTAGTTACCTACCTAGTACACAAAGATGACAAATCTGTAATGGTATGGAATTATGATATTTTTTTAAATCTACATTACAATATATAATTTGTTTTACTACTAGAAAACCTTCAGGGTACACTTCCATCTGTCGGCACAAACAATCGAATGAGTAATATTGATCGATATATCGTTCGGTTAGTTAGGTAAGGTTAACCTAGCCTAACTAACCAAACGATATATCGAATTAAACAATCGAACAATCAATATAACTCATTCGGTTGTTTGTGCCAACAGATAGGCCTATGGAAGTGTACCCAACCTTCACAGAAAAATGGTTTCAATACTGACCTGGTTCATTCCAGCATTGATAAATGCTATGGTTTTATCATTAAGAGGAACAATAGGGCTTGACCTGATAAAGGTGTGAGAATGTTCGGAGATGAAAAAGTCCAGAAACCTTTTTCGAACATCATAGCTTGAAAGAAATCTCTGAGGCTGGGCACGTTGATGTATTAAATGTCTAAAGCTAAGACTTGTTTTAGTGAAGATCATGACTTTTTACTAAGTAACTTAAGATTCATTCAACCACGCTGGTTTTTGACGAATAATCTAAAATAATTTACATTGAGAGATGTAAACAAAAATGCCGAACATAACCAACCTAGACCTGTAAAATCTTGGT
The DNA here is from genome assembly GCF_028750875.1 of Macrosteles quadrilineatus. NCBI lineage: Eukaryota > Metazoa > Arthropoda > Insecta > Hemiptera > Cicadellidae > Macrosteles > Macrosteles quadrilineatus. Next base: position 18,619,678 of record NW_026542597.1, on the reverse strand, counting down.
GTTTGTTTTTGTTGTTTCTTTCTTGGTTTCAAAGCAAAATAGCAGACGATGAAAGTAAAATCAGATGTACGAAAAAATATATGCTACAAAGCAAGAACACCAGCAGAAGAGAAACAAATAGACACAAATTTCCCTTAATATTCACTAAGTTAAAATTCTTATGGAAACCATAGATAAAACAGAAACAAAGAAAAAATGGCTAAGCTCAATATCAATATCAACTAATTGTTTAAATTATGACTAGTAGTACGCTTATTCTGCGCGTAACAGGATGAGTGAACATGAGCGCAATAATGAAAGAGTCCACCCACACCTAGCACACTTACCGGTGTCACTGGTGTACACAATAATGTTATTTGTATGGGCAAATCAACCCATGAGTCGGGGCAAATAATGGTGAGTCGGTGACTCAAGTCGGTAGCGTCACGCGAACTTCGGACCCAAGGCAGCGATGTCGTGAGTTCGGATCCTGGTCACTGCCACTAAATTTTATCAGTACAGTTCACCTTTGTACTGTACCGGCTCACCAATTGCTTTGCTGTAAACGATCCAGGCACGGGCGAGGTTAAAAGAGGCTGGACCAACCTCTTAAAAAAACCAAATCTCAGTCAACAACAATCCTAACTTCTCGTCCATTAATTAACCAAAGTAATTGGTAATATACGTAATGTATTTCCTGTTTCCCTCTCTTCTCATAGCATTTTATTATTGCAGATACGTTAATCTAACTGTCACAAAGAGTTCCCACACTCTGGACTGTTCGCCTTGACTACTTCCTTTACCACTTCCTACGTCGTGGACCTGTTTCCCTCTCTTCTCATAGCATTTTATTATTGCAGATACATTAATCTAACTGTCACAAAGGGTTACCACACTCCGGACTCCTCGCCTCGACTACTCCCTTCACCATTCCTACGTCGTGGACCTGTTTCCCTCCCTTCCCATAGCATTTTTAGAATTGCAGATACTGTACATTATTCTAATTATTACAAAGGGTTTCTACACTCCGGAATGCTCGCCTCGACTATTTCCTTCTCCACTTCCTACGTCGTAGACCTGTTTCCCTCCCTTCCTATAGAATTTTAGAATTTCAAATAGATTAATTTAACTTTCAAAAAGGGTTCACACACTCCGGACTATTCACCTTGACTACATCCTTCACCACTTCCTACGTCGTGGACCTGTTTCCCTCCCTTCCTAGAGCATTTTAGAATTTCAAATAGATTAATTTAACTTTTACAAAGGGTTCCAAAACTCCGGACTGCTCACCTTGACTACATCCTTCACCGCTTCCTACGTCGTGGACCTGTTTTCCTCCCTTCCAATAGCATTTTAGAATTGCAGTTACACTAATCTAACTGTCACAAAGGGTTTCTACCTACTTCCATTACCGCTTCCTACGTCGTGGACCTGTTTGCCTCCCTTCCCATAGCATTTTAGAATTGCAGTTACACTAATCTAACTTTCTCAAAGGGTTTTTACACTCCAGAATGCTCACCTCGACTACTTCCATTACCACTTCCTACGTCGTGGACCTGTTTCCCTCCCTTCCTATAGCATTTTAGTATTGCAGGTATATTAATCTAACTGCCACAAAGGGTTTCTACACTCCGGACTGCTCACCTTGACAACTTCCTTTACCGCTTCCTACGTCATGGACCTGTTTCCCTCCCTTCCTATAGCATTTTAGTATTGCAGGTATATTAATCTAACTGTCACAAAGGGTTTCTACTCTCCGGACTGCTCGCCTTGACTACTTCCATCACCGCTTCCTTCGTCGTGGACCTGTTTCCCTCCCTTCCCATAGCATTTTCGAATTGCAGTTACACTAATCTAACTGTCACAATGGGTTTCTACACTCCAGAATGCTTACCTCGACTACTTCCATTACCACTTCCTACGTCGTGGACCTGTTTCCCTCCCTTCCTATAGCATTTTAGTATTGCAGGTATTTTAATCTAACTGTCACAAAGGGTTTCTACACTCTGGCCTGCTCGCCTTGACTACTTCCATCACCGCTTCCTACGTCATGGACCTGTTTCTCTCCCTTCCCATAGCATTTTAGAATTGCAGTTACACTAATCTAACTGTCACAAAGGGTTTCTACACTCCAGAATGTTAGCTTCGACTACTTCCATTACCACTTCCTACGTCGTGGACCTGTTTCCCTCCCTTCCTATAGCATTTTAGTATTGCAGGTATATTAATCTAACTGTCACAAAGGGTTTCTACACTCCGCACTGCTCGCCTTGACTACTTCCATCACCGCTTCCTACGTCATGGACCTGTTTCTCTCCCTTCCCATAGCATTGTAGAATTGCAGTTACACTTATCTATCTGCCACAAAGGGTTTCTACACTCCAGAATGCTCGCTTCGACTACTTCCATTACCATTTCCTACGTCGTGGACCTGTTTCCCTCCCTTCCTATAGCATTTTAGTATTGCATGTATATTAATCTAACTGTCACAAAGGGTTTCTACACTCCGGACTGCTCGCCTTGACTACTTCCATCACCGCTTCCGACGTCGTGGACCTGTTTCCTTCCCTTCCTATTGGATTTAGAATTGCAGTTATATTAATCTAACTGCCGCAAAGGGTTTCTACACTCCGGACTGCTCGCCTTGACTACTTTCATCACCGCTTCTTACGTCGTGGACCTGTTTCCCTCCCTTCCTATAGCATTTTAGTATTGCATGTATATTAATCTAACTGTCACAAAGGGTTTCTACACTCCGGACTGCTCGCCTTGACTACTTCCATCACCGCTTCCGACGTCGTGGACCTGTTTCCTTCCCTTCCTATTGGATTTAGAATTGCAGTTATGTTAATCTAACTGCCACAAAGGGTTTCTACACTCCGGACTGCTCGCCTTGACTACTTCCATCACCGCTTCTTACGTCGTGGACCTGTTTCCCTCCCTTCCTATAGCATTTTATTATGGCAGATACATTAATCTAACTGCCACAAAGGGTTCCCACACTCCGGAATGCTCGCCTTGACTACTTCCTTCACCACTTCCTAAGTGTCGTGAACCAGTTTCCCTCCCTTCTTCTAGCATTTTTAGAATTGCAGATACATTATTCTAATTGTCACAAAGGCTTCCCACACTCCGGTTTGCTCACTTTGACTACTTCCTTCACCACTTCCTACATCGTGGACCTGTTTCTCTCCCTTCCCATAGCATTTTTAGAATTGCAGATACATTATTCTAACTGTCATAAAGGCCCCCCACACTCCGCAGCGCTCGCCTTGACTACTTCCTTCACTATTTCCTTCACTACTTCCTACATCGTAGACCTGTTTCCCTATCTTTCCATAGCATTTAAGTATTACAGATACGTTAATTTAACAGTCTTAAAGGGTTTCCGTACTCCTTTCTTTTCACTGCTCACCTTTGCGCTTCCTTTACTACTCTCTACGTCGGGGACCTGCCCCCCCCCCCCTTCGCATAGCATTTTAGTATAAAAATATACCAACATTTTTGAATATTTAATATTCAATGCCAACATTAAATTGAATAATGTAAAAAGCTGCTTTGTTCTAAGTACATACATACCTATATACTTTTAATTAAAAGGCGAAATTTTAATACTGAACATAAACGGTATATAACTGCCGACTAATACCTATTGTTAAGTTCAATTTATTATTATGAAAGTTGTGAAATTTAATTAGCTTAAATAACATTATTCTGAAAGCTGTGAAATTATAATGATATATATTCATAGACGCCAAACTGTTTACTCCATGTATGAAAGAGCTTAGAGTAAAAGTCGTTCTCTCTGTCTTAAGTAGACAACAAAATTGTTGGTCGCAAAACGTAAACAAATAAAAAGAAGAAGAAGGTAGCTCCTAATGTTATTCTTATGGGACAAATTTAAACATGTTTTTTAAGTATTTTATAATTACTACTGAGCGGAATCGTCTAGAATTTTAATGGTGTCTTTACACTGGTGTCATAACTATTTGTGCAAAATTTGAACGCTATAAGTGCAACGGTTCTTGAGTTTTAGGTGCGAACACACACACACACATACTCCAGCGGACAACTTTTCTCCGACTCCGCTATACACGATACATAGATTCGTTCACTTCGTTCACTCATCTATTATAGTCAGGTTCCATTGTTGACTATATAAAGTGTAGATATGTAGTAAATGGCTCCGTTTTTAAAATAGTACAGATAAAACGAGAGCCGCATCCGTAACTTATACAACGATAAGATTTCTATAAGTATGGTAGGTGGTCCATGTTAGGAGAAAACCCACCATGGTAAAAAACTCTATATCCCTTTTCTGAACACATTTGCTTATTCATTGAAAATTAATCTTTGCATGTATCTGCACAATATTTAACAGCATATAAAAAAGTATCCTGTTGCATGTATCACAATGTAAAATTTATTGTAAAAATGGTGTTTGGTCCTACAGCCTCTTGGAACCACCACTAATAAAATTGAAACTAAATAAGTTTGGTGAAGATTAATATTAATATTAATCCTGATCGAATATAACGTATATTTGAGTTGAAGAGGGACTTTAATTGTGTTATTTATTAAAGCTGGCAGCAGTGGTGCTAGACAAACCCACCAATGACAAACAAAACCAGTATGTCATGTTGGACTGGATTGGAGGTAGTGATCGGATGATCACCACCAGTACTGTCGACTGTCACAGTGTCACTCACTTCCACTTAGTGTTGGGATATCGAAAGAAAATATCGATATTTATATCAACGATAATATCGGAGCCTCAATATCGATATTCCGATAATATCGGACCAAAAATATCGATATATCGGAAAAATATCGTTAAAAATTAATGGAATTGGAATGCTATGGCAATGCTTCCCTTTAACAGGAAATTACCTTAACAAACAATTTAAAAAAATGTGTTTGAAGATATTAAAACAAAGGAATATATACAGACGGTTTGGTAAAAAAAATATCGATATGTCATCAAAAGAAATCATTGATATAAAAATGTCCCTTTAGAAGGAAAGTACCTTTGTTATTACTGAACAATATTAGCCTATCCTTATCGAAGTTGTCAGCTGATATGTTTTAATTTTTTATAATCAATATATCGGATAGAAAAATAAAATATCGATATTCAAAAAGAAATAATCGATAATAATGAATGTTCCCTTTAACAGGAAAGTACCACCATGAACAGCAGTTAGCTGCACACATATGACGTTAAATTGTTTACAATTTATAATTTTTTAGGCTTGTGTACAAAAAAATATACAACAAATGAGAATTTAATGGTTTTGATTGGTTTTCACTGCCGTCACCTCATTTTGGCACTCCACTTCTGCCAACCGTGCCAACTCACTATTCAAATGCAGGCAGAGGCAACCAGATTTAAAATATATTTTTAACTAGATAGGTACATGAAATAGTTTGTGTGTAGGCCTACAAATAAATTTGTTATTAATAATATTTAATAACTGCTAAACAAGTTCAGAAAAGATTAAACTGTATTTTATTCTTTGAAAAATTGCTAAAATCAATTCTAACGATAATATCGAAGTAAAATATCGATATCCCGATAATATCGGAAGTCTAATATCGATATAAAAATATCGATATATCGGAACCAAAATATCGATATTTCCGATATATCGGATATCGATACCAAACACTACGTTCCACTTGTGTCAGTTAAAGTTACCGTGTTGTGTGTTGTGTTGAGTTGAGGCGGACTTCGATTTCCTAGAATCGTTTTAGTTTCTTTGACATGATTTAAGTTTCCTTCGCTATCAGAGAGAAGTTATTTATCCGTAGCAGTTTTATTGAATTTCGGATTAACCTCAAGTATAAGCTAAATATTACTTATGTTAATACTCTGTTAACTGTTCTCCTGTCATTTTTAGTAAACGGGATAGTTGTTTTATTTTTAAATCTTCTCCCAGTAGTTATATCAAGGACATGTGGTAGTGCAAAGTGTTGTGTTTGATACATTTGCAAGCGCAAGGTGACTGCAATTACAAGTTAGTGTTAGTATTATGTGTTAGATTGTTATCTTCTAAACACAGATATGTCCAGACAAAATGAACGCCAGGGCTACCAAGGCTACGCTCAAACCTACAAACTGGTTGTGGTTGGCGGTGGAGGTGTTGGAAAATCAGCAATAACAATTCAATTTATCCAGGTATGGTGCAAATACTATTTTCACTTTATATTTTAACTGTTTTCATTTGTTATGCCTACTTATTGGCTTTTTTGTGTAGGTTATTTTTTATTAACACCCTAGTTGATGAGTCGAATATTTTCTTGACTCAAGTCAAACTCGACTCACGACCATGTGAACTCAAGTTGCAACTCGAGTCAGACTCAACTCGGTATCATCGTGAAACTTCGGCTTCCGTCGGTCGAGTTTGGGTCGACTCGCAGCGCAGCCAATAGGGTTATAGTTTGGCGAGTCGGCTGAACTTGCATTCAGCCAATAGCGTTTACGTTTCGCGAATCAACCGAGTCAACTCGTTACGTCCTGAGTTCGAAACGTTCGGCTTTCTCCGTATGAGTTCGGTTTCTTAACTCGCTGTGAGGCTGCACTTTACTTGACGTCCTACACTCATTCGATTGTTTTTTCGATTCAATATTTTCATTTGATTGTTTCATTCGATATATCGTTTGGTTAGTTAGGTTAGGTTAACCTTACCTAACTAACCAAACGATATATCGAATGAAGCAATCGATTAATCGATATATCGATCGATATTTTCATTCGAATGAGTGTAGGACGTCAAGTAAAGTGCAGCCCGCTGTGAGCCAATAGCGTTTAAGTTTTGCGAGTCGGACTCGTTACGTTCCGAGTTCGTGTAGCTTTGGCAATCTCCGTACGAGTTCGTACCAACTCGAGTTGTGGATGAGATGACTCGAGTTGACTCGACTCGGGTCTTGACTCGAGTCAACTCAACTCGCCAACTCAACTCGTCACATCACTAATTAATAGGCCTAGGTTAGGCCTTACTTATGTTAGCCCATTCTGCACGTCTTTGGCAAATTATTAATAAGAATAAGGTCCTAAATATTTTGTTAGACAGCATTGCTAATTTTGGAATCGAACCAGCTAAGTTAACTTCTTCAGATTTGAATGCAAACACTATTTAACCCTTTCAGTGCTATGAAACGATATATCGTTGTTTTAAAAAATCTCTAAGGGATATAGAGAGGAAGGTTATTTTAACAAAAAGTAGCAAAACGGCCATTGGTGACCTGCATGTTCATAGGATACACTATCAACCACTTAGCTAAAAGATTCGCCCAATCCGATGATTTCGAGGTGTATGTCTAAACCAAGGATTATGAACACCTCACTATGCCCCAGTGGTTGTAGTATATCGCTACAAACACACAGGTCACCAATTATTTGCCACACAGGACGGGATTCGAACCCGAGCAGACGAATGCCACTGGCCAAGTGACACACGCCCTAGCCTTCTCGGCTATCTGTGCTTGAAGACCGAGGAGTCAAAAACCGGTATTTAAGCTGACTCTGCCGATTGCGAACAGATAGCGCTACGGATGGTTGTTCAATGCGTTACTAGGTAGCAGCACCAGTTAGTCACAGACTATTTAGATGATATTTTTTAGTTGAAAGCACAACAGTGATCATAAATGTGTTCTTGAGACTTTGCTGGAAAACATTAGTTTCCCTATAAAATGGTGATATTACGATAACCTCGTCCAACTAAATCAATATTACATAAATACATACATACATAATATTACATATTATTTAAATTCAATAAAACATTGATAACTATAGCCTATGTCTTTTGATTTTATGAGATTTTTGTTTCAAACAATGCTATCGGAACATAAAAATTTATAGGAAAACCAGGAAAATTACAACAAAAACTAGCCTAAGTTTTATTTAATGTTTACTACAAATACCGTGATTTATCTTTGTTATATATTTTCTTATTGTCTTATTATTCAAAATTAGCCTAATTAATAAAATAGTTAGCATTACAGTTAAAATTCAACAACAGGTAATGGAATTAAAAGGCAAACAAAAAAGTCTTATGAAATATGAATTCTTGGCCTAGCACTGAAAGGGTTAACCTCTCGGCTACCCAGACAGTCTTGATTTTTGATAGGTAGCTTAGCCCATAACCTGCTGTAAATAAATAATATACCTAGTAAGTTCAGTGGTTTGCGCTGATCTCTGTTGTTTCTAATTGGGCCTAGTGTCGTCTTTGATGATTTATATCTTTTTTTCTTACTTACTGTATTTAGACAATGAAGAGATTTTAAACATGTTGTGCGAAACCAGGTAGGCCTAAGATGTTCTTTTTATTAGCGAATTTCCCATAGGGAATAAGCTATTACCGTAGTACTCATGGTAAGACCTGGACCCGAGACCGATCTAATTTTTCATTTTGAGGTCCCTAGAGGCCAAAAACACCATCCGTTCAAATTCATATATATATATATTTATATTTATTATATATTTATATACAGGGTGTTTCAGTAAAGCGTAGCGGGCTATGCAGATTCAGATTCTACATGCAAAAATAAGTCGAAAATGTTGAATAACTTTTTTTCAATTACGGCTTAGTTTGGCCGTAATCCGCCATTTTGTATTTTTTTTTTAACAATTAATAACTCAAAAACCCTTGGAGATATTTTTATGAAACTTGGTACAAACTTTAATTCTATAGGTATAAACATTCTCCGAAAATATCTTTGATCAGGCTCATCGAGTTTCTTAATGGCGACCATTTAAAATTTAGTTTTAATGGCCGGTTTTCACTGAATTTTACTTAAAAAAAATTTTAATGGCCGCCATTTTGAAATTTGATGAGCCTGATCAAAGATATTTTCGGAGAATGTTTATACCTGTAGACTTAAGGTTTATACCGAGTTTCATAAAAATATCTCCAAGGGTTTTTGAGTAATTATTTTCAAAAAATACAAAATGGCGGATTACGGCTAAACTAAGCCGAAATCGGAAAAAAGTTATTCAACATTTTTGACTTATTTTTGCATGTAGAATCTGAATCTCCATAGCCCGCTACGCTTTACTGAAACACCCTGTATATATATATGTGTCCGTTAGCGCGATAACTCGAGCAAAAATGATCCGATTTTGATGAAATTTGGTACAAACGTGTAAACTTACGTTTATTCGAACGAGTTCGCGATCCAGCATAATCGGACCATGGGAACAGGGGATTATGGGGGGTTTTATGGGGTAAAAATGGGTTTTTCCCATTTTTGAACCTAAAAACAAAAAGTTTTGCGATTTCTTTCTAAAACGTTTTGTAGAGCTTAAAAAAAGAAATAATTTAGTATATTGAAGCGCTGTTGTATGCCTAACGGTAACGGAGAAAATTCAAAAATAGTGTAATTAAAAATTCCCATAATGTTATTCTTATGGAGAAAATGAAAATTGTTGTAGTTTACTTGTTTATGGGTATATATCGATAAAATTTGGCAAATTTATTTATTTCATCCTATACTATTGATGTATGGTCAAAAAACACTTTTTACCTTCCCCCGTAGCAGCAAACCTAAGCACCTGTTAAATCTAATGTTATTTAAATAGGGAATAATATGTCTTATTTATGGAAATATTTTAGTAAAAATGTAATCAGACAAGTTGAAATTCGCTTAGTCTGCAGGTGTGCTGCGGCGGGGGTATTTATGTTTTTTAAGAGACCTGGACAGGAATTTTGTAAATTATTAATAGAAAATCACCTCCGTTTTAGAAAAACAGGGTGTGCAACCTCCTAGCTTGCTGAAATTGCTTCAATCAATTTATCATTTTCTTTGCTACGTTCATCCCGACTTTGATTGTGACATCTGTCACTAAACTTTAAAACTGGGTTAAAAACACAACTTAAAAAAAATAAGAATAGTCAACAATAAAACACATGTTTCTTCTTGTAATAGACGCTAGCGACTGCGTCCCCAACTGCTCCAGGAGCAGTTTGGTCTACGATAGACGCATCTGGCAAAATAGACTAACCAGAAACAATGCAAAGCTGTGGGCAGCGATTGACGTGAAATGATATCTAGGGAAAAGTCCAATACTTCCCCCCCTTCCATTTACTATAAAGCTTACCGTGAAAAAAAAAACCCTGTGCGATAGTAGGGGCTAATTTCCGCTCAGTGCGTTTCATTGCTTGTCACCACAAGTACATTTCCGGCACAACAAATAGAGCTGAAAGCGTATGGTCGTCCCATAAACAAATTTTCTCTGTACCTTACTTCTCTGTGTAATGGCTAAGGAAGGAATGAGAGTCTTAGACTAAAACACACTCTGCAAGTGGCTTATTCAAGTGGAGTGCTATTGGATTTTGATTTGCTGCAACAAATCCAGAACATTGACAAGTATTTTCGCCACTTCACGCCATCCTCGATGCCCAAGATCCACTAAGTTACCTAGTTATCAAATCAAAGATATTCTCTCCTCTGGATAATCTTTTCCAAACTTATTATTGTCGATAACCATCAAGAAGTGGGAGTTAATCATTGCCAATCTTAAGGACTAATATTTTAACTTGAAGAAAATTATACATTGTTTACTCTAGTTCTTGTGATGTCTCTTAAAACATTATCTCTGAATTTCTTTCCCTTCCTATTGGTTACATAGTAGTAGGTTACATAGTTATTGGTTACATAGTATGACTCTTTAATATGGAGAACATAATTTTCGTCAACATTTTAGCAAATTTCTCGATAGGGAAGTGGCCACTACCGTTGGGAAGACCTAGGCCCGGGACCAATTTACTTTTTGATTTTGATGTCCCCAGAGGCCAAAAAGTCTAGATTTTGATGAAATTTGGTTTATTGGTAGAAGGCAGGATATGGGCTACTTGAATGAAATCGCAAACCAGCATAATCGGACCATGGAAACAGGGTTTTAAAATGGGGCATTAGATGTGGTAAAAATTGGTTTTCTAATGTTTAACCCTCAAAATAGAAAATTTCATAAAATCTATGTAGACTTTTTTAAAGAGCTTAAAAAACAAATAATTTGGTACGGTACCTATGTCAAAGTGTTTTTGTACGGTTTAACAGAGAAAATTTAAAAAAATTGTAAATTTAAAATTCCCATGTTATTCTTAATGGAGAATATTTTAAAATGTAGTTTGCTTGTATATGGAGCCGATATATTTTGATCAAACTTGGCAAATTTATTTATTTTATAAGCTATTAATATTTTACTAATATTGAATATTTTTAATAGGCTATTAAAATATTTGTTGAAATATTGTTCAGTTTCCTTGTAGCAGCAAACCTAGGCTAGGTACTCATTAAACCTAATGATATTAAAATAATTAAGATAAATAGAAATTTGCTTAGTTGGCAGGTTTGCTACAGCGGGGGTATTTAGTTTGAGTTTGGGTGAAGATATCCCCTGATCCCAAAAAAGTAGTTTTTGAAGAGAGATCTGTGTGTGTGTGGAACTGTAGATGTAGATGTCAGATTGTAGATTGTACAGAGCTGCAGACGTGTGTGCAGACTGTGCTCCGATTAGTTTGTTAATAGTTGGAGCGCCAGGAGCTTTTTTAGATTCTCAGAGCTTTCTCAAAAACGGCTTGAATGATTATGAATGAAATGTAGTATGTTGTGGGGGGTAGTCCATTCAACCTTTATCAATCAGAATGGCACAACACCAACAGCTGTAAGATTACGGTTAAAAAGTTATTGCAATTTTTATGATGTTCTCCACGAATACTAGAACAGAAACCGGTATGGATCATCATTTACGTATATTTAAAACGTGGCAGGGTTTTTTTTTTTATTTCACGATTCTGAATCAACCACTTGACGGATTTTCATGATTTTTCTGTTGAAAGAAAGATAATTTTGAGAACTAGGGAATATCAAAGCCATAATTTTAGGGTTTCAATTTTTTAGAAATTCAGTTTAAAATGTTAAAAAGTCTAGCAGCCTATGCTAACATTCTACTCTAGCTTTTGGTGTAATACCATTTGCTTAACGTAACAGCTGTAAACATTTTCAGCGTTTTTTTTTTTACTTTTTAGCAGTCTTTAAAATATTTAGTTTGTTTTAGTGCAATATAATTATTTGTTGTAACTAACAACTGGCTGTATAAAAAAAATATTCTATAGAACTATGAGGTTAGTTTATGTACTCTGAGATTTTGTCATTGATTTAGGAATTAAATAAGATTCTATAACCATTACTGTATACGAATTGAAGCTCACGAATATTCAAAAGAAAGCTTATGAAAATTATTTTACTACTTGACTTTTTGATGAAAGGTTGGGAAAAACAATGATCACAATTTTTAATTCATCCGCTGGCTTTTTCTTTACAATAAATTTTGAACTGCTTAAACTATGCTTGAATTAGTAGACTCACTATTTACAGTTAGTTTTAATGGACTACCGTACTCGATTCCCGTACGTAGGACGGGCCAACAGCTCGTAAACATACTGTACCACGTAACTGTCCCGAATCCTATAGGTAGGGCCTACTGATAACATTAACATATGGTTTAGACAGTTCCATTTAAGCAATGCTAATTTTTACTTTCGGGCCAGTTACATAATTTGTTTTATGATCCATACCGTGCATGTTCTAGTATTCGTGATGTTCTCAAAGCCCAGAGCTACCCCCTCTTACGCCTGCCCAGTATAAATTTAAAAAAAATCTTAACCATAGTAGGATGTTCAATTTGCCTGTCAAGTCAATGGGGGAAAGGATGTGTCAGTTTGCTGATACTGTTTATTTTTATTTCGAACGCACAAATCACATCGCAGCTGCCGGAGCCAGGGGCTTGGCGCCACGCGCGTGTGTGTGCGAGTGCGAGTGCGTGCGCGGTTATATTTACCACTGGGTGACGTAATAGAGTGATGCATGTTCAAAAGTAACGCCCGCCGACTTTGAAAACACTACGCTGGTGACTCAGGTCCTCGTCCGTCCCTTCAGCTGACGAGGCTGGCGATAACCGACGATAACGCTCGATGAAGGGTCAAGAATAGGCCCAAGATTATTATCGGTTTGCATCTGAGAATAGTCACTAGTTTTTTTATGGATTAGCATGGTCCAGCTGACCTTGTTTATTGGGATTTTAATGGTCCTGGCTAATGAAACAGCTGGTCTTAGTAAATCTATGCAGATCATCTCACCTTATACTCCCACTATGGAAAAAACAGGCCATGCTGCTGCACGGGCAGCGCAACACTACGTCACAGTGGTGGATAGTTGTACGAAACTCTTAGGGACCATTACTATTAAAATCTTACAAGCAACCAGCTGGTTTATTTACCTAAAACATATGGGAATGGTGATGGCAATGAATGAATTTATCAATGAAATCTATCCACAAGCGTGACGTCATGGATCCTGCAGCATGGCCTGTACTTTACTCATCCTTCATTCATATTTGGGTGTAAATACGCGGGTGGCGTCCTTTTCTCAATTGTTAATTGATGATAATCATCGGGATTTCAAATGGTCCATTTTATTTCGAATATCAAATTTTCTATTTGCTCTTTACGAAACTAATTTTTTTAATGAATTGGTAAGTAGGCCTACTTGTATTTATTTAAAAACTAGCTATAACCCGCGGGCTTTGCCCCGTTTAACTTCTTAATTTTCAAGATTATCTCGTTCGCATGGCTCAATCACGTCCTGGTTGAAGTTTGTTCGCTACGCTCACTCACCTTTAGGTTGGAGCTCGTTCGCTACGCTAACTCGCCTCCAGGTTGAAGTTCGTTCGCTACGCTCACTCACCTTTTGGTTGCAAATTAGCTGTTGTCATAAAATGTAAAAGAAATAATAGTGCTGCACCCTGTTGGTAATCCTTGTAACTTTAATGCTATTGAACATCATAGAACAGAACCAACTTGTTTAATTGAAACAGCTGTTAAGATTCAATAATTCCATTTCTCATAAGGTTAACATGGGAAACTCCAGAGCCACTGGGGCGGAGCCCGAAAGGATTTTTGAAATAAGAATATGCCTATATGTTAATCGGGAATGTGAGCTATCATCATGCCAAATTTCAGCCCAATCCGGCCAGTATTTTTCGCGTTCACTTGTCACAAACATACATCCATACATACATCCAAACTTACTCATTTATAATATTACTAGCTGTAACCCGCGGGCTTTGCCCCGTTTAACTTCTTAATTTTCAAGATTATCTCGTTCGCATGGCTCAATCACGTCCTGGTTGAAGTTTGTTCGCTACGCTCACTCGCCTTTAGGTTGGACCTCGTTCGCTACGCTCACTCCCCTTTAGTTTGGAGCTCGTTCGCTACGCTCACTCACCTTTAGGTTGGAGCTCGTTCGCTACGCTAACTCGCCTCCAGGTTGAAGTTCGTTCGCTACGCTCACTCACCTTTTGGTTGCAAATTAGCTGTTGTCATAAATGTAAAAGAAATAATAGTGCTGCACCCTGTTGGTAATCCTTGTAACTTTAATGCTATTGAACATCATAGAACAGAACCAACTTGTTTAGTTGAAACAGCTGTTAAGATTCAATAATTCCATTTCTCATAAGGTTAACATGGGAAACTCCAGAGCCACTGGGGCGGAGCCCGAAAGGATTTTTGAAATAAGAATATGCCTATATGTTAATCGGGAATGTGAGCTATCATCATGCCAAATTTCAGCCCAATCCGACCAGTATTTTTCGCGTTCACTTGTCACAAACATACATCCATACATCCATACATCTATACATCCAAACTTTCTCATTTATAATATTAAGTAGGATTAGTAGGATTGCAATGATTTAATTTGACTGATAGTCTTTCTTTATCATTAAAAGCTTTTCACTGGAATTGTGTGAAATCACTCAACAATTCAAAATACAGTACAGTGTTACTATTACCAAAAAATATTGTTTTGCTAAAATCTTATTTACGATGTCTTTGCACCAACACGCTACTTGTGCAACATTTTCCATAAAGATGAGAAGTTTACTAATTGTTTCCAAAGTCAATTACGGTGTTTTAACCTACTCACGCAGTAACGCAATTAACCTAATACAATTTTATTCACAATCTATCTTTATAACTTTGGGTCTGATATTTAATTAGCTAGAGTATGGTAAAAGTTGTATAAGTTTTTTTAGTCACGATCTTTTTTACAGAACAAATATATTTGAGAATAAGATTCCGATGGGTGAAGATACGAGTTGTCGCCGCGATGACGAATGGAAAATCGATTGTAAGGTCTGTGAGATTGAGTTTAATACCAATACACGATCTTGACTTCTTGAGTCATCTACGTCTATGGCATCTTCCAAGTATTCAGTTAGTTTACAGTCATATTATTGGAATTTCCGGTTTGAAATTCAACTTAATGAATCATTTCCAAATGCTAAGAACACAAGTTTAAAACATAAGTTGTGTTGTTAATTCTGCTTTAGAGATTTGAATTTTGAAGATATTTTCAGAAACGAGTTTCAGAAACGAGTTGTTGTACTAGAACATTGTTACCAGAATCTAATTATAGCTTGTAAAATCTGTATTATGATCGTTATTCGTTGCACGTTTTATTTTTGAGCGTTGGTACCTCAAATAAATTAGCCTTTTGCGGCAATTTAAATAAAATAAATTAGCCTAAATAGTTAATCAATCAATTTTCCACGACATTAAGTGTAAAAATTAATAAACAATATTATCGTTTGGTTGCTATTTGGCTGGGTAGTTGAGTATTAAAAGTGCTCAGCTAACAATCAAAAGGTCGCCGGTCCTGAGAAAAGTCAGTAGCTTTCCTGATCATTGGGCTTTATAATGACACTAGCTGTAACCCGCGGGCTTTGCCCCGTTTAACTTCTTAATTTTCAAGATTATCTCGTTCGCATGGCTCAATCACGTCCTGGTTGAAGTTTGTTCGCTACGCTCACTCACCTTTAGGTTGGAGCTCGTTCGCTACGCTCACTCACCTTTAGGTTGGAGCTCGTTCGCTGCGCTCACTTGCCTTCAGGTTAGCTCGTTCGCTACGCTAACTCGCCTCCAGGTTGAAGTTCGTTCGCTACGCTCACTCACCTTTTGGTTGCAAATTAGCTGTTGTCATAAATGTAAAAGAAATAATAGTGCTGCACCCTGTTGGTAATCCTTGTAACTTTAATGCTATTGAACATCATAGAACAGAACCAACTTGTTTAATTGAAACAGCTGTTAAGATTCAATAATTCCATTTCTCATAAGGTTAACATGGGAAACTCCAGAGCCACTGGGGCGGAGCCCGAAATGATTTTTGAAATAAGAATATGCCTATATGTTAATCGGGAATGTGAGCTATCATCATGCCAAATTTCAGCCCAATCCGACCAGTATTTTTCGAGTTTACTTTTCCCATACACACATACAGCAACCACCTCTTTTTTATAATAGTATAGATAGATGATACTGACTGATGAAACAGCTGACAGTCATCTCAGAACATTCTACACTCATCCTTCACTCATATTTTGGTTAAAATACACATCTAGATGGCTGATAATGACTGTGCTAATGTCTGGTCGTACGATTTTTTTTCCAAAGAAAAGTATTAACAGTTTGTAAATGTTACTTTGGTTAGTTTTGCTAGTTTGTAATTTTATCAAACAATGTTTACCTCCATTGAAAACAAAACATTTGTTTCTTATTTGCATCGTATTATAAACACAATTACCTTGAGCCAATATTGCTATATTTATTTTTGACGAACAATTCATTCACTATTGACCTTTTAAACTAAATTACGGTGGTAAAAATGTTCAGCGTTTGTTTATTAAAAAAAAATTACTGAAGTTAAGTTAATAATAACACATTAAAACGATTTAAAGTCTGCAATTCTGTTAGAATGTTGGAGGATAATCATAATTATTTTTAAGACAGCCATGCCCCTGAATTAGCTTTAAAAAACGATTTTCTCGAAAATTATTTAACCTAATTGCAAGAACTTCGAATGAGGAGCTATTCGATAGCACCTACGTGTGCTGGTGAAGTTTTAGTGGGTGGCTGCAATAACATACCGTTTTGTGGGTGTTTCAGAAATGTCAGTGAAAGTCAATGATTCACCATCTTGTAGGCGCAATAAACATATGTTTGCAAATTACTTAAAACATATAGTGACACGTTTCTAAAACACATTTATGCATAGTTTCCATTTTATTGCTTTAAAGTTTTTGAACGGTAACTTCAAAATATATATTGTGAAACTACTATGAAAATATTTTGTTTAGAGTGACTTAAGTTGCACGAATTAAAATCGTTATGGATTGTTGTACTGGTTCATTTCACCTTTGGTTCTATACATTAAGAGTGGCATTGTCAACTTTTGGAAAATTTGAATTCCGTGTTGCTGTGTGTTGACGTTCGGTTACATTGATTGTGTGATGTAGACTGCATTTTAAACTACAGTACTATTTCAGTATTTTTGTTTAAATTTTACGTTTAGTAAATTTTGGTGTATTTGGCTATACTTGAGAATAAACTTTAAACTTGTCGCAATTTCAAGAAATTAATCGTAAACATCAACTCAAACTATACAGGCTGGAAACATGCCGTTATCCTATCCCATAATTTAAAACAATGGAATTTTGTACAAACGTGTAAACATGAGAACGAGTTCGCGAAACAGCACGATCGGACTATGGAAACGTTGCTTATGGGTAAACAATTTGTTTACCCAGGATTTTTGATGGAATAAGCCCCCAAAACATACAAAATTTTAAAATGTTTAAAATGTTATTTCTAAATTATTTCGTAGATATTCAAAACAAACAGTTTATTATATTGAAGCATTGTTGTGCAAGCTGTACTGTATAGTTAAAAGTTACACAAAAAAATTACACAAAAAACTTTACATTTAACATTTCCATGTTATTCTAATGGAGAAATATAAAACTGTGTCGTTTGCTGAAATTTGGCTTGGATTTGTAGAGCTGGAGAAACTCGAATGAGTTAACTCTTGAGAGGGCGAGAGTTCATAGCAGCTCTCCTGCTCTCCACTCTCTAGCAGACTAAGTGTGCGTGGGACAGATGTGGGTGTCTCCGAGGTCGACGTTGGACGTTGGCGAAATTCGTCAACACTTCTACTCGGCCATTCTACATTCTTTACCTGTCGTTCTACACATCAGTGATCCGTCATATCCCTTGCCAACGTTATTTTTCTACAAATCACTACGTTTCTTATGACCCATCCCATTTAAAATTCTCACAATCCGTGCGAAACTTCTTTTTCTACAAATCCGTCAATCATGATCTGGTTTTTTTATACACTTTTCTTACACGGTTATTTTTATCCTTCCATCATCCTTATTTAATGTTTGTTAATATCCTCACGTCTCACATTTCTTGTTTTTTGTATATATCCACAGTCCTAATTTAGCTTTCTCTCAACACCCACATCATTCTTTGAAATCTGTTCATCCCACCGTATTATTTGGTACGTTTTCCACTATGTTTAATATTATTTTCTGAAATACCCACTTCCTTATTCGTTGTATGTAATTTTACAACCCTCGTTTCCTAATTTATTATTTGTTTTCTAAAAGCATTGCATGCCTTATCCGGTTATTCTTTAAATTCCTACACTTCTTACTTGAGGGGTTTCTAAATCCCCACTTTTCTGGTAATAAAAACTGCCCACGTCAGTTATGGTGTTCTGAAATCCTCTAACACCTGTTCAACATTTTTATCTCGAATTCCTAACACTCTGCCCAATCTCCCACACCAAAATCCTTCCCGCCCCTTGCTTGTACGTAGACTTGTACAGTACACTGAACTACTGTACATAACCACAGAAAACATACTACTCATAACTGACGTCATAACTTAAAAACGAAAATAGTTTTTAAGCGGTACCTAGTTAAAGTTCTGCTGGTAATAGTACAATACAGTTCAGTAACTGGTTAGTACGACAGTTTTTATTTTTTTGCTACCGATGTTATAAACATGCATCCTGTTTTCTCTATACAAAATAGTTTAAAACTATTGTTTTGCAGTGTTAAATTATTGTAATTAATTTAATAATGATTTGTTTAGTTTAAATTCAGTTTGTGGTTAGATAGTGCAAGCAAGAAATGCGGGTTTTGTTTAATATGGAGAATATTTTACCTTATATTTCCCCCAGAAAAAAATAATGCCCATTTATAATTTCTTTAGGGGAAATTCCCATTGGTAATGGTTTCAAAACATGTTTATGAACTATCGCTGAACAACAAATATTATCAACATTTTGCTGATTCATTTTAAAAGTTGGTTGCATTTTAGTCAGGGTTAATTTTTCCATTGTTATGTTTGATAAAGATAGCCTTATCTTCATCAAACAGATCGCATGTACAGGCCTACGAAGCTTAACTGATTAAACTGTGTAAATGATTGTTCACAAATAAATTATTTATTGTGATTCCACAACAAATAAAATCAGATTTCTAGATCGGCTTCTGTTAATTTTTAACCGTGGATTGACACAGTTGATTTTGCTTTATATGAAGATGGTCTTATATGTTTCAATACGAAAAACTTTTTGAACCTGCTATAATATATAGGCCTACAAAACAAATTTGAATATGAATGAGCTTTTAGAAAGACCATAGGCTTTTTCTTAGTTAGTAGTGATAGTTCACAATAATATCTCGAATAAACATTTAAACTCCCACCAAAAAATGCGATTTAAACAAAGAGTTTTTAATATTAAAAAAAGAAGAAAGTCTTAAACATACTTGATATGAAGAACTTTTTAAGTGTGGTCGATTTTGAAGAACTTTTAGTATCCAATCGTTCCTGTATTTTAGTATATTTATTAGTTAATTATTTATTTAGTATATTTATATTTGTTTAGTATTTTTTATATTAATGCATTTCGTGTTTTAATGTGTAGAATGCGAAGAAAGTCTTTAAATATGCTTGAATATGAATCAAATATTGAATATTTCCTTGGTCCATGTCTAACTAGGTTACCGTACTACGGAAAATAGTGTTGCGCTGATAAGATAAAACTATAGTCACTCGTTACGTTATTTACACGTTGTTTCTTACCGTTTCTTGTACCGTGGTAACATCTGTATGGATTTAGATAACGAGTTTTGTGTTTACATCTTCAAGCAAATGCAGTTTCAATCCTTCATTTTAATAATTAAAGTTGGGGCCTGTTCGTACACTTAATATTCATACATAGACGCCTAAATACGAAATGATTTTGTTATTATTTTACTAACCGCTTTTGAGGTAATTGATAGTGCTTTCCACGTCACGTAATTGTGTTATTAATTGAGTGATTTACTTAAGTGATTGATGGAGACTCGGCTCTTGACAGGATGAAATTAGTAATTTGTAAAAGGTTGATCCTGTTCGACCTATCTCGTTAGTTATTAGGAGGACTTTTACACTTTTTACAATGGCTAGTCGGGAAATAGGTAACAGGTTACCATTGCATTTGAAGTGTTAGTTATATTTAAACAATGTGATCATAAATTATGCACAGATTTTATTCTGCTAGTACACATCGTGTTTTGTTGTTTGCTAATTGTTTTTGTTGATTAATTTATTTTGTAACTATTTTAACTAAGACAGTTTGTCTCACGGTATTAAAATCTAACATAATAACTTTTCAAGCGTTTCAATAAGATTTGTGTATAATATTTGGTAAATGTAATTTTATTTGCATTACTGCTTACTGTTTACTGTTGTACATTATTTTAAATTACCTATGTATGCAAATGTTTTAATTCCTTTTAGCCTATTCGGATGACTGAAACTGTAGCACTCAAATATTACAAAATAAAATTTTTAAATGGCTTAAAAAAAAGAAATTTTAGTAATCAACTTTTTACAAGATTTTATGAATTGTTACCATATTCAACCATAATGAACTTTTATTATATTACTTAGCTCTAAAACGCGATGTTTTGTCAATAATTTCTTCGTCAACTATCACAACCTGCAGGAAGTAATTATGTGAAGTCTTGTAGCAGAACAAAACCTCCTTTAGGTGCAATTAAAAAGGAATTTATAACTGCCAAAACTCTGAGATTGGAGGTAAAAGTTAGGTCTTATCGCAAAGTAAGTCTCTTTCGTCAAAGTTGATCCCATCCACAACATGCAAGCTGAAATATATTTAAAATGGTGTGTTTCAAAATGTGTCTTTACTACGATTTGTATGTTATGTAAATTTGAGCCCAATCCCATTGGACGATTAACTGATGTCGCACGGTCAGATGGACATTGACTACAACCCTAAAGACTTTAGTTTAGGTTCGAACTAGTACAAATTCCCTTCGAGGTGGTACCAATTCTGAAAAGGCATAAAATACAGGGTGTCCCACGGCCACGAAGAGGTCTAGACCTAGATGTTCGATCGTACTAGCCTATTTATCTTCCCCTTCTTTTAAGAGTATATTTTTAAAACCTTCTTCTTCTTCTTCTTCTTCTTGGTGTTTCAGTACTGAACTGAAGCTGTTATTCTGGGCAAAGTTTTAAATACCTATTTCGGAGTAAATGGGCTAGCAATTTAAAACCAATCATCTTAACCCTGCCATAGGACACTCAGCATTTAAGCTCGGAATCAAACCCAATGCAATGGCTTATTAGTTCTGTATTGTAGTAGACTGAAACATTCATATGATTTTGAATTAGGGAATGTTATGAAAAAATATAAATTTGCTTAAAATTTAACCTATTTAGGAACAAGTTAGTTAAATATTGTCACGAGGCAGTTTTGAAGTTATTCTTTTAAAAATCGCTCAACGATTCGAAAACTATTGATATTTATAGAACAGTTCTCGGCATCTGTATTCATTATGACGAAGAGAACTTGACAAGTTCTATCAGGAAACTTAGCAGAACTTCAATCTTATGATGTAGTTTGTCTGTTTGAAGTGGGTTTGTAAGTTTCAAACCTACACTTGCTTAACTCAGTGGTTTGAAATGCATTTATACTGCTAATTTTAATTACTATTTCTTAAACTTTCCACGAGCTGGAAACCTATCGATATCCTCTCTAGGGTACTGTATTGTCAAAATAAAGCGTCTGCTGTATTTTATTAGCTACGCAAAACCAACGCACATCCGGTTACACTATACGGAAATTTCTTATTCTTATTTACTTTTCGATCGTATACTCTGCAAAATAAAGTAACCACCTTGTCATATTTACTTTATTTTCATTTTTAATGTTTCCATTTCGAAATACTTATCAATTTATGTGTGGCATAATTTATTAAAAAGTGTTATCTTGCAATATTTATTGCTCTGTTGTTTGTAACACTAATAATCATTTTGTATCTGGTTTCTTATTATTACTATATTGATCAAGAGATACTTTATCATTTGTTATTTGGCATAATGTATTGTGCATGAATTAATGTGATACATAATTGTAAAATGGTTATACCGCGAATAAATCAATTTTACTAAGACTGACTAATTCAAGTTCAACCTTCAAGGAAGTCTCACTACTCTTCCAGAAGGTCTTAAGCATGGACTTAATAATAAATCGAATTCAGATTGGTCATTTAAAAGCTTAAGTCTACACAATAAATATTCGATGTTAATCAAGATTAGGCTACAATATATTTAGTGTACATGGAACTCTCTACACATGGAAATTACACATATGGAATCTCTACACATCAACGAGTACACAATACAACTACACATGTACATGAAGATTTCTATGCAAACGTATATTTTTGAAAGTCGTATCTCAATGAAGCTACAGTGCTCGCTTGTCTGCGCCGCCAAATTATATAATTGTCCCAATTCTCCTCTCAGCAGGCTCTGATCATACAGCTAATTGAGTCGCTGGAAGTAATGGACAACCTCCATGAGAGTGTTATTTCCTTGAAGTCTTCGTGTCTCTACCCTAGAGTACTATACGACTTGGATATCGGAGTGGACATCCCATCTGTTTAGACCACCTGTAGCCAATATGTTCAATTATAATGGTTAAATGAGTTACTAAAAGAGCACACTGCTATCGAAATTAAGTTGTTTCTTTTAGTTGTTGAAACATCCTTGAAGAATACAAGATTATATAGAATACACATGTCCTTTCAGCTTAGCTTGACTAAACATAATGACGCACAAGAAATCAGTGGACATCAGCACACCTTTCGGTGGGCCATTTGTATTATACAACGGCAACACGGGAATACACTTCTAACAATAGTCAAATACAACTATGTCTTGGATGGAATGTCTAATCGAAAGTTATATTAGGCCTATGGATAAAGATAGAAGTCATTGGCCACTACCCAATAGCATAATTAAATTGTCCTTGCAACACTTTTTGAACTCGAACATCTTGAACGCTGTGACAAACGGCAGATTTTTCCCGTTTATCCCCAGAATGGGAAAACAGCTGATCAGTATGCTGCTTGTGTTTGTGTCTCTGTGTAAGGAAACCTGACCACTACGATGACCTCAACAAGGTCAATGCACCGTAAAAAGAATAAATGATTACAAGTTGATGTTTTAGAATATAAGTGTAGACTATGAAACATTGTAAAACCATCCTTTTGTAAAAAATGAAACCTCTGTTATGTCTGTTTTTAAGATGGCTGCGTCTTGAAGGTGTCGACTTAAGTTTTCACTCTTGGTTTGGATTTACATTAATGCATTAAAAAACTCCAGTTAAAAAGACTAGCATTTCCTGTTTAGTTGCAATTAGAATTTTAGTAATGTTGTACTGATAAATGACTGGGAGGAAGTTGGCGTGTTTGCATCCATTCACATGAAAATGAGTTTGACTTTGAATGGTGCAAGTATACTTTTTTTAGTTCACTAATGTCGATTAAATTTATTTTTATTTCAGGGTAGATTTTACGATTTCTACTTTATTGTTTGGTTTTGATAGCAGGGGACAAGCTATTGGTTTGTAATTTAATAGCTTTGTTTAGTTGAACTAATTTCAAAATAATTTTAACTCTAAAACAAACAGTAAGCAATAAATTCCCACGACGGTGGACGAATCTAACCTTAAAATAGTCAGCTGGACCATAAGTAAGCCAAATCCGCAAGGGGGTTTAATTTATAAATTAAGTTTAGGTTAGCTAAAAACGTTTACTGGTATTCAAGATACTTGCTGCGTATCTTCCACTGCGTTTCCCTACTGTGACAAAAGAAACTGACAAAAGCAGGAGCACAGGACGAGGTTGACGGGATCGTCATTATCCGGTGCGGAGGACCAACGCTGCGGTTAGAGGTTTCGGCTGCGGTTCCGTGTTGTATGTGGTTCAGTCAACAGTCGACCCCGGAATGGCCGTGGCCCCGTAAACGCCTTTACCATTCAAGGAACTTGCAACTCCAAACCGTAGGCTGCCAACTAACGCAACCTTTGTAATACAGTAGTGCAAATGTAGAAAACTCTGCCTGATGATGACCGGAATAACTGGTCGAAATTGTAACATCGTACGTGTGTATTCACCGGGTTTAAAATGTTTACAATAAAGTGAAAATACATGGACAAGTATTGGAAGACTTAATTTCGTCAATATAAAAGGCTAGTTCAATTAGTCGTTGAATCAAAGCTAATTTATTTTACGACCGAAAAATGTTCCAAAGATTATTTCGAACACTAAACGTAAACATTACAGGCACGGTATCAAGATGAACAGGTGGTCCAGCGGCTAGCGGTCGGCTGCTACCTAGTGACGTAGACAGACAGGCTGAAGCGCCTTATGTGGCATCGGGAGCGTAACTCTGTGACGTCACCATGGCCTTGGTTGACACGCCCCCGACCTTGGCACTGCAATGTCCCCCACCCTGTCATCAAAGTATCATGCGCAAGGCATGCATATTCTTAGGGGACTCTTTTAGAAAAAAACTGATGGGAAATGATAATACTACCAATGGCCCAATAAACACACTCCATAGCATAATCCAACAACTAGCACACAGTCTAACTAGCCTAGACATAATGTTTACAATCTAGTATTTTTAGCGAATTTCCCTTATAGGTAATGCGCTATTACCATATGTTTTATGTTAAGACCTGGAGCCTCACCGTAATACTGTTTCATTTTGATTGTCCTTAGAAGCCAAAAACACAATCCCTTATCCATATAAACAAATATGTATATAGTTTGTTAGCTCAATAACTCGAACAAATATCCAACTTGGTGAAATTTTGTACAAACAGATGACCTATGCTTATTCCAAAAAGGTAGTTCGAGAACCAGCATGATAGGATAACAGGAACAGGATTTTATGGGGGTAAAAACTGGTTTTCCTATTTTTGACCTTCAAAACATCATATTGCTCAATTCATTCCTCCCATAATAGTTATGTAGAAAAAAATTTAAATTTAAAATGTTCATATTACATTCTTTTGGAATATAAATAAACCCTTGTTATTAATTTGCTTATGGGGATGTTTGTTGATCAAATTTAGCTAATTTATTAATTGCATAATTTGTTTATATTTTACAAAAAAACACACAATTTATTACCTTCCATGTACTAGTAGTAGCATGTGTTAGTAGCAGCAGACCTAACCTAAGAAAATATTATGGTGAAAAGACAACGGAAAT
The DNA here is from genome assembly GCF_028750875.1 of Macrosteles quadrilineatus. NCBI lineage: Eukaryota > Metazoa > Arthropoda > Insecta > Hemiptera > Cicadellidae > Macrosteles > Macrosteles quadrilineatus. Next base: position 18,594,210 of record NW_026542597.1, on the reverse strand, counting down.
TTGCTTAGCCTGCAGGTTTTCTGCGGTGGAGGTATTTTTAGTCTCTATGAAGTTTACCCTTATCGATATGCCACATTTTAATTAAGTCTAATTTGGTTCTAGGTATCATTTTAAATTTTAACTGTGTTGGGTTGATGTGGAACTACAATTAAACGTTTTTTTAGCGAATTTCCCTATAGGGAAGTAGCTATTACCGTAGGTGGCACGGTAAGACCTATAGACCCGGGACCGATTTACTTTTTCATTTTGATGTCCCCAGAGGCCAAAAACACCATTCGTTCAAATTTTTATATATGTATATATATATATATATAGACTTATATATATATATACACTTATATATATATATATACACGTCCGTGAACGCGATAACTTGAGTAATTTTTGTCTGATTTTGATGAAATAAGGTTTAAAGGTGTAAAGCGGGATAAACTTGAATGAGTTCGCGAACCAGCATGATCGGACCATGGGAACGGGGCTTTACTGGGGGTTTTATGGGGTAAAAACAAAATTTCCCAATTTCTCTTTAGACCTTTTTAAAGAGCATAAAAAAACAAATAATTTAGTATCTATAAGTATTTTTGTTCGGTTATTAGTAACGGAGAAAATTAAAAAAATTGTAAATTTAAAATTCCCATGTTATTCTTATGGAGAATATTGTCAAATGTTGTAGTTTGCTTGTTTATGGATATATTTTGATCAAACTTGGCAAATTTATTTATTTTGTACTAAAGCTATCAATATTTTACTCAAAAACACACTTTATTAGTTTCCTCGTAGCAGGAAACCTAGGTACTCGTTAAACCTAATGTTAATAAAATATATTTAACTGAAAATCAAATCAGACAAATGGAAATTCGCTTAGTCTGCAGGTTTGCTGCGGCGGGGGTATCTTAGTGCATATTTGTTCTAATTTATACAAGTTGGCTATTTTTAAAAGTAATGCGAATTTATTTCTTTGATTTTACTGTGATACAACTACAGTTTATTCAGTTTAAAAATAGCAATCTATCTCACTTTGGAAATTGTTTACGTTTATTTAATTTCTGGTAGTCAATCAAAAACTAATTTCTAATCTTTGTGTGTGTTTGTTTCTGTTATGCGTGTTTCTTCTGGACTGTTCCATATTTTGATTTTCATCGATCTAATTTCCCCCCCTCTGTTTCAGAGTTATTTTGTAACGGACTACGATCCAACAATTGAAGACTCGTACACAAAACAATGTGTAATAGACGATATTCCTGCCAAATTAGACAGTGAGTATTAAAAATTAATCTACACTAAGAATTATCTTTTTAATTTCTTAAAATTATTCATTGAAACACTTTTATTTATGAAAACAAACATTTAAAATAGGTAGATGATATAGTTAAGAAATCTTACAAGTTTGCTATGCGTTTATGGATTTTTAACCTTAAAAAATTAGGAGGCATGTTCTAAAATACGCTAATAACATTTGTTTTCAAAACTAACCATATATTTTTCTTGCAGATCATAATGAAATTCTAGGAAGATTTCTCACTTGACTATTAAGGTGAAATGTAGGAAAATTTGAATTTGATTAGTTACATAAATTAGCACCTATCTTTGTTGACACTTAATTAAAAACTAGTTCTCTACTGGTAGATGTTTTATTAGTAGATGCCGTACATGAGCACAGCTTATTTTGTGAATTTTTACTATATTACTATTTTTAGCTGTAATGTTTATTATGAGTCATTATAGTATTTGTAGCTTTATTTTGCAGTAGTCTTTTAATTCTATATGTATTTATGGGAGTCCAAAGATTTTTATATTTCCGACCGTTTATCACATGTTTTGAGAGACACTTTCTTAAATTAAAATTGTAATCTATATAATAAATTAAGGAGGTTTAATTGTATCTTGTTTTGTTTGTTCTGGATGTACACAAACACGATGGAACCAATAAACTGTTCTGAATGTTTGATACGGGTTGGCAATAATGTAAGCCTTTTTCCTCTTATAATATTCTCTTGCCATGCCTTGTAAAAATAAGTTTTGAGGCGTTTTCAAAGAAATAACAAAAATTGAAAACGATTTTTAATTTCCTCTATTTTTACTTATTTTATTTACTTACTATAAAGTTATTAGTATATTTAACTCACTTATGGCACTGTCAAGTATTTTGGGTTTTCTATTTTTAACTCCCTGCTCAACAAATATCAGCTGATTTTGCAATTCGACTAACCTCTTCTATGCTACCTAATCCCGCTTGTTTATTTTGGCACTCAGTGTTTGTAATGTCCTTGGTCGTCTTTTTCCAATCTCATCTTTGGCTTTTTCGTCAGACTTGTTTTTACTTTTATGATTCTACTCTTTTAGTCTTTTTCTTTCTGCCACTCTTGTGATTATTAAAGTTTTACATTTTTGAACTCACGATTATTTTTTATGTTAGCCTCAGGATTTTGTTGAATATATAAATTGGTTTAAATACCTGCTTCTATGTAATCCAAATTGTAAAGATTTTCACGATTATTCTGCTATTTTTCTTGTGAAGATAAATAGCATAAATAGAAGATAAATAGTCTTTACTCTGAGGAATAGTTTGTATCAATAATGATGGACTTTTAATCTAAGTTCTTAAGAAAACCCATTTAGCCGCAATTTAAACAAATTCAAATGATAAGAGGCGAATTTGAAATTAGCTTACTATAACCACTGAGCCTCAGGCATAACCCTACAACCCAGCTGAGGTAATTGCCAGTTGAGGTTCATTACTTAGTCTTACTAAATTAGTCAGAATTCTCCATATAGGGAATAAGCTAACCATCGGCTCATGGTCAAACCAAGACCCAGGGCTGATTACTTTTTTTGTTTTGATGTCCCCAGATGCCAAAACACCATCCTTTTAAGTTCATATATATAGGCCTATATGACGTATCTGTTAGCACAATAACTTGAGTAAAAATCAACTGATTTTTTTAGAAATTTGGTTTGATTTTAATGGAATTTTGTATAGACGATAAAACCTACGTTTATTTAAACGAGTTTTGCAAACCAACATGATCAAGCTGTGGGAACAGGTTTTTTTGGGATAAAACTTTGGTTTTCCTAATTTTTGACTTCCAAGTTTTAAAATATTTCTTAATTATTTTGTAGAGCTCAGAAAACAAATCAAAAATTGAAACTTTGTACGTCTAATGGTTAAAAAAAAAATGCAAATAATAACTATCAATTTAAAATTTCCATGTTGTTCTTATGGAGAACAAATAAACTGTTTTAGTTTACTTTCTTGGGGATATATTTCAATCAAATTTTAAAACATTTGGTTCATACTAAGCTATTTACATTTGAATAAGAAAACTTTATTACCTTCCCTGTAGCAGCAAACCTAAGTACTCATTAAAATTAATTTCAGTAAATTAGAAAATAAATCCGATAATTTTTAGTCATTGAAAATTAGCTCATGTCAAGCAATAATCTAGGCTCTAATGATGAAATATACTATAACCATTGACCTTATAACACAATGTTGTTGAATTACACTATTAACCTGTAGCAGGTGGCAGTGAGGGTTGTTCACTGCTGTAGGGGTGATAATAACCCAGTAATGTGACAGCCTTCAATTTCCTCACACAAAACAACCCATCTGCGCTCACCGTTGTAGTGTTCAACCCTCGATCTCTCGTATTTATTTAGTTTGGATTAAAACCTTACAGGAATACTGTTTGGCAAGATGAATCATCGGTTATGGTTTTGTTTTGAGATGAATTGTAATACTTTTTAACTCCCGTGATGTTTAGCTACAGAAAATACTTAGCTTTTTCTTATTCTTTTAAGTAGAATAATTTTTACACTACAGATTTAGATTTAATTTCGGACAATATTAAATGCATAATCTTTGAAATGTTGACAAATTTAGTTTTGAAAAGATAAATTATTTGTTTAGTGTTTTAAAAATTGAAATAATAAATTAATCTTACTTTCCAAAAGTGTTAGGGTTTTAATTTTTAAATTAATACTGTAATAATTAATTTTATTTATTTGAATTATAAAAAAATGTATATATATAAGTTTATTGTATGCAATAACCATTAACCTTTAAAATATAGTTTATTAGAGATATGGGAATTCTGCAAGGGTGGACTAGTATTGCACTAACTTATATTTTTTATTTCAACCCATTCTCATGTTGCTATAGTCAGTTTTATAAATTATTAGCTGTACCCACGGGCTTTGCCTCGTTTAACTTCATAAGTATTCGCATGGCTTAATCTTGTCCCGGTTGAAGTTCGTTCGCTACGCTCACTCACCTTTAGGTTGGAGCTCGTTCGCTGTGCTCACTTGTTTTCAGGTTAGCTCGTTCGCTACGCTAACTCGCCTCCAGGTTGATGTTCGTTCGCTACGCTCACTCACTTTTTGGTTGCAAATTAGCTGTTGTCATAAATTTTAAAAAGTCATCCCTTTTATTGTTTATAATACTTTGATAAAGGTTTTTATGTTTTAATATTTAACATTGGAGAGTTTAAACATTGTTAAGTGCACATGTGTGCTGTGATTGGGATTTAATACATTTGGACTTTTTCAAAAGTAAAATAGTTTTCTGTGCTGCACTCTGTAGAAACACTGTGGCACTATTTCAAATCATGACTAATGCTAATACAGAATGTTGTAATTATTCAAACCTACAAAACAGTTGGTGAAAGTAAACATCTGCTTTTAAATTATATTTATTTGTAAACATTGTAGATCAAAAAGTCTGACATTGGCCCACTTAAAACCCTCTGGGGCAGAGCCCTTTTGACAGATCATCACCAAACTTCACTCGAACCATCCTTGAAAGATGCTTAATAATGCCTGAAAGATTCATTACAATCTATCTGTCCAGCGGTTTCGGAGTCCATAACGTATATACATATATATATATATATATACACACACACATACATAGTTCCTGTTTTATAGATCTATATAATTAATACGCTACATGAAACTTTGTCGGTTGAACTCCTCCGCCATTTCTTAACCGATTTTATCCATTGATGTCTCATTGGAAAGAGCGTGTCGCGTAGATTTGCAAACTGGCCTTACATTTTTTTTAAAGTCCCTTGGGCTCTGCCCCAGTGGCTTTGAAAGTTCCCATGTTATCCTTATGAAAAACATAATTGTTTACATTTTGATCAGCTGTATAATTTAACTGCTGTTATTTATTTTTCAATTCAATGAAACACATTGAGTACGTTTATTTACTATTTGAGTTTGTTTAAACATAACCCCCAAGACGGATCGTGTTAGTATGGTTGTATCTTAAATTTGTGTATTTATCGTTGTTTTGTGTCGCTACGACGGATCGTGTTAGCATGATTGTAACTTAAATTTGTGCATTTATCGTTGTTTTGTGTAGCTATAATTTGTTTTTTTTTCTTCTTTTAAATGCCTCCGACGCGACGACAACGAAACATAGACAGGAGGCGTAATCGTGATAACGACCGCAGCTACAGAACAGTGGCGCGTAATAGGTTTAACTCATCACAGTCAGCACCTGACCCTGGACAATTTCAACTATTGGTTACAAATGCACCCTAACACTACCCCAAAACGACTTTTCGTTCTCAATTGGCCCTCTGTCAATGACCTGTGTTGCCTGGACAGCGAGGCATTTTGAGAAGGAGAAAACCGGCCGGAATGATTTAGGTTTATCAATAACGAAGATAAACACGGTCTGAGTTACACACCGGTAATCTTGAGTTGACTCTTTTAAATTAATTGTAAATATGACTGTTATTCGTTTTAAAATAAATCCTGTAACACTTTGCAATTGCTCGAATTCGAGCAACATGTACACTAGTATAGATGTAAATCATAAACAATAAAATTGCAACCGTTCTAGAGAAAAGAATTTATTTATAAAAGTCTGCCTTAAAAATAAGGTTGCCAATTACACAGAAAAAAATATACACTTACTTAAAATATTGAAGGATTATAACAGCTATAAGACTGATTAATTTTGATGTTTGTCATATAAATGATTATACTGTGTAAATAAACTCTCAACACTAATACATAATACATTCACTATTGCTATGTCTTTCTACATTTTAAAACTTTAATCTATGAGTAAAACTGAAGGTATAAATGCCAATGTTATGTCACACTTTATGTAAATCATCACTGTCACATGCACAATACCTCTGTTATTCGTGCTTTTGTACTTATATAAACATAAATATGATTGGTTCTGCTCACGACATTTGTTTAACGTTCTTTCCCCAGGCAGTGAGTGATAATTTGTATAACATGCTAGAGAAGTATTGATATATTGAGGAAACGTGTGATATATAATTTGTTGTGTGTGATACATAACAGAAAACATCTTTTTACCAATGTTTTCATTAACTATACAGGGTGTTTCACGTGAACCCTGACAAACTTCAGGAAATGGTTCCTGGGGTCAAAACTGGCAAAAAATGTTCTATAAGCATATGTCCTAAACTCGCTCGTTTTCTAGTTATATGAAAAAATAGGTTTTTTTAGGTTTTAAGTGTATCTGTTGAACATTTTGACCTCTAGATTGAAAAATTGGCAAGATATTTTGATAAAACTTGCATTGATAGATAGAATATTAAATTTCAAAGAGATTTCATTACTATTTTGGGCAAACATGTTGGTTATGACTAATAAAAATAAGTTTAAAAGTAAAATATTTTTGAAAAAAATCTAGATTAAAAATTATTTTTTGCATTTGACAGCTCTTCATGTAGTAACCATTCAAGATTTTGGCTTGCAACTTTACCAAAAGTTGTAGAATTTAATGGAGAACAAGGAAATGTGAATTTATGCATACCTTTTATTGGGATTATGTTTGTCAAAATCTAAAATATTGTAACGTATCAAAAATTTAAAAAATTTAAGCCAAATTAACAAAATTTATATTTAGCTAATTTTTAAACGCATCCTAATAAAAGTTGGTATATGGGTTCTCCTAGTTGAGAAGTATTGCATAATGGCCTAAAATTTCCTTCTTTTTCATTTTGAATGATAGAAAACAAGCATACCCACTTTCCTATGTTAACCTTATGGGGAAAAAATTAAATACGATGGCTCACATAATTCTGAACACATCTTATTAAAAAAACTATTAAAACTATGATGGATGTATTTTTTTCAGCCGCCATCTTGGATCCACCATTTTGAAATGTGATAAACTATTTTGAATATGAAGGGGGTGTTGTGACCCATCATTTCGAATGACTTTTTTAAGCTTAACTCAAAGCTGCAATCCATTTTTTGTTATCTAGTTTTATTTATGAAATATTGCCATTTTTTTGTTAAAAAAATCAAAATTTCAAAATCAAAATATGAAGTTGAAAAACAGATCATGAAATTGAGTTCAGCTAAAAAAAGTAACTCGAAATGATGGGTCACAACACCCCCTTCATATTTAAAATAGTTTATCACATTTCAAAATGGCGGATGGCGGCCGAAAAAAATACATCCGTCATAACCAAGTAAAAATAGGTAGACAATGACTGGTAGTATATACTTATCTTTATCTAGCACTATTTTGAGATTATGGTCTTAGTTTGTAAATGCACAATGTTAAAATGGGCTAAAAATAAAGTTTTAAAAAGCCCTCATAACTTTGGAATGGATCAAGATTTTTAAAAACGGTTTGTGGCATTGTAATCAGGGTAAAAATCTAGTTCGAAATAATGGGTCACAACCCCAGCTTTACATTTGAAAAAAATATTTTGCATCCAATATGGCGGATCCAAGATGGCGGCCGGAAATGACCACCTTGTCAAAATGAAGTACTTACTACCCAACAATGTTTGGAAGTGGTCTGGGATTTATATTTGAAAAAATGTAGAAAAAGATGGGGGGGGGGACAATTAAAACTCACCCTGTATATTTGTTATAGTATATTTTTTGTAAGAAAGAGACTATTTCTGTCAAAAACCACTGGACCAAATTGGCTGAAACGTATAATCATTATTCATGTACTCAGGATTATAAGCATATTGGAGAATTTCCCACAAGCTATTACAATAGACTAAACAACACTAGTTGGTGACAATGGGCGCTAGTGTCAACGACATTTTTTTCTATTATTTAAGGGTTTTTTTCATGATTTGAGCATCACTGTTTGGTCATATAACTAGGAGACGAGCTATTGTTTATAGTTGAAAGGTTTTAAATAACTGAAATAAATTGTGAATAAAAACACGATCCTTGTTGCACCAGACGGAACTAACAATAAAATTTTAAGCTAATCCATAAGGATGACAAATCTAGTAAGGGAGTAAGTTATGTTTTATCCATGCTATTACCGTAGGTCTCATGGTAAGACCTAGACCCGGGAATGATTTACTTTTTTGTTTTGATAATCAGATTCCAAAAACACCATCTGCTCAAATTCATACATAAAAGTGTCCATTTGCTTGATAACTCAAATATAAAAATGATCCGATTTTGATAAAATGTGGTAAAACTTGTAAACCGATGTTTGTTCAACCGGGTTTGTGAACTAGCATGATGTTATCGTTGTTTTGTGGGGTAAAATTTGGTTTAAAAATTAAAAATTTAATCAGGTTAATGGAAATTTGCTTAGTCTTCCGGTTTTCTGCAGCGGCGGTATTTGATACAATTGTAATTAATACAATTTAATATGATATGTTATAGGCTACAATAAAATCAGGAAACATATATTATTAGTTGACAACATCAACATGAGAATAGAATGTCTTACTTCAGAATCAAATTCCAATGGTTCCACCCTCATCTATTTTTACAGAGGTATGTCAGACACCTTTACTGTTTGGTGGGTTATTGGTATAGAAATGTATACTAAAATCCCGATTGTTGCAGTTCTGGACACGGCAGGACAAGAGGAGTTCTCGGCTATGCGGGAGCAGTACATGAGGTCCGGGGAAGGCTTTCTACTAGTATTTGCCGTCACGGATAAAGCCAGCTTCGACGAGATGTACAAGTTCCACCGGCAAATCCTCCGGGTGAAAGACAGAGACGAGTTTCCGATGTTGATGGTCGGCAACAAGGCTGATCTAGAACATCAAAGAGTGGTAAGTACTGTGGACAAAGTAGGCCCTACCTCCATCTGTACTCGATAATTGTCATCAACAGGTGCTGATTTTCCTCATAAAATACAATATTGTAATTACTTCCACTGGATGCACTTGATAAGCATTGTTGACAAGCTAATGGAAGAATGTATGTGTCAGATTGTTACTGTTTATTTGAGTTTCAATTAATTATTAATCAAGATGTCTAGTGAGTCAGATAACAGTTATTTTACTTGAAGGCTAGAAGTTCATTAATGTGTATTTAAGTACAGTACCATAAAATGGGTATTTTGGATTTCAGTATAAGACCGTTATTTTTTTATCCTCCAAAGCTAGAAGCATCAGTCGCAAATCAATATAATTTTACTACTACTTTATGTACTTAGTCCAAAATAGGAACTGAACAAACCTATTTTTTTGGTGAGTCTGTGGCTCAGTCGGTCGCGGACTCTGGGCCCAATGCAGTAGTGTCGTGGGTTCGGATCCTGGTCACTGCCACTAACTTTTATCAGTACAGTTCACCTTTGTACCGGCTCACCCCTTGCTTTGCTGGATACGTTCCACGCACAGATCTGTAGTCTATGTGGACGGGCAAATGCAAGGTTAAAAGAGGCCGCCAAACTCTTTAAAAAAAAACAAAAAAACATTATATTCTCTTATAATTCACTGTTTAATGAACTGAAGCTTATATTGAATTGTTTATGACTTTCAACAACATTCTTACGGTTTCCAGGTTTCAACGGCAGACGCACAGAACTTGGCGCGACAGTTGAAAATCCCGTACATAGAGTGCAGCGCCAAGCTACGGATGAACGTAGATCAGGCGTTCCACGAGTTGGTCCGCATCGTTCGCAAGTTCCAACTATCGGAAAGGCCGCCTCTCAAACCAAACTCAAACAAGCGCAAGAAGAAATGTGTCATTCTATAGACACCATTTCACCCCATAAGTGTTCTCATATTAGATATCCAGTAACCTCAACCTCACAGTAACAAAAGGGTGTCCAGTAACACGGAAAATGAAAAAGAAATTATTTTGTAAACAAATTGGCATTTTCCATAGAAGAAGCGCTATTGCAAACGATACAAGGGAAAGCTGTCCAAAATCCTCAATTTTTTTGGTTATGCTCCGGGAATTGAACCCGCCCCTCTCTTACTTAAGTCTGAGACGCTAACATACCCAAAATAGATTTTTGGTTTGGCAATATTTATAATGAGGTATTGAAAAGTTTTGGGAGACAAATTTTATTATAAGCTGTTTTATTTTTACTAATATAGGCCTAATCTTTAAACATGCCTATTTTAACAAAAGTTCTTCAGGATTACCATCATAAGAATATTGACGCAATATTAATCGTATGTAGAAGCTAAATGTCAAATAACAGCTGGGGCCCATTTCATAATAAAGTACAAATTAATATTATTAGTAAATCAGCTGATCGCCCAATGCAAATCTAATGGAAATTACAAGTTACAAGTTGTAACTTGTAACTTGTAGTTTATTATGAAATGGGCCCCAGGTCTTACCATTAAGAAGTACTGGACACCCTGTAATTGTTTAACTTCCTAACCACAATAGACTCAGTCGAGTTTACACATCACTAAGGACTGAAAAGATTACGGAGAATTTCTAAAGTACGATTTGTTATTTAACAAAATGTTTAACATTGTTGTTTTTAAATGATTAGGTTGTTTTCAAATGTCGAGTTTAAAGTGACATTTTTTACTTTGCACAAATAATGAATGTTTAACATATGACAAAGGGTCCAAGACCAATGTGGTTGCATATTGAGGTCTGTTTAAAACTTGTTAGACAGTTTATTTTGCTGAAAAGGACAAAGTCTTAGAACAGCTGGTGAGTGATTCTAGCCCAGTGAAATGTCATGAACATTTCATAAAGAAATGGAAATCAAAAATAAGTTTTGATGTGTCGTTTTTTATGTTTTTTTTTTGTTTTGTAAAGAAATGTATTTATTAACGTATTGGCTGCAGTCGTTCAATATATGGGTGCTGCCAAAGAGTGGTTAGTTAATGGGAATATGCTCATTGCTGGAATTAATTTTCATATTCTGTTCTAACAAATATTAAAGACACATTATGTCAATATCTGAATGATTTGGGGTAGTTCTATGAAAGATCAATAGGTAGCAGCACAGCATAGTTGCCAACAAATCCCAGTATATCCTAATGCAGGAACATTTTCATCAGAAAATGTTATTTAGGTAATCCATAGGTTTCATGATAAGACCTAGACCCGGGACCGATTTATTAATAATGAGGATTTGCTTCCCTGTTTGGAGGCATCCATATATTTGAGAGTAATACATTTTCAGAAGAAATGCACACTAATCAACAAATCAGCCTCAATTCTGGTTGGCAAGTGTGTAAATTTTCTTTGTAAGCTGCAGCTAATGTGTTAACAAATCTTATTAAACTCATTTTTCTGTAGCTTTAACTTTTGGATACTGAAGTATACATCCACATATGCACAAGGTATAGCTAAATTCAAGTTGAACATAGTCGAATGTCAAAATTCTATTAGTTTTTGTTACTACTATAATCAAATTGACGTTTAATCTGCCATATTATCTTATACAGTTGTCCTTTCTGTTTGACATAATCACACTCACGTCCTCGGTGGCCCAATTCAAATAAGTTAATTTTTTTTCCTAAAACAGGCTTGAGCTAAATCATAAGAATGGATGTCTACTTCAAACAATAGGCCTAGTCAAAGATTGTAATTACTCAGATCTGTGTTTTTTCAAACCGTACTAAAGTTTTGTTTGATATTTCGGTTTACTCCATAACCTCAGTTTATTGAGGTAGTGAAAACGTAGTCTACATCTAAGGAACCGTCATCCCACCTTAATCTTCCCTATCTGTAAATAATTGTATTTTATAATTAAGGAGCCGATAGAATCAAAATGCATGTAACTCATATATTTACTTAAAGTCTAGTTTTAATCTTAGACCTCAATGTGTGTATATTATAATCAGCTAAGCTGAAATACGCTTCTCAAACAATACATTATACTGCTTAGCATCAAGTGCCTTTGAATTTGTATTAAATGTTAATTTATCAAAGTTTAGATCTTAGTTAATTTGTTTATTTGAGATTTATCACATTTTCTGTGTATTGATGTGAAATGAATGGTGAGTTTCTCGTATAACTTGTATTTTTAATGCCTGTGTACTAATCGTAATTTTTAGCAGTTAATATTTATTTAATGTAAATGTACTACTCATTAAACTACTGTCAGATTATCTTAACAAAGTATTAATAGACTTTTGTGTATCAGGAATATTGATAACTGCCATTTTTCGTTATGATAGCACTTAAGACTTCCTGTTTTCCTGTATGACTTCCTGTAAGAATTCCGGTTTTATTTAGAAAAGGAGCAAGTTTGTGTCTGCTATAATAGAAGACATTGGAAAATTTTAATTTCTGTAAAAATTAATTTGGTTGTAGAAAAATCCTTGAAAGTTTCTTCCTCAATGTATTTTGGGATTTTTTACTCTAGCCAAAGCCTAAAGAGATTGAAATAAATTGTGTACAAGACATGAGCCTTTTTTTAATAAGAGTTTTTTTTTTACAATTTTATCAAAAAGATACCTATTATTGTTCTGGGACAGATTAATAGTGAGACATAAATTTATCATTTTTTTTATATTTTTGAAATAGTGCCGCCTGCATTAAATATTTTGAAATATATATTTTCATTTTTTATATTGTATTACAGTAAAACTTAACTAACTCGACAGTTTGTGGACCCAAAAGTTGTCGAGTTATCCAGATCGTTGAAATTTGTTATGGGTTTTATTAAACGTATATTTACATCTAAATTTTTACATCGGTATTTTTACATTGAGTAAAAGGTATTTAAAGAAATGTTGAATATTCCAAAAGTAAAACAATTTTTTTTGCATGAGCCCTGTTGGCTGTCGACTGTCAATTTACTGGGTGTAAAGAGATTTTACTGTAGTACGAGCAATCCTTAAAAATTTAAATAAGGATGTGAGAACCCTTTTCACAGGTAATATCATTTTTGTTTAGACATTAATGATACTAAATTCAAATATTTTTATTTTATTTTATCAATTTAATTCAGTTTTGAATATTTTCACCTCAAATCAACAACTTGCCAAGAATTATACCTCAAAATGTCCTATCCGAGTTTTCTCGATGTTACCTACGCATATCAAAAACTCATATTATCATGTTTTAATTGTTACTCATAACTGTTAACATACTCTAAAAATTAAATTTGTGTAGATTATGACTCATTTTTATGCATAATGTTGTACAGTAAATGTACAAACATAATTTTAGTTATATACTAAACATGTAAATAATGTGCCATGTGTTCATTACCTTAATGATCATTGTCAATAAAGTGATTATTTAACTAAGTTTGGCGTCTTTTTTCACCATTAGACGATTACATACATACATATCCTCTCCCGTTCTGGTTATCTCCTGGTCTAGGTGTTCACGAGGCATCTTCTTCTTTCCCTCCAAAATTCCTCTTCCTCAACATACTCCCACTGCACTCCTCTTGTTTCCACATCTTCAATCCACCTTCTTTATGGTCCTCTTCCATTCATGTGAAGCTCACTCATTTTTCTGGGGATCCTATTATTTTCCATTTCTCAAGATAAAATATTTTCAAGTCAGTCCAGTGGATATAATTAAAATAGGACACTTTTGTACACAAATTGTTTTGTTTCTTGCTTGTTCACTGTTGAATATTGCAACCCAACTCATCTAGTCTGGATTAGTGATGGACCATCATATGTTTTTACATTGTACATATGAAGTTGTTTACTAAATATAATTCAGTGTTGTGTTGTGTTTGTAAGACAATAAAAGAGTTTACAACAAATTATTCTTTCATTAACTTTAATTTCACCAACAAAGGTTATGGGCCAATTGGAATATTAAAATAATCATTTTACAGTATTCTGTGCTTAAAAATAAGTAAAATGAGTTTTGGCTATAGAATTGAACCTTTGAAACGAAATAATTATGACACTTGGAAAATTCAAGCTGAAGCTATACTAATCCAACAAAACCTAATGGAATATGTATCTGGGGAGAACAAATGTCCTGAGGATGAAGTTGGTAAGAATGCCTGGATAGTTAAAGATCTTAAAGCAAAATCAGAACTAATATTGATAATTTCACCTAGTGAATTGAAATTAGTAAAAAACTGCAAAACTTCCAAAGAAGTATGGGATTGCCTGCAGAACAATTACCAAAGTTCAGGTCTTGCAAGGAAAGCCACATTATTAAAGCAGTTAATAGTTCATAAAATGAAAGATGGAGAAGATGCTAGGGATCATGTCAACAAATTTATGGAGATTGTTGACAAACTTCAAGAAATGGACATCATTATCAATTCAGACTTACTTAGCATTATGCTACTTTACAGCTTATCATCATCATTTGAAAACTTCCGGGTAGCAATTGAGTCTAGAGACACTTTACCTTCTCCTAATGATTTAAAAATAAAAGTAATTGAGGAGAGTGAAGCTAGGTCAAAAGACACTTGTACGAATAATGAAGATACATTGTATTGCAAAACAAAGCAGTTCAACTCCAAGAAAGGTATTCACAACACTTATAGTCATAAGAAACAAGATGAGAACAACACTACAAAAGTAGGTTTCAAAGTTAAATGTTTTAGATGTGGAAAAATCGGACACAAAGCCAACAACTGTAGATCCAAACAAATGGGAAATAGTTTTAAAGCAGAGGCTGAATGTTTCTCTTCAAATTTGGACATTTTAAATTCTACTTCATCTGATTGGTGTATTGATAATGGATGTACATCGCACATGTGTGGAGAGAAATCACAGTTCAGAGATATCAAAAATTCAAACGGAATTTTGAAACTTGCTTCTAAAGGAAAGACATCTGACGTTTCTGGAACAGGAACGGTTTCGCTGGAATTAAAAAATTCTGAAATCATACACTTGAATAACACTCTGTTTGTACCAGACTTGGCAACAAATCTACTGAGTGTCAGTAAAATAACAGATAAAGGATTTAAAGTGATTTTTGAAAAAGAGAAAGCTGTCGTACAAAACCAAAGAGGAAATGTAATTGTGGCAGCAGAACGCCAGGGTGGTCTTTCTTTATTATGTCAAAAGTACAAAATCTATAATGGTAAATGAAAAATCAAACTATACAAAAGAACCTGAGATCATAGATTGGCATAAGAAGTTAGGTCATCTAAACGAGGTTGACTTAAAAATAGCTTTAAAAAATGAATCTTTGAATGGATTAACCTTCAACATGAAAGACAAAATTGGAGAATGTGAAACGTGTATTAAAGGAAAATTGACACAAACACCATTTCAATCAAGAAAGATTGCAAATAATGTAGGCTTGTTAGAAGTCATACATTCTGACATTGTAGGTCCTATGAAAGTAACTACACCTGGAGGAAATAAGTATTTTGGAACATTCATTGATGAACATTCAAGATACTGCTATGTATATTTTTTGAAAAGTAAAGACGAAATTTTTGAACGTTTCAAAGAATATAAATATGAGGTGGAAAATCAAACAGGAAATAAAATCAAGTTTCTGCAAACAGATAACGGCAAAGAATATTGTAATGGTGAATTTGACAAGTTCTTGAAAGAAAGTGGTATAAGGCGAAGACTAACAGTTCCATACACGCCGCAACAAAATGGTTTGGCTGAAAGAAAAAATAGAACATTATTGGATATGGCAAGATGTTTACTGATAGAATCAAATCTACCAGGATGTATGTGGGCTGAAGCTATTAACACATCTAACTATATAAGAAATCGATGCCCTTCAAAAGCTACTGAACACTTAACGCCATATGAAAAATGGACTGGAAGAAAGCCTTCAGCAAGACACTTGAAAGTATTTGGATCAAAAGTATTTGTATTAAACAAAGCTTCAAGAAAAGGAAAATTTTATCCAAAAGCGGAGCAAGGAATATTTGTGGGGTATGCAAGCAATTCAAAAGCATACAGAATTTGGATGCCACAACAAAAGCAGGTAAAAATTGCAAGAGATGTAAAAGTTCTTTCAAAAATGTATTATGAAAGAAATGAAGATGTAAATGATTACAATCTTCTTGAGCAAAATAAAATAAAAGAAAGTGATAAAAAAGATCAAGATTTTTGCATTATTCCGATCAAACAGAGCGAAAATAATAATGACCAGTCTGATTTTGACACTATATTTGAAGAAGAAAATGACAGTGAAATGGAAAATGATATTATTTTTGAAGATGCTATTGAAAATCAAGCTGATGATTCACCAAGCTCAAATGATATTGAAAATCAACCCGATGACTCACTAAGCTCAAATGAACATTTAGAGACTGATGAAATAAGGGTATCACAGAAAAGGCAAAGAAAACCTCCTCTTTGGACAAAAGATTATCAAATGTCAGCTACCTGCAATGAAGATTCAAATTTAGAATCTTCAGAGGAATGGAATGAAGCAATAAAAGAGGAAATAAAAGCTCATTTAAAAAATGAAACTTGGGTGCTCGAGGATAGAAACAAAGAAATTAATGTAATTGGTTGTAAAATGGTATTAAAGAAGAAACTAAAACCAAATGGAGAGCTAGAAAGAAGAAAAGCACGATTGGTAGCAAAAGGATTTGCAAAAAAACCAGGCATTGACTACGATGAAACTTTTGCTCCGGTAGCAAAGCTAAGTTCAATAAGACTTATGCTTGGACTTGCTGTTGAAGATGATCTAAGTATTGATCAAATGGACGTTTCAACTGCTTTTCTAAATGGAGAAATAAAAGAAAAAGTTTACATGGAACTTCCTAACAACTTTGAGAGATACCTCCAAGAAATAATGGTGGATGAGAGTGAAAATGAAGATAAAAAACTATTCAACAAAACAAAGAAAATGATTACTGACTTGAAAAAATGCTCAAAACAAAAAGGTTTGTCTACTAAAAAAGGCAGTTTATGGTTTAAAGCAATCAGGAAGACAGTGGTATATGAAGCTTGATGAAAAACTAAAGGAACTGAAATTCACACCATCTCAAGCTGATCCTTGTATATATATTTCAACAGTAGGTGGATGCAAATCAATAATCTCTGTATATGTAGATGACATTTTAATTGCTATGAAGAACCAAAAGTACCGCAATTACATCAAAGCCCAGCTCATGAAAACTTTTGAAATGAGAGATTTAGGTGAACTAAGCTATTGTCTGGGAGTAGAGTTCACAAGAAAGAATGGAAGGATATCAATGTCACAAACGAAATACATAAATGAAGTCCTGAAAAAATTCAATATGACTGACTGCAAACCAGCTGTAACTCCACTAACACCAGGTCTAAAATTGGTTAAAGGACATGAAAAAGATTGTAACTACCCATACCAAAATTTAATCGGTTCATTGATGTATTTGTCAATAGCCACAAGACCTGACATAACACATGCTGTGAGTTACCTGAGCCAATATATAACTCTTGTTTTGGAAAAGAACACTGGATTGCTGCAAAGAGGGTTCTCAGATATTTGCAAGGCTCAAAGAACTTGTGTCTTGAATTTTTCAAAACAGAAAAGCCATTAATTGGAGCAGCAGATGCAGATTGGGCATGCAGTGAAGACAGGAGATCATACACCGGTTACGGTTTTAAATTTGGCGGTGCTGTAATCTCCTGGGAATCAAAAAAGCAGAGGACTGTAGCTCTGTCTACGTGTGAAGCGGAATACATGTCATTGACTGAAGCAGCAAAAGAAGCCATTCATTTAAAACAATTGATTAATGATATGGGAAGACCTCAAGAAATCATTGAAATATTTTGTGATAACCAATCAGCTATTACAATGGCTAAAAACTCCATTATAGGAAGTAAATCTAAGCATATCAGTATCAGAGAACATTTTATACGGGAAAAAGTACAAAATGGAGAAATAAAATTGAACTACCAACCCACAGAATACATGGTTGCTGATATTTTTACTAAAGGACTAAGCGAACCAAAACATCACAAATTTCAAAAGTGCCTAGGACTTTTACCTAGCTAAGTTTGGTGAGGGGGGATGTTGAATATTGCAACCCAACTCATCTAGTCTGGATTAGTGATGGACCATCATATGTTTTTACATTGTACATATGAAGTTGTTTACTAAATATAATTCAGTGTTGTGTTGTGTTTGTAAGACAATAAAAGAGTTTACAACAAATTATTCTTTCATTAACTTTAATTTCACCAACATTCACTGACTCAGATATGCACCCACTTTTTTTAAATCACAAAATGATTTTCTCCAACCATATTCATACAAAATTTACTGAATTAAGTTTTTGGTAAAAAGAAAAAAATGAGTTGTAACTGTGAGTAACAAAATGCATTTCTTAGTATAGGTTCCTTTCCTGAGTTGCACCTGAGATCTGTCTCTTGGGGAGGGGAGATAGGCTTACCTTAGAACGCTCAGCGATTGATCAGAACTGACGGCTTACTGCACTAATGATAGTAACAAAACCAACACCTAATTTATATTTTTACAGATTTTTTATCATTAAAGGATACAAGCTTTGAATAGCAATTCGTTTTTCCTACAGTTACCTAACAATGTACATATTCTCTCACTGATTTGAGAAAGCAAAGTGGCCAATTCGCTCACCAGTGAGAGAATGTTAACATTGTCTCACTCTAATTACTTTGTCTCACTCTAATTACTTTGTCTCACTCCAGATTTGCAACGTGAAGGCACGAAATAGTCAGCGCGTAACATGCAGATAAGGACGTATGCGCGCAAAATACGTTGGCAGCACTGACTGTAAATCAGCTGGTCAGCTGTTGCACTGTTGTATAATTAAATGTCATATTAAAAGTTCACTTCTGTGTAAAAATATGCTACGTTTCTTTACCAATTTATTTGTTTTATGGTAACTGTAGGAAAAATATAATGTGCAACTGGAGTGCAATGTGCAATTTCCTCACTCGAGAAACCATTCCTCACGAGCCGTCTCGAGAGTCAATTACTCACTTTGCTCACTAGTTGCACAAATAACTATTTTCATCACTTTGTATATGAAAATGCCTCATATACAACACGTCAAATTTTACGATTATCATCGTTTTCCATTCTACAATACAATGATTTTGCCTGTCCTAAACATTACTTTTCCTGTCCCAAACCAATTAAGTTTCCATCCAGCTCAACAGGAGCTAGGATAGTTTTCTTTGATTACAGAAAATATCTGACAGTTAACTTTTAAATTATTGTAAAACTATAGTATGAAAACTTGGGATTCCGGATGGACTGCGTCAAATTTATTTTAAAAAGTAAACTGAGATGGCGGCGAGTTAAAAAAGTGGCACGTCATCTAATTCTTTAAATGTGTAAATAGACCCAGCCACATCCATACTTCTGACTTCTTCAGGCAGACTATTGTAGAGTTTAATTGCGGTCACTGGGAAGCTATTCAGGGATTTGGAAAGTCTGCATTGAGGGGTGTCGAGGTTTCTAGCGTTCCTGGTGTTATGCTGATGTATATCTTGTCTTCTTCCATACTTAGAGATGTTCTGGCGTACGTGTATCAGACAATTGAGGACATATTGTCCATAAACAGTCAATATGCCGAGACGTTGAAAGATAGGCCTATGAGTAAAATCTTTGCCTGTTATTTCAGTAGAGGTTATCACTCTCAACGCCTCCTTTTGGAGTATCAACAATCTACTGCATGCGGGAGCGTGACCCCAAAGGAGTATCGCTCCTCGTTTTATGGAACTATGTTTTATTAATTAAAACTAAAAAGCTTTACGTGATTATTTACATTGTAATGAAAAGTACCATTCACTACTCATCACACAATTTCGATTTTGGGGCTCTAAAACTTATTCTAAGCTCGGCTTCTGTACCTCGCTCGTCCTACCCTGAAATGTGTCACTTTCATTAGTAGTGAAATATACTAAATGGAAACACCTCACAAACTACAAAAATAATACTTCAAACAACAGACTTCAAACACCTGAAATTGTTCTTTTCTTCAAAGATATTTTCCCACAGTCACCCGATAAAGAGGGCATCCTTGCACTGATTATAGTACAGAAAGTTGCTACTTGCTGCATTTAGTTACTTCTGAGTTTTGCCACACACCAGCATTCCAACCAAACAACACAAAACAGTGTGCTTATATTATGCATGTAATCCGTGTACGCTTGGAAATAGGTTGGTAACACTTAATATGTAGCGACTACGATCAGCTGTTGCAGTATTTCCCATTTTGTTCAATGTTGCTAGTGTGCCATTTGCCCACTGGTTACACAAATAACTATTCTCTACTTCAAAGATATTTTCTATAAACATAGTATCTTATAGCTTATTGTGAAACATTATGATTTTTCACACATTTAGCGAATTTCCCTATAGAGAAGTAGCTATTACCGTAGGTGGCATGGTAAGACCTAAGCTCGGGACTGATTTACTTTTTCATTTTGATGTCCCCAGAGGCCAAAAACACTATTCGTTCAAATTTTTATATGTATATATATAGATTTATTGAGCGGAGCGAGCGAAGCTCTTATACGTCGACTTTTATGCATTTCGTAATACGCAAACTCCTCCTAGACGGCTGAATCATTCGTTTTCAAATTTTGGATGGTGATAAAGACCATATCGGTGAGTGCCAACATCTATATGGCGTTAAAAATAACTCTCAGGAATCCGCCCCACTGGGTCTCAAAGTTTCAATGTAATCCTTATGGAAGCAGTATTTGACACATAAACAAAGACATATAATCAGCTGTTAACTTTTGAATGCAGTAGATAAAGAAATAGCTGATAGCATTGTTCCACAGATATTAGAATAGAAACGGTATGGATCATAAATATAATCAAATGACGACACTAGCTTGAGGTCCGCGACGTAGGAAGTGTTAAAGGAAGTACTAAAGGTGAACAGTCTGGAGTGTGGAAACTGTTTATGACGATTAGATTTAGGTATCTGCATTCCTAAAATTCTATGGGATGGGAGGAAAACGGGTCCGCGACGTAGGAAGTGGTGAAGGAAGTAGTCAAGGCGAGCTGTCTGGAGTGTGGGAACTGTTTATAACGATTAGATTAAGGTATCTGCAATCCTAAAATGCTATTGGAAGGGAAGGAAACAGGTCCGAGACGTATAGGAATTGGTGAAGGAAGAGTAGTAAAGGCGAGCTGTTCGGGGTATGGGATCAGTTTATGACCATTAGATTAAGGTATTTGCAATCACAAAATGCTATGGGAAGGGGAGGATAATCGGTCCGCGACGTAGGAAGTGATGAAGGAAGTAGTCAAGGCAAGCTGTCCGGAGTGTGGGAACTGTTTATGACGATTAGATTAAGGTATCTGCAATCATAAAATGCTATGGGAAGGGAGGATAATCGGTCCGCGACATAGGAAGTGATGAAGGAAGTAGTCAAGGCAAGCAGTCCGGAGTGTGGGAACTGTTTATGACGATTATATTAAGGTATCTGCAATCATAAAATGCTACGGAAAGGGAGGGAAACAGGTCCGTGGCGTTTGAAGTGGCGAAGGAAGTAGTAAAGGCGAGCAGTCCGGAGTGTTGGAACTGTTTATGACAATTAGATTAAGGTATCTACAATCATAAAATGCTATGGGAAGGGAGGAAAACGGGTCCGCGACGTAGGAAGTGATGAAGGAAGTAGTCAAGGCAAGCTGTCCGGAGTGTGGGAACTGCTTATGACCATTATATTAAGGTATTTCCAATCCTATGATGCTATGGGAAGGGAGGGAATCATGTGTAGGAAGTGGTGAAGGAAGTAGTCAAGGCGAGCTGTCCGGAGTGTGGGAACTGTTTATGACAATTAGATTAAGGTATCTGCAATCATAAAATGCTATGGAAAGGATGGGAAAAAGGTCCGTGGCGTAGGAAGTGGCGAAGAAAGTAGTAAAGGCGAGCAGTCCGGAGTGTGGGAACTGTTTATGACGATTAGATTAAGGTATCTGCAATCATAAAATGCTGTAAGAAAGGAGAAAAACAGGTCCACGATGTAGGAAGTGGCGAAGGAGGTAGTCAAGGCAAGCTGTCCGGAGTGTGGGAACTGTTTATGACGGTTAGATTAAGGTATCTGCAATCCTATGATGCTATGGGAAGGGAGGGAAACAGGTCCGTCACGTAGGAAGTGGTGAAGGAAGTAGTAAAGGCGAGCAGTCCGGAGTGTGGGAACTGTTTATGACGATTAGATGAAGATATCTGCAATCATAAAATGCCATGGGAAGGGAGGATAACGGGTCCGCGACGTAGGAAGTGATGAAGGAAGTAGTCAAGGCTAGCTGTCCGGAGTATAGGAACTGTTTATGACAATTAGATTATGGTATCTGCAATCATAAAATGCTATGGAAAGGGAGAGAAAAGGTCCGAGACGTATGAAGTGGTGAAGGAATTAGTAAGGTGAGCAGTGTGGAGTGTGGGAACTGGAAACCGTTTGTAGCAGTTAAATTAATGTATCTGCAATGCTGAAATGCTATGAGAAGGGATGGAAGCATCCCCACGACATAGAAAATGGTGGAAGAAGTAGTAAAGGCTAGCAGTGCGGTGTGTGGGGAATGTTTGTGGCAGTTAGATTAACGTATCTAAAATACTAAATTGCTATGGAAAGTGATGAAAACAGGTCCACGATGTAGAAAAAGGCTTAGAAAGTAGTAAAGTATGAGCATAGTGTGAAAACCGTCTGTGGCAGTTAGATTGATGTATCTTTAATCCAAAAATGCTATGAGAAAGGAAGGAAACAAGTCTATGACATAGGGAATGGTGAAGGAAGTGGTAAGGCTTGCAGTGCAGAGTGTGGGAACTGTCTTTGGCAATTACATTAATATATCTGCAATCCTAAAATGTTATGGGAAGAGAGGGAAATAGGTCCACGACGTAGGGGGTGGTGAAGGAAGTAGTAAAGGTGAGCGTGTTGAGTGTGGGAATGGATTAATGTATCTGCAAAGCTAAAACGCTTTGGGAAGAGACTGTAGACTGTAGGTTAAAATAATTTCGAAGCACGAATCGATACATATTTCGATACATGCAATCGTTTATAATAGAAATTTACAACTGAGTTGACAACAGCTGATTTTTACTCCATAGAGGATAAAAACTATTTTTACTCCATAGAGGATAAAAACTTTTTTTACTTCCTAAAGAGTAAAATTGCTACTTTAGACCCGCAACGCATGCATTAAAAACGACTGGTATTACTGCAGTATGACCAAAACAATATAATATAAACCCTTGATGACTCCGATCAATTTTGTGGATGCCTCTGCGAACGCCACCTAGTATATATATACATAGATTTATATATATATATACATCTGTGAACGCGATAACTTGAGTAGGCTACCGTAATTTTTGTCCGATTTTGATGAAATTTGGTTTAAAGGTGTAAGGCGGGATAAACTTGAATGAGTTCGCGAACCAGCATGATCGGACCATGGGAACGGGGTTTTACGGGGGCTGTTATGGGGTAAAAAATGGTTCTTCTCATTTTTTACCCTCAAAACAAAATTTCCCAATTTCTCTATAGACATTGACATTTTTAAAGAGCTTAAAAAAACAAATAATTTAAAGTATATCAAAGTGTTTTTTTACGGTTATTGGTAATGGAGAAAATTCAAAAAGTGGTAAATTAAAAATTCACATGTTATTCTTTTGGAGAATATTGTAAAATGTTGTAGTTTGTTTGTTTATGGATATATTTTGATCAAACTTGGCAAATTTATTTATTTTATACTAAGCTAGTTTATACAATATTTTACTAAAAAATACACTTTATTAGTTTCCTTGTAGGAACAAACCTACTTAGGTACTCATTAAACCTAATGTTATTTAAATATATTTAATTGAAAATCAATTCAGACGAATGGAAATTCACTTAGTCGGCAGGTTTGCTGCGGCAAGGGTTTATTTTTTATTTTCTCTGTCTCTATACACAATGTCTTTCTTAAAACAGTGAATAGGGTGAATAACCAACCTGGTAAACTAACAATCGTGTTTTAATTTATTTATTTAACATAAAAATGGAACAATACGGTAAAGTCTAATGCACGGAGATAATGATCTAGGCCTTGGCTGCTAGGCCCTTCAGGTCAACAATGCATTTTTTCAGGGTGTCCTTTTCTTGGTCTCCAGTGATGGATTTAAGGACATTGTTGATGATCCATTGAACCTGGTGCTTCTGGGCAATCCTTCGCTCTACGTTCTCGATCTCCATTTGGAAGTCCAGTCGCTTCTTCACCTACAGGACAAAAAAGGCATTAATAAAAATCCTTTAACAGTCAAAGTTAGAAACACATGGCCTTCTTAAACACAATACTTATAGGTACTAAAAAAAAATTAAACACACGCTGAGCAAAAGCCAATAAAATCGGAGGTTGCACCATTTCAAAGCTATACAATTTAAGTTGGCTACAATTTTTGCAGTTACCGCCACAAACCCATTGCCGGGGACTGCTATCGAGAAAAGGAAAATGGAAAATTGTTCCTCGGCAGTTACAACAAGGCCTGTACCATTTTTATACAGTATGCGCCCTGAAGAGGCATGCACAACGTGTAAGACATATGTTAGGGTGTCTTATCAGTTCATGTGAAAAAAGTTTAATATTTTAAGCAATCGTCTTGTGGCGGGTTAAGTTATTTTGGAAAGGGATAGAGTTGAATTAGTTTGCAGGCATCATAAGTTTGTTTGGCATTTTCTGTTTATTTGTAAACCTTTGGGCTCAAGTACGGTAAGCCAAAAGAATTTATTTAAAAATTCCTTAAATTAGTTAATGTGACTTTCCAATGATCCTGTTGCCTACTATCAAACATGTGTGCCCATTTTTGTTTTGAAGAAAATTCTTTGCATTTCAAAAGCCATAGTTGACATCTATATAATATCTGAGTATTTAAAAAAAAAACTGAGAAATCTGTATATGTATGTTTAATTAATATTAACAATCTGGTCATGATAAACTGGTTTTCATCACTTACTAAGTATGACAAAAACTGCATGAAAATTAACAAATTTATTGAATCCCCTCTGTTTGTAAGTTAGTTTTTGGTTAGGATAGGGTGGTAGGCAATTTATTTCTTTTGTGATTTTAACAGTGTGTTGAAATGATGCTATACAATAGATGTATTTTAAACAGGAGACATAGTTTGTTTGTTCTCCTATTTAGGGTGATCAATTTACATTTTAGTAGCCTACAACTACATTTTGCATTTTATTTTAGTTAAAAGTAGGGATAGACAGATCACAAAGATTTAGGAAAAATACAATCACGATCTTTAGATGGGGTCACATTTAAGATTACATTTGATATCTGGGATTTTCTCAGGGCTGGATTTGTCAGTGATTTAGCGGTGATCATAACTGACAATGTTGATGTTCTTGCAAACGCGGAGGGTAGAGGTCGTACGGAACGAGGTGAAGCTTGGAGGGGAATAGTGGTGTGGCGGGGGAAGTGTCGCTATGCGAGGCGACGATCGGCTCGTCTCCTACCCCTACCATGGATTTCCCCGCTTTAGAACGTTCCCACCGAAAATTTCAGGCTTCACCTCGTTCTGCACGACCTCTAGTGATTATGTATCCACAATTTGGGAGGATGAAGCTTTTGTTGTTGCACCAATAGAAAAATTCTCCCTGTGGGTCCTGAAAATCATTGAAGAAATAAATTGTCTGTACTCTCCCAAATAAAAGTGTCGACCCCAAGTTTATGATTGGTGGGTGGCTAACATAATTTGATCAAAAATTGTTGGATGTACCATACCTCATTGTAGACCTGCAGAGCCCTTTCTCTGTAGATGGCCTCAAGTTGAAGAGCAACATTCTCTCTCTTGGCATCAAAGATCATCAGTTGTCCATCGGCCTGCCACTGAGCCTTCTTCTCAAAGTCAATGCCGTCCTTCAGAGATTGAATAACTGCCCTTTCACCGGCTGCCATTTCTGCTTCAGATTCCTAAACGAATACAAGGTTTATAAGAATTTGCACCTTATTGATTCAATAACTGTCCACACTTTAATTTTTTGTGAGAATAGTTAACTTTTATGTCTAAAGTTGCTTAAACTAACGTTTTTTGAGAGAATTTACTGGATTTATTGTACTAAAGATGAAATTGGTGAAAAGAAAGTGTGGTTGTAATCTACAAACAACATGTTGAACATAGTTTCACGTAAGTTTAAAAATATCTTAAGATTTTTTGTTTGGAGAGATCTCTATCCCTATATTTAGTGAAATTCTCCCCACAATGTGAGATCTTGTTTTCTACTACCAAATATAGTACCGAGTCCTAGCAAAATCACACAAGCAGGGCCATTAGTAGGATTTGAACTTTCCGTTTCCACAATGGAAATCTAGCTTCCATCAGTTATACCACAACACCAGCCGTCCATGTCCCTATATTTTATACAGTATAATATAAATTGTGAATAAGCTGCAATTAAGAGTGAACACTCACATCAACCATTTTATCAGTGGCCTCTTTTATTTGCTTGCCGAATTTCTTATTCGCTCCCCACATTATAAGACCGAAGGCGATCACAAAACCAAAGTCGTGCTCAATCACCCAAATTTCTTTGCTCAGTAGGTAAGTCGTCACACCAAACCCAAACATGTAAGGGCCTGAAAAATAATACCAATAACATGAAACACATGCTTACAATTAGCCAAACAAAATTGTATTGTAATGTAGTTGACAAATCCAAAAGGAACTCTTTTTGTGAGTATTTGGAATTTTTGTAGTTTTATTTTATAACCTCTTCATGTGTTTTTATACCAGGCTAAGCAAATATAACAAAATGTGTTTCCTGTGCCAGTTTGGACTCTTTCCCATTCATGTAAGCCTGCTATCCTCTCAAAAAATTCTAAAAAATCTAGGCCCTTGTGCTCTATGCTACACCCTTAACCTCAAATATAACAAAAGGTAGTTTCATTGTGGGCCTATGTAAATTATATTTTAGTTTCAACCTATCTTAACTTAAATGGGTAATGGTGTTCTAGTGACATACAACTTGAGATCAAATTAAACTTAATGATACCAAGTACCTTTCATGAAAATCACAGTCAACTTGGATGGTCCAGACAAATTCAAGGAAATAAGGCAGTTTAGTTTAGTGCTTAGATAGGTTGTTAGCTTATATTGTGTTCAATAAATAAGTTATTACCCTAAAACTTAGGCCTACTTAACTCTTTTCAATAGGCCTACTAGATATTTTGAAGAAAAACTGCAGTTACTTGTAAAATAATTCGTAGGCAGTTAACTTAACGTGGGGAAAAGCCTATAGATGACTACACTGTTAAAAATATAATTTAGATATCTATATAAAAAACCGCCGGAGGGCCCAGCCATGTTGAAATCCCCAGGTCATAGTCATAGTCATATTATCTTTATTCAAGAGTACATGTTGAACCAGAATGCCGTTATACAATTAAATAATTTATTGTTAAAACTAACCATGTGCAGTTTAAAACCTCACTAATTTGAAATTCAGAGGAAAGCCAATATATTTCGAACTATAAGAAGTTTGAAATTATAGAGGTCAGAAATAATACCCCCGCCGCAGCAAACCTGCCAACTAAGCGAATTTCCATTTGTCTGAATTGAATTTCAGTTATATATATTTTAATAACATTAGGTTTAACGAGTACCTAGGTTTGCTGCTACAAAGAAAGTAATAAAGTATGTTTTTTTTAGTAAAATATTGATAGCTTAGTACAAAATAAATAAATTTGCCAAGTTTGATCAAAATATATCCATAAACAAGCAAACTAAACATTTGACAATATTCTCCATAAGAATAACATGGGAATTTTAAATTTACAATTTTTTAAATTTTCTCCGTTACTAATAACCGAACAAAAATACTTTAATATACTAAATTATTTGTTTTTTAAGCTCTTTAAAAAGGTCTACAGAGAAATTGGGAAATTTTGTGTTTTGAGGGTCAAAAATGAGAAAAACCAATTTTTACCCCATAAAACCCCCCGTAAAGCCCCGTTCCCATGGTCCGATCATGCTGGTTCGTGAACTCATTCAAGTTTATCCCGCTCTACACCTTTAAACCAAATTTCATCAAAATCGGACCAAAATTACTCAAGTTATCGCGTTCACGGACGTATATATATATATATAAATCTATATATAGGCCTATATATATATATACAAATATAAAAATTTGAACGAATGGTGTTTTTGGCCTCTGGGGACATCAAAATGAAAAAGTAAATCGGTCCCGGGTCTAGGTCTTACCGTGCCACCTACGGTAATAACTACTTCCCTATAGGGAAATTCGCTAATACTTCCCTTTAGGGAAATTCGCTAAAAATTTGAATTATGGAGGTCCCAGTTTTAAGTGTAGAGAGTTTGAGAGAACGGAGACTAATTAACATATTGTGGAAACATCAATAACAAAGTCAGTTCATGTTTTGAACAGGGGTATTTTTTGTTCTTCTAAATTCAATTTTCAGAGGCTATAAGGTAATGTAGTTCAAATTGTAGAGGTTGACTTCGAATTTTGGAAGTAGCGGTAGCAATTTGAATTATGGCAACAAAATTCGAATTGTAGAGGCTCAAGTAGTGTGCAAATTCCCATTGTAGAGGCTGCATTAAGCGTAATTTGAACTATCAGTATATTATTTTTTGAATTTTAGAGGTTTTCTGAGGTGAACAAACATTTCTAATTATAGAGGTTTTCGAATTTTCGAGGTTTGAATTAGCAAGATTCTACTGTATATAAAAATACAATAACCTACAAATTAACAACACAATCAACCGAAAAATTCATCTGTCCAAGTCAAGGTGTCCAAAATAGAGGATTTGTACAACGTAATCACTATAAAACACTGTGTAAGTTAATACAAAAGCCTAGAGACCTCAAAACAGTTTGGCTTTATAATATTTCTATATTGAATGCTATCCACAATACCTGTAACTCCGGTTTTCTTGTAAAAGAAGTCAAACCATTCTTCTGGGACAAACCCGTATCTGACAGGGGAAACGTTTTCCAGCCTCTTGGGCCTGGGGAAGTTGACATGGTCTCGTTCAGGGCTGTTGAATGGAATATCGGAGGAGTTTCGTACTGCAACTAGCGAAGAGGCCAGGCTCTTGTTGGCCTGAAGAGCTGCAAACACATTTAAGTACAGTTGTTAACTATTTGAAGTTAAAATTGTTGTTCATTTAACTACATTAGGTTACTTAGCATGTAAGTTATTTGATTTTGTGCAAAAAAGATGTCTTTAACACGTTTGCTGCTACAGACGTTCCGAACGTCAGCCGGGCCACGGTGCCAGGAATGTTCCGGAACGTCACGTTCATTGTTGTTTAACTTTTCCATGGATCAGCCAGCTCGTCACGAGCGTCCCATATTTATTTGCAGCTCGCGAGGACATACCTTTCTGACAATAAAAAATATAGTTTCCCAAAATCACCACCAGGGTAGTTTAGAACAGGGCTTTGTCCCGCCTCTTTCCTGCTAGATAGAGACACTAAGTAATTTACCAACTGCAACCTGGGTAGTGCTGCTATCTATCAGAATCACTTAGTACTATGTCCAAAGCCAGTTTTATTGCAGAACATTGCCATCCAGTATAACTACTGTTGTTATTACTGTAATTCAGTGTAACGGCGGCAATGTTACGCAGCGTCGAGCATTAGTTCAGCTCCTGGGGCCGTTCCGACATCTAGCGGTCAGCAGCGAACGTGTTAATGTATTTTAATTGATTTAATTTAAAATCTCAAGACAGTGACGTGCACTTAAATGAATCAGGTAGTGAAGTGTAAAATGAAATTAAATTATCAACAAGTTTAAGCATTACAAAGTGCCTTTAGTTCCAATTTTGTTCATATAGACTTGGGAACAGTCATATATTCTACCATCTCTTTTTATTATGTTAGTTTGTTAAATTGTTGGACTCTGTGATAATATAAAACCTAGGCCTAAGTTAGTGTGGGCCAAATCTATGTAGGCCTAAACATATTTAGGCCTAACTTGTTTATATTTTAGATGGGCTGGACCGAACTTGAAATAAAGCGGGAAATGAAACCGCATTATAGGCTACATGAAATAATTATGTTTCTCATTGAAAGATGAATAATAAGTTAATAATACAGATGCATTAAGGCTCCAATAGCGTTGACTTTGCCAAGTGACCTTACAAACTCCAAAGCTTGTTTGACTAATAATTGTACGAAATGTGATAAACATGTCCTTAAATACAAATTAAATAGAAAAATGTATAAATGAAATTAATATCTCATAACTTACCACTCCTTAGAGCTAATCTGGACAGCATTTTCTAACAAATAATCGAAAATTTCAAGGTAAATCAGGCCAGCCGATGTTCACAGTCCATAGACAGCAGCAGAAGCAGAAAGAAAAAAATCAAGGCATACCAAACCAACCATACCACAATCAGCACTATACCAACCAAATAAAATCTAAATCTAAAAACTATCTGTAACAAGCTTATAAACAAACGCTTATAATGCTAAAGATATGAATATCGAAGATAACACCCCACTTATAAAAAAATGGGCCTTATATGTTCAAAACAGATAAATTTGATAAAAAAATCATTTTAATACACTCTCGAATGCATTTATTATGAATCTATTGATAAAAAACATCAAAGGAATGTTGTCTGCTATTTACCGTGGATTAAAATATACTAGGGCTATCAGTGTAGTAACGAGAGCTAGAATACTGTACATATTTTGCAGTTTCACGTTGGAGCCAAATTAATAATATCAAAACTAGGTCTGTCGTGCCGTTGTAAGTTTTGTTATAAATAACCCGGTGTCAGGAAGTGACTCTCAGTGCATTGAGAGGTTCCGGGTATCTAAATTCATTAAAATAAAATGCTTTCCCCGAACCATTTAATGTTAAGCTTAAAATATGAATAAATAAATATGATATTGCTATATAGCTAGAATAAATTACAATATCAATATCAACCAATTATTTAAGATGGGGACGCCACTATGTGCGTACTTTAACCCAACTATGAGTGAAGGATGAGTGTATGCTGAATGGCGTGACCTTGTACTCTTGTTAGTGACTAAGGCCGACATATTCTGTGTATGCGATACTCCCTGGTGTCACGTCCGCACTAGTGAGTACTATCATTGACTATACACCTCTACTACTAGTACTACTACTACTCTACTACTAGTAGAGGTGTATAGTCAATGGTACTATAAGACTATCGGGGAGCGAGCTGGCGTAGTGGTTAGAGCGCGGGACTTCAGTCCCTGAGGTCCCGGGTTCGATCCCCGCCAAGTCACCAATGGATTTTATCTAAGTGATAATGCCGCAACCCCTAGGTCTAGCCTGAAGTAATGTGAAAAACAATCCCAAGCTCGTGCCTAGCGTCCTTAGGACAAAAAAAAAAACAAAAACTATAAGACTATCCGCAGTACTATCCTGATAATTAGACCATTTCTTTAATACCAAAGCAAAAATGTGGTTCGGATTCCACTAAATTGTAGGTCCCGTAGCTGCCATTTAGCTTAATGGGCTATTAATTAATAGCTGTGTCTAAGAAATATATCGGCCTTGACGTCACTAACAGTTTAGACTACAAGATCGGATTTAGACGCATCCTACACTCATCTCCATTCATTTTTGGCTTAAAATAACTGCTTTATGGTCACCATTTCAATAAAAAGCATTAAAGTATATTCCCATAGATAAAACATACTACTCGTGTTCCTTAGAAACAGCTGTTAATTAATAGCATAATATCCCATACAGCTATATAATGGCAACTGCGAGGGGCCTACAGTTTATTGTGGAATTCGAACCACATTTTTGCCTTTTGGTATTAATGAATTGGTCTAATTATCAGGATAGTGCTGCGGATTGTCCTAGTTGTAGTACCTTTGACTGACTGGCTCACACAACTAGGTACATTATTTATTAGTATTAGTAAAAGATTGGCGAGAGCTGATCCATATAGATGGGATGTCTTCTTCTGAAGCCAATAGTCAATGGTAGTACTCAGCACTAGTGCGGAGGTTAATCCACGGAGTATCGCATCCACAATGCATGCCTATAAATATCCACATTTCGTGACCTCCTAGTAGCTGTATAATATGTTGTAGTATATGTTGTAATAATACTTGAGAGCAAATACAATTATCTTTCATTAGGCTACATGATTTTAGTTTATGATTAATTGGTTCCCCGAAAAGGACCCCAATACCCCCTAGACAGATTCGTGCCCTGATTCCGTGTATGCTAAAATATGACAAACTTAATGAATGAGAAGCCCTATAACAGAGTTTCTATATAAAAGAAATTGTTTTTTATTTATTCATTTCTTTTGACAATTATTACATTGTGTAGCACATTTATTCTAATATTAACAGTACAATAGGTTATATAGAGGTTTTTATCAAATGACACTTTATACAAAAGTTAACTTTTAACAAATAAATCAATACATAAAAGAAACGGAAGAAAACTGCAAAACAGTGTACATTTTATCAGAAAAGCCTTAAGAACAAACTTAATATTATGTAGTAATCATATTCAAAATATCCATCGGTTAAGGAGCTATGGAGCCATGGCATATTGATCCTGTAAATTTTACAAAGAATTAGTCATTGAAAATTATTGTAATATTTTGTAAAATTAATATTTTTTTTAAGAGATTTTCAATAAACAGAGTGTTTGAAGGTCTGAAGTTAACTGTCCAATGAATAAATTATCATCATCCGTTCGGTAGGCCTTTTAAAGTTTATTTACGTCGCTACTGCGTTTTATGTATGGTTCTGCTATACTTAAAAACAAAAGTAAAACAAATATTCACTATATTCACAGTTGCCTAAGTTTCGCATCCTGTGAAATTTAATACTTTATATTATTTATTTTTAGCAAACCATAATAATTTTCTAAACTAATAAGAATACATTTTATTTTATCACTGTCTACGGACTGTACAACTTTTAAATTCAGGTAGATTTTTAGCACGGGAAATTAATCCACATCGTTGTTAATTTATATCACAGGAAATTATCTACTTGGTTATCATCCTAAAATACATTTTGAACAAACATTAAAAAATATAGTGTAACCACAATTTGTAATAGCTTGGATAAACCAAACGAACCTACTTTACGGATATTCTCGTTTTCAACTAAATTTTAGTTTCACTATACTATTAATTTGCTTAACTTAATTCCCAAAAATCATCCATAAACTGACTTAAAAATAATAGCTAAAGTCAACCAGTATGAAATGAAAATGTGTTAATATTTCAAATAAATTTAATTTTGTATTGTGAACGTACAAACGTTTTAAAACCAACAAAACCATCCAGAGTTACCCCTTTAAAAACGACAAACCAACTTAATTACTTGACTTTCTTTTGTTCAGTTTTTGTGACATTGAAGGAGCACACTTAAGACTTTCAAGATTGCAAATCCCACCAATTACCCGTGTTATTCGTGTTTTGATCCGGCAGAAGGTCCTGCGCCTGCGAACCCAGCTCGGCAATCAATACACAGGCTGTGTGGCGGTGTGATGTTGCTGGTAAGGAGCTGCTTTTATTACTATTCTTGCAATCGTTTTACTTGTTTTGAAATACAATTTTATATTTTATGTAGTTCATAACAAACAGAGTTTATCCTTGTAAAACATAAAATGTATATATTTAACTATATTTAATCGTGGCGTGATAGATATAGTTTTGAGGTATTTCCTAGGAAAGCCCAGATATTTTATGAGGGGTGGTGCTGAGTACAGTAAATATTTATTTGGTTGAATTATTAAAGGTTGGGGAGTTTAATTAGATTAATTAAAAATATCAATGAGGTAAAAATGAACTAAAGGTTTTATTTTATTATTCATATTTCAATTTAAATAATTTTTATCAAAACATTATAAATAAGTAGTATAATAAAGTTGTTTAATTTTTAATCATGGAGATTTTCATTATATAATGCACTGTATTAAACCAAATTAAATAGCTAGCTGTAATTAATATATTTAGACGACTATAAATAAATATATAAGAGAGGGCACTAGACTTGCAAACTCCCACGCACGGATGAAGGTCAAAGTTGAATTTGTGAAAATGATGAAGCTTGGTAGATGATCACTGAAATGAAAGTGTCTTCTTACACTATGGAGTCTGTTCCATTAAATATATAACAATGTATAGAATATTATAATTCCCTCATTAATGCAACGAAGACTAATAGTTTAATGAAATTAACGGGTCAAATTATAACCTATGAGGGTGTAATAATGAAGTTTAAGTTGGTAACATAAGTATAGTACTGTATGGCGTTAGACTAGATAATAAAATTAAAACTTTCATACCAGACTAGCATAATCAATAAAATAAATAAATTAGGTAACGAAACATTATAAGTTGTGGCATTTTGTACCGTACACATTACACGCAAACTAAATAAAAAAATAATAAAATTAATTAAAAGTTCTGGTGCTTGCAAGAGTGTTTATTTATTTTCAATGTGTATCTTCTGTGTTTTAAACTTAGTTTTGCACTGTATGAACTTAAATTTCAAATAAAGTATGTGCAATAAAATTATGGTAACCTCGCCACAGGTTCCACCTTGAGGTACCTATATTTCCAATAATTTATTTAAATATACATTGTCATATTCTGGAAAATAAACCAACTTTCATTTTTCATTTTAATTTTCAAACACTGATATTTTAGGTACCTAATAAATTATTAAACATGTATAAATATACCGGAATCATAGATTTACAATCTGTGTAGGATCTGTTGTAAAATTTCACAAATCTTATTAATTTTAAAATCCATGCCGTTACCTGACATAAACATTGCCCGCTTATCCAGAAGAATGTTAAATCCATATGGTAATGTTTGATCGATTGAGATAGATTCTGTTCAGTTTATTCATGTGTATGGACTCTACTTTTACCTTAATATAAGCTTGTAATATCCACAACTTTGATTCATAATTAATCACGATTTAAGTAATCATTTTATTAAATTCCATGTTGATGGCCCCTGGATTACTATGAATGACTATAATATTGTGGTATAATTACCTCGTCAAGTAATCCAAATGATGTGGTGTTAGGCTAAAAACCTACATGTTTCGCCGTTAATACGGCATCGTCAGGGTACAAACACAGTAAGACATTGCTGTCACACGCATACAATAAATAAATAACACGAAACGAATTACGAACATAACATTTAGATAGGCCTATCACACGACGCGGACGGTCCCTGGTACCACCCGCGCCGGGACCGTCTGCAACTTCACGGCAAATTATTAATCTTCTCAATAATGACTTATTTTTTTTAAAGTGTTTTGTACAAAACACTGCGGTTCCTTGATTTTGCGACAATAGGCCATAAATCCGGCACTACACACGTGTTGAACTTGTAAAAACAAACTGTATTTGATCTGTTTTCAAAGACTTTTTCCCACAGCCATGGCGTGTGGGGGCAGCGCTGATTGTGGTTGTCGCCGCAGGGCTGGCAGCGGTGGACGATGACGTTTTACACATCGGCGGGATCTTCCCCATCGCTGGTCAAGGAGGTTGGCAGGGAGGACAGGTATATATTGATTTTTCAGGAGAAAACATATAAGCAGTGAAACTTCATCTTAGAGACACGTTTAGAATTAGATTTAACTAGGTAGTAAAATCTGCTTACTGCTTATAAAAAAGTATAGTACAGCTATACATTTGAATAAAGTCATATATATTTATTGACTTCAACAATGATTCTTCTATTAAATAGTGGTTATAAATTAATTATATTTCTCCCTTTCTATGCACTAAAAGAAAACTGTTATGAAATATTTTCTTCCTTTTGGGTTTGAGTGCAAGTTAAAGCGTGCCTTTTTCACTTAACTAAGATCAGATTGTATTTACGACGGCATGGAAGGATCAGGTGTTTACTCAAGGGAGGTATAGATAAGCCTACGATGACGATTTGAGGCTTCTGATTAGCTGAAGGAACACCATTACTGCAACGATACGATGAAAAGCCATGGCCTCGGTGGTCTAATGCTAATGGATAGAGTGCCAAGCTGATAGACCGAAGGTGACTTGTTCGAATCCCGCCGGAAACACTAACATTTTGTTAAAGATTTTTTCTTATCATCAGCAAGTTTGGTTGGTTCGTCTAAAAGATGAAGAAAACATTGCTATTTTTTCAGATTCACAATCTGCATTAAAATCTGTCAATGGTTTTAATCATTCAAATGAAGTTGATAACAAAATATCTGAATTAGACAAAAACCCAAGTTCTATGCACTTCATTGGGTCCCAGGACATTCAGACATAATTAACAATTAAATAGCTGACAAATTAGCAAGAGAAGATATTGGTGATGGAGATGTTGTAGATATCCACATCCCCTTCTTAGACTACAACATATTTAGAAAGAAAGTCCATAGAGAATTCTACAATGATTTAATTTTACAATCCACTAAAAAGGGTTATGGCACAAAAATGTACAGGAGAGATTGCCAATAAAACCATGGTTCACACAATCAAAACTCAACAGGAAGAAAATAACAAATATATGCAAACTTAGATTAGGCCATGCCAGAGTGAATAAGTATCTCCATTCTAAGAATATGTACTTTACCCCACTTGCTTGAAATGCACTAAAGGAGAAGATGAATCATTTCATTGCAGCATCTATTTTGGGGTTGCCCAAATTATAATTATTTCAGAGAAACACTCCTTAAAGAAACATTTAGAAAGAATGGAAACAACCTACAAGAAGCCCTAAAATCTGGAAATAATCACATTTACAAGGAAATAAACAATTATTTGAAGGAAATAGGAAAAGCAATTTAAAGAACAATGAAACACAAACACAGTTAGAATTACATTTATGTTGTCCACTCTTGGGTTTCTTAATCCGTGGCCCTCCTCCCCTCTTCTGGGTAGTTAGGTTAGGTATGCCTGGTATACCTGATGGGCCCCTGGCAAAGAAGATCACCTATTTCTGACATCCTTAAGAATCCCTTGAACCTTTAGATCATTCTATCTTAAAAAAACATAATTAGGTACATTAACGAAAACAATGACAAAATATCAACATAAATCATTGATTGTGCACATTCATGCTCAATGACAATTTGTAAACTAATAAATAACCTTAATTGCAGGATGAATTGGAAGCAACCACAACTCAGTGTACATCGAAGCTGCCTGGTCTATTAAACGATTAAGCCGAAGCCTGCTAAGCAAGCTAGAGGAAAAAAAACTAGAACTTTGAACTTGGTTTATTAGTTTATTTACAATTTACATCAACCATCAGTGACTTGACTTGGTGTTTTAGTTTTAGTACGTTTACGTTTGTTTATCGTCGTTTTTGGTGGTAAAAATCACGTAAAAATGGACAGTAGTGATATACGTAATGGACTAATTGAAGATATAAGTGATGTTGAAGGACTGGTTGATGATCCCGAAGAAGTAGGCAGTGACATTGATGTGAATTATTATCCTTCAGATTCTGAGCTATCTTCGCTAGACTTTTCGTCAGGGAGTGCAGAGGAGTATATTGTGCCCGATTTTAACTTTTTAGAGACGTCAGATATTGAGGAAAATCTTGAAACAGAAAATGAACAACAAGACCCTAATGCAGGTAGGCCTAGGCTAATACCGGTACAGCAAAACATAGAACCTTGGATTAGGGTATATCCCCCCGAACCTCCGAAAGATGTCAGACCTCAGTTTCAAGTTAGGTCTACAGGACCCAAAGATTTACCTCCCAGAAATTCTTCCCCTATCAATTATTTGAACCTATTTTTGACAGCTGCCTTTTGGGATATCATTACTAGAGAGACAAATGCCTATGCTCAAAGAACAGTAGATGAAAATAGAGATAATTTGAGTCCACATTCTAGGTTCAAAAGATGGTCCAATGTTTCCATTCAGGAAATGAAAAAGTTTTTTGCCATTCTTATCAATATGGGAATTACTGTTAGAAAAAACATCAAATCATATTGGGACACTAGGAAAACAGAACAAATACCATTTTTTTTAAACACCATGGGTGTAAATAGGTTTTTACTCATAAGCAGCTTCTTGCGTTTGACATCGGCCCACGCTGTTGTGAGGGGTCAGCCTGGACATGACCATTGGATAAAAGTAAGGTGGTTGTTAGATCATCTGAATTCATGTTTCAAAAAACACTTTGTACCAAATCAGGAACTCTCCATCAACGAAAGTGTAGTAGGAACAAAGAACCGATGCATATTCATTCAATATATGCCAAATAAGAAATACAAACAATACAGAATTAAAAAATTCGAACTTTGCGATAGTGCAACCAATTATGTTATGCACATAGAACTATGTGGAACTGATTACCTTGCTGAAGCCAATCTTGATGAAGAATTATTTACTGAGAGGGTAGTAAAGAACTTGATTGAAAAATCTTCATTGCTTGACAAAGGATATCATGTATTTGTGACAGACAATTTTTATACACAAATTCCATTGGCCGAAAACCTTCTTCAACGACAAACATTCATCACCGGAACCATAAACAAAAAGTCAAAATTTTTATCAAAAAGAATTAAAAATTACAACTTAGGAGAAAGGGAAACAGTATACTTTAGAAAGGGAAATCTGTTATTGGTTGGTTACCGTCAGAAACTGAGTAGGAAAATTGTGTATTTGATATCAACAGCATACCATGCGGAAGATCAAATTATTACAAGTAAAAAGGGACTTAGAGGCATGAAACCGGTTTTGATTCACCATTACAACCAGTTTATGGGTGGTGTAGATGTAAACCATAAATCTGTGTACCATATGCTTTGCAACCGCACCACTTTCAAGTACTGGAAGAAGCTGTTCTTCAATTTTATTGATATTGCACTCGTAAATGCTTACATACTGTACAAAGAGAACACAGACAAACCTGTATCAAGAAGAGATTTCCTTATATCTATTGTAGAATCCCTCGTAGGCCAAGCAAACTGTGATGCCTTACCTGGACCAGTTCCTGGAACCCTCGGGGATTGCGGTGACCACCGACTTGAAAAACTGCCTCGAAGACAAGAAAGAAAGTGTATCGTTTGTAGTCACACCAAAACTAGAGGCAGGTCTAGATATTGGTGCCCCGGTTGCAATGTGGGTGTTCACAGAGAATGCTTCCACAAAATGCAACACTTTTGGAGGCATAAAAGGGGCAGAAAAAGGGCCAAAGTGACCCTAGACCAAAGCAGCGGTGAAGACTCTGAGTAGGCCCATGTCTCCAAATTCTTTTGTATATAACTTAGGCCCGATTTCACCAAATTCTCGCTAACGATGGTTTAATTAAACTTCGGTTAAAACTAACCGTCGATTTAAACCACAGTTAAGGAAATCTGGTTTCACCAACGAAAACGCGTCAAAACTAACGCTAGTTTTATAAACGAGAGTTTAGAGTAAAATCCAGGTGGCAGTGGCACTGAACTGTCATAATACCGGGCTGTTACGGGAGCAAGTAAACATAACCTAGAAAATAAATCAGTGTTTATGAGGTAGTGAAAACAAAACTGGAGAGTGGAGACAGCAAGCTTACAGGAATACAATAGATTCTGAGTAAAATAACAACAGAAAGCAAGAATAAATACCAAAACAATTAACATAAGTAAATAAGGGCAAAGCAATGTTGATCTAACATATTCGAAGAACAAATTGGTTGAGTTTTGCGGTCGAGTGAAGACTCATCAATCCAACTTTTTACAGGGAGGCATGTTCAATATTCTGTTTGTTCACTAACCAGTTTGGTACATTTGAAGTAGTGAAAAAAACTGGAGTCAAAAGAATTACAAGAACGAGACACAATGTAGATAACACCAAAATAATTATTTTCTATAAAATACTAGCACAATAATGACAATTTAGGTTTAGATTTTGGTTTACTTACGTCTGACCGAACGCAAAACAATTGTTTGAACGTTGGGTTAGGGTTACCCAAAGCCGGGAGAAGGAAAGGGACCTTCTATTTTTTCGAACAATGCAATAATAAATTTGATAATGTTGGTAAAAGAGCCGGAACACTCTTTTTAGACGATATAAAAGAGTACGGCTCTTGATCGCCTATCAGTTCAATGCGGTCGCTGATCACAGAAAAATACGCCTTAACTAAAAGCGTTGTGGGATAACCTAAAGCAATGCACTATGTGGGATAGCCTAAACACAAACCACTACAGTGGTTTGTATTCATTTCCTAAAGAAAAATGCTGAACGTTTTGATAGTTCATATCTAATAATAAAATCAATTTCATCTTTGTTATTAAAATCATTAACCCTTTCTCTTATCCACCTAGTTAGGCGAACAACATAGGCCACTTCATTGCCATCACTTACTTTCAAAAGCTAATTCGTACCGTATTCTCTTCTACCATTTCGCCTTTCCATATAAACTTTAAACTTAAAGCCAGCTGATATTTACTTAACGAAAGATTAAAGAAGTTAACCGGTCAAAATTGGGCAGTTAATTATCTAACGACGGTTTAGTCTAAACTAGCGCTAACGGCGAGTGGTGAAATCCGATTTCGTCAGTTAAGAGCTAACTGCAGTTAGAGCAAGGCTTAACGGCGGTTTAAAAGTTTGGTGAAATCGGGCCTAAATATTTATTTTTATTCAAGTGTTTAGTTTTTATTTACAAGTGTTGAAAACTATTGACAGCAACAACTTTGCAAGTTTTTTGTCTGACTTTTGTGACATTTTGTAAATAATATTTTGGATATTTCATAATTTCTTCAAGTTCAGCAAACAAATTCTTCAAGTTCGGCAAAGAATTTCCTGGCCCCATAATCAAGGTAAAAGCATGCTGTATTTTTTTCATTTACTAGGCTGATTTTGTAGCGTACTAACTGTAAAATCTCATACAACATGAAATCCACTGGTTGGTTTCAGATATATGTTTTTATGAAAGCTGTTAAGTCATTGGGCGATTTCGGTATTTTTTTTATTACCTAATGCGTAAAACATGTTTTTCACCCATAACTTAATTATTTCATAACTTATCTCACTTTATTATAGGCTATATTTGAAATCTTCATAAAGTTAGAACAAAGTGGCTATCTTCAAATAATTATAGGCCTAGGCCTATAATTTATAGACCTACGATTTTATAGAGCAAAAAAACCTAATTTTTTCCATGATAAAAAAAAATTTACCTAACAAAAGTTTTTGAAACAAATGTTTTTTATGTTTTATGTATAATATTGAAGTCCATGATTTTCCAAACAAAATGGCAGGCCTATATAAAACGGTATAATAAACAGTGTTTTTAAGCTTCTCAGATCCGTTTTAATAAAACCTTGCAAATGTGCAATAAATAGGCAAACATTAAGGCCTATACTTTGGACACATAGAGGGTTAAAAAATTAAAAAATTGAATTTTAGGCATTTATAAATTATATATATATTATATAATTATATATTTATATTTATGTTTATATATTTATTTTATAAACAGAACTACAGCGCTGTTTACGGAGGAATTTTGAACTAAACTATGATGTCATCGATGCCTCATTCATACCTCCCCTAAATCAGACCCGAAAGATCATCTCTATCCTTATCAGCTGATTCTGATTCCTTTTCTTCATAACAATCACAACACAAACTCAACAAATTCAAAACAATTTAATTTCAATAATTTTGTGACTGAAATTAAGTTTCATTTCTCTTAAATATACTGTATTCTGAAATTCTGGTATCGAATTGTAATTAAGTTGATTGTTCTCAAAAACGCTCACAAACAATAAACTCACTTTTTCTTTGGGACCTAATTCGTAGCTGATGTATTGATATTGAATTTCTGTAGACCAAGAACTGTAGTTTAAGAAGTTGAATCTATAAATAGGTATTTGTAGAAGAAGTGCTTAAATATATTTGATCTCTCAGGCTTGTGAACCAGCAGCAAATCTAGCTTTAGAAGATGTCAACAAGGCTAAAGATTTACTGCCAGGATACAAGCTCAAGCTTCACTGGAATGATAGTGAGGTGAGGAAATCGGCTAAACTAAGTTAACCCTCCCAGTGTTACTTGACGAAAATTCGACAAGCAGACATCGTGTACGGCGAAGGCTCTATGACTGACTGAATCGGATTGAACTGGATCGAGTTAGGTATCGTTCTTTCCGTAATATTCTAAGCTTTCTCCAGAGGTCTGTCTCAGCGCTGTACGTTCTCTGAGCCGATCGTAATTGTAGTAGACAGCTGACGTGCGTGTATTTGTAAACAGCAGCGGTTAACCTCGGACCGATGACTGATGTGTTTTATTACGTTTATCATTGTTTTAGTGTTAAAAATCAAAAGTAGTGATATACGTGTTGCATTTTAAGAAGATTTTAGTGGTTTTGAAGTGCTGGTTGATGATCCTGAAGAAGTAGGTAGTGATATTGATGTAAATTATCAGCCAGATTCCTAGCTATGGTTAGGCTATGCATTCTTAGCTAAACACTATGTACTGAAATCAGTTTTTTGCCCATAACTTATTTATTTGCAAATCTACTTCCTTATATTATTATATATTTGTAATCCTCATAAAATTTAGAACAAAGTGGCTATTTTCAAATATTTATAGGCCTATAATTTATACAATTTCATTGAGCGCGAACTTATTTTTTTTTTTGAAAATTTTCGAAATTATATTTTTTTTTACCTAAAAATTTTTTTTTTGAAAAAGTGTTCCTTATGTTTTATATATAATATTGAAGCCCATGATTTTCCAAACAAAATGGTATATAGAACATTAGAATTAACATTGTTTTAAGCTTCTCAGATCCGTTTTAATAAAACCTTGCAAATGCGCCAAAAATAGGTGGACATTAAGGCCTAAACTATGGACACTTGGAGGGTTAATATTCCAAATCACCTTAATTATAAAGTAGTTATAACGTTTTTGTAATTGTTGGAGAAACCGTATCTGTCTGGTGACTCCACTCCACCACCCTTTTGAGAATAAAATATGGGCCTAAGCTTAACTCAATAATGTATAAGACAGCTCTATATGCATCCAAATTAGTAATTAAATCTTTGTTATTTAAGTATCATTATATTTGACATACAGTAATGGATTTAAACTTCACAGGCAATGGCTTTCGTCCGGGTCCGCAGAGAACCTGCGATATACTTACCGGATTTAACAAGTTATCAATATTTTCAGTTTTGATTCGGTTCGATATTAATACCGCATTAAATTTAATTTTATCATGAATAAGTTAAAAAGAATAACAAAAACATCAATAAAGTAGGCTAGGCTAGTTGGTTTATTTTATCCTTGGTAAGTTATTAAACTGTGTACGACTAAAAATTGAAGAAACTATAGTAGGCCTAATATTTGTTACTTACTATATTATGGTAAACTTAATTCATTGTTTGTTTTGTTAACATTAATTTATAAAATAATTTACCGTATATATTTTTTGTTAAATAACTTAAGTAGGTACTTAGGCTAACTTAGTCTATTAATATATTAAAAAATCATAAGTTTACCTCAATTTGATAAAAAAATATAATAGGCCCTAGGTTTTTTAAAAGCCATCGATCATATTCAACCGAATCAAAATCATTTGATAATATCAATATTTAGGTAAGTTAAAAGCTAAAACCGATAATATCTCACAGGGGTAATTCTGAGCAATTACTTGGTCGACCCCAATTTTTTTCAATACTTAACTATGGTTATCAGGATGTTCTGCCCCGCAAGGTTAAGTTAGGTTAGGTTAGATTACGTTAGGTTGTGAATTAACCTAACCAAACATAACGTTACTGTCGCAACTGGCCTTAGAGTATGTGAAACTAAAAAAACATAATTCAGCCCCGCAAAGTTAATATATGTTATATAAAAAAAAAAATTATGTCAGTCATCGCCGGGTTCAACGTCCTCATCCCAGTCTGCGGCAACTGGATCAGTGTTCTGTTGTGATGGTTCCCCGTTGTAAACTTCACGGATAGCCCGAAAAAATGGTGTAGACTCAATTCTATTCCAACAGTTAAACATGTGTTAGCGAATTTCCCTATGGGGAAGTAGCTATTACCGTAGGTCTCATGGTAAGACTTAGGCCCAGGACCGATTTACTTTTTCATTTTAATGTCCCCAGAGGCCAAAAACACCATTCGTTCAAATTTTTATATATGTATATATATATATATAGATATATATATATATATATATATATGTGTCCGTGAACACGATAACTTGAGTAATTTTTATCCGATTTTGATGAAATTTGGTTTGAAGGTGTAAAGCGGGATAAACTTGAATGAGTTCGCGATCCAGCATGATCGGACCATGGG
This sequence comes from Macrosteles quadrilineatus, assembly GCF_028750875.1. Lineage (NCBI taxonomy): Eukaryota > Metazoa > Arthropoda > Insecta > Hemiptera > Cicadellidae > Macrosteles > Macrosteles quadrilineatus. The sequence goes on along the minus strand of NW_026542597.1, from coordinate 18,549,899 downwards.
AACAGGGTTTTATGGGGGGTTTTATGGGGTAAAAATTGGTTTTTCTCACTTTTTACCCTCAAAACACAAAATTTCCCAATTTTTCTCTAAACCTTCTTAAAGAGCTTAAAAAACAAACAATTCAGTATATCAAAGTGTTTTTGTACGGTTATTGGTTACGGAGAAAACTAAAAAAATTTTAAATTTAAAATTCCCATGTTATTCTTATGGAGAATATTGTAAAATGTTGTAGTTTGCTTGTTTGGATATATTTTGATCAAACTTGGCAAATTTATTTATTTTATAGTAAGCTATTAATATTTTACTAAAAACACAGTACTTTATTAGTTTCCTTGCAGCAGCAAACCTAGGTACTCGTTAAACCTAATGTTATTTAAATAGATCAATTGAAAATCAATTCGGCCAAATGGAAATTCGCTTGGACGGCAGGTTTGCTGCGGCGGGGGTATTTTTCTTTATTTAACGTCATCGACCCGCCACATTGTGGACACACTTTAGTACATTGCAAAACGCTGTGTTCGTACAAAAAACGTGTTAACTTTTCCTGATCTTCACTTAAAACCGTTAAACTAAGTAACGTGTTCTCACACCAGTCACATAAAAAAGGATTATCGGAGGAACCACTAGCCATAGCCATAACGGTACTGGCATAACTGGCCTTCCGCGCATCTCCCGCAAGCCACTTATCGCTTGGAATTTGAAAGTTCTTATCGCTCTGCAACCTGTACGATGGCCTTGCGGGGCTTAAATTATATGTTTCTTGTTTTCTAAGAACATCCTGATGACGTAGTAAAGTATAAAAAAATTGGGGTTGACCAAGTAATTGCTCAGAATTACCCTCACAGGTTTTCTGTGAAACTGAAGTCCTTTGCCAAAACAATCCAGTAATCCAATGCTCTATTTCAAGTCAAAATCTAGGATTTGTGTATAATTGACCACTAAAGGATCCCTTAACCCTATATATATCTGTCAATGTTGTTCAGAGGATAGGGTCTAATTAATCAATTAAATGTACCTAACACCTCAAATGTCAAATCTTACCAATTAATTGCCATTGCTCTTCTTACAGTAATTGATTTAAGACATTTGACATGATGATGAAAAGTCTGTTTTTCCTTACAGTGTGACCCAGGCCTGGGGGCCTCAGTCATGTATAACTTGTTGTACAACAAACCGCAGAAGCTCATGTTACTGGCCGGCTGCAGCACAACATGCACTACGGTCGCAGAGGCCGCAAAGATGTGGAATCTTGTGGTGGTAAGTATTAGTGACTAATAAAATTAAAAAAAACCTGGATGAAGTGCTTTGAGGCTTTGGCCCATTCCTTATGCATAAAAGTCTGCATACACCGGAGCGGTGGCAGTATCTGCAAGTTTTTTTCATTTCCCCCATCCACCATCACCGCCGCGGCGGTATCGCTGGGGCGTTCACACCAGAGCGATTCCGCACCGCAGTGGTGACAGCAGTCTACAGTAATTTTTCGTCCTCATTTATGAGTGTGCAGTCAACAAGTGCGGTGTGTTGTTAGTTATAAATTTGTTTTCATCAGATAACGGGGAAGAAATCTTGCTATTGTTTGCTGTAGCTGAGGACAACGATCGCAAAAATAAGGAGTGGGTACATGACATCAACAAAAGGAGATTTGAGCATTGTGAATACCATACATTGATGCCTAAACTTAGAAAAGACAAGAAACCCAAATGCCAGGCTCGTCGCACAGGCTCTTCTGTCACCGCTGGGTGGTGAAATGGAACATGCTGTATCTCAGCGGTACCGTGGTACAGGTGGTAAACCGCACCGCTCGCACCGATCCTGTGTGGCATTTACTTCCATTGTACTAAATAACCGTGCGAATATCGCACCGCTACTGCTCTTCTGTTCCGCTCCGGTGTGTGCACCCCTTAAGATAGCAGAGAGTAAGCACAGTTAATTCTGTGCTTGAGAAACCTACCATAGTCCTGAAGGAGTAGAGTTATATACCAATTTTTTCTGATTAGCGATGGTTCAGTGGAGAGTGGGGTCCAGAAGTTGGTTCAGAAATTTGAACATGTACATCATCCCTATATATTTTTGACTCCTAATCTCCACTTCTTCCTTCATACACCTAAAGAACGAATAAAGCATCTGATACTTCAATATCCCGGTAGTGTGTGTAATTATTCTAATTGGGTGACGATTGACTGACCACGACATTTTTCATGAACAAAAGGTCTCTGTTTGATATCGATCATTCCCTATTTACAATATTCACCAAGTACAAAACACCTTTACCAACCCATTGTTTGTTGCAGTTATGCTATGGAGCCAGTTCCCCAGCGTTGTCGGATCGTAACAGGTTTCCGACGCTGTTCAGAACTCACCCGTCGGCCACTGTACACAACCCTACACGCATCAAACTCATGGAGAAGTTTGGATGGTCCAGAGTGGCTATACTGCAACAGGCCGAGGAGGTCTTCATCTCGGTGAGTCTTCTTTTAACTTCTTTTAACTGTCTTCCCCAGTGGCACTTCGAAAATGGTTAAGGGGAACTGGTCAACATTTCTGATCTTTTTTGTAACAGTTTGTGAAAATTAAAATTGGCTAGGATAATAATTTAAGTATGAATTAATGAATTATGTAGGCTAATGAATAAAATAATCAATGTTTATTTTACACAAATTTATTTTTTAGAAAACTAGCAGACATAGGCAAGCGCTGCCTGTGCGTCTGCTGGGTTGCTACCCTATTAAAAAAAAAAGTAAACAAAATCATATGAATAAACTGTTGCCTAAACGAAACACCTAATCAGACCTCATTTTTTTAAAGTTAACCCCATTAAAATATTATATATATTTTTAAGAGGTTAATGAGATTTTTTAACCTTAATTGAATTTTCCCTTCCACATGGGCTTTACACATGTGCGTGGAGCGTCCAAGCAATGCAAGGGTTTTAAGCATATTCTGTCATAAATCTTACAAGCAGTCAGAAACATTCTTTTTAGAATACATTTTTATGTAGGCTACAATCCAAGAGGAAAATAATTCCAAACAGTTTAACAATGTTTATATTTTCAGACCGTGGAGGACCTGGAAGCCCGTTGTAAGGAGAGTGGTATAGAGATTGTGACTCGTCAGAGTTTTCTGAGCGATCCAACTGACGCAGTCCGCAACCTGAGACGACAAGACGCTCGTATTATCGTGGGGTTGTTCTACGTTGTGGCAGCCAGGCGGGTTCTATGCGAGATGTTCAAGCAACAGCTCTACGGCAAATCTTATGTCTGGTTCTTTATAGGTGAGCATATGTTTAATTTTACAATAGTGCTTAGTTGTTAAAAAAAAGATTTTGATCCTATAATGTGATTGTTTTTTAATAATCCTACCTTAAAAACTAGGTCATCTGTTCATTTGCAAACTTTTAGAAAAACAAACATAGTCTCAAACATCATAGTTTAGCCTGTATGGAAAACTGGATCAAAAGAGTTGATTATTCAAGAATCAAGAATTTATTTGACCATTCAACAGTTACATGCTATCAGTCTCGTCAAAGATTCTTAGTTCAGTACTGGAGAGTAGTTTATTTTTTATCTTAATTGTCTTATCTGTGCAAGTAGCATTTTCCAACTTGTATTGTTTGTAAGAGAACAGTCCAAAACCTGGTCTGGTAACCTTAGATCGGATTTGAAGGCGGCCATTGTGGAGTGTTTGAGTAAATTAATGAAAAATTAAGAGAGAAAAATAAAAGTTATGTTTTCAAGAAGAACAGAAAGGAATAATATTTATTTGTACAGTATGAATCATTTTTTAAACATCAGCTGTTCTAAGTAAAGGCTAAAGAAAATTATTAGGTGATAGAACTTAACAGCCATAACCTCTCGGCTTTTGTAGGCGGCCATAACCACTCGGCTTACCCACACAATTTTTGAAGTAATTGAGTAGTGATGCTTCTAAGCTTAAATTACTACTGACAAACAATGTATGTGTCCTAAAAATGTTCTCTGACCTGAAATCTAGCTTGAAAATAATTAAGTTGAAGTTTTTTTTTAACTACAAGAGACTTACACTAAAGCAATTCACCCCCTTCTTAGGGATGCTGAGACATTTGGTCAGCATGGGACACAGGGTTTATGGTGTATTTAGACATGTTGAAAAGAACATTAATGAAATTTCAATACTCTGACCAAAGTAGAGATAATTTTTACTGTTGCTTTGAAAATGAGATGACCACAGTTAATGTGTATAAACCACCAAATGCCCAGCAATACAGATCTTTTCCCACGGATTAAAACTTCATTTTATTTTGAGATATTTAAATTCACAGGCTGGTACGAGGACAACTGGTTCGAGGTGCAGATGGAGAAAGAACATATAGAGTGTAGCAAGGAGGATATGAGACGAGCAGCCGAGGGTCACATCACCACAGAGGCGCTCATGTGGAACCAGAACAATCAACGGACCATATCCGGCATGGTAGGTCGCCAGCAGAACGTTACCACACCAAAGTGTATACTTCGTTCACAAATTTAGGCGGTTTGAGGGGAAGCGATTTCATCCTCTGCATCTCATCCTAACTTTGAAATAAGAGCTGACAGCTGATAAGCTGGTAAATAGATTAAGCTAAAAAAAGTGGAAACCCAGCAAACCACCTAAATTTTGTGAATGGACTATAGGCTACCATTGACGACTTATACCATTGACTTTTAGATACTAAAATAGACATCTCATCTATATGGACCAGCTGTGGATGGTTTTTATTAAACAACTAGCTGTACCCACGGGCTTTGCCCCGTTTAACTTCATAAGTATTCGCATGGCTCAATCACGTCCCGGTTAAAGTTTGTTCGCTACGCTCACTCACCTTTAGATTGGAGCTCGTTTGCTGTGCTCACCTTTTTTCAGGTTAGCTCGTTCGCTACGCTAACTCGCCTCCAGGTTGATGTTCGTTCGCTACGCTCACTCACCTTTTGGTTGCAAATTAGCTGTTGTCATAAATTTTAAAAAGTCATCCCTTTTATTGTTTATAATACTTTGATAAAGGTTTTTAATATTTAACATTGGAGAATTTAAACGTTGTTGAGTGCACAGGTGTGCTGCGGTTGGGGTTTAATACATTTGGACTTATTCAAAAGTAAAATAATTTCCTGTGCTGCACTCTGTAGAAACACTGTGGTACTATTTCAAATCATGACTAATGCTAATACAGAATGTTGTAATTATTCAAACCTACAAACAGTTGGTGAAAGTAAATATCTGCTTTTAAATTATATTTATTTGTAAACATTGTAGATCATAAAGTCTGACATTGGCCCACTTAAAACCCTCTGGGGCAGAGCCCTTTTGACGGATCTGCACCAAACTCCACTCGAACCATCCTTGAAATATGCTTAATAATACCTGAAAGTTTCATTACAATCTGTCGAGCGGTCTCGGAGTCCATAACGTATATACACACACACACATATACATACATACATAGTTCCTCTTTTATAGATATAGATAACATAGCTGAATTAGCCACTCATAGAGTATGCTATGTGCAACAGTCCACTATTCTATTCGCTCTTATTTTTCTTACTTGATATTCGACATGCTATAGTTTAGAATAAGTTATAACTAAGTAAATTTAGATTCTAACAATTTCTACAGCTATAATATGGGACAGGAACGTCTACTTTTATTCATAATTTAACATTTGTTCCAGACCTCGGAAGATTTCAGAGTGCGCTTGAATGATGTTCTGCGGAAGGGAGGATATGATATTGACAACCTAAGGTATCCAGAGGGATATCAAGAAGCCCCATTGGCTTACGACGCTGTGTGGTCAGTAGCGTTAGGTAAGTTTGTGCGTTGACCATGAATACTGCTTGTCATCCTATTGTAAAATTGTCATAACAGATGATTGCTGAATGAAAACATTCAGAATTTCTTGTATTTGTGACTTTACATGATCAGAAATCAGAAATCAAATCATATCAAATAATCATAATTATGATCATATCAAATTATCTTGCATTTTTTGCCAGTGGTTATTCGATCACTGATAGAAGAAAAAGTTCTCTTCTCAACCATCAAGACCTTCTATATTCTCAAATAAATTTGAATCTCCACATACATACATTTACATACATTCTGCCACTGTTATTAGATTTTTCCATGAGCTTTTCAAGGGTGTTTTAAGGGCAAGTTACCTGGTTAGTAATCTAATTGCTTAGTAGAATTTACCCCATCAATAGACCAAACATTTAGAAAATTATAACTCTTTAAATAATTATTTTAATTTAGATTTTGTGTTTCATGAGGTTGTTACATTTCAGCTTTTAATAAAACAATGCAGAGGTTAAGCAGAGTTGGGAAAACTCTGAAGAACTTTACGTACACTGATAAAGAGACTGCTGATGACATTTATTCTGCCATCAACTCAACTCAATTCCTTGGCGTATCTGTGAGTATTAATTTGATATATCGTATATAACAGATTCAATAAATTTGTAATGTAAGACCCAATTTCAAGATTTGAATCATTGATGTTTTTATTTTTTTGTTACCTTGATCCTGATGTTAGTTCTTATTTCTTTGAGCATTTTAAAGTGGTACCGGTAGCAACTGGGTAATCGATTGTATTGCTCTCCTTTTGCAACGTAATGTACATATTTCATATTGGGGTAGTGTGTGTGTGTTTCATCGTTTCACGGCTATTGCAAAGAGGTTTGATTTATGGAGTTGATTTTATTGATGTCCACCATCAACTATGTTTGCTATCAAGTAGGTTAATTAATTGTTAGTTTGAATTGGAGTTGATCTAGAGCTAAATATTTATGACTTATTCAGGAAAAAAAGTCTTCTGCTATTCGGTTAGAATTCTTTATAGGTATGTCAGAATTTTAAAAGTTATCTGACAATGGCTCCCGGCATCTGCCGATAGCTCCCAAAGTCTACCTATCACACCTGACTTGGGTGAGGTTCATTTGTCCGAGTTTTCAACTGTCCGAGTTTGTTAAAAATTACAAAATATTTGAAAAATCATTTGTCCGAGTTTTCAACTGTCCGAGTTTTGTTAAATAACTAATAATAATTAGATAAATCAACTGTCCGAGTTTTCATTTGTCCGAGTTTATTAAATTATTTTAAAAAATATCGAAATATCAAGTGTCCGAGTTTTCAACTGTCCGAGTATGGTTTAAATAATAATAATATTTCGTTAAATCAACTGTCCGAGTTTTCATTTGTCCGAGTTTTTAAATTATTTAAAAAAATATCAAAATATCATTTGTCCAAGTTTTCAACTGTCCGAGTAGGGGCAACATCAAAATGTGACACTGCGCGCCGAGACTAGCGTGTCTAAAGCGCCTGTTCAGAAGTTGATGTGAACCCCTTCTGTGAAGGAGTCAGGCATTGTGCGAGCCGCGAAAGGCCCTCACGTCGACTTAAGAAAAATTATATTTTTTTATTATAAGACTAATTTTACAATTTTTAATTATAAAATCAAACTGTCATCACCACACACAACCAACCAAACTTGCTGATAATATAATAAAAGCGGGGGTATTTTATATTAACAGCAAGTTTGGTTGGTTGTGTTTGATGATGACAGTTTGATTTTATAATTAATTAAAAATTGTAAAATTAGTCTTACAATAAAAATAATATAATTTTTCTTAAGTCGACGTGAGGGCCTCTCGTGGCTCGCACAATGCCTGACTCCTTCACAGAAGGGGTTCTCATCGACTTCTGAACAGGCGCTTTAGACACGCTAGTCTCGGCGCGCAGTGTCACATTTTGATGTTGCCCCTACTCGGACAGTTGAAAACTCGGACAAATGATATTTTGATATTTTTTTTAATAATTTAAAAACTCGGACAAATGAAAACTCGGACAGTTGATTTAACGAAATATTATTATTATTTAAACCATACTCGGACAGTTGAAAACTCGGACACTTGATATTTCGATATTTTTTAAAATAATTTAATAAACTCGGACAAATGAAAACTCGGACAGTTGATTTATCTAATTATTATTAGTTATTTAACAAACTCGGACAGTTGAAAACTCGGACAAATGATGTGATCCCCCTGACTTCAACCGGTTGCACCTGATCTTGAATGATCGCTCTATACATCTGCCGATCACTCCTGATGACAACTGATTAAATACGACAACAAAAAATGGAAACAAGAGACGTGCATAGATGTGGCTACTGTATTCTCAATTCCTTCTGACTTTTGACTAGAGCAATCAACATTTTTTTTAATCATCAAAGCTAGCCCCCCTGCACATATCTTTTGATCAGAAGGCTTTGATAGTAGAGTCAAAACACATTTACAGCAATGAGAATCCAATCTTTTACAGGGTTACGTGGCCTTCAGTTCCCAAGGTGACAGAATCGCTCTTACCCAGATAGAGCAAGTGATCAACGGAACTTATGTCAAGCTTGGTTACTACGACACTCAAGCAGACAATCTCACGTGGTTCAACCGGGAAAAGTGGAAAGGTCAGTGAGTTTATTCCGACCAGATGAACACTAAGTGAACACTAAATAGTCTATATATTACATTTGAAAAATTGAGGTGTAATAACTTTACTAGTTTTTTTTGTTGTAAATTGGTCTGAAAATGTAGATGCCAAATCGATTATGTGATAATTATGAGGAAATAGCGGGTGGTTCCAAGAAGTAATGCTTTAAAGTTAGTTTGGTCAAAAACATGACTTGTACTAGGTTCACGAGTTCCAATATCTCTCATTGTACACATACAATAGCTATCTGTTTATTTAGAATACAGTGCTATTGAACATCTCTAACAAATACCTTATGATGCAAAACCTAAATATTGCCTAGATCAAATCCTAAGTAAACTTTGCACTGGTCAAATCCTGATTTTTCAGAAGAGTCATTCCATTCTCAATCACATACTTGTACATAAAGAAAATAAACACAACCGCAAATATTGTATGGTTTTGTTGTTGTCATGATTGTCGCTTATGACTATGTCCTATGTTGTATATGGCTGTTTGCAGGTGGGAAGGTTCCCCAGGATAGAACAATAGTCAGGAGGGTCCTTAGAACCATCTCGGTACCACTGTTTATCTGTATGTGGGCAATCTCCAGCATCGGAATTGTTGCTGCGATATGCCTCATCATCTTCAACATCTGCTATAGACATCGCAGGTGTGTTTGGTATAGTCAGCTGATTCATATTTTATCCCTAGAATACTGATATTATGACACAGGGCAAAGGTGCTGGACCTGCAATGCTATCTTCAAAAATCAGAACAAAGCAACTATGTTGTTAGTTAGCGTCCTGACACATAATCTTTGAGCTGGGAAAACACTATGTTGAGTCTTATCGTAGATAAAACATACTCCCTTAGTAGATTAGTCATCCTAATGGAACAGCTGAAGCCAATTTTATTGTTAGTTCTGTACGTCCAACTTTAGAGGTTATGTTTTGTTTACAATTTGTTTCTTGTTATTGCAGTCATTTAAAACCTCGTTTAACCTAATAAAACGATATAATCATAAACAATAACTGGTCTCCTAGTTATATAACCAAATAGTAAAGCACAAATCATGAAAATAACCCTAAAATAATATAAACAAAATGTTGTCTACACTAGCGATCAGTGTGGACGTACATGAACTAGACACAAAAAACAAGCTTCAAAATTTACAATGGGATGAGGAGTCTACTTGTGAACTGCTTAGTCTATGGTCTTATTCACAATAAATCCCATAATCCCAATAACACTAAACCGTTTAGACAACAATGCTTAAGTACGCATATTAGCTGATACCTGATAATGAAGTAGAGAAAGCGAGCTTCCAACAGTAAACCACTGTAGTTTTAATTTGTGTTTTGTAATTATAAAAAAAACCTATAGTTGTTATTATGAATTGAGGAGAAACGGTATAAGGTAGCTTAACATATTTAACCTCTTTCAAATGTTACAGCACATATTTCAAATTAAATGGAATACCTCCTCAAAAGTCGTATCAATCGTCTTCTGTTCACAGAGTGATCCAATCTTCCCATCCTGTTTGCAATACCATCATGCTTGTGGGAGTCATCATCTGTCTCTCGTCCGTGTTCTTGCTTGGACTTGACGGCCATTTTGTCTCTCCCCTGGTCTACCCTCTCGTCTGCCAGGCTCGCGTATGGTTCCTCTCGCTTGGATTCACTCTCGCGTACGGAGCCATGTTCAGCAAGGTGTGGCGAGTGCATCGTCTCACTACCAAGGCGAAGTCTGACACTCTGGTAAGCATGTTTGACTTTTGGAATTTTTTTAGAAGTGTTTGGATGGGAAACAAACGTATTCCTTACTATGTTGAATATTTTTGCAATGAGATGAGAACGAGAGTTAGTAGAGAAAATCTAATTAATGTGATTAATGAGATTAAATGAGAAATATAAATATTGTGGGACTGTTGATTAAGAGTTGCTCATATAGCCTACGTAGAAAAAATTCACTGTCTAAGACAGCAACCTTTTTTTGTTCCTTAAATGTGAACAGCTGTTTCACTTTCAGCCCTTTATATCAGTGAGGTTAAAACATGACAAATTTTTTTTATCTCAAGTTGTACGTTAGATGATGCCCCTGAAATGTAGGGGCGTTCCAGTTATTTACTTCTATGGAATAAAATTATTGCTGTTGTAGATGGTGAAAAATATTAAATTCCATAAATACATTTTCATCCAAGAATGATTTTCTTCAGTTGCAGAGTCGTTTTATACTCAATTGTTGTAACTTTGGACAATGTCAGTTTAGGAAAGTTTAATTAACTTGCACAAAAGATAGATGCAAACAAAAGTTAATTTGATTATTAATTTAATTTTTATGACTTTTTGGTAGCAGTACATACAATTTTTATTAGATTTACCTTTGTTGTTGTTGCCTGAGCTCTTGGTGGTAAGATGTTTGTGTCACCCTGTACACAAACATCTTCGCTGCCTTATGTAACATTTTCAACTTTTTGGAAATGGGATGGAAAAAAATATTCAATTTTTGTGGAAGATGGTGATTAAATTGTGGCAACTAACGTTACTGACAAAGTGACTAATATTACTACTATAACATTATAGATATCTTATAGCATGAAAAAAGCAATCCTGAAATTACTCATGTGGTTTTAGGCTTTGAACAAATCTCTCTCAAAAATTATAAGTAGAAACGGAAAACTGAAGTTTGTGGTGAGTGAGTGTAAAAAGCATTTTTTTTTTCAATCTAAAAATCACATTGTATCAATTTTTTTTATGAACCGCTTGGCTGGAATACTTGAGATATTACACAATGTATATAACACACATAAGAAATATGCTTTAGAGGTGTTAGTTTTTACTTTATTCATATAAAAACTGAAAGTGCATGGTTTATTGGTTTATAAAAAAAACTTAATATTTTAATCATGATAAGCTGTTTTTCCATTTTTTTCACCAACACTCTCAGCCTTCACTGCTAATGAAATAAGTTACACATTTCGTTCACATTCACATTTTTTAAGCAAATTGTATGAGTATATTTTTAGTATTTACATTTTAAAGTTTAAGCTGCCTTGATTGAATTCCCGATAACAAAATATCTAAGATTCTAAATAAATATCTAAAATATTAAGATCTTTGAATTAACATTTAATGTTTTGCCTTTTTCGTAAGGATTAAAAATACACTTAAATTAAAATATTGTTAAATAAATAATACTCATAATATAAGAAAGAATGGCTAGGGCTAACTCATTGCCTCCTTTGTTCTTATTGACAGTTGTGAAATAAAATATTCTGAAGATGATATAAATATTCTCTTAACGTGTTTCTCTCTTTACCATCCATACACAATTCTTTATAACCTGGGATTTTGTTGAAATCAGTTTTTAAACCCTTAATTTCATAGAATGAAGTAGAAATAGAAAGTAATGAAAAGTGGGCTGACATAGCTCAGTATATTAACCAATACTCAAATACTTTATTTAAAACATCAAACATCCCTGTAACCAACTAGTTTTCACTAAAAGCTGAAGCCTTAACTATGGATAGAACTAAACATTCCATTCTCATGTTAGCGATATCCCCATGTAGGAAATAAGCTAAGACCTGGTCCAGGGAACGATTTACTTTTAGTTTTGAGATCCCCAGAGGCCAAAGGCACCATCCATTCAAATTAAGAGGCCTATATGTATATGTGTCCATAAGCACAATAACTTGAGCATAAATGATTTGATTTTGATGAAATTTGTTACAAACTTATGGTTATTTCGAAAGACGAAAGAGTTTGCAAACCAGCACGATCGATCTAAGAAAAGTCATTTAAGGGGAAAAATTGCATTTTTCCCATTTTAGATAAAAAATTTAACTTTGTAATTCCTTTCTAAACCATTTTGAAGAACTTAAATAAGCAAATAATTGACTATATTGAAGCTTTATTATGCGCTTAATAGTTATGGAGAAAAAAAAAACTAAATTTAAAATTGACATGTTATTCTTATGGAGAATAGGCTTTTTTATTTCATACTAAACTATTTACTTTTCAATAACAAACCACTTTCCTTTTACCTTTCCTGTAGCAACAAACCTACGTATCCATCCATTGAACTAATGTAATTCAAACAGGGAATAAACTTGAATTTTTTAGAATGTATTTGAGTGAAAATACAATTAGACAATTCTTTTTTCCTACAGTTACCTAACAACGTACATGTTCTCTCACTGATTTGAGACAGCAAAGTGGCCAATTTGCTCATCAGTGAGACAATGTTAACATTGTCTCACTCTAATTACTTTGTCTCACTCCAGATTTGCAACGTGAAGGCACGAAATAGTGAGCGCGTAAAATGCAGGCAACGTCGTATGCACGCGAAATACGTTGGCAGCACTGGCTGTAAATCAGCTGGTCAGCTGTTGTACTGTTGTATTTGTCACTTCACGTTAAATTTTATATTAAAAGTTCACTTCTGTGTAAAAATAGGTTATGTTTCTTCACCAATTTATTTGTTTTATGGTAACTGTAGGAAAGGTATAATGTGCAACTCGAGTTCAAAGTACAATTGCCTCACTCGAGAAACCATTCCTCACTCGCCTACGGCTCGTGAGTAAGGATTTCTCTCGAGTGAGTCAATTGCTCACTTTTCTCACTAGTTGCACAAATAACTATAGTCTGCAGGTATGCTGTGGCAGGGGGTATTAAAGTTGTTGCCCGTTTAAACTAATTTAAATTACTGATTTCCATCAAACACGCAAAATTTTTAACTAAGCCAAAAAAGGACTACTTTATTACACGCTATAGTATATTTTATGTGACTATCGCTATGGCAGAAACTATAATTTTAGACTGTCGCAAACTCAGTAAATGGATCATTCTACTATGTTCTGTTTCAATACAAAATGGCTGCAGCTGCTCCACAGATGTTATGTCAATTTCAGCACCCAAAAACCAATGCCTGAAGGCTAATTTTACTATAGTTTGTTCACAAAATTTAGGAAGTTCCCCCACTACTTATTTTGCTTAAAGTAATACTGTATAATGTAGCCGATCAACTTCAGCTCTTTAGCTATTGTTTTAAAGGTAGGATCAAGCGAGAGGATAGTTTTCTTCCTCCAAAACGGACTGAATTTTGCGAACGTAGTATAATGGCATCACACTACACAGAATAAATCATAATAAAGTTAGTTTGTATATAAGTAAGGAAGAGGCATTAAAAATACTAATCAAAATTTTAATGGTTTACAGTAACATTAAATCTAATTTTTTGGTGGATACAGACATAATTGTCAGTTAATCGTAAAATTTGTTGGAAGTTAAAATATAGTTTAGTTACCCAACAGATTTTACAAAACTACAACTACGTCCATCAGAAAAATTGTATAAGTAACAACCAAACTGCACCAGATGTCTCATTTTATGTCTGGGTATATTATTTTCTTTCATTAATAGAAAAAGATCGAACCGTGGAAGCTGTACACGATGGTGGGAGGTTTGCTCGTCATAGACCTTGTGTTCCTCCTCGCCTGGCAGATCTATGACCCGATGCAGCGGAGAATCGAAGTGTTTCCTCTGGAAGATCCGGTCAACACTGACGACGACATCAAGATCCGCCCTGAACTAGAACATTGCGAGAGCGACAGCAACAATGTGTGGCTTGGTAGGTGTTTGGTTGGTCGTTGCCATATCTAGTTTGTGTGTTAACTTAAAAATTATTCATTGGATCACTGATTGAACAATAGTTGTTTTTGAATTCATAATTTCCTTACTATATGACTCCTGCTTCATAGTCACACTCATGTTGCAGAAAAAGATGGCTAAACAAGAAGTATATTTCATAGGAGGAAGACGTCATTATGAATAATTGGCTTAATAAAGCGATTGGGTAGGACACTGTTTTATATTGTAAAATTTAGGATAACAAATTGTTCTTCCAATACATTTTCTCCCAGCCAATAAAAGTGTCAAGAGCCAAGTCAACCTTTTTAAAAAAAAAATCTAGTTTAGCTAATTTTTTTCTATAAAGATGCTGTAATAATAACAGGAAATTGAAACGGGTTTGTGTGAATTGACAGGGAATGGAGGACCACAAAAGTCATGTATTTGCACTGTGTGTTTTTTTCTAATAGCTGAGAACTTTTAGGAGCTGATGTTTTAGTTATGAAATTATATTTAAAGTACATAAACCTTTGTCAACAACATGTATCGGCACAATGTTTGCTTGCAGGTCTAGTCTATGGCTACAAAGGTCTAGTGTTGGTGTTTGGACTGTTCCTGGCCTATGAGACTCGCAGCATCAAGGTGAAGCAGATCAACGACAGTCGCTACGTCGGGATGTCCATCTACAACGTGGTGGTTCTCTGTCTCATCACAGCACCCGTCACTATGGTCATCGCTTCCCAGCAAGACGCTAGTTTCGCCTTTGTTGCCCTGGCTCTGATTTTCTGCTGCTTTCTATCAATGGCCCTGATTTTCGTACCAAAGGTGTGTGAATTTTGTTTTCTGTCCTATGAGGTTTTCAAAGTGTGTCACGTGTAGAAATGACTGTGTAGGAAGATGCTGTGAGTTGGAATGGTAGGTCCCACTCGCTCCTAAAATAAAAAAAATAATGTTGCTAAAATACAGAACATAAAGTAGTTTTTACCACACAAAAATTTTTTTTTTTTTTTGGCTGAAAGTTCGTGGACTCCCCTTAGTTTTGGACGACTCCTGAAATCCCATTCTATATATAGGCCTATGCTATTTATTGGCTATCCATATAACAAATTATTCATGTTGGATTGATGTGTATGTCTTTTTCAGGTTATTGAGATCATTCGCCACCCGAGAGACAAAGCAGAGTCCAAATACAATCCAGACGTTGGTGTTTCCAAAGAAGATGAAGACAGATATCAAAAACTCCTCATTGAAAATGACGAACTGCAAAAGTTAATATCTCAGGTAAATCAATTATTTAAACTGTTGTGAACTGTAGTTATTGAATCAAAAGCATCCCCTTTGAGCTCCAAGATCTGATAGTGGAAAATAAAAAAAAGTGACATAACCAAATTTCTACATCTGCTACGACCTCAGAGTCAACCTTAGAACCTAAAGTTACTATGCTTTGAATTTTAGTTGACCAGTGTTGTTAGAGTAGTAGATCATCATGTCTAATCATGTCTGTTGGGAGAGAGGTTGTCAAGTGTAGAGTGCTTGATCGTGGAGGTCCTGGGTTCAAATCCGTACAATCATCATTTATCCATGGGATAATTTAAAGGTTCCTACATATTTTTCAACAGTTGTTGAAAGCTCCCCCATAATTAGGTTAACAAACAGATTAATTTTTATAGTGTTGTCACTGGGAAGCAGGAGTTAAGTCAGTGAAATATCACCTAAAACGAATTGTTGGTAATACTCAACTAACATACGAAGAATTCACTACCATTCTCACACAAATCGAAGCGGTTTTGAATTCAAGACCTCTCTGCAAATTGACTGATGATCCTGATGACCTATCTACATTGACTCCTGCACATTTTCTGGTTGGTTCATCACTATCTACAATACCAGAACCAGACCTCAAGGAAGTACCAACAAATAGACTTTCAAGATGGCAGTTGTTGCAGCAAATGTTACAAAGTTTCTGGAAAAGATGGTCAAGGGAATATCTTCAGCAACTGCAGACAATTTATAAATGGAGATTTCCAAACACACAACTTAAAGTAGGATCAGTAGTCCTTATTACTGACGAATAATATCCTCCATCAAAATGGCCTTTAGCAAAAGTCATAAAAGTTCATCCTGGGCTTGACAATCTCATTTGCGTGGTAACACTAAAGACAGCTACTGGAATACTCAAAAGACTAATAGCAAAATTGTGCTCTCTTCCTGTCACAGAATAAAATTGCCCAGTTCCCTGTTGCAATTTGGGGAGTATGTTAGAAGTACTCTATGTATACTCTCTACTGCCTGCCATTTGAGGATAAAATCATTTGTCTTATTAATTGTTATCATCTATTTACTTACTTGTTTACTTTTTTATCAGTTTTGTTCTCAACCATGTTAATAAACCATCAATTGTTTTTCATATCTTTTATTTAGTAAAATCCAATCAATCTTACTATCTATCAATAACACAGGGAAATAATGCCTGTCTTGTTATGTGAATAGTGAAAGCTTTAATCCGTGGTATATAGATCTAAATGTTATTTAATTCCCAGAAAGAAGAGAAGATCCGCCTACTGAAGCAGAGACTTACGGAGAAGGAGAAGGGCGGCGGAGGTGGAGGCGGAACTTTACCCGAGCAGACAGCCGGACTCCTGACGGTAAATAAAGACACTTTGATAGTAGCTGACTTCATCACAGACGCAGGAACGTCGGACTCAGCGTTTGGTGGAGGAGTATCCGTGTACACCCGTTCTTCCCGTGCCAGCGCCAGCGACTTTGAGTTTTCCGAATCTTACCTTTAACAATCTCCAGACCAAGTCATATTGTAGCCTCCTTTGATGTAGTAACGCTCCACTTCATTCTAAAAATGTTTCCCACTGTTTATGTTACGGGTTGAGGTAGTCGTAATGTAGCAGATTTTTTGTAGCACATCGGGTTGTGTGAGCTGAACAAATGAAGAGGGACCAATACAAGCCGAAATCTAGTGAAATGATATGCAGCAATCTACTTGTTATTTGTGTTTAGATGAATTAAAAAACAATGTTTTTTTTGTTTTACTTTTAAATTTGCTTATCTCTATATTTATCATATTTTCTTATCACTTTTTTATCATAGGGTTTGAACACTACAAACAAACAGTAATTTACTAATACTAGTCGACTTAACTTATCTTTATTTTTTACTAAGCACTAAGTGATTACAACATTACCACTAAAATAAATGAACAACTAACTATATTTATTTACACTTCCTTTCAACAACCAAGGCATGAAGTTTTGAATTATTTATTAAGTAATATAATTACACCGTGCTTTCTTTTTCACTGTTATTTTAATTATGTCTTGTTTTGTGGCTAGTCATAAAACATCTTGAAAACATAAAATAAAGGATATATTTTTTATATTTAAGTAAATTGCTGCTGTTGGTTTTTATCTATAAAAATATTTAACTACAGATTGGCCAAATAATTTAAGAGAGGGCAATATTAAAAGGCACAAGAAATTAATACCACTCTTTTTTAATAGATAAAATACTGAAGGATTATATTAATTAATACTGTTTGAAAAAATTGGTTTGGAATTATTTTTATATTCAAATGATTTATCATTTTCGCCAGAAAGAAAATTATTATTTAAATTAATTTAGGAATGAAATTAAGAATTGATAAATGGTTATCTTGTAGAACTTACTTGTAGTCTATCACTATCCAATATTTTAGGTAATATATGTTATGAATCTATGGAACACAATGCCATATTATGAACCAAACTTGCGACCAAACATAGTCCAAAAATAGTCTAAAATAGTCCAGTAAAGTATAAGACAATCAGGTTTACGAGTGTTTATAGAAGACTTAAAAGTAGCAAGTTTTTCCGTTCAATCAGAATTTTCCTTGTCATAGTCTACATTTTTCTTGCTCAAACAATCCGTTAACTACCAGATTTGAAAAAGAACACCTCAAATTGATCATAAAGTTTCACATATTCACAATTTCTCAAACACCCTTCCTACGTCTCCCGAATTGTTCCGGTTCTAAAAGTCTCTTATAACAAAAGGAAGCACAAAACTGTTGAAGTTTCATTTCTTCTAACACCTTTTAAATACGCAGGGAAGTTCAAGAAACCTTTGTAACTTGTTTATATATTCCCAAATTTATTTGGTTGGTGTTTTTATGACACTACCAAATTTTGCTTGGAGCAGCATAAAGTTTAAAAACAGTGTTTCTATTATTTTTACATTACCTTAGCCATTTTAAACTCCATTTCCAATCTCAGGTTGATTTTTTTCCTTAGGCAAACAATTTAACAGTCTTATTGTTATGATTGGTTCCAACAATCTAAAAATAAAATACATTAAAACTGCTTATCCAATATCATGGTGGTAGAAGTTACCAAAATAACAGTTTTTCTGGAAAATTAATTCTTGTTGAAAAAAGGTTGATTTTTAGGAGAAATAATTGTATATTGCTTTTTAAACTCTTTTTTCTTAGTAAGTACATTACGTTGAAATATAGTCTTAAAGTGGTAAGTTGTTGGTAGTCTTGGCCATCATAAGTATAGTAGACTTGCAAATCTTGAGTACAGACAGGCGGCCTAGGGGTTTGTCTCGACTTTCCCGCTATGGTATAATCATGTTACATGGAAATAGCACCTTTCTAGGTACTCGATAGTCTGCAAAGAACGCTAGATAAAAAACATTGACGTCAATAACCGAATAGTCAAGACTATTGTACTGATGATTTTCAAATTTTTTATCTTCCGTTCGTATCAATCTAGGTTAAGTCTGGTGAATCGGATTTTCCCTGTAATCAGAAGTGTACTTAATAAAACAATGCTACAACAGAGAAGTAAGGAACAGAGGATACACTGCATGGTACACATAAGTGGTGTCTAGCACTAGTGCTGGTGTCTAGGACAAAGTCCCGCACAACCCCCTCGCCTTCTTGTACTACAACGCTCATGGCGGAGAAGACCCTGAGCCGTGTGCGATAGGAATTTCCGCAAAGTGCTCGCCATTCAGGTTCTTCCTTGCTTGTCACAATTACATTTCCGCCTCAACATACCAGTACTAAAAGTGTATGGTTGTCCCATAATCTTGTATCCTCTGTACCGTACTTCTCTGTGGCTACAATTTATTCCTACATTTTTAATAAGTGACTTTCCTCTACATTGAATTCAAGCTTCCTTTTCTCAACATGATTTCACAGATACAATGGTGCTTCTTTGTAATTTGTTACATTTATAA
This sequence comes from Macrosteles quadrilineatus, assembly GCF_028750875.1. Classification (NCBI taxonomy): domain Eukaryota; kingdom Metazoa; phylum Arthropoda; class Insecta; order Hemiptera; family Cicadellidae; genus Macrosteles; species Macrosteles quadrilineatus. The sequence goes on along the minus strand of NW_026542597.1, from coordinate 18,530,565 downwards.
AAAAATGTGTTTGAATGTGAAAATGGTGTTGATCTCATGCCTCACTTATTCTAATAAACCAAATTTATTATCTTAAACTACACAAGTTTCAACAAACTGTCAAAATATCTTAACTCTCCCAAACTAAATATAAATGTTGTTAAATTCCTTATTGTAAATAATGGTTCTTGCACTCGATTACTAACGTGCACAAGTATATGCTGCTCAAACTTTTCATAAATATAATTGTAAATTTACAATCTCTTAATTGTTTCTACACTATTTTTGGTACAATTAATCTCTGCTTTAAGCTGACTCCATTTTACTTTAGTAATCGTTGATGGATTTTGTAATAATATATATTTAATCGAAGCGTAAACATATTCAAAATTATGGATTGTTAAATTATTTTTCATTTGAGTGTGATTATTAAAGTAATGGTGAAATATAGATTTTTTCAACTTGGGGGTATAACATGTATTTAATAGAAACCAGGTTTTTAAATTCAATAATTTTGTCAATTGGGTAATTACATATCATACAGAATATTTTAATAGAGAACTACAGAATTAATTTCAATAGATATAAAACTTTATATTTCTATAGTATTTTATCACAAAATATCATAGCACTCACGTTGTACAGCTAAACTTTTAAGGTAATAATGCACAAAACTATTAACTCTACTAACATTAACCCACATAAGACATTTTAAACTGGTTCGATATTTTATTCTTGATTTGTATTAATAAAATACATAATTTACCATTCAATATGTATTTGAAATGTTAAATATTTTCTATCCTTATTTACATGTTTTCTAGGCTATTGACTCACAGCAGTGGTGGTTTTACAAATATTTCAAACTATAAACTTTTAAAACTGTTTAAACACATTCCGATTCGAACCAAGAGCAAGTTGGTTTCTTCCTTAAAGACAGACTTGTTTTCCTCTTTGACCCAGGCTAGGTTACAAATAAAATATAATCAACGATTTGTGTTATAGTGAGTGGTGCATGGAAATTTGTTCTAGTTTAAGAATTTAAATCTCGTTATAACAATGTGCTCTGGGTGTCATCGATGTAGTGTTCTTTTCTCGGTTGTTTTGTTGTCTCAATTCTGTATCTTGTTGAAAAAATGGAAAAAAATGACGGGGTCGTATATTGTTGTAACGAGATTTAGTAATCTTGTATTTTTCCTCCGTTCATACAATTCCTGTAGAGAACAAAATTACCGAACTTGTTTGTAATTATTGATCGATATTGGTTACCTTCTGTCGTAAATTTCAAGCAAAAAATGTCACTAGAAAGATCTAAAAATTGTCCGTCAAAAAAATTGGTATGTATGGAGGACTTTTAGAGATTTTTTAGTTTTGCGAAGCGAAATTGGTTGATTTTTGTCGTGATTGACGTTTTTTTTTGTCATCAGGAGGGGGAGGGTGGAGATGCTGTGCTCTAAGTTCTACGTCTCGAATTTTCACCTCGAATTTTTCCCTCGACTGAAGATACAGAATTGACTCCAACAAAATTGATGTTGAAACATGATCTGTTGAAGTTTCAACATTCAGTTGTGGTTGTTTAAATCCGTAGCCTTATGGAGTAGATTGTTTAGGGAATTTTTTAGAGTTAAAAATTATTTATGAACTGTTGTGGAATAGATTTTTAAAGTATTGTTTGTACTGTACAAGATGCAACTGTGATTACAGTAATAGTTTTTATTTGCTGGAATTGTAATACAAAAAATGTTAAAAAGCCTCTGATTGTTAAAAACACTAAGGTTAAGTTTAAACTATTCATTGAAATTCTAACGTGTATAGTATAAATAAATAGATAAAAGTTTACAAGAAAAAAATTTTTAAAAATTATTGTGATTTTGTCAAAAGAGTACTTTTAACAAATAAATTAGACTACTCAAAACAATCAATTGTTTACTATATTTTTTTCCTAAATATATTCGATCAAAAAATATATTAGTTTGTTTGTAGGATGTTATATTATTTGTGCCAATTTTGTAGTATACTTGTTTTTGTATGTAGATTGATTGAGTAGTGTTATTCTTATGTAGAAGATATGTTGCCAATAGTTGATATTCTAGATTTTTTTGTACTTGTTATAAATACCTGTTTATTTAAATAATATTTGTAAATAATTCATTGGGAATAAAAGATATTTTACCGAGACTTGTATTTTTCATACTCCATAGGCCTAATTTAGGTCTACATATTTCATTTTTTTTTGTGCAATTCCCTTTTTGTGGTTAAGGTCATATTCCCTGGGTGCAAAATTTGGAAGCACAAAACTAATAAAAAAGTGTTTTCAAATTTTAAGAAACATTGCTTATTATAATTTGTTCGCAAGTATATGGGGCAGTTTGTTAACACTTTTCACTCATGCTTGCTGAGTTTTCACTCTATCCTTTGTCATTTTTATCTTGAGCCAAATATGTTTGTTAGGCGAGAATTGGTGCTATTGAGTACACCTGTGAACTCGCTTTACGATTAACATGTTCCTACTAGTTTATTATAACTGGGAATAAAGGTTAAACAATTCAACTAAAAGAAATTTCAGCCAAGTTAACTCCAGGCACAAGTCAAGTAATATTGTTGGTAAGTAGTACTGTACTTCATCCTTCAATATATACCCAAAATATTACTGTAAACTGAAAGATGTATTCACCCCCATCAGTAAATACATTTGGATTTGTCATGAACATAATTCAGATCTGAATAAGAGCTATTATGGTTTTTGATTTGCTCAGAATACAGCAATAGTAGTGGTCAATCATGCTACAAACATAAAATTATAATTACAAACAGTACACCGTAAATTACAAAAATACCCCCGCCGCAGCAAACCTGCAGACTTAGCAAATTTCTATTTGCCTGATTGGATTTACACTAAAATGTCAACTTAAAAATATCACATTTATTCCCTATTTAAACAGAATTAGTTTAATGAGTACTTAGGTTTGCTGCAACAGGGAGGGTAAAAAAGTTTTTTTTAAATGTAAAATGTTAAAAGGTACTGTAGTTTAGTAAGAAATTAATGTGTTTTCCAAATTTGATCAAAATATGTTCATAAACGAGCAAACTACAACAGTTGACTTATTCTCCATAAGAATAACATAAGAATTTAAAATTAACATTTTTTTTATAATTTTCTCCGTAACAATTAGGCACATAATAACGCTTCAATATACTAAATTATTTGTTTTTTTGAGCTCTACAAAATGGTTTAGAAAGAAATTGTGAAATTATGCGTTTTTAGGGTCAAAAATGGGAAAAACCTAGTTTTACCCCATAAAACCCCACATAAACCCCCGTTAACGTAGTCCGATCATGCTGGTTTGCGAACTCATTCAAGTTTATCCCGCCTTACACCTTCAAACCAAATTTTACCAAAATCGGACAAAAATTACTCAAGTTATCATGCGGATGGACACATATATATATATATCTGAAAGAATAATATAAAAATATTAAAAATTTGAACGAATGGTGTTTCTGGCCTCTGGGCACATCAAAAATAAAAGTAAATCGGTCCCGGGCCTAGGTCTTACCATGAGAGCTACGGTAATAGCTACTTCCCTATAGGGAAATTCGCTAATACAAAACAAACAAAAAAATATGAAAATGAATCCATTATATAGCACCTTTAAACTTAGTTCATCTACAAATTAAGTTTTATGAATGGCTGTATATTTTAGGAGAAATAAAAATAATACTTGAAACAAAATTTTAGAGGCACATTTTCCCAATAACTTTAAAAAATAGATTAATTTTCAAATTTCCATAATTTATTTCACTTGCCCATAGGAACACTTTCTTTGAAAAATTACAACGTGTAAATATTTGTTGTTGTAATTTTACTTGTAATTTAACCGTGTAAAAACAGACACAAATACAAGAACAAGCATCTGAGATGGCTGCCTTCCAAAAGTACGCTTCTTGGATAATGTTGGTCTGGTGACTTTACATACACTAAACCGACTTCTCCCGCTATCTATTTACTTTCGGTACATTTAATTTTCTCTCAAACTTGGTTGTATTTCTGTCTAACTTTGTCCTCAATAACTTTTCAGCAAAATGTATTCTAGATGAAATTCATTTAGTATCACTGTTTCTCAAAGCCATCCTGGATTCTGGCCAATCTGAAGATAAACGAAAAACGAGGGGAAAATATTTTATACAGCTCTAGTTCCAGGGGTTGACTGGTTCTTAGGGTTATAGTGGAGAACCTCTGCACTGGAGGTCATGGGTTAAAATTCAATCAATCACCAGCAATAGTTTTTACGTAAGTTATAAAGCTGTGTAAGAGGACAAGGAAATAATAAAAGAAAAGTTTTAAATTGAGGAGAAATGTCTGTGTTCTTGAGAACTCCTTCCTCAGAGTCCCACAATAACGAGACATACTTTAAGTCAAAGTCAGCGACCAATAAGATATAAGTAGATCCGATTTACAGTTCAAAGTCTTTTGGTAAACAACTCTGTTGTATTCATGATTTTGTATTCCGTTGTAATTTTTTAAGACTGTTAAAAACCCTATGATTCATTTACAGTTACAATAAAGACTTTTACATAAGATTTTCATAAGTCTTCGCTTGGGCCCTCCCGAGTCGTCAGCACCGCCTCTGAAAGAATGTATTTTCATATCCTCTCTTCAACACGATTTTTATTAAAATTTGAAATTATGTAAAATTAGTGGTGGGAATCACCGAATGAAAATAACCGAATCAATCGGTTATTGATGCTGAATAGACTAATTCGGTTACTTTATCCTGGTTCGGTTAAATTAGTCTTACCGTGCGATTCGGTGATTTAGTTATTTAGTTGATTTAGTTTGTCACATTTCAGGTAACTAAAATTTATTCGGCGATTCGTTCGACTAAAAATCACCGATTGACGCTAAAAGACTAAATGCCATTCAGTTTCCCATAGGATAAAAATTAGTTGTGGTTTGTGATAGTGAATAATGACTAAAATTGATTCGGTGATTCATTCAACTAAAAATAACCGATTGACGCAAAAAATAACTGATTAATTATTCGGTCATGGAAACCATTCGGTTAGCCCATCACTATGTAAAATTACCAATTGTGGTATCACAGCATGGAAATATTTGCTCAGTACATCTGGTTTGGCATCACAGTAAATATGTCCTTGTCATTTTAACAAAGTCTATTCTTGTATTTATTTGATATTCCAACACCTAATCTGATATATAATTTATGTATTTGTGCTTTCCGTTATCCCAATACCGCCAAAAATCTTAAAACAAATATCACAAAAATTTGAAATTCAGCCACCATTTTGAATTTTATTTTTTAATAATTTCCCATGGTTGGATTTTGGATTTTTATAAAAACCAACATTTTCTGGGTTGAATATACCACTTGAATCGCTTGTGAAGTAATTTTGCCCAGGTTTAAGGGTGATTTGTCTTCGTTTGACTGGACTAAAAATAACCATAAATCACAAGGAATTGTGCTACAGTATAATTATTTTAAATTTGCATTACCACACGATCTTATGTATCCAACCAGTCCTTGTCAAGGGTGGGGGAGCTACCAGTGTTCCACACCAGGAGGAGGGTTCAGGAGTACTCCCCAAGAAAAATTGGTTCTTTTTAGTATTTAGAGACTTTTGAAATTCATTTTTAAGGTCTAGGTCTAGAACTGTGTATAAAAACCTCCATTACGTTTGTATAACAAAATTTATGTTTACATTTACGAGAGGGTCCAATGAGGGGGGCTCTAGCCCCTTTAGCCACCAATGGAACCGCCACTGTATCCAACATCACAATACAACCAGCATACACAAGGGTTTATGAATCACACCATAATTTTCTCTAACCTGAATCATGACATGATGTTTGATTTGCGTGCATCCAATAATAGATTCCAACATCGCCACCCACTTATATCAAACGATAACCAGCATAAACAAGAGGAATTCAAAATACTAATTGTAGGCTACATGACGATGATTCTCGTACATCCGATACCACAATCACCTTGGTTATGCAAAATGTACAATAATTAATTATCAGTACATTTTGCATAACCAAGATGATTCTTGTTCATCCCACATCACATTATCAAATATAAACGCACTGTCCAGTACGACGTCGTCGATGTCCAACCAAGTTTTCCTTCATATCAGTGAGTGTGAGCTGGGAGCTGGGAGCTGAGCCAATAGCAACAGCCTGTGGCCGGTGGCCTACTTGCTACATGCAGCTGTGTAAACCTCGTTTCCGTTTTGGTTACCATTTTAACACGAGATTTCAAAATGTGTACTACGACAGAACTGGGCAATGCATCATGGGCGTTTTAGTTGTAACTGATTGGGGGACTCTAGCAAAACTTAATGTAATCATACAGACTATTGTAACATTAAATAAGGGTTTTTATGGTCTTTTATTATTTTTATTGTAACTTTTAAAAGTTCCTTTATAAGTCTTTGCGCAACCTATTATTAATACCAATACACACGGATGTAAAAGCATAAACGGTATGGACCATATACAATTTTTTTAAATACCTCGAGTATATTATCTTTGACTATTTCAGTATCCAATAGTCAATGATATTGACATTGACATTATATACTAATCACCGTAACGGTTGGTTTTGATGGTTCAATTTAAATCTTTGTATTACATGTTCATTATCTTACGAGTGACGTCATTTGTTTATGTTTATGAATTATGATCCATACCATTTCTGCCCTAATATTCGTGGATATTACCGATTGAAATGGAGACATGACTTCTAATACGCAAAGGACTTTTTAATCGGGAATAAAAATCAACCTACCCAGGCTATAGAGGGTTGGTAATATTTTAATTTATGGATATAAAACTAGACACCCATTTCCATTTTAAAGACATCCTGGTGGAAAATTGACGTCTGAGGCGTTTGGGCAAAAATCGGGAAAGTGTTGAAAAATATTTGCATACAGTAGTTTATTTGTGCCATCAACGGAGCCATTCTATAAATAAAATTTGAGTTTATAAATACAACATGCTTTCAAGTAATTAATTTCGTCAATGCCAACGTTTTCCTACGGCGATACACCTCTACACCTCCATCACACACTTCACCGGTCAAAGCACTTCAAAAGCACGCAAAAATAACCCCATTGACATCACTGGAGGCATCGCGGTGGAAAATTGACATAGGACCACAATGGGGCAATTAGGGGGCGGTAGGGAAATTTGCTGACGGGAGAGTGTGGGTTGGCAACCCTACAGTGGGAGGCGGGAGTCAGTCCGGGCGCTGAGGAGCTCAACAAGTGTTACAGTGGATCAGCGTTTCAGCGTTCAGCGCGTTGTGTGAGGTCAATAGTGTTAGCAGAGTTGAGTTGAGCTGTGAGTGTAGTGACAGTAGTGTGATGTGATAGTGTGAGCTAATGGGGCGACCCTAGGACCATGGGCTGCGGCCAGAGTCAGATAGGAATCATCTATCCCAGGAAATCGAAAAACAAGGAGGGAACCAAGATAAATGGTAAGTGACAGATTAGTTGTGACGCCGACACTCAGTGTTCTAATGAGAAGATATGAGTAATGATTGTAAAATGACAGTTTCTGTTACTGAGTAATCAGCTGATTTTTACCCAGAACCATTTGTTAAAATAACCAATGACTATTAAATCTCTATTACATTGTTGATAGCTACATTGTTAGATTTCCCCTTATTTTCGACGGCGAGACATTTTTATGCGAGAAAAAAATGTACAGTGTGTACTAAAATAACACTTTTATGGAAAGCGGCCCAAAACTCAAATGTGTTGTGTGTCGAGAATCTAAGACGCCCCTTGAATAATATATATTCATATTTACCCCTCCCTAATACATACCGGTACATTTATAACATTTATTTACATTTATCATTTTATTACATTTATATTTATTTATTGTAAGTGAACGTTGTTCAATTTCTCATGTAGGTATCAGATGATAGGTAAAATACCCATTTTACTGTAGACAAACTGCACAGGTGACAGACCTACTCCTTTGATTTTAATTTATTCAGCATCTAAAATTAGTTATTTAATCTTTAATCATGGATATAGCTAGTCACTCAATTCCTATTTTAACGTCACATTGACTTTAAATAATGCAAGTTGAATTATCCTATTGCAAAATGCGAAGATTTGTTTACAGTACGCGTGTTTGGCGTGCTAATTTCGACCACGTTCCTTTTTAGGGCTGTTTTTACAATATCTGCTTAACTTCCTGGTTACAATACCGTACGTAAAGCAATAGTTTATAATTAGACATTATTTTCGATTATTTGGTTGACATAATTTTAGTTTGTTGTTGTTTAGTTAGTGGTTATTTAGTTTGTACAGTAAAAAGTTGTTTGGCTGTTTACTTTGCAGTAGTTGTTTAGTTTTAGTTGGTTGACATTTTTTCACCAATTGCTAACACTGGGTAAGCAACAAGAAATAAGTCGTAAACAACAAGAAATAAGTCGTTAAAAAAACGGCGCCTAAAGATGATAAGGAGGACGAATGTTCAACCAATAGTTGGACCCAGTTTCCGAATGAAAACCAAAGCCAAAGAAACATCTTAGACAGTAACAGACTAGCCATTGCATTTCCTTCCTGCTTTCATATTTAGGGTAAAATACGTACACAAATTACGTCGATGTCTTTGAAAGTTATTAAAAGTAATTAATGTTAAGTGAACAGATTGAAATAGTTCGCTTGGAACTAACTACAGTATCAAATCCAACCATCAAAGTCAGCCCTAGTTGTGATAAGGGTTTGTAGCCTAACGGTGTACTACACCAATTATTAGCGTTATCACTACTATGCTGCGACCTTGTTTTGTGATAACTGGCAACTCACAAACTTGTGTCGATCATTCTCGCTGTCTAATGTGTGACTAAGACATGTCAAGGTTTTACGAAGAACATCTCAACATCGATTAGGATAATATTTAGGAGCTTGTTCATCTACCGCCCAGAAAACCAAAGTTATAGAAAACTTTCAGAACAACAAGAATAGTTGTTGTGAGGGGGTTTACTTTAGCGACACAAAATGTGTATCCTCTTCATAAATATGCACTATCCATTATGGGTGTCCATTTGTCTTTTCCGGGTGCTGGGGTGTCTAGGGGCTATTTCGTAGCCCCCAGACACCCCAGTAAAATACGAAAACCCCCCATAAAAGAGGGGGGATCCGGAAAATTTTTTAAATTTAGGTACACATTTGTCGATTTTACACATTTTTGTATCAACAATTTGTATATACAATATGTCAATACATTTTTTAAAAGTTTTTACAATTTTAAAACATATTGCTGTGGTACTCCAAGTGTTACTTGGCCTCCTCAACACAACGCCTCAATTTCATCTCTTGCCTCTTCCTTCCACTTCCCAGACTCCTTTTCCACTTGGTCCCACCATTTGTGGTTGACGTGGGGTCTTCGAACTGGCAACGTTGCAAAGTGGTGTTGTAACAGCTGTTTTGTTTGGAAGCAGCTAATGCTAATGGTATTTAGTGTATTTACGAAAGCTTGGTTACTGAACTATGACAATATTGACTCCGCGTAAAAATGTACAGATATAGATTTTAATTCATATTTGTTTCGGTTTTCAAATCTGTATGTTTTATTTTAAATATTTTAATAAATTTATGTTCATAAATTTAAATTTAAATCAATGAAGTGCGAATTGATGAGCTGATGTCACCTGTCTGCCATGTTATCTTATGGGACGTCCGTCACTGAACAACACCACTTGCGATGTTGCCAATTCTACCAGGCCGCGGCCTGTAGTTAAAGGCGGCCGTGGCTTTACCCCACTTGCTTGAAATGCACTCGCTAAAGGAGAAGATGAATAATTTCATTGCAGCATCTCTTTGGGGCTGCCCAAATTATAATTATTTCAGAAAAACACTCCTTTAAGAAACATTTAGAAAGAATGGCAACAACCTACAAGAAGCCCTAAAATCTGGAAATAATCGCATTTACAAGGAAATAAACAATTATTTGAAGGAAATAGGAAAAGCAATTTAAAAGAACAATGAAACACAAACACAGTTAGAATCACATTTATGTTGTCCACTCTTGGGTTTCTTAATCCGTGGCCCTGTTCCCCTCTTCTGCTTCTGGGTAGTTAGGTATGCCTGATGGGCCAATGGCAAAGAAGATAACCTATTTCTGCCATCCTTAAGAATCCCTTGAACCTTTAGATCATCCTATCTTTAAAAACATAATTAGGCACATTAACAAAAACAATGACAAAATATCAACATAAATCATTGATTGTGCACATTCATGTCCAATAACAATTTGTAAACTAACAAATAACCTTAATTGCAGGATGAATAATTGGAAGCAACCACAACTCAGTGTACATCGAGGCTGCCTATTAAACCGAAGCCTGCTAAGCAAACTAGAGGAAAAAAAAAACAACTTTGTTTATTTACATCGGTGACTTGGTGTGTTTTTGTACGTTTATCGTCGTTTTTAGTGGTAAAAGTAAAAATCAAATCACGTAAAAATGGACAGTAGTGATATACGTAATGCACTAAAAGAAGATAGGCCTATAAGTGAAAGTGATGTTGAAGGACTGGTTGATGTTGATGATCCGGAAGAAGTAGGCAGTGACATTGATGTGAATTATCCTTCAGATTCTGAGCTATCTTTGCTAGACTTTTCGTCAGGGAGTGGTGAAGAGGAGTATATTGTGCCCGATTTTAACTTTTTAGAGACGTCAGATACTGACGAAAATCTTGAAACAGAAAATGAACAACAAGACCCTAATGCAGGTAGGCCTAGGCTAATACCGGTACAGCAAAACATAGAACCTTGGATTAGGGTATATCCCCCCGAACCTCCGAAAGATGTCAGACCTCAGTTTCAAGTTAGGGCTACAGGACCCAAAGATTTACCTCCCAGAAATTCTTCCCCTATCAATTATTTGAACCTATTTTTGACAGCTGCCTTTTGGAATATCATTACTAAAGAGACAAATGCCTATGCTCAAACAGTAGATGAAAATAGAGATCATTTGAGTCCACAATCTAGGTTCAAAAAATGGTCCAATGTTTCCATTCAGGAAATGAAAAAGTTTTTTGCCATTCTAATCAATATGGGAATGACTGTTAGGAAAAACATCAAATCATATTGGGACACTAGAAAAACAGAACATATAGCATTTTATTCAAACACCATGGCGATAAATAGGTTTTTACTCATAAGCAGCTTCTTGCGTTTGACATCGGCCCGCGCTGTTGTGAGGGGTCAGCCTGGACATGACCATTGGATAAAAGTAAGGTGGTTGTTAGATCATCTGAATTCATGTTTCAAAAAACACTTTGTACCAAAACAGGAACTCTCCATCAACGAAAGTGTAGTAGGAACAAAGAACCAATGCATATTCATTCAATATAGGCCTATGCCGAATAAGAAACACAAACAATACAGAATTAAAAAGTTCGAACTTTGCGATAGTGCAACCAATTATGTTATGCACATAGAACTATGTGGAACTGATTACCTTGCTGAAGCTAATCTTGATAAAGAATTATTTACTGAGAGGGTAGTAAAGAACTTGATTGAAAAATCTTCATTGTTTGACAAAGGATATCATGTATTTGTGACAGACAATTTTTATACACAAATTCCATTGGCCGAAAACCTTCTTGAACGACAAACATTCATCACCGGAACCATAAACAAAAAGTCAAAATTTTTATCAAAAGGAATTAAAAATTACAACTTAGGAGAAAGGGAAACAGTATACTTTAGAAAGGGAAATCTGTTATTGGTTGGTTACCGTCAGAAACTGAGTAGGAAAATAGTGTATTTGATATCAACAGCATACCATGCAGAAGATCAAATTGTTACAAGTAAAAAGGGACTGAGAGGCATGAAACCGGTTTTGATTCACCATTACAACCAGTTTATGGGTGGTGTAGATGTAAACGATAAATCTGTGTACCATATGTTTTGCAACCGCACCACTTCCAAGTACTGGAAGAAGCTGTTCTTCAATTTTATTGATATTGCGCTCGTAAATGCTTACATTCTATACAAAGAGAACACTGACAAACCTGTATCAAGAAGAGATTTCCACATATCTATTGTAGAATCCCTCGTAGGCGAAGCAACCTGCGATGCCTTACCTGGACCAGTTCCTGGACCCCAGGGGGATTGCGGTGACCACCGACTAGAAAAACTGCATCAAGGAAAACTAAGATTGTGTATCGTTTGTGGTCACACCAAAACCAGAGGCAGAGGCAGGTCTTCATATTGGTGCCCCGGATGTAATGTGGGTGTTCACAAAGAGTGCTTCCACAAAATGCAGCACTTTTGGAGGCATAACAGTGGCAGAAAAAGGGCCAGAGTGACCCTAGACCAAAGTAGCGGAGAGGACTCTGATTAGGCCCATGTGTTAATTCTTCTGTACATAATATTTCTTTTCATAAGTGTTATTTTTTATTTACTAGTGTTGAAAACTATTGACAGCAACAACTTTGCAAGTTTTTTGTCTGACTTTTGTGACTTTATGTAAATATATTTTGGATACTTTGTAATTTATCAAGTTCAGCAAACTTCTTCAAGTTCTTCGAATTCTTCAAGTTCGGCACAGGATTCTGGCCCCATAATCAAGGTAAAACCATGCTGTATTTTTCTCATTTACTAGTAGGCTGATTTTGTACTAACTGTAAATAAAATTTCATACAACATGAAATACTCTGGTTGGTATATGTGTTTTTATGAAAGGTGTTGAGTCATTGGGCGATTTCGGTATTTTCTTTCAAACGCTCAAAACATGTTTTTCACTCATAACTTATTTATTTGATAACTTACCTCACTATATGATTATATATTTGTAATCCTCATTAAATTTAGAACAAAGTGGCTATTTTCAAATATTTATAGGCCTATAATTTATACAATTTCATTGAGCGCAAACTTATTTTTTTTTTTCAATTTTTCCAAAATAATTTTTTTTTACCTAAAAAATTTTTTTGAAACAAATATTCCATATGTTTTATGTATGATATTGAAGCCCATGATTTTCCAAACAAAATGGTATATAGAACATTAGAATTAACATTGTTTTAAGCTTCTCAGATCCGTTTTAATAAAACCTTGCAAATGCGCCAAAAATAGGTGGACATTAAGGCCTAAACTATGGACACTCGGAGGGCTATAAAACAGTATAATAAACAGTGTTTTTAAGCTTCTCAGATCCGTTTTAATAAAACCTTGCAAATTCGCAATAAATAGGCAAACATTAAGGCCTATACTATGGACACATGGAGGGTTAAAAAATTATAAAATTGAACTTGAGGCATTTATAATTTTATTTTATAAACAGAACTACAGCGCTGTTTACGGAGGAATTTTGAACTAAACTATGATGTCATCGATGCCTCATTCATACCTCCCCTAAATCAGACCCGAAAGATCATCTCTATCCTTATCGATTCTGATTCCTTTTCTTCATAACAATCACAACACAAACTCAACAAATTCAAAACAATTTAATTTCAATAATTTTGTGACTGAAATTTAGTTTAATTTCTCTTAAATATACTGTATTCCGAAATTCTGGTATCGAATTGTAATTACCGTAAGTTGATTGTTCTCAAAAACGCTCACAAACAATAAACTAGGCCTATAGTTAATCTACCTAATGATTTTTCCACTTTTTCTTTGGGACCTAATTCGTAGCTGATGTATTGATATTGAATTTCTGTAGACCAAGAACTGTAGTTTAAGAAGTTGAATCTATAAATAGGTATTTGTAGAAGAAGTGCTTAAATATATTTGATCTCTCAGGCTTGTGAACCAGCAGCAAATCTAGCTTTAGAAGATGTCAACAAGGCTAAAGATTTACTGCCAGGATACAAGCTCAAGCTGCACTGGAATGATAGTGAGGTGAGGAAATCGGCTAAACTAAGTTAATATAGTACTAGTGGAACCCCGTCGAAATCGACGGTTAATCTTGAGGTTTTATGTAAATTCAGCTAACTGCGTTGGATAGAGTGAAGTCATTAAAATCTTAGTTATATGAAGGGAGGATAAGCAATAATAAGTAGGCCTATGACGATTGTGTTCCCTAAAAAACGTGATTAATGAATTTGTTTAACACAATATTTCCTACCTTTCTTTTTATCGGCTTTAGGTTGCCCAAAAGGTTTTTTAGGAGTCTTATAATTGTTTGTTCATGAGTTTGTTTCATACCAAAGCCACTTTCACTATATGGGAGAATGAGTTCATATAATTAGTCTATCATGTTACGGAAAGAGTCAATATTTATTACTAACCACTAATTCCATCTGCTTTTGGAAAATCATTCAGGTTGTATCCGGATTTATCTTAAAAGATGTAAATCTTCATCTTTTTTTTATAAAAATATCTGATTCTCCAGAAAGCAGTAACATTCTTACTTCGATCTCAGCAATTTTAAATCCTTCTCTTGCCACATCGACCCATGTATGTAATCATCCTGTTCTTACTTGATAATTCATTAACTTATGGGGTAGTTTTGCCTTGGCCATATAGATCACATAAAGCTGTGCATGTATTTCGTGGATTGGAATGAACCATAATTGTAGGAAATTTTATCACAAATCTTGAACATTTGCGGAACCAAATCCATAACCTAGTCCAGCATTGGTAACAAATTATGCAAATGCGATGAGATGTGATGACACTGTTGTGTTTCCGAATGTTTTGTATGTAGTGAGGTTAAGATGCGTTGTTCAACCTAGCTACATGTGTACATCAAAGCAAAAACTGTGTACACATTTTTTTTAAATACCTGAATTGACATTAGTTCACCTACTTTACCAAAACCATAGACTCCGTAGTTAGTCTATTCCAAAACTTGAACACAGCTCTCATCCTCAACGTACTCATCTATGACACAATTTTCAACCCGATTATCAAAAACTGTTATACCAATAAATGAATCTCAGGTGTTCTTTCTTGAATTTAAAAATAAATGGTGATTGAAAGTAGGAAAAAAGGGAAGTGCCAACCTTACAATATGTATAAGCTACACACACTTATGCATACTATACACACAATATGGATAAGTCACACTTATTTCATAATTTAAAATTTTCTAAGAGCAATAAAGCATAGATTTTTGAACAAAACATTTCAAACGTATCATAAATTCATCATTTTGTTGAAACTATAAAAAACTTGCCATGCAGTGGAGAATCCATTTAAAATCATAAATAGTAATGTAAACATTTAATTTTGACAGTTTCAGTAGACCTTTGAATACAATTTTAATATTAACAGCTGGTTCATTAAAAGTAGTGTAAAATTATCCATATGGTTGAAATGTAAACAAAATTGCAGAGTGAACTTTAAAGGCCTCTGGGGCAGAGCCCCAAGGAAATTTACATCGTTTCTCTTTTGAGGGCTCACCTACAGACTAATACCTTTCTTTAGACACCCCTACCAAGTTTCTACGCCCAGCCGTGTTCTCAAATTAGCTGTGACAAAAACCTCGTTTTCCTCCATAAGAATAACATGGGATGGGAATTTAAAGGCCACTGGGGCAGAGCCCCGAGGGAATTCTTCATGTTTCTCTTTTGATGGCTCATCTACAGACCAGGACCTTTCTTTAGACACCTCTACCGAGTTTCTACGCCCAGCCGTTCTCTCAAAATAGCTGTTACAAAGAAAAACAGTTTCAAATTAATATATAGATTCCAAATCACCTTAATTATAAAGTTAGTTATAACATTTTTGTAATTGTTATACTTTATACTTTCTTATGAAATGGCGACCATACAATGTAGGTATTTTAAGCCAAGTATGAATGGAGATGAGTGGCGCGATCTTGTAGTCTTGTTAGTGACTAAGGCCGACATTGTTGGAGAAACCATATCCGTCTGGTGACTCCACTCCACCACCCTTTTGAGAATAAAATATGGGCCTAAGCTTAACTCAATAATGTATAAGACAGCTCTATATGCATCCAAATTAGTAATTAAATCTTTGTTATTTAAGTATCATTATAATTGACATACAGTAATGGATTTCAACTTCACAGGCAATGGCTTTCATCCGGGTATATTTCCGCAGAGAACCTGCGATATACTTACCGGATTTAACAAGTTATCAATATTTTCAGTTTTGATTCGGTTCGATATTAATACCGCATTAAATTTAATTTTACCATGAATAAGTTAAAAAGAATAACAAAAACATCAATAAAGTAGGCTAGGCTAGTTGGTTTATTTTATCCTTGGTAAGTTATTAAACTGTGTACGACTAAAAATTGAAGAAACTATAGTAGGCCTAATATTTGTTACTTACTATATTATGGTAAACTTAATTCATTGTTTGTTTTGTTAACATTAATTATAAAATAATTTATATATTTTTTGTTTTAAAAATAACTTAGGTAGGTACTTAGGCTAACTTAGTCTATTAATATATAAAAAAATCATAAGTTTACCTCAATTTGATAAAAAAATATAATAGGCCCTAGGTTCTTTAAAAGCCATCGATCATATTCAACCGAATCAAAATCATTTGATAATATCAATATTTAGGTAAGTTAAAAGCTAAAACCGATAATATCTCACAGGGGTAATTCTGAGCAATTACTTGGTCGACCCCAATTTTTTTCAATACTTTACTATGGTTATCAGGATGTTCTGCCCCGCAAGGTTAAGTTAGGTTAGGTTAGATTACGTTAGGTTGTGAATTAACCTAACCAAACATAACGTTACTGTGGCAACTGGCCTTAGAGATGTATGTGAAACTAAAAAAACATAATTCAGCCCCGGAAAGTTAATATATGTTATATAAAAATAAAAATTACGTCAGTAATCGCCGGGTTCAACGTCCTCATCCCAGTCTGCGGCAACTGGATCAGTGTTCTGTTGTGATGGTTCCCCGTTGTAAACTTCACGGATAGCCCGAAAAAAATGGTGTAGACTCAATTCTATTCCAACTTTTCCTGATCTTCACTTAGAACCGTGAAATTAAGTAACGTGTTATCACACCCGTCACATAGAAAAGGATTATCGGAGGAACCACTAGCCATAGCCATAACGGTACTGTCATAACTGGCCTTCTGCGCATCTCCCGCAAGCCACTGTTATCGCTTGAAATTTGAAAGTTCTTATCGCTCTGCAACCTGTACGATGGCCTTGCGGGGCTTAAATTATATGTTTCTTGTTTTCTAAGAACATCCTGATCACGTAGTGAAGTATAAAAAAATTGGGGTTGACCAAGTAATTGCTCAGAATTACCCTCACAGGTTTTCTGTGAAACTGAAGTCCTTTGCCAAAACAATCCAGTAATCCAATGCTCTATTTCAAGTCAAAATCTAGGATTTGTGTATAATTGACCACTAAAGGATCCCTTAACCCTATATATATCTGTCAATGTTGTATAGAGGATAGGGTCTAATTAATCAATTAAATGTACCTAACACCTCAAATGTCAAATCTTACCAATTAATTGCCATTGCTCTTCTTACGGTAATTGATTTAAGACATTTGACATGATGATGAAAAGTCTGTTTTTCCTTACAGTGTGACCCAGGCCTGGGGGCCTCAGTCATGTACAACTTGTTGTACAACAAACCGCAGAAGCTCATGTTACTGGCCGGCTGCAGCACAACATGCACTACGGTCGCAGAGGCCGCAAAGATGTGGAATCTTGTGGTGGTAAGTATTAGTGACTAATAAAATTAAAAAAAACCTGGATGAAGCGCTTTGAGGCTTTGGCCCATTCCTTATGCATAAAAGTCTGCATACACCGGAGCGGTGGCAGTATCTGCAAGTTTTTTTCATTTCCCCCATCCACCATCACCGCCGCGGCGGTATCGCTGGGGCGTTCACACCAGAGCGATTCCGCACCGCAGTGGTGACAGCAGTCTACAGTAATTTATCGTCCTCATTTATGACTGTGCAGTCAACAAGTGCGGTGTGTTGTTAGTTATAAATTTGTTTTCATCAGATAATGGGGAAGAAATCTTGCTATTGTTTGCTGTAGCTGAGGACAACGATCGCAAAAATAAGGAGTGGGTACATGACATCAACAAAAGGAGATTTGAGCATTGTGAATACCATACATTGATGCCTAAACTTAGAAAAGACAAGAAACCCAAATGCCAGGCTCGTCGCACAGGCTCTTCTGTCACCGCTGGGTGGTGAAATGGAACATGCTGTATCTCAGCGGTACCGTGGTACAGGTGGTAAACCGCACCGCTCGCACCGATCCTGTGTGGCATTTACTTCCATTGTACTAAATAACCGTGCGAATATCGCACCGCTACCGCTCTTCTGTTCCGCTCCGGTGTGTGCACCCCTTAAGATAGCAGAGAGTAAGCACAGTTAATTCTGTGCTTGAGAAACCTACCATAGTCCTGAAGGAGTAGAGTTATATACCAATTTTTTCTGATTAGCGATGGTTCAGTGGAGAGTGGGATCCAGAAGTTGGTTCAGAAATTTGAACATGTACATCATCCCTATATCTTTTTGATTCCAAATCTCCACTTCTTCCTTCACACACCTAAAGAACAAATAAAGTATCTGATACTTCAATATCCCGGTAATGTGTGTAATTATTCTAATTGGGTGACGATTGACTGACCACGACATTTTTCATGAACAAAAGGTCTCTGTTTGATATCGATCATTCCCTATTTACAATATTCACCAAGTACAAAACACCTTAACCAACCCATTGTTTGTTGCAGTTATGCTATGGAGCCAGTTCCCCAGCGTTGTCGGATCGTAACAGGTTCCCGACGCTGTTCAGAACTCACCCGTCGGCCACTGTACACAACCCTACACGCATCAAACTCATGGAGAAGTTTGGATGGTCCAGAGTGGCTATACTGCAACAGGCCGAGGAGGTCTTCATCTCGGTGAGTCTTCTTTTAACTTCTTTTAACTGTCTTCGCCAGTGGCACTCCGAAAATGGTTAAGGGGAACTGGTCAAAATTTCTGATCTTTTTTGTAACAATTTGTGAAAATTAAAATTGGCTAGGATAATAATTTAAGTATGAATTAATGAATTAGGCTAATGAATGAAATAATCAATGTTTATTTTACACAAATTTATTTTTTAGAAAACCAGCAGACATAGGCAAGCGCTGCCTGTGCGTCTGCTGGGTTGCTACCCTATTAAAAAAAAGTAAACAAAATCATATGAATAAACTGAACGTTGCCTAAACGAAACACCTAATCAGACCTCATTTTTTTAAAGTCAACCCCATTAAAATATTATATATATTTTTAAGAGGTTAATGAGATCTTTTAACCTTAAATTGAATTTTCCCTTCCACATGTGCGTGAAGCGTCCAAGCAATGCAAGGGATTTAAGCATATTCTGTCATAAATCTTACAAGCAGTAAGAAACATTCTTTTTAGAATACATTTTTATGTACAATCCAAGAGGAAAATAATTCCAAACAGTTTAACAATGTTTATATTTTCAGACCGTGGAGGACCTGGAAGCCCGTTGTAAGGAGAGTGGTATAGAGATTGTGACTCGTCAGAGTTTTCTGAGTGATCCAACTGACGCAGTCCGCAACCTGAGACGACAAGACGCTCGTATTATCGTGGGGTTGTTCTACGTTGTGGCAGCCAGGCGGGTTCTATGCGAGATGTTCAAGCAACAGCTCTACGGCAAATCTTATGTCTGGTTCTTTATAGGTGAGCATATGTTTAATTTTACAATAGTGCTTAGTTGTTAAAAAAAAGATTTTGATCCCATAATGTGATTGTTTTTTAATAATCCTATCTTAAAAACTAGGTCATCTGTTCATTTGCAAACTTTTAGAAAAACAAACATAGTCTCAAACATCATAGTTTAGCCTGTATGGAAAACCTGGATCAAAAGAGTTGATTATTCAAGAATCAAGAATTTATTTGACCATTCAATAGTTACATGCTATCAGTCTCGTCAAAGATTCTTAGTTCAGTACTGGAGAGTAGTTTATTTTTGTATCTTAATTGTCTTATCTGTGCAAGTAGAATTTTTCAACTTGTATTGTTTGTAAGAGAACAGTCCAAAACCTGGTCTGGTAACCTTAGATCAGATTTGAAGGCGGCCATAACCTCTCGGCTTTTGAAGGCGGCCATAACCACTCGGCTTACCCACACAATTTTTGAAGTAATTGAGTAGTGATGCTTCTAAGCTTAAATTACTACTGACAAACAATGTATGTGTCCTAAAAATGTTCTCTGACCTAAAAACTAGCTTGAGAATAATTAAGTTGAAGTTTTTTTTTTTAACTACAAGAGACTTACACTAAAACAATTCACCCCCTTCTTAGGGATGCTGAGACGTTTGGTCAGCATGGGACACAGGGTTTATGGTGTATTTAGACATGTTGAAAAGAACAATAATGAAATATCAGTACTCTGACCAAAGTAGAGATAATTTTTACTGTTGCTTCGAAAATGAGATGACCACAGTTAATGTGTAGAAACCACCAAATGCCCAGCGATACAGATCTTTTCCCACGGATTAAAACTTCATTTTATTTTGAGATATTTAAATTCACAGGCTGGTACGAGGACAACTGGTTCGAGGTGCAGATGGAGAAAGAACATATAGAGTGTAGCAAGGAGGATATGAGACGAGCAGCCGAGGGTCATATCACCACAGAGGCGCTCATGTGGAACCAGAACAATCAACGGACCATATCCGGCATGGTAGGTCGCCAGCAGAACGTTACCACACCAAAGTGTATACTTCGTTCACAAATTTAGGCGGTTTGAGGGCAAGCGATTCCATCCTCTGCATCTCATCCTAACTTGGAAATAAAAGCTGACAGCTGATAAGCTGGTAAATACCGGGTGCGGCAAAAGTCAGTATACCGCTGCAGGCCGGTGAGCGTCATTGTTTATCTCTCGCGCTATTATTATCTCAGTGTTATTCCTTATCTAATCTGACGTCTAGTCGTGGTTGATTTTGTCTTTGTTTATTCTTTATCGATGAATGTTTGTTTTGTTAGTATGCCACTAAGTGACAGTGAAGTTAAGTTGGTGAGTGTAGTGCTTGTATTATTAACTTCTATTATTGGTGTTTTTAATCATGAATCGTAAACTAACTTTAGAGCAACGAGTTTTTCTTTTAAAAATTGGTGGAAATTCGATCGTGATTATACGGATGTTAGATGTGTTTTTAGAGTTGGAAAACAGTCCCACTTTTGAACAGTTGCGTCGTCGTTCGATTATTTGCCAGCAAGACGGAGCACCTCCACACTATGGAATAAATGTTCGAGCATTTTTAAATGATAACTTCGATGAATGAATAGGACGTAGAGGAACTATTGAGTGGCCTGCTAGGTCCCCAGACCTAACTCCGTGTGATTTCAGTATGTGGGGTTTGTTAAAAGAACATGTGTTTTCGGAGAAACCTCAATGTTTAGAACATTTAAAAGAATTAATAACAAAACATTTTGATGTTTTATTCACACCACAACTATGCAACAAAATCTGTAAGTCAGTGTTGAAAAGGTGCTACAAGTGTATAGACAATGATGGTGGTCACTTTGAGCAGCTTCTCTAACAGGTATATTAAAATTATACTTTTATA
This sequence comes from Macrosteles quadrilineatus, assembly GCF_028750875.1. NCBI lineage: Eukaryota > Metazoa > Arthropoda > Insecta > Hemiptera > Cicadellidae > Macrosteles > Macrosteles quadrilineatus. The sequence continues at coordinate 18,509,033 of NW_026542597.1, read as the reverse complement.
GTTATGTTTAATGCTAGCTACAGTTTAACTGCTTTTTCGGTATACTGACTTTTGCCGCACCCTGTATATTAAGCTAAAAAAAGTGGAAACCCTGCAAACCTTCCCCTTAAACCACCTAAATTTTGTGAATGGACTATAGGCTACCATTGACGATTGATACCATTGACTTTTAGATACTAAAATAGACATCTCATCTATATGGACCAGCTGTGGATGGTTTTTATTAAACAATAACATAGCTGAATTAGCCACTCATAGAGTATGCTATGTGCAACAGTCCACTATTCTATTCGCTCTTATTTTTCTTACTTGATGTTCGACATGCTATAGTTTAGAATAAGCTATAACTAAGTAAATTTAGATTCTAAAAATTTCTACAGCTACAATATGGGACAGGAACGTCTACTTTTATTCATAATTTAACATTTGTTCCAGACCTCGGAAGATTTCAGAGTGCGCTTGAATGATGTTCTGCGGAAGGGAGGATATGATATTGACAACCTAAGGTATCCAGAGGGATATCAAGAAGCCCCCTTGGCTTACGACGCTGTGTGGTCAGTAGCGTTAGGTAAGTTTGTGCGTTGACCATGAATACTGCTTGTCATCCTATTGTAAAATTGTCATAACAGATGATTGCTGAATGAAAACATTCAGAATTTCTTGTATTTGTGACTTTACATGATCAGAAATCAGGAATCAAATCATATCAAATAATCATATGATCATATCAAATTATCTTGCATTTTTTTCCAGTGGTTATTCAATCACTGATAGAAGAAAAAGTTCTCTTCTCGACCATCAAGACCTTCTATATTCTCAAATAAATTTGAATCTCCACATACATACATTTACATACATTCTGCCACTGTGATTAGATTTTTCTATGAGCTTTTTAAGGGTGTTTTAAGGCTAAGTTACCTGGTTAGTAATCTAATTGCTTAGTGGAATTTACCCCTTCAATAGACCAAACATTTAGAAAATTATAACTCTTTAGAATAATTATTTTAATTTAGATTTTGTGTTTCATGAGGTTGTTACATTTCAGCTTTTAATAAAACAATGCAGAGATTGAGCAGAGTTGGGAAAACTCTGAAGAACTTTACGTACACTGATAAAGAGACTGCTGATGACATTTATTCTGCCATCAACTCAACTCAATTCCTTGGCGTATCTGTGAGTATTTATTTGATATATCGTATATAACAGATTCAATAAATTTGTAATGTAAGACCCAATTTCAAGATTTGAATCATTGATGTTTTTATTTTTTTGTTACCTTGATCCTGATGTTAGTTCTTATGTCTTTGAGCATTTTAAAGTGGTATCGGTAGCAACATCTTCTGGGTAATTGATAATATTGCTCTCCTTATGCAACGTAATGTACATATTTAATATTGGGGTAGTGTGTGTGTGTGATTCATCGTTTCACGGCTATTGCAAAGAGGTTTAATTTATGGAGTTGATTTTATTGATGTCCACCATCAACTATGTTTGCTATCAAGTAGGTTAATTAATTGTTAGTTTGAATTAGAGTTGATCTAGAGCTAAATATTTATGACTTTTCAGGATAAAAAAGTCTTCTGCTATTCGGTTAGAATTCTTTATAGGTATGTCAGAATTTTAAAAGTTATCTGACAATGGCTCCCGGCATCTGCCGATTGCTCCCAAAGTCTACCTATCACACCTGACTTCAACCGGTTGCACCTGATCTTGAATGATCGCTCTATACATCTGCCGATCACTCCTGATGACAACTGATTGAATACGACAACGATAAATGGAAACGAGAGACGTGCATAGATTTGGCTACTGTACTCTCAATTCCTTCTGACTTTTGACTAGAGCAATTAACATTTTTTTAATCATCCAAAGCTAGCCCCCCTGCACATATCTTCTGATCAGAAGGCTTTGATAGTAGAGTCAAAACACATTTACAGCAATGATAATTCAATTTTTTTACAGGGTTACGTGGCCTTCAGTTCCCAAGGTGACAGAATTGCTCTTACCCAGATAGAGCAAGTGATCAACGGAACTTACGTCAAGCTTGGCTACTACGACACTCAGGCAGACAATCTCACCTGGTTCAACCGAGAAAAGTGGAAAGGTCAGTGAGTTTAGTCCGACCAGCTGAACACTAAATATTACCTTTGAAAGATTGAGGTGTAATAATTTTACTAGTTTTTTGTTGAAAATGTAGATGCCAAATCGATAATGTGATAATTATGAGGAAATAGCGGGTGGTTCCAAGAAGTAATGCTTTAAAGTTAGTTTGGTCAAAAACATGACTTGTAGAGTAATAAAAACAATTGAATACTTATAAACTTCAATCTTAATAGAATGCATAATTACTAAAATTCAGGAGCAACTGAGAATTTTTGTAGCAATTTCAAATTCTTCTACTTAAAACAAGATGAACAGGATACTAGCAGATTTATTCTCTCTGACAACTTTTGGCAGCACTTGTGACTTTGTTGAAAAACAGAACACACAACTAAATTGTCTTCGCTATTTCCAGAATCACCAGTTACCAATATCTCTCACCGTAAACATACATCAGCTATTTGTTGTTTACTGTAGAATAAAGTACTATCAGTATAGTACTTACACTACAGTACTACTGTACTATACTATACTGCACAGTACAGTTACTGTGCTATTGAACATCTCTAACAAATACCTTATGTTGCAAAATCTAAATACAGCCGAGATAAATTTCTGGTAATTCCACTTAGCTAGGTCATCAGTAAGCTTTGCATTAGTCAAATCCTGATGTATCAGAAGAGAAGAGTGATAACAAATTGTTGATTTTAAATTATTAAAGTTATCTTTTTGCTTACCTGTTGCTGCATTTACTTAGAAACATAGATCATTCTAATCAATGACATACTGTACTTGTACACACAGAAATTGAACACAACCCCAAATATTGTATGGTTTTATTGTTGTCATGATTGTCGCTTATGACTATGTCCTATGTTGTATATGGCTACTTTTGCAGGTGGGAAGGTTCCCCAGGATAGAACAATAGTCAGGAGGGTCCTCAGAACCATATCGGTACCACTGTTTATCTGTATGTGGGCAATCTCTAGCATCGGAATTGTTGCTGCGATATGCCTCATCATCTTCAACATCTGCTATAGACATCGCAGGTGTGTTTGGTATAGTCAGCTGATTCATATTTTATCCCTAGAATATAGGCTAGGCATATTAGGAATATAAGTGACAGTTAGCGGAAAGTTTAGGTACAGTCCTAATCATCACTTTTCTTTATGTTTTTTGGGTCGCTGAACACGAATATGAGGTTTGCTGACAGATATTTTGCCCGGAACATTGGTTATTTTGTGAAAAACCTTAAAATTTGGGCACTTTTTTTTGTTTTTTCGGGAAAATCTCGTTAAGTATGGGTTTTTGAGAAAATCCTACTTTGTAAAATTAAAGATGACAAAATTTACTACAAGTTTCCTATATAATGTTTGTTTCTACGACGAACCGTTTCGCCACTAGAGCACACTAAAATAGGCCAGAAGTACAACAAATTAAAAACATTGCTAAATGCTACCGTGTTAAATTACGTTTCCATGGAAACAACCCATGTTACGATAATTTTAACCATTTATTCATGATAACAAACTGAAACACACTTAAAATACCCCCGCCGCAGCAAACCTGCAGACTAAGCGAATTTCTATTTCCCTGATTCGATTTACACTAAAATGTCTCCTTAAAATATCACATTTATTCCCTATTTAAATAAAAGTTTAATGAGTGTTTAATGAGGTTTGCTGCAACAGGGAGGGTAAAAAGGTGTTTTTTGTAAAATGTAATAATTTAGTATGAAATGAATGCATTTTCCAAATTTGATCAAAATTTGTTCATAAACAAGCAAACTACAACAGTCTACTTAGTCTCCATAAGAATAAAATGGTCATTTTAAATTTACAGATTTTTGGAATTTTCTCCGTAACCATTAGGAGCATAACAACGCTTTAATATACTAAACTATTGGTTTTTTTAAGCTCTACAAAATGGTATGAAAAGAAATCGCTAAATTTTAAGATTATAGGGTAAAAAATAGGAAAAACCAATTTTTACTCCATAAATCCCTGTTCCCATAGTACGATCATGCTGGGCAAAACCAAAAATGATAATAAACCCTAACCGTTTTGCAAAGGTTTTACATTGGGTTTCCATGGAAACAACCCATGTTACGATAATTTGAACTATTTATTCATGATAATGAACTGAAACACACTTGATAAATCTATGCCAAGATGTATGACTGACTGCTGGAACATTTCCCGTTCCCACAAAACCCCCATTTATTTTCTCAGCACAGGGATGTTGCTGGCCACAGGGTTGACTGCTATAGTGATTGAGAAAAAAGGATGAAATAAATTAGAAGAGTTGTAGATAACTTTTAACTTTGGTAACATCAAATTCAGGCGAGTAGACCGTGTCCAGCCACTTGCCATAGTAAATAACGCGATGAAAGTAGAGAATTCTTACCCGTAAACCACAACACATTGTTTCAACCTATCAGCATCGCTAAGAATTCTGATGAAGAACTAAAACACTTCTTGTCCTACGAAATGGGTCCAGACTCTTTCTCGTTGTTTGTTAATAATATTTTGCACAAAGAACCAAATCAAATCTTTAAAAGCCTAAAGCCCCTGTCCCCATTGAAATCAAGCACTTCCATGGTCAAGTGCAGTATGTTATTGATGGTGGGTTCCTACTACACAAAAGTTATGGCCAGAGCATCAACCTTTCAACCATAAAAAAACCAAGCATCAACCAAGAAAAACTTAATTGACAACATACTCACCACTCCTTGTCTTGCTATAAAGAAGAAAACTGTAGTAGGGAAAGCCGAGAATATTCAAAGATAAACTTGGTCCTCAGTTTCTTACCCTTGAGGAAGCCTTAGAAGCGAATGAGGATGTGGAAGAAGATGTTTTTTCTCTCATCTTGGGCCAATAAACAAAATGGATGGAATGCCAAACTTCAACCAAGTGACCAAAAACACCATCCGTTCAAATTCATATATGTGTCCGTTAGGGCGAAAACTCGAGCAAAAATCATCCGATTATGATGAAAATTGGGACAAACGTGTACCTACTACTACTGTCTATTCGAACGAGTTCGCGAACCAGCATGATCGGACTATATGGGAACAGGGATTTATGGGGTAAAAATTGGGTTTTCCTATTTTTGACCCTATAAACTTAAAATTTAGCGATTTCTTTTCATACCATTTTGTAGAGCTTAAAAAAACCAATAGTTTATTATATTAAAGCGTTGTTATGCTCCTAATGGTTACGGAGAAAATTCCAAAAATCTGTAAATTTAAAATGACCATTTTATTCTTATGGAGACTAAGTAGACTGTTGTAGTTTGCTTGTTTATGAACAAATTTTGATCAAATTTGGAAAATGCATTCATTTCATACTAAATTATTACATTTTACAAAAAAACACCTTTTTACCCTCCCTGTTGCAGCAAACCTAAGTACTCGTTAAACTTTTATTTAAATAGGGAATAAATGTGATATTTCTAAGGAGACATTTTAGTGTAAATCCAATCAGGGAAATGGAAATTCGCTTAGTCTGCAGGTTTGCTGCGGCGGGGGTATTTTTAAGTGTGTTTCAGTTTGTTATCATGAATAAATGGTTAAAATTATCGTAACATGGGTTGTTTCCATGGAAACGTAATGTAAAACGGCAGCATTTAGCAATGTTTTTAATTTGTTGTACTTCTGGCCTTTTTTAGTGTGCTCTAGTGGCGAAAAGGTTCGTCGTAGAAACAAACATTATATAGGAAACTTGTAGTAAATTTTGTCATCTTTAATTTTACAAAGTAGGATTTTCTCAAAAACCCATACTTACCGAGATTTGCCCGAAAAACCAAAATTTAGGACTGTACAAAGGATGTGTAGGATTAGGACTGTACCTAAACTTTCTGCTAACTTTCCTAATATGCCTAGACTAATACTGATATTATGACACAGGGGCAAAGGTGCTGGACCTTCATTGCTATCTCCCAAAATCAGGAAATACTAGCTTACAAATCCAAAGCAAAACAATGTTGTTAGCTAGAGTCCTGATGCTTTAAAACAACCATTGAGCTGGGAAAACACTATGTTGATTCTAAGTCACAATAAATCCCAATGACACTAAACCGTTTATTCAGCAATACTGAAGTGCATATTAGCTGATAATGAAGTAGAGTAAGCGAGCTGCCAACATTTGAGCTTGATTTGTCCCTTCACAGTGAACCACTGTAGTTTTAATTTGCGTTAAAAAAAACCTCCTATAGTTGTAAACAGGTAAAACAAACCTCTAAAAATGTTATGGTTTCCAAATCAAATGGAAACCCTACCATAGACCTCATTGAAATGTCTTCATCAAGTATTTGTCGTCTTCTGTTCACAGGGTGATCCAATCTTCCCATCCTGTTTGCAACACCATCATGCTTGTGGGAGTCATAATCTGTCTCTCGTCCGTGTTCTTGCTTGGACTTGACGGCCATTTTGTCTCTCCACTGGTCTACCCTCTCGTCTGCCAGGCTCGCGTATGGTTCCTCTCGCTTGGATTCACTCTCGCGTATGGAGCCATGTTCAGCAAGGTGTGGCGAGTGCATCGTCTCACTACCAAGGCGAAGTCCGACACTCTGGTAAGCATGTTTGACTTTTGGAATTTTTATTAGAAGTGTTTGGATGGGAAACAAACGTATTCCTTACTGTGTTGAATATTTTTGCAATGAGATGAGAACGAGAGTTAGTAGAGAAAATCTAATTAATGTGATTAATGAGATTAAATGAGAAATATAAATATTGTGGGACTGTTAATTAAGAGTTGCTCATATAGCCTAAGTAGAAAAAATTCACTGTCTAAGACAGCACACCTTTTTTTGTTCCTTAAAGGCGGGGACACACTTGTCATACACCCTTCCGATCCGACTCCGATCATACTGTGGTACGACTGTCGGAGAGGGGAATGGTACTTAACATTGAACGCGGTTGTTTACACCTCTCCGACACGCGTCACGTCATACTTCGATCCTACTCCGATTTTGACTCCGATCACGCACCGACACTGCAGTCTATTCGTTTGTCGGATGCAGGATGGGTTGTTTCTGAAAAATAACCTTTATTCTTAAGGTTTAGGAACAATGGTTTAAGATAAATATATGCCGATGCTTGATTTGAAATCTGTGCGTGCATACCTTCAATTTGAGACCTCAATCATGAAAATCGGACGGGTAGAAGAGCTAAACAAACTTGAGAGAGAAAAACCTATAATATAATGGGCACTTCTGCTTTCCTTCCATGCAGAATGGACCCAAATTCTCCGTTTTCCACTGCCCTCCAGAGATGTCTGACTTTCTTCCTCTTCATCTAGACAAACCGCCACCATGGCTAAATCCTGAATACCAAAGTTTTTGAACATAGGTACAGTATTTATCACCTTCTGCACGTGGTTTACGTTTACGAATCAGACTGGCGAGTGTTGATCTACCCGGTGGAGGAAATCGGAGATGGGTCGCCAGTTCGGAAGCGTGTATGACATGTGTGTTCACCCCCTCCGATCCCGCACCGATCCTTCTGGAATCCCGCAAATCGGATCGTAGTAGGATCGGTAGGGTGTATGACAAGTGTGTCCCCGCCTTAAATGTGAACAGCTGTTTCACTTTCAGCCCTATATATCAATGAGGTTAAAACACGATAAATATTTTTTTATCTCAAGTTGTACGTTAGATGATGCCCCTGAAATGTAGGGGCGTTCCAGTTATTTACTTCTATGGAATAAAATTATTGCTGTTGTAGATGGTGAAAAATATTAAATTCCATAAATACATTTTCATCCAAGAATGATTTTTTTCAGTAGCAAAGCTTAAAACTCCATTGTAACTTTGAACAATGTCAGTTTAGGATAGTTGAATTAATTTGCACAAAAGATAGATGCAAACAAAAGTTAATTTGGTTATTAATTTAATTTTTATAACTTTTTGGTAGCAGGACATACAATTTTTATTAGATTTACCTTTGTTGTTGTTGCCTGAGCTCTTGGTGGTTAGATGTTTGTGTCTCCCTGTACACTTAGCTGCCTTATGTAACATTTTCAACTTTTTGGAAATGGGATAGAAAAATATATTCAATTTTTGTGGAAGATGGTGGTTAAATTGTGGCAACTAACGTTACTGACAAAGTGACTAATATTAATATTACTACTATAACATTATAGAATATCTTATAGCATGAAAAAAGCAATCCTGAAATTACTCATGTGGTTTTAGGCTTTGAACAAATCTCTCTCAAAAATTATAAGTAGAAACGGAAAACTGAAGTTTGTGGTGAGTGAGTGTAAAAAGCATTTTTTTTCAATCTACAAATCACATTGTATCAATTTTTTTGATGAACCGCTTGGCTGGAATACTTGAGATATTACACAATGTATATAACACACATAGGTAAGAAATATGCTTTAGAGGTGTTAGTTTTTACTTTATTCATATAAAAACTGAAAGTGCATGGTTTATTGGTTTATGAAAAAAAAACTTAATATTTTATTCAGGATAAGCTGTTTTCCATTTTTTTCACCAACACTTTCAGCCTTCACTGCTAATGAAATAAGTTACACATTTCGTTCACATTCACATTTTTTAAGCAAATTGTATGAGTATATTTTTAGTATTTACATTTTAAAGTTTAAGCTGCCTTGATTGAATTCCCGATAGCACAATATGTAAACATTATTAAGATATTTGAATTAACATTTAATGTTTTGCCTTTTTCGTAAGGATTAAAAATACACTTAAAATATTATTATAACTAAATAATACTCATATTAAGAAAGAATATCTAGGGCTAACTCATTACCTCTTTTGTTTTTATTGACAGTTGTGAAATAAAATATTCTGAAGATGATATAAATATTCTCTTAACGTGTTTCTCTCTTTACCATCCATACACAATTCTTTATAACCTGGGATTTTGTTGAAATCAGTTTTTAAAACCTTAATTTCATAGAATGAAGTAGAAAGTAATGAAAAGTGGGCTGACATAGCTCAGTATATTAACCAATACTCAAATACTTTATTTAAAACATCAAACATCCCTGTAACCAACTACAGTAGACCCCCTCTTAACCGACCCTAATGGGACCGGACCTAGGTCGGATGACTCAAAAGGTCGGTTAAAACAGGCAATCCCTTAAATCATAACATAATGAAGTGCTATACATTTAGAATTATATAATCATTATTTTGAAGTCATACTTGCATTATTTATAAAATAAACTACTCTTTATCTCCTTTTTTTCGTCTTGATAGAAAAGTCACAAATAAACACAAAACACGGTTAAGTCAAATAGGCCTACTTTTAGTGGAATAGATTATAGTACTAGGCATAGAGTCAATAAAAATTCTTATTTTAATTACTTTAGGACTGTAATGTATTAATTGATGCTTTCCAAATCCATCGTAATACAGTACAGAACCTTTTGTCGAAATTAAAGATACAAGCAACCATTTTGTTACGAGACAGTATGTTCATTTATAGCCTCTCACTGGAGGCTCAGAGGCACAAAAACTATCTTGACCTTGGGGTTGTTAACCCCTCTTCCCTGCCCTCCCTACAAATTGCGTTGTTTGTTTACTCAAGTGATAAGATAATCAGTTCTCAAAATGGTAACCACAGATAACAAATCAGATCATATCTGCCCGCGCTACAAACAATGAAGACAAACTGACAATATGCTATATTTTTTGTGATCCATACAAAATAACTTATTCGTAGTCACATCCTGTGGAGTGGAGATAAGCGTATGGTTCGGTTCTCATCGCCCAGTGTGGGAGCGGAAATGCCGAGGTTCCTAGAAAGCGGCAGTTAAACTGAACTGCTCTCAAAGCAAGGTCGGTTAAAACAAACTGTAATATTTTACGATCGAAGGCGGATAATCCGATTATCGGTTAATACGAGGTCGGTTAAGAGAGGGTCTACTGTAGTTTGAACTAAAAGCTGAAGCCTTAACTATGGATAGAACTAAACATTCCATTCTCATGTTAGCGATATCCCCATGTAGGAAATAAGCTATTACTGAGTAGGTGTCATGGTAAGACCTGGTCCAGGGAACGATTTACTTTTAGTTTTGAGATCTCCAGAGGCCAAAGGCACCACCCTTTCAAATTCATAGGCCTATATGTATATGAGTCCATAACTGGAGCATAAATGATTTGATTTTGATGAGATTTGTTACAAACTTATGTTTATTTTGAAAGACGAAAGTGTTTGGCAACCAACATGATTGAACTAAGGGAAGTCCTTTAAAGGGGAACATTTTTTTCCCATATTTACACCACCAAAAAAATAAATTTTGCAATTCCTTTCTTCATTTTTAAGAACTTAAATAAACAAATAATTGACTATATAGGATATACTGATTTAAATGACTGATTTCCTTAAAATACGCCAACTTTTTAACTAAGCCAAAAAAGGACTACTTTATTACATCCATCTCAGTGAATGGATTATTCAACTATGTTCTGTTTCAATACAAAATGGCTGCAGCTGCTCCACAGATGTTATGTCTATTTCAGTACCTAAAAACCAATGCCTGAAGGCTAATTTTGCTATAGTCCGTTCACAAAATCTACACAGTTTGAGAAGAAGTTCCACTACTTATTTTGCTAAGTAATACTGTATAATGTAGCCAATCAACTTCAGCTCTTTAGCTATTGTTTTAAAGGTAGGCCTAGGATCGAGTGAGAGGATATTTTTCTTCCTCCAAAACCAACTGAATTTTGCGAACGTAGTATATTGGCATCACACTAAACAGAATAAATCATAATAAAGTAAATTTGTATGCAAGTAAGAAAGAGGCATTAAAAATACTAATCAAAATTTTAATGGTTTACAGTAACATTAAATCTAATTTTTTGGTGGATACAGACATAATTGTCAGTTAATCGTAAAATTTGTTGGAAGTTAAAATATAGTTTAGTTACCCAACAGATTTTACAAAACTACAACTACGTCCATCAGAAAAATTTTATAAGTAACAACCAAACTGCACCAGATGTCTCATTTTATGTCTGGGTATATTATTTTCTTTCATTAATAGAAAAAGATTGAACCGTGGAAGCTGTACACGATGGTGGGAGGTTTGCTCGTCATAGACCTTGTGTTCCTCCTCGCCTGGCAGATCTATGACCCGATGCAGCGGAGAATCGAAGTGTTTCCTCTGGAAGATCCGGTCAACACTGACGACGACATCAAGATCCGCCCGGAACTAGAACATTGCGAGAGCGACAGCAACAATGTGTGGCTTGGTAGGTGTTTGGTTGGTCGTTGCCATATCTAGTTTGTGTGTTAACCTAAAAATTATTCAACGGATCACTGATTGGACCTTTTTTTGTCCTAGGACGCTAGGTGCTTCATAGTCACACTCATGTTTCCGAAAAAGATGGCTTAGTAAAGTATATTGAGGAAGACAACGTCATTATGAATAATTGGTTGTATAAAGCGATTGGGTAGGACACTGTTTTATATTGTAAAATGTAGGGAAAAAAATTGTTTCTCCGTGTCATTTTCTCTCAGCCAATAAAAATGTCTATTCTTTTACTTAAAAGTGGAGCCAAGTCAACCTTTTTTTAAAAAAATATCTAGTTTAGCTAATTTTTTTGCTAACGTGGTTGTGAGAAGTGACAGGGAATGGAGGACCACAAAAGTCATCTATTTGCTAATAAGTTAAAACTTTTAGGAGCTGAAGATTTAGTTATGAATTTATATTTAGGGCATAAACCTGTGTCAACAACGTATTTACCATCACAATGTTTGCTTGCAGGTCTAGTCTATGGCTACAAAGGTCTAGTGTTGGTGTTTGGACTGTTCCTGGCCTATGAGACTCGCAGCATCAAGGTGAAGCAGATCAACGACAGTCGCTACGTCGGGATGTCCATCTACAACGTGGTGGTTCTCTGTCTCATCACAGCACCCGTCACTATGGTCATCGCCTCACAGCAAGACGCTAGTTTTGCCTTTGTTGCCCTGGCTCTGATTTTCTGCTGCTTTCTATCAATGGCCCTGATTTTCGTACCAAAGGTGTGTGAATTTTGTTTTCTGTTCTATGAGGTTTTCAAAGTGCGTCTCGTGAGTTGGAATTGGACGTCCCACTCGCCCCAAAAATAAAAAAAATGTCAAAATGCTAAAATACAGAACATAAAGTAGTTTTTACCACACAACAAATTTAATTTTCTTGGCTGAAGGTTTGTGGACTCTTCTCAGTTTTGGACGACTCCTGAAATCCCATATATAGGCCTATGCTATTTATTGGCTATCCATATAACAAATTATTCATGTTGGATTGATGTGTATGTCTTTTCCAGGTTATTGAGATCATTCGCCACCCGAGAGACAAAGCAGAGTCCAAATACAATCCAGACGTTGGTGTTTCCAAAGAAGATGAAGACAGATATCAAAAACTCCTCATTGAAAATGACGAACTGCAAAAGTTAATATCTCAGGTAAATCAATTATTTAAACTGTTGTGAACTGTAGTTATTGAATAAAAAGCATCCCCTTTGAGCTCTAAGATCTGATAGTGGAAAATAAAAAAAGTGACATAACCAAATTTCTACATCTGCTACGACCTCGGAGTCAACCTTAGAACTTTAAATTACTATGCTTTTGATTTTAGTTGACCAGTGTTGTTAGAGTAGTAGATCATCATGTCTAATCATGTCTGTTTGGAGAGAGGTTGTCTAGTGTAGAGTGCTTGATCGTGGAGGTCCTGGGCTCAAATCCGGACAATCATCATTTATCCATGTGATAATTCAAAGGTTCCTACATATCTATTCCACAATATCTAGGGGAAAAAACTGTATAATAAACATATCTCTAGCCCTGATAATAAACTGCCTGATAATATTAAATCATTAGAATCTTTTGAAAAATACAAAAAAAAGTTACCAAATTGCTGCTTAATAAAGGGTATTACAAAGTTAATGATTTTTTAAATGATGTATATATTTGATTTTTTAGCATATTGTATAGTTATTAGAGTTTTATGTATTTTAATTGTCCATGACCATTTCACCTGTTTCCCAGCTATGCTGGATCTGTAAAACGTTGTGTGAAAATAAATGATTGACTTGACTTGACTTGACAAAGGCAAAAATGTGGTTCGGATTCCACTATAAACTTTAGATCCCTTAGTTACCATTATAGCTGTATCCTATACTCTAATACGAGCAATGTTTGCTTGTATGTATGCTTGCTTGCTTGCTTGCTTGCTTGCTTGCTTGCAGAAAGATCTCAAAAACGGCTCCGACGATTTTCTTCAAATCTTGTAAATAGTTTATTTTTGGCCTAAAAAAACAAGTGTCATGCAGTTAGAACTGCCAACAAAAATCTAATTACGTAGAAAAACAAAACTGAAAGTCACATTTTTTTAACATTAGTCTTATGGGTTGCTAAGTAACCATGTTGGTTGAATTAAATAACAAGGAAAAGGTAAACAAAAGACTTGAAGTTGTAGCACGTGTTCATAATAAACCAACTACCCACAGTAATCAATCAATCAATCAATCAATCAATCAAATCACTTTATTTGTCCTTGTACATGTCATTACAAGAAATGGCGTCAAATATAAAACTAAAAAAACAATACAATTATAAATTAAAAAAAAAAAAACTATCACTACTGCTTCATAATTTTGTTGTATTCATAAAATTCCTCTATTGAGTACATGGGTTTGTTGATCAAATATATTTTCAATTTACATTTTAGTTTGTTATTGTTTTTTTCTGATCTTAGTTCATTCGGAAGTGCTTTAAAGAATTTATTGCCAATGTATGTCGTCTTTTTTTTAAAAAATTCCAATCTATGTTTTTCAAAATGTTTTTCGGTCTGTCTTCTTGTATTATATTGATGACCTATTGGTTGTACATAAGTTTTTGTTATAAAAAATAAGATACATTCAAAAATATACAGACCATACACAGTTAAAATTTTAAGATTTTTGAAGTGTTCTCTTGCGGAGTCATCATCTTCAAGTTTGAGCATACATCTAATTGCTTTTTTCTGTAGGTTTAGAATTGTATTCAGATTATTTATTGTTGTTGCACCATACAAGCCAATTCCATAAGAAATATTAGAGTGAATCAGAGCAAAATATATTTGTTTTAGTACAGGCAATGAGCATAGGCTGGCCATACGCCTTAAGGCGAATAAACCGGAGTTAATTTTTCTTGATATATGTTCGACATGTTTGTCCCAGCATAGGTTTTCATCAATATATAGACCTAAAAATTTAGCCTCATTCACTTGTTCAATAATTTCATCTTCAATCATTATATTTGGAGATATTTTTTTACGATTTTGCTTTGTGGAAAATGTAATAAATTTAGTTTTATTTGGATTTAACAAAAGACTATTATTATTGAAGTATTGCTTTATATTAGCTAGTTCTATAAAACTTAAATATTCAATTTCATTTTGGTTCTTTGCTGAGATTTTTAAATTTGCGTCGTCTGCATATAAACATAAATTACTATGGGGAACAGTCTGTAGCACTTCAGGAAGTCCGGTTATGTAACATAAGAACAGCAAAGGACCCAGAATCGATCCCTGTGGGACGCCACATGAGACCAAACATAAGTCCGATGCTGCGCCCGTGATCCTATTTGAAATGGTTTGGTTAATTTCAACATACTGATATCGGTCGGAAAGGTATGACTTAAACCAATTGTATGCAACTCCCTTGACACCAAAGTTCAATAATTTATCAAGTAATAGATGATGATTTACGCTTTCAAAAGCTTTTGTTAAATCCATAAATATGCCCACTACGTTCTCCCCTTTATCTATGGACTCTATGATGGATTCAATAAAAGGAACGGCTGCAGTGAAAACCGATTTTCCGGGCCGAAAACCGTGCTGGGACATATCTAGAATGTTTGAATTTTCTAAGAATTGGGATAATCTTCTGTACACAACTTTTTCATAAATTTTTGAAAAGGATGGCAGAATCGAAATTGGACGATAATTGGACATGTCTTTTGTAGAATCTTTTTTATGTATAGGTACAACTTTGGATAGGCTATTTTTAATTTTTTTGGAAAAATGCCAGATATTAAAGAAGAGTTAACCAGATGAACTAAGATTTTACATAGGTGTATTTTTGCAGATTTTATTATAGTTACAGGAATTTCATCAAACCCATATGATTGCTTATTTTTTAAAGAATCTAATATTTTAATAATTTCGTTTTCATCTGTGGGCTCACAGCGAAAAGTCTGATTATGAGGAGAGAAACTACTTGAAAGACTATTTTTCTGTACACTAGGTTCTATATCTGGTTTTGTTTGAAGATCTTTTATACAGTTTATAAAATAATTGTTTAACAAATTACTTATAACTAAAACATCAGATACATTCTTATTATCTACAGTCAATTCTAGATTTTGTTTGTTTTTGGGCAGAACTCCAACCTCAGTATTTACTATTTTCCAAGTTGTTTTAATGACATTTTCTGATTCATTTATCTGCTTATTATAAAAATTGGTTTTTGAATCTTTTAACATTTTCCTATATAACTTATTTTTCTCTTTAACACATTTCTTCAATTCTTTATTTTTTGTTACTCTAGCTTCTTTTTCTAAGTCAATAATATTGTTTCTTTGCTGTTTTATTTCTTCTGTGACCCAGGATTTTTGTTTATAATTTATCCTTTTAACTTTTTTAGGAAAAGCTAAGTTAAAATGATACATAAAAATATTGAGAAACTTATCATATTTGTCCTCCACACATGAAAAATAAACTTCATTCCAGTTTTCACTTTTAAGTGATTCAAGAAATAGGTTTACATTATCTTTTGAAAAGCATCTCTTATATTTTGTTTTATTTCCACCTTCCCAATGAGGTATATCAAATAAAAAATCTAAAATTTGACCATCCTGGTCAGAGAGATAAGTGATCACACCTTCTACTTTAGTTTGTGCTTTTGAAATAGATGTAAGGAAATTATCAATACATGTTTGACTTTTTTCACTTATTCTTGTGGGAAATGTAACTAAGTGAGACATACCATGACTACTCAACATATTGCATAGTGCTTTACAATCTTTTTCGTTATTAATAATATTTATATTTAGATCCCCAGCAATTATGAGATTACTACAAATAGGAAGTAGATTCATTATTAACTCGTTTAAAAGCTCTATAAATTCAAAAGGATTTGTGCTCGGGGAGCGATATATGCCTACTAGTACAAACATATTTTTATTAACTATGAATTTCACAGCACAAAACTCAAATTTTTTATCTACTCCTAGATTATGAATTTTGATTTCTACCACCTGCTTCCACTCAATAGATTTACTAGACAAAATAACGACACCTCCTTTTGTGGTGGTCTCTCTACAATAATAAGAATTGACACTAAAATTTTTTATATTAAGTCTGGCCATTTCATCATTTTTTAAATTATGTTCAGTTAATACTACGATATGGGGTTTTATTTCATCTAAAACTATTTCCAGCGAGTCAATCCGTGAAATTAAATTTTCAATATTCTGATGAAATATTCTTATATTTGAAATATTTTTACTTTTATTTTTTGAAGTTGATGGGAATTGACCTAAGTTGGAGTTTTTTCCATTTCTCCAAAACCGTTTAAAGAAGCAGGAGGTATGACATTATCGTTTTCCTTACAACTATCACTCTTTCCACTAATTTCTTCATCTTCCGTGTTATCACCGCTAGACACATTCAGCACTTCATCACTAGACACAGGGGTTGATCGGGTCGACAGCGGTGGATATTCCTCCATAGACATCAGGTTGGTTGTTATTGTGGAGTCAGGTTGATGAGGAGCTCCTATACTGGCTTCCATGGAGAGCTGTGAGGCTACCCCAGAGTCACTGGAACCAAGGGATGTCGGAGTCATGCTGTCCTCTCTAGTCAGGGGTGTAGCTGTTGTTAGGCTACTTGTCGCATCTGCCAGTTGAACATTTAGCAATGGGTCTTTGTGTTCATGGAAACTACTTTTTGAGTAGTATTCACTATAAAGCTTATTTACCAAAATCCTGTTAATGTAATTAATAAATGTAGTGTGTGAAAGTCCATTACGGAGGTTTTTCTTGGAGGTATCATCATAGGTCACAACAAGAACATCTGCTCCAGTGTATGATTTAAACTTTAATATATTTTCTACGAATTGGATTGGATGCACTCGGTCCCTAAGGCAACCCATGGCGGGACAGACTAGCATTCCCAGATTACGAGCTTTAAAATCTTTCATCAGATTAGTGAAAGCCATATCGTATGTATCCTTATAGTCTGAGAAATTGTTAGCATTTAGGTAGTATAGAGGTTTAGTCACCAGGCCATATACACTTGCTCCAGATGTTGTTTTCTGATAGGTTAAATGATCACTGCAATAATCTGTGCTTTTTGGCTTCCCAAATTTATCTCTAAATCTTGTTGCTACTCCTTGGGACATTTGCTTACTACTGTCCAGGTCGGCTGAGATGCAGTGTGCAAAAGCCACCTGCGCATCATTGCGGTACTGCTCTATGACCTCACTCATGTCTGCCACCTCTATGATCTGCACTGTTTTATGTGCAGAGACAATGGTTCTTCGCTTGTTAAATTCAAGGTTCAAGACATAATCTGCAATTCTGCGACTTAAAACTTGTTTACCTAGTTTGTTCAGGTGTTGGCCGTGCAAAGTAAAAAACCCCCTTTTGAAATCGCTTATATTAATCATATTGATATTTTGCTGTTTCAATTTATAATTTAATCTGTATATTTTTTTGTTGATTATATTATCCCATGCAAGGTCATGGCGATGTACTTGGGACACAAAGACAACATTGGTGTGTTCATTTGCTGACTTGAGATTCTTGTATAATTCAGGTATACAATCTTCAGGGTCTTGTCCAGTGTGACAAGTTTTACTGATGTCATTGGCTCCTGCTATTACCACTACTGTGTCATCTTTGGAGAAACCGTTTATTGTTTTCTTAGCCTCATTTATAACGTGGTTGGCTGTAGCCCCAGGACTACAATACACGAAAGTGTCTGTATTCCTTGGTAATAGGGATTGTATCAGACTGCTCAGATCTTTGCCATGGCTATCGGCAAACACATAGACTTTATTTTTGGTGCTATTATCGGTTAGTTTGCTTGTTTCTTGATGAGGTCTACTTTGCCCCCTCACAGGATTTGGTTTGGTGAGTTTTCCAACAGACCCTTGCTTTTTACTTCCTTGTTGTTTACTTTGATGTTTTTTTGAAATATTTGCTGTACAGTGTTCTTCATTATATTTTGTTATTATTGTCTCAGATTCATGAGGGGTTAAAGGTTTGAAACGATTAGACAGAGCAATTGCAAGTATTGCAAGTATACTAGCAAGTTAATTGCAAGTATACTAGCAAATTACAAATACAGTACAAAAGGAAAAACATCACTTGTTAATATTGAGCAAAGATTATACCAAAGATTGATTATACTTAAGATTACTCGAGACATTGTAGTCAAGGGTAGCAGTGCGAAGTCTAGGATCTGTTTATGACGAATACATTAAGGTATCTGCAATCCTAAAATGCTATGGGAAGGGAAGGAAACAGGTCCGTGACGTAGGAAGTAGTAAAGGCAATCATAAAATGCTATGGGAATAGAGGGAAACAGGTCCGTGACGTAGGAAGTGATGAAGGAAGTAGTAAATGCGAGCAGTCCGGAGTGTGGGGACTGTTTATGACGATAAGATTAGGGTATCTGCAATCCTAAAATGCTATGGGAAGGGAGGGAAACAGGTCCGTGACGTAGGAAGTGGTGAAGGAAGTAGTCAAGGCGAGCTGTCCGGAGTGTGGGAACTGTTTATGACGATTAGATAAGGGTATGGGCTATCCTAAAATGCTATGGGAAGGGAGGGAAACAGGTCCGTGACGTAGGAAGTGGTGACGGAAGTAGTCAAGGCGAGTTGTCCGGAGTGTGGGAACTGTTTATGACGATTAGATTAAGGTATCTGCAATCTTTAAATGCAATGGGAAGGGAGGGAAACAGGTCCGCGACGTAGGATGTGGTGAAGGAAGTAGTCAAGGCGAGCTGTCCGGAGTGTGGGAACTGTTTATGACGATTAGATTAATGTATCTGCAATCTTTAAATGCAATGGGAAGGGAGGGAAACATGTCTGCGACGTAGGAAGTGGTGAAGGAAGTAGTAAAGGCGATTAGTATGGAGTGTGGGAACTGTTTATGACGATTAGATTAACGTATCTGCAATTCTGAAATGCTATGGGAAGGGAGAAAAACAGGTCCGCTACGTTGGAAGTGGTGAAGGAAGTAGTCAAGGCGAGCTGTCCGGAGTGTGGGAACTGTTAATAACGATTAGATTAAGGTATCTACAATCTTAAAGTGCTATGGGAATGGAGGGAAACAGGTCCATGACAAGGAAATGGTGTAGGACGTTGTAAAGGCGAGCCGTGTGGAGTTTGGGAACAGATTTATGTATCTCCGATACTAAGACTGCTTTCAGAGTGAACTAATGATTTTCTCCGAGCAAAGCTCGGTCCCCAGGTACTGGGCTATTAATTAACAGCTGTGTCTAAAGAATATGTTTCTGTTTTAAAATTTAAATTATAATTGAATGTTGTGTTTAATCTTTATAGTCATTTTAATAACTTGTTACTGTTGATATTTAAATTTTAATACTTGTTATACTCATATTAAGTAGTTTTAGGTAAAATATTACAGTATTACTTGTATCGATCTTGTTACAGTTTTCTTTGCTCAACTATTTTTATGTTTCAATTTATAAGTTTATACTCATGTTATGTAATTGTTAAGTTTGTTGGTTCAAGCTTTGTTACTGTTTAGGAAGTGAAAACTATTAAATAATGGCTGACTCAACGAGATGCATGTAAAAGACATTTAAGTGAAGCGCCACTCATCCTACACTCATCTCCATTCATACTTGGCTTAAAATACCTACTTTGTATGGTTGCCATTTCATTAAAAAGTAATTAAGTACTACTATTCATATCACTATTCGTATCACTATTCAAACTTATAGTGAAAGCTTTAATCCGTGGTATGTAGATCTAATCTAATTTAATTCCCAGAAAGAAGAGAAGATCCGCCTACTGAAGCAGAGACTTACGGAGAAGGAGAAGGGCGGCGGAGGTGGAGGCGGAACTTTACCCGAGCAGACAGCCGGACTCCTGACGGTAAATAAAGACACTTTGATAGTAGCTGACTTCATCACAGACGCAGGAACGTCAGACTCAGCGTTTGGTGGAGGAGTATCCGTGTACACCCGTTCTTCCCGGGCCAGCGCCAGCGACTTTGAGTTTTCCGAATCTTACCTTTAACAATCTCCAGACCAAGCCATATTGTAGCCTCCTTTGATGTAGTAACGCTCCACTTCATTCTAAAAATGTTTCCCACTGTTTATGTTACGGGTTGAGGTAGAGTCGTAATGTAGCAGATTTTTTGTAGCACATCGGGTTGTGTGAGCTGAACAAATGAAGAGGGACCAATACAAGCCGAAATCTAGTGAAATGATATGCAGCAATCTACTTGTTATTTGTGTTTAGATGAATTAAAAACAATGTTTTTTTGTTTTACTTTTAAATTTGCTTATCTCTATATTTATCATATTTTATTATCACTTTTTTATCATAGGGTTTGAACACTACAAACAAGCAGTAATTTACTAATACTAGTCGACTTAACTTATCTTTATTTTTTACTAAGCACTAATTGATTACAACATTACCACTATAATAAATTAACAACTAACTATATTTATTTACACTTATAAAATGAATTCTCTGACCTTTGTAACAATAAAAATAAACAAATTCCTTTCAACAACCAAGGCATGAAGTTTTGAATTATTTATCAAGTAATATAATTACACTGTGTTTTCTTTTTTCACTGTTATTTTAATTATGTCTTGTTTTGTGGCTAGTCATCAAACATCTTGAAAACATAAAATAAATGACATAATTGTTTTATTTAAGTAAATCGCTGTTGTTGGTTTTTATCTATAAAAATATTTAACTACAGATTGGCTAAATAATTTAAGAGGCAATATTAAAAGGCACAAGAAATTAACACCACTCTTTTTTAACAGATAAAATACTGAAGGATTATATTAATTAAAACTGTTTGTAAACATTGGCTTGAAATGCAATCATTTCCACCCGCAAAAAAAATTATTTAAATTAATTTAGGAATGCAATTAAGAATTGTTACATAGTTATCTTTTAGAACTTACTTGTAGTCCATCACCATCCAATATTTTGGATAATATATGTTAGGAATCTACTGAACACTATGTCATGTTTTGAACCAAACATGCGACCAAACTTTATATATTTCAATAACTAAATGTAAAAAATAGTCTAAAATAGTCCAGCAAAGTATAAGACAATCAGGTTTACGAGTGTTTGTGGTTTTTTCGTTCAAGCAGAATTAACCTTGTGTTACATTTTTCTTGCTCAAGCAATCCGTTAACTACCAGATTTGTAAAAGAACACCTCAAATTGATCATAAAGTTTCAAATATTCCCATTTTCTCAAACACCCTTTCTACTTCTCCTGAATTGTTCCAGTTCTAAAAGTCTCTTGTACCAAAAGAAAGCACAAAACTGTTGAAGTTTCATATCTTTAAAAAAATTTAAATACGCAGGGAAGTTCAAGAAAGCTTTGAAACTTGTTTTTATAACCCCAATTTCATTTGGTGGGTGTTCTTTATGACACTGCAAAGTTTTGTTTGGAGCAGCATAAAGTTTTAAAATAGCGTTTCTATTATTTTCACATTACCTTAGCCCTTCTTTTCCAATCTCAGATTACATTGTTTCCTAAGTCAAACAATTTAACAGTCTTATTGTTATGATTGGTTCCAACAATCTAAAAATGAAATACAGTAAGACTCTGCTTATCCATTATCATGGTGGTAGGAGTTACCAAAATAACTATTTTTCTGGTAATTAATACTTGTTGAAAAAAGGTTGATCTTTAGGAGAAAACATTGTTTATTGCCCTTTTTCATTCTAGTAGTAAGTTACGTTAAGTTGAGTTTGAAATATGGTCTTAATGTGGTAAGATATTGGTAGTCTTGACTATCATAAGTCTTGACTCACGAATCTTATGAGTACAGACAGGCGGCCTAGGGGTTTGTCTCGACTTTCCCGCTATGGTATAGTCATGTTACACAAATTTTTTTATCTTCCGTTCGTATCAATCTAGGTTAAGTCTAGTTAATCGGATTTTCTCTGTAATCAGAAGTGTACTTAATAAAACAATGCTACAACAGAGAAGTAAGGAACAGAGGATACACTGCATAAGTGGTGTCTAGCACTAGTGCTGGTGACTAGGACAAAGTCCCGCACAACCCCCTCGCCTTCTTGTACTACAACGCTCATGGCGGAGAAGACCCTGAGCCGTATGCGATAGGAATTTCCGCAAAGTGCTCGCCATTCAGGTTCTTCATTGCTTGTCACAATTACATTTCCGCCTCAACATATCAGTACTAAAAGTGAACATACGGTTGTCCCATAATCTTGTTTCCTCTGTACCGTACTTCTCTGTGGCTACAATTTATTCCTACATTTTTAATAAGTGAATTTCCTCTACATTGAATTCAAGCTTCCTTTTCTCAACACGATTTCACAGATACAATGGTGCTTCTTTGTAATTTGTTACATTTATAAAAAAATGTTTTTGAATGTGAAAATGGTGTTGATCTCTTGCCTCACTTATTCTAATAAACAAAATTTATTATCTTAAACTACACAAGTCTTAACAAACTGTCAAAATATCTTAATTCTCTCAAACTAAATATAAATGTTGTTAAATTCTTTATTGTAAATAATGGTTCTTGCACTTGATTACTAACATGCACAAGTATATGCTGCTCAAACTTTTCATAAATATAATTGTAAATTTACAATTTCTTAATTGTTTCTACACTATTTTTGGTACAATTAACCTCTGCTTTAAGCTGACTCCATTTTACTTTAGTAATCATTGATGGATTTTGTAATAATATATATTTAATTGAAGCGTAAACATATTCAAAATTATGGATTGTTAAATTATTTTTCATTTGAGTGTGATTATTAAAGTAATGGTGAAATATAGATTTTTTCAACTTGGGGGTATAACATGTATTTAATAGAAACCAGGTTTTTAAATTCAATAATTTTGTCAATTGGGTAATTACATATCATACAGAATATTTTAATAGAGAACTACATAATTAATTTCAATAGATATAAAACTTTATATTTCTGAACATAGTATTTTATCACAAAATATCATAGCACTCACATTGTACAGCTAAACTTTTAAGGTAATAATGCACAAAACTATTAACTCTACTAACATTAACCCACATAAGAGATTTTAAACTGGTTTGATATTTTATTCTTGATTTGTGTTAATAAAATACATAATTTACCATTCAATATGTATTTAAAATGTTAAATATTTTCTATCCTTAATTTTTACATGTTTTCGAGGCTATTGACTCACAGCAGTGGTGGTTTTACAAATATTTCAAACTATAAACTTTTAAAACTGTTTAAACACATTCCGATTAGAACCAAGAGCAAGTTGGTTTCTTCCTTAAAGACAAACTTGTTTTCCTCTTTGACCCAGGCTAGGTTACAAATAAAATATAATCAACGATTTGTGTTATAGTGAGTGGTGCATGGAAATTTGTTCTAGTTTAAGAATTTAAATCTCGTTATAACAATGTGCCGATGTAGTGTTCTTTTCTCGGTTGTTTTGTTGTCTCAATTCTGTATCTTGTTGAAAAATGGAAAAAAATGACGGGGTCGTATATTGTTGTAACGAGATTTAGTAATCTTGTATTTTTCCTCCGTTCATACAATTCCTGTAGAGAACAAAATTACCGAACTTGTTTGTAATTATTTATCGATATTGGTTACCTTCTGTCGTAAATTTCAAGCAAAAAATGTTACTAGAAAGATTTAAAAATTGTCCGTCAAAAAAATTGGTATGTATGGAGGACTTTTAGAGATTTTTTAGTTTTGGGAAGCGAAATTGGTTGATTTTTGTCGTGATTGACGTTTTTTTTTTGTCATCAGGAGGGGGAGGGTGGAGATGCTGTGCTCTAAGTTCTACGTCTCGAATTTTCACCTCGAATTTTTCCCTCGACTGAAGATACAGAATTGACTCCAACAAAATTGATGTTGAAACATGATCTGTTGAAGTTTCAACATTCAGTTGTGGTTGTTTAAATCCGTAGCCTTATGGAATAGATTGTTTAGGGAATTTTTTTAGAGTTACAAATTATTTATGAACTGTTGTGGAATAGATTTTTTAAGTATTGTTTATACTGTACAAGATACAACTGTGTTTTTTCTTATTTTTTAAAATTTACAATAGGTTTTATTTGCTGGAATTGTAATACACAAAATGTTAAAAAGCCTCTGATTGTTAAAAACACTAAGGTTAAGTTTAAACTATTCATTGAAATTCTAAGGTGTATAGTATAAATAAATAGATAAAAGTTTACAAGAAACAAATTTTAAAAATTATTGTGCTTTTGTTAAAAGAGTACTTTTAACAAATAAATTAGACTAGGCCTACTCAAAACAATCAATTGTTTACTCAATTTTTTTCCAAAATATATTTTATCAAAAAATATATTAGTTTGTTAGTAGGATGTTGTATTATTTGTGCCAATTTTGTAGCATACTTGTTTTTGTATGTAGATGGATTGAGTAGTGTTGTTCTTATGTAGAAGATATGTTGCCAATAGTTGATATTCTAGATTCTTTTGTACTTGTTATAAATACCTGTTTATTTAAATAATATTTGTAAATAATTCATTGGGAATAAAAGATATTTTACCGAGACTTGTATTTTTCATACTCCATAGGCCTAATTTAGGTCTACATATTTCATTTATTTTGTGCAATTCCCTTTTTGTGGTTAAGGTCGTATTCCCTGGGTGCAAAATTTGGAAGCACAAAACTAATAAAAAAGTGTTTTCAAATTTTAAGAAACATTGCTTATTATAATTTGTTGGCAAGTATATGGGACAGTTTGTTAACACTTCACTCATGCTTGCTGAGTTTTCGCTCGATCCTTTGTCATTTTAATCTTGAGCCTAATATGTTTGTTAGGCGAGAATTGGTGCTATTGAGTACACCTGCGAACTCGCTTTACGATTTACAGGTCCTACTAGTTTATTATAACTGAGAATAAAGGTTAAAAAATTCAACTAAAATAAATTTCAGCCAAGTTAACTCCAGGCACAAGTCAAGTAAAATTGTTGGTAAGTAGTACTGTACTCCATCCTTCAATATATACCCAAAATATTACTGTAAACTGAAAGATGTATTTAGATGTATCAGTAAATACATTTGGATTTGTCATGAACATAATTCAGATCTGAATAAGAGCTATTATGGTTTTTGATTTGCTCAGAATACAGCAATAGTAGTGGTCAATCATGCTACAAACATAAAATTATAATCACAAACAGTACACCTTAAATTACAAAAATACCCCCGGCGCAGCAAACCTGCAGACTTAGCGAATTTTTATTTGCCTGATTGGATTTACACTAAAATGTCTCCTTAAAAATATCACATTTATTCCCTATTTAAAAAGAATTAGTTAAATGAGTACTTAGGTTTGCTACAACAGGGAGGGTTAAAAAGTTTTTTTTTAATGTAAAATGTTAAAAGGTACTGTAGTTTAGTAAGAAATTAATGTATTTTCCAAATTTGATCAAAATATGTTCATAAACAAGCAAACTACAACAGTTGACTTATTCTCCATAAGAATAACATGGGAATTTAAAATTAACATTTTTTTTTAAATTTTCTCCATAACAATTAGGTGCATAATAACGCTTCAATATACTAAATTATTTGTTTTTTTAAGCTCTACAAAATGGTTTAGAAAGAAATTGTGAAATTTTGTGTTTTTAGGGTCAAAAATGGGAAAAACCTATTTTTACCCCATAAAACCCCCCATAAACCCCCGTTAACGTAGTCCGATCATGCTGGTTTGCAGACTCATTCAAGTTTATCCTGCCTTACACCTTCAAACCAAATTTTACTAAAATCGGACAAAAATTACTCAAGTTATCGTGCGGATTGAGACACACATATATATATATATATATATCTATATATAGATATATAAAAATTTGAACGAATGGTGTTTCTGGCCTCTGGGGACATCAAAATGAAAAAGTAAATCGGTCACGGGCCTAGGTCTTACCATGAGACCTATGGTAATAGCTACTTCCCTATAGGGAAATTCGCTAACACAAAACAAACAAAAAAATATGAAAATGAATCCATTATATAGCACCTTTAAACTTAGTTCATCTACAAATTAGGTTTTATGAATGGCTGTATATTTTAGGAGAAATAAAAATAATACTTGAAACAAAATTTTAGAGGCACATTTTCCTAATAACTTTTTAAAAAAATAGATTAATTTTCAAATTTCCATAATTTATTTCACTTGCCCATAGGAACACTTTCTTTGAAAAATTACAACGTGTAAATATTTGTTGTTGTAATCTATATATCTAATTCTGTAAGCCCAAAATTTTACAATGAAATTGTGCGCGAACGGGAGGCCGTAGAAAGCTGGGAGGGGTCTCATTTTAAAGGTCTGGGCATGAAGTTTTGGGGAAAATTATTCATTTTTCTTAATAATGCACCAAAAGGTTATTATGGAATAAAAAATTCAAATTTAAAAAGCATAGGAATCCAGTTAATTACGGCTTTGTTTACTTTAAATCATGTGGTTTATCTTTATTTAAAAGCATATGGTAATATGCAATATGTATACGATTATAAAGCTGAAATATACTTTTTCCCAATTTAAGGGTCTGGATTAGTTAATAGAGTACGATTGGTTGTGTTAGGTATGTCTGAAAAAAGTGTAAACGTAGAACTAATTACTGGAGTAGGCAAAGGGATCATATTTTTCATGCCAAAAATTAAACTAACATCTACAGAGCCTAATATGCCATTTAAGTTTACAAGGATTCAATCCCACTTCGATTAGCTTTCGCTATTACTTATTATTAAAGCGCAAGGCCAAACCTTCACAAGTTTGCATTTATTTGAAGTGTTTGCCCATGGTCAACTTTATGTTGCTTTTAACCGCGTAAAGCGACCAGATGATGTTAAAATAATACTAGAATCAAATAAAGATCAAGGAATCGACCTAAATGGGTACTATACAACAAAATGTTGTTTTCAGAGAGATTTTGTTATAGAATTAGGATTTTACAATTTGGAGGATGACATTATATCTATGTGTTTTATTAAAGAAAGTTTATATTATAAACACTCCGCATAAACGGTAAAATTTTAAAATTAAAATTAAAATTCAAATTTTTATTTTAAACAGAGCAGACATCAAAATGCATTATGCAGGTATGTAATAACTGTTATAGATATTGTAATAAACAAAAATGTTTTAAATGATGATTCAAGGTAGGGTAACCCATTAGACTAATAAATTGTACAAAATAATAACTAGAATATATATATAGGGGCTATTGCCCCTACAAGCCACTAGTTTAACTTGTAATTTAACCGTGCAAAAACAGACACAAATACAAGAACAAGCATCTGAGATGGCTGCCTTCCAAAAGTACGCTTCTTGGATAATGTTGGTCTGGTGACTTTACATACACTAAACCGACTTCTGCCGCTATCTATTTACTTTCGGTACATTTAATTTTCTCTCAAACTTGGTTGTATTTCTGTCTAACTTTGTCCTCAATAACTTTTCAGCAAAATGTATTCTAGATGAAATTCATTTAGTATCACTGTTTCTCAAAGCCATCCTGGATTCTGGCCAATCTGAAGATAAACGAAAAACGAGGGGAAAATATTTTATACAGCTCTAGTTCCAGGGGTTGACTGGTTCTTAGGGTTATAGTGGAGAACCTCTGCACTGGAGGTCATGGGTTAAAATTCAATCAATCACCAGCAATAGTTTTTATGTAAGTTATAAAGCTGTGTATCTAAGAGGACAAGGAAATAATAAAAGAAAAGTTTTAAATTGAGGAGAAATGTCTGTGTTCTTGAGAACTCCTTCCTCTTAGAGTCCCACAATAAGGATACATACTTTAAGTCAGCGACCGATAAGATATAAGAAGACCGAATTTCCAGTTCAAAGTCTTCTGGTAAACATAAAACAACGCTGTTGTATTCATGGTTTTGTATTCCGTTGTAATTTTTTAAGATTGTTAAAAACCCTATGATTCATTTACAGTTACAATGAAGACTTTTACATAAGATTTTCATAAATGTCTTCGCTTGAGCCCCTCCAAGTCGTCAGCACTGCCACTGAAAGAATGTACTTTCATATCCTCTTTTCAACATGATTTCTAGTAAAATGTGAAATTATTATGTAAATTTACCAATCACTATGACAGCATGGAATTGTTTTTACAGTAAGTACGATACATCCGGTTCAGCATCACCAGCCGATGCCAGAATTTAAAAAAAAATTTTAAATTCGGTTGCCAGAATTTTACCGAATCACGGCACCATGTTTGATTTGCGTTCATGCAATATACAATAAAGTATTTTATTTATTCGATTTATTCATATCAACGGATACACCATTTAAAAAATAATATGTGTTTTAAGCACATGAGCAGAATGAAAAGATACAATAATTGCATTGGAAATAACAAGATAAGTACAACCATTGAACAAAACAGCATTGCAACAAAAAATAATAACAAGACAGCAACGTAAGAACAATAACATATAATGACATTAACAAAGTATTGTACAGATAATAACAAAACATATTTAATATTAATTTGAATTTCAGAAAAAGCATGTAGATTTTGAAAATACAACAGGTGCGTATTTTAACCCAAATATGAGTGAAGGATGAGTGTAGAATGGTGTGTGATGACCTGTGTAGCTTTTTGTTACTAAGATCAGCGATTTCATTAGTCAGGATGAACTAATCATATATAAAGTCATATATAAAGCCAAAAGTACCCATGAACTTTTGAGAAAACTACAAGTCACACCCCCATAATCTATATACTTAAAATGTTCGTCATGACGAGAAACCTTGCGCAAAATTATCCATTATTTCATAAATTGCCCTTTAAGGTCGTAATTCCTTTCTAAAGGGAACTTTTCATATACCTGATGTTAAAAATATCTCAGCTGTACTTATTTGTTTGTTATTCTTTCAATTTATTACCTTATTAAAATCAGGTGTGATTATTTGTTTCTTTTACTGTATTTTGTTTATTTCAGGTTAACTTAACCAATCAATAGTTTTATTAATACTTATGATGTCAAACGGGGCGAAGCCCGTGGGTAACAGCTAGTTTATTTAAAGCCCATGATCAGGAACAGCTGGGTCCAGTTTCGAACCATCAAAAAGCTACTGACTTTTCTCAGGATCGAGCCGGCGACCTATTACTAGGCGAGCACTATAACCACTCAGCTACCCAGCCAATCATAAACTAAGAATAAAAATATTTGTGTTTGAAATATTTCATCTTCGTTGCAGTTAACGGTTGGAAAAATTTATGAAATTGTAAGACTTTATAAACTATGATGACAATAACTTCTACGTGAAACATTAACAACAATAAATCTATGAACGAATAACAAGAATGAAATAGATTTTGGAACAAAACAAACATACATCAGCTAAAAAACAGGCATAACAAAGATAATGTTGGCATAGAGTATTCTCCAACATCAAACATAACCAGCAAACGAGAGGAATTCATAATATTAATTGTACATTATTCTCGTGCATCCGATACCACAATATGATAATTATTATGTACTATTGCAACACCAAGATGATTCTTGTTCATCCGACATCACATTCACTATCGACATATAAACGCACTGTCGTGGTCGTCCAGTATGATGTCCGTCTTCATATCAGTGGGATGGGAGCTGAGCCAATAGCAACAGCCTGTGGCCGGTGGCCTACTTGCTACATGCAGCTGTGTAAACCTCGTTTCCGTTTTGGTTACCATTTTAACACGAGATTTAAAAATGTGTACTACAACGGAACTGGGCAATGCATCGTGGGCGTTTTAGTTGTAACTGATTGGGGGACTCTAGCAAAACTTAATGTAATCATACAGACTATTGTAACATCAAAATAATGTTTTTTTTATTTAATTTTTATTGTAACTTTTAAAAGTTCCTTAATAAGTCTTTGCGCAACCTATTATTAATACCAATACACACGGATATAAAAGCAGAAACGGTATGGACCATGTACAATTTGTTTAAATACCTCGAGTATATTATCTTTGACTATTTCAGTATCCAATAGTCAATGATATTGACATTATATACTAATCAACGTAACGGTTGGTTTTGATGGTCCAATTTAAATCTTAGTAGGTATATTACATGTTCATTAGTTCATTATCTTACGAGTTACGTCATTTGTTTATGTTTATGAATTATGATCCATACCGTTTCTGTCCTAATATTCGTGGATATTACCGATTGAAATGGAGACACTACTTTTCTGATACTCTGAACATGGCACAAAGGACTTTTAATAGGGAATAAAAATCAACCTACCCAGGCTATAGAGGGTTGGTAATATTTTAATTTATGGATATAAAACTAGACACCCCATTTCCATTTTAAAGACATCCTGGTGGAAAATTGACGTCTGGGGTGTTTGGGCCAAAATCGGGTGGAAAGTGTTGAAAACATTTACATACAGTAGTTTATTTGTGCCATCAACTGAGCCATTTTATAAATCAAATTTGAGTTTATAAATACAACATGCTTTCAAGTAATTAATTTCGTCAATGCCAACGTTTTCCTACGGCGACACACCTCTACACCTCCATCACACACTTCACCGGTCAAAGCACTACAAAAGCACGCAAAAATAACCCCATTGAGATCACTGGAGGCATCGCGGTGGAAAATTGACATAGGACCACAATGGGGCAATTAGGGGGCGGTAGGGAAATTTGCTGCCGGGAGAGTGTGGGTTGGCAACCCTACAGTGGGAGGCGGGAGTCAGTCCGGGCGCTGAGGAGCTCAACAAGTGTTACAGTGGATCAGCGTTTCAGCGTTCAGCGCGTTGTGTGAGGTCAATAGTGTTAGCAGAGTTGAGTTGAGCAGTGAGTGCAGTGACAGTAGTGTGATGTGATAGTGTGAGCCAATGGGGCGACCCTAGGACCATGGGCTGCGGCCAGAGTCAGATAGGAATCATCTATCCCAGGAAATCGAAAAACAAGGAGGGAACCAAGAGAAATGGTAAGTGACAGATTAGTTGTGACGCCGACACTCAGTGTTCTAATGAGAAGTAATGAGTAATGATTGTAAAATGACAGTTTCTGTTACTGAGTAATCAGCTGATTTTTACCCAGAACCATTCGTTCAAATAACCAATGACTATTAAATCTCTATTACATTGTTGATAGCTACATTGTTAGTTTTCCCTTTATTTTCGTCAGCGAGACATTTTTATGCGGGAAAAAATGTACAGTGTGTACTGAAATAACACTTTTATGGAAAGCGGCCCAAAACTCAAATGTGTTGTGTGCCGAGAATCTAAGACGTTCCTTGAATAATATATATTCATATTTACCCCTCCCTAACACATTTATAGTTAGTGAACGTTGTTCAATTTCTCATGTAGGTATCAGATGATAAGTAAAATACCCATTTCACTGTAGACAGACTGCACAGGTGACAGACCTACTCCTTTGAAGTTATTCAGCATCTAAAATTATGTATTTAATCTTTAATCATGGATATAGTAATTCAATTCCTATTTTAACGTCGCATTGACTTTAAATAATGCAAGTTGAATTATCATATTGCAAAATCCGAAGATTTGTTTACAGTATGCGTGTTTGGCGTGCTAATTTCGACCACGTTCCTTTGTAGGGCTGTTTTTACAATATCTGCTTAAACTTTTTCGTTACAATACGGTACGTAAAGCAATAGTTTATAATTAGAAATTATTTCCGTTTATTTGGTTGACATAATTTTAGTTTGTTGTTTAGTTATTGGTTATTTGGTTAGTACAGTAAAAAGTTGTTTGGCTGTTTACTTTGCAGTAGTTGTTTAGTTTTAGTTGATTGACATTTTTTCACCAATTGCTAATACTGGTTAAACAACAAGAAATAAGTCGTAAACAACAAGAAATAAGACGTTAAAAAAATGGTACCTAAAGATGATAAGGAGGACGAATGTTCAACCAATGGTTGGACCCAGTTTCCGAATGAAAACCAAAGCCAAAGAAACATCTTAGACAGTAACAGAACCAAACAGACGACCCATTCCATTTCCTTCCTGCTTTCATATTTAGGGTAAAATACGTACACAAATTACGTCGATGTATTTTAAAGTTAAAAGTAATTAATGTTAAGTGAACATCTGATTGAAATCGTTCGCTTGAAACTAACTACAGTATCAAATCCAACCATCAAAGTCAGCCCTAGTTGTGATAAGGGTTTGTAACCTAACGGTGTACTACACCAATTATTAGCGTTATCACTACTATGCTGTGACCTTGTTTTGTGATAACTGGCAACTCACAAACTTGTGTCGAACATTCTCGCTGTCTAATGTGTGACTAAGACATGTCAAGGTTTTACGAAGAACATCTCAACATCGATTAGGATAATATTTAGGAGCTTGTTCATCTACCGCCCAGAAAACCAAAGTTATAGAAAACTTTCAGAACGAAATAGTTATTTGTGTAACTAGTGGTGAAAGTGGCACTTTGCTGCACACGAGAGCAATGTTTACGAGAGGAATGATCTCGAGTGCAGCAAAGGCCTTTTTCACTCGTGTTACACATTATATTTTTCCTACAGTCACTATAAAGCATATAAATAATTAGTCTTTCAAACACTATACAACACGTTTTTAGGTTCAGCTGGCAACACAAATGGTGCCCTAGAGAAAGTAGTACCCGCGGTCCGTATCACTCCGCTATTTTTCCTCGGCAAGAAATGTGCTCGGGGTTTTGAGAATATAGTTCCGTATGTTTTTGTAATTTGAAGTGGTTTCCGCGCCTTAAAAAAATGCTTTAAAGGTATTTTCTTGTTTATTAAGATCGTAGGAATGTTTTAAAAATGTTTAAAAGAAAAGTCCAGAAAGTTCAGAAATACCGAAACTTTAAACACGAAATGACAGGTTAAATCGTAGTTATAATAGTCAATCAGCTGCTCATAGTATAATTATCTTTAAGTGTTGCCAACCTATTTCCAAGCGTACACGGATTACTTGCATAATAGAACCACGCTGTTTTGTGTTGTTTCGTTGGAATCCTGATGTGCGGCAAAGTATAAACCTTACGACAAAGTATAAACCGCACGGCAAAGTATAAATATACAGCAATTAGCAGCTTTCTGTACTATAAACAGTACAAGGAAGCCAACTTTGTCGGGTGACTGTAGGAAAAGAATATTTGTTGTGAGGGAGTTTACTTTAGCGACACAAAATGTGTATCCTCTTCATAAATATGTACTATTCATTTATGGGTCTCCATCTCTCTTTTCCGGGTGCTGGGGTGTCTAGGGGCTATTTCGTAGCCCCCAGACACCCCAGTAAAATACGAAAACCCCCCATAAAAGAGGGGGGATCCGGAAATTTTTTAAAATTTAGGTACACAATTATCGATTTTACACATTTTTGTATCTACAATTTGTCAATACATTTTTTAAAAGTTTTTAAAATTTTAAAACATATCGCTGCGGTACCCCAAGTATTACTTGGCCTCCGCAACACAACGCCTCAATTTCATCTCTTGTCTCTTCTTTCCACTTCCCAGACTCCTTAGGTCCTTTTCCACTTGGTCCTACTATTTGTGTTTGACTTGGGGTCTCAAAGGGGGGGGGGGCATGACAGCTACATGACGGGTCTTCTTCTATTTCCCATTCCAACAACATTAGTTAGGGACCTTAGTGAGTTTACCCGTTGAGTATGGGGTTCTTAACGGTCGACCCCAAAGCAGAGCTACAGACTACATCGTGGTATTTCTATGAATTAATTTATTAATTTAATTTTCATTGGTGTTCATTGGTGATAAAAACACATAAACTAAAGCCAAATTGGACATTCCTACAAATGGGTCGACCGATTATGTTTCACATTAATTACGTTATGGTCTCTTTAACTATGAACAAAATGGTACAAACCCCAATTTTGTAAAAATTACGGTTAAATGGTTTTTGCAACCTTTGTGATCTACCCCCATAAAATATCATAGTTACAGTACTTCCAAGGTTGTTGACAAACTAACGAAAAAAGTATGTGTAACCGTTTACACCGATACCGTTTTAATTCATAATATTTCTTGTTAAAATTGACCTCTTCCAAACTAAAACAAGTAAACATGTTAAGCATTTAACTGAATGTATATCACGTTAAAAACCTTTAATCAAAACTAATTTGGAAATATAGGGGATTTAGTTTAAATTTAATATTATAAAAATGCCACTATGGCTTGAGAGTAAAATTGCCAAAACGCCCAGGGTTATTCATTTATCAACAATTAATTTATTGGTGTTTAACAACATGTTGAGAAACATAAATTACAAACTTTTGCCGATAATTTGATTAACGGCACCCTCTTTCCAATTCGTTTGTTTAACAGGAACTTCGAAAAGATTTTCAGAGTTAATAAAATTGCATTCGGAAAGTTTAAATGGTGTTTTAACAAATCCAAAAAGCATTGATTGAACATCTTATTTCAAACTAAAACCAGGCTATAAGTTTTTTTTTTCTAAATTGATGGTGTTTGGGTTGTAGAAAGTAGTAAGAAACCCATAAGTTAGTTTATAATGCTTCGAAAATGATTTTTTTAAAAATAAGTTTATATGATTAACTGCGGGAATTAATATTTGTTCTATGCCAATACTTCATAAATATCGGTAATGTATCTAGCATTATTTTACGTTTAAAAAAATTGATACTATTGTATTTTTCAAACGTATTTCCAATCTCTGAAATTCGAAAACAAAGCTGAACTTTTCTGAAAAATCCGCTGACGGATTTGATCAAATATTTACAGAAAGAAAGGTTCCCGTTAAATCTATACGTTTAATACTGGGACTGATTTTGTGATTGCATCTGTTCCAAGGTACAGTTTTTAATTGATAGAATTTTAGTTATTTTATGAATATCATTATGTATACTGTTTAACTTAATACAAATTATTTCCATTAGCGAGGCAGGGGAAGAAATCTAAAACTGTAATTTTGAATTTTGGTAGGGTAGATTTTTAAGTAAATTTACTTTCATAAATGTTATTGTAACAACAAGGCACCGGTATCAGATTTATTTATATATTTCATACTCCTTTTATGTATTTTTACAATGTAAAACGAATTCAAGCAAATTTTGGGGGAAATGGGTGAAACCATGTGAAACTACAGATTTAACACCCTGTAAAGTAGTTTTGATCAAGATAATTTTGAAATAAAATTGCTCAACAAAAAATAGGAAAAAAAACAAATAAATATACCAAATATAGCCAATTAAACAAATAAATTAATACATTTGATGGAAAAGCCATATTGAGTCAAGTAATTTGTGCCAATCCTTTGTAATTTTATCTTTAACAAACGAGAATGGTGTGGTAGGAACCAAATAATCCTTTACTAGCCTACTCATTTTTTAATGAATACAAATCCGACCGGATTGTTAAAGTAGAACGCGTCCATATTCACACGGCCTGGCCAATCGA
Organism: Macrosteles quadrilineatus; assembly: GCF_028750875.1. NCBI lineage: Eukaryota > Metazoa > Arthropoda > Insecta > Hemiptera > Cicadellidae > Macrosteles > Macrosteles quadrilineatus. Next base: position 18,473,279 of record NW_026542597.1, on the reverse strand, counting down.
CACAAGTTCACACTGATATAGTTAGCAGAAGAAAGTGCTAACTAGAAGTGCTAAGTAAAGAGAAGGAAGGAATTCCTCCACATTAATATTAAATTTATATTCATCATAATGTTGTATGCATGAGTTTTTGTTTTGTTGTCAGTTGCTGTGTATGAATAATATTTCGTACCTAGGGACGAAAATGAGGGTTTGCCGGCTCGAGATAGTTGGAAAACCATTTCGGTCCGTGGTACGAACGCTATTTTTCACCACAGTCTACCCTATTACCACTTTTCACCACAATAATAATGCACACTGATAGTCAACACAACTACAACTTTAAGGTTATGTGAAGAAATAATTTGAGGAATTAGCAAAAATAATAATAAATAGTTGCTAGGTAGCGGTAACAATAAAACAATTAATTATATTGCAATGCTATGAATACTGATTGTGTATTTAATATGCATTCATGTTTAAGAAAGTAAGCGGGAAGCTGATTTTGCGGCTCTTGGGATGTAAAAACCTGCTCGGTCCCCAAATGAAGATGACAGCTGGCATGGCCAGCAAAACGTAACTTTCAGCCAATTAACGTATGTAAAAAAGCTAAAAACATTATGGTGTGGTGACAATTTTATTTTTGTGTTAATATTTCCTTTTCCATGCATTCCTATTTATTAAATTTATATTCGTTTCCAAACAGTTTGGATCAGGTGTAACTATATCAAACATTAATTCAACTACTCTCACACAGAATATTTAACTATAACCTGGTCGAGTTATTGTGTTTTTACATGTAAATACCCATCATGTTCGTCAGATGACATGTAACAATCAATCAAGCTCATGTAACATGTAGCCTGTGTGGACTCATCACGTGTCGCTATGTAGCTGTAAATAACATCATCCAGATATAGATACCTCGTGTATACAAAGTTAGTTGTCATGGTGGATGGAAAATACATACGTGTGCTATTAATTCCCCCCATAAGGTGACGTCACTTTGATTGCAAACACCATTTTACCATTTAGAACATTTTTAAAACCCATAACAATCAAATCAACACAACCATATACTTATATGGCAATACAATCAGCTGATTTGTTGTTTGAATTCTGGGTGACGTCATCATATGACGGGAATATCACACCTATGTATTTTCCTTCCACCATGGTTAGTTGTAATGGGCAAGTTGTAACAAGAACAATATAGTTTAAGTTCACTACAAGAGTGTTCTTGCATTCCTTAAAATTACGATGGATGTACCGGTTAGGTTTGTTTCGAAATAGTTTATAGTGGGTTAATTGATGAAAAATTCTAGATTGTTGTCGACTTTGGATACTGTGTGTTGAAATTTCGTCATATCGTATTATGTTTATCTATGGTAAAATCTAAGTTTGATGTGTTGTAGACTTTTTTAAGAGCTCTGAATTCGACTTAATGTTTACCTCTTTGTTAGGGTCGATTTTTGCACGACTCATTTATAAAATCACAGCACAAAAATTGGTTTACTGGGACCTGATTAAAAATAAACTACAAACTAATATTATTAGTAAATCAGCTGATCGCCCAATGCAAATCTAATGGAAATTACAAATTACAAGTAACAGCTTGTAACTTTTAGTTTATTATGAAACAGGCCCCAGATAGATTATTTTGCTTCATAATAATGTAGTCGAAAATAAAACAATAGTTAGTACCTTTAAAGTATCAAGCTACAAAAGAGTGGATATAAACATACCTAGAAATTGCCTCCTGATACTATACCATAAAGTGACATGGTCATGTAACATATGTGAGTGCATGTGCATAATATGGTTGTGAGTATATCGGTTATTTATCAACGATATCCTTCTAAGAAGTACGATTTTGTTCGCATTATTTATATTCTAAACATATGATTTATGATAAAAAGAAAAAAAATACGCTGTAAAACTCACAAGTAGAAAGAAAGTTTTGTACAAATAAGTGTGATAATGTTTTCGTCATTCGGAAAACAAGCTATAAAATAAAGTGGATTACTTAGCAAATATACTTTCACAACAATTCAGTTTTGTTTTTGGAGGCTGGACATTGTATATTCAAATGAAAAGACTGGCAAAGTTATATGAAGTAACATTGAGTTTGCCAAGTTTTAACGAAATCCGACTTGTTTTTGTGTATGAAGACTTGAATTTAACACAATTCTTTGTAATATCCTGAGTTTATGATTAAGTTGACCCTACTTTTCATACTAGTCCTAAAATTAGAACAGTTTCCCCATAAATTGAAATGATTATATTTTTCGATCAGTATTCAACATTATAGAAATATCAAACTAAAGATTAATAATAATATGTAAGAATAATAAAATTTTAAATTTAAATTTTATAGTGCACCTGATGTTTACATTGAAAATAGGGAGTTTATATTTAAAAAGTCTAAAATCAAATTTAACGTTTTGTAAAGTTATTTTTTATATGTAGGCCTATATATACAACAGATTGTTAAAAATATGAATTTGACTTTTAACTTGGTGTGTATTTCCACTATTATGTTAAAACATCTAGATGGGAAATGTTAATATACACCAAATTCCAACTACGAAACTTTCAAAATATCTTAGCATACGGGATCTAAAACTACAGTAATAGAAAGCCCCATCGTTTAAGAAAATTCTTAATCAAATCAAAATTAGATAATAATATAATATTATATTATTAGGGGGTAAAGTGACCCTTTACGACCCGAGCTAAAGTTTTTAAAGCTAAAGTCGATTAAAGTTTTTTTCCAACTCAGTTTGGTAATTAATTATGCAATATTACGAAACATATTTATATTGCATCACACGGGCAAAAATAGATTTCAAACCCTCTCTAAAGGTATTGTTTAGTGTTCACATATGTTACAAATTTGGCGAGGGCGTTTAATTTATTTCAAATTTCAACCCTTGCTCATTTTCCGACCTTGGCTTTGCCCTAGGGAGCAAAAATGTCAAAACACATTGACATGTTAATTAATGAAAAAAATTTGCTTTTGGTCTAGCTCCAACACATTTTTTAGATTTTAAAATATTAACATGTGCTTTTTGGATATTTTTTTGTTGTTTATGGGTTTTGTTCATGTTTAAGAAATATATAACTGTTGTACTCAATTCTACTCAATCTCTGTCTCTTGACTATTTTTAGTGGTGTTTTCCTCTGTCAAAGTATCCATCAAAGTTTTCCTCTCTTTTCACTCTAACTGTTCATAATAACTCTAAATTTCAAACCCGAAGACACCTCAAGATTTTTTCGAAGAAGAAAATATTTAAAGGTAAACACTTTTCCTAAACACATATCATTTGGAACAACAATGGCACAACCCAAGCCTGATGGTAAATTCTATTCTTAAATCTCTTATAGTTATCTATCTAATCATTTCATAACAAAAATTTGAAAACTTTATATAATTGGTTGAGCATACTCCGACTTATACTAGTATTTTTTTGTTTACTGACTAGCCTTTATGGTGGTTATGCGTATGTATACCGGTTCTTAAAAACTAACCGAGTTCGTCTAGTACACAAATAAATTAAACGCCCTCGCCAAATTCGTAACATGACTTAATGCAATGTGAACACTGAACAATATGAACAATACCTTTAGAGAGCGATTAAAGTTCAAAATAGCTTGCTTGCAACATCGGCCAGCCACTGACCTGTTTCAGGTGTTTACTAATAAGTGGAAGCCTGCCTCTTTGAGGTGAAGCTTTCAAACTACGCAGCCACAAAATAGCTCAAAGTTCCTAATCCACCTAAAATCACCAAGGTAGTGGTAAACGTTAACTTTAGTTACATTCTTTTACTAAAATGGGTTGAAAAAGAGTTTAGTGTGTTTTTACATTGGTTTTTTTAGTGTTAAAGATTTTTTTTCTTAACGAATTCTTTGTGCAATTTAAAGTTTTGTTTTGGAGAACGTAAATGATCTTTTTTAATTAGAAACGAGGCCAATAGTTGGATACTAAAATTTGGTGTGTGAATTGAAAAACTTTCTTACGGTAGTGATTGCAACAAAATTCAGGAATATATTACTCATGGGATGCTAATAGTAAAAAACAGCTTTTAGCTCTTTAATAACACATACTCTGATTTACTGAACTACCTTTAAGGATAGAATCAGACCAGACCATACTATAAATTTACCATAAAATGTAATAATACACTTTCTGTGTGTGAATGCTCAGCAGCCTAATCTTTAGTTTTGAGTTTCTAATTTACTCATTAAATAAAAAAACCGTAGATTTTTGTTTTTCAGATTTATCCGGTTAGTCTCTTTATTCTTGGCTATATCCGCCAACTATTTCGGCATATTACTTAATCAACTCCAGAGTCATCATGATTTGCATTTGTTTGAGAAAAAACAAAAAAAATTCAACCTGTTAGACCTTCCACAGACAATACTCAAACAATTTCGTTTACAAAACGTTCAACAACAATACAAACAGCTGATCTATGAGTATTTACATCCAGTGTTACCAACTCACTTTCACACCCTTTTTGAATTTTACGTGCTCAATATTTTACGTTAAAAATCTCGCCTACGAAAAAGTTAATTAAGTACAGCAAGCTGTAAAAGTGCAGGAAATAGCTAATTTAAAATCAGTGTTAAAATTACACCTTTATAAGTAGCTAGGAGGAAATAAATTGCTTGATTTTGATGCTTTAAATTAAAAAACAAGATAATAAACTCGTTTTCTAAAGATAAATATCTTGTCATCTTTACCATCAATATAACCAGATTTCTTAGTAAGATAAGTTTGTAATTGAAATCAGCCTTCAGAGCATCTGTTTAGTAATCTGAAGTTTATCACATTCAACCAATTATGTTTCTAGCTCATAGTTTTGTGGTTCTGTTTGGAGAATCAACAAACACGATGATTCAAGGTAGCCTTTGAACTACTTGTGCAAATAAGCAGCTCCAGCCTGAGAAACATGGAATAGTCAATGAGGTGGAATCTTTACTCAAAGGATGTACAAAGTAGTCTTTGCTATATGAGGTGTTGGGCACAGTAATTTAATATTTCTGAAACCCTGTAATTATAGAACTTTGAGCCTATATAAGGAAAAACCATCCATTTAAATTAATTTATATCTATGTATAATATGTATGTACAATATGTATGTATATGTGTGTCCGTTTGATCAATTACTTAAATAAATAATTTATAAATAAAAATACTTTTTAGTGGGGCACATGCTGATTTACAATTAACTTCACCTATTGAACTATTATGATCTATTGCATGCGCCCCACGTTTTTCGTTCTAAATCTTACAAGTATTTATTCTCTCAACATTTTATAAATTATTTTATACTTTTTAGTGCGTTTAAAAACGTGTTAGTTTTAAAAAGTATTTTTATTTATAAATTATTATCTAGTTTTTAGTCTTTAATGTGTAAATAAGTTAAATCTATTTTATATAGCCTCTTAATGCATAACCAAAACCCAAAACCATATTATCTGTAATCAGATGTTTTATCTTTACTTTGAAATGATTGTTTTATATTTTTAGAATATCTCAGAAGCAGAACCTGTACCTCTTAACCTCTGCTCTTCTAACTGTCATATTTAAGTATTTACAGCTGACTTAAATTGATTTATATGTTTACATTCTTTTAAAATGTAAACATGGAAAATTTGGAAGCCAAAGGGGCGTAGCCCAAGGGAAATATGAAAATTAAATGATATAATATTTGGTTGTCATCCATTTATGAGCTATGTTTCAAATTTCAAGTCTCTAGCTCATCGGGAAGTATCAAAATTTGCAAGAAAGCGATTTAATAAAAACAAGCCCATGGGGCGTAACCCAAGGGAAATATGAAAATTAAATGATATAATATTGCATTATCTTCCATTTGTGAGCTATGTTTCAAGTTTCAAGTCTCTAGCTCGTCGGGAAGTTAGTATAAAATTGATTTCAAAATTTGTACCGGACAAGAAAGTGAGCTAATAAAAACGTTCTAAAATGGTATGGTCCGATTTCGATGAAATTTTTGTTTACTGAGTTTATTTGGACGAGTTTGCATGATCGAACTATAAAAACGAGTTTTTTAGGGGTAGAAAAAAGGTTTTCTGATTGTTGACTCTCAAAAGCATAAAATTTACTAACATCCCTCCAAACTAATTTTTAGAATTTAAAATAAAAGTTGTTAGTATCTTATAGGGGAGCGAGCTAGTGTAGTGGTAGAGCATGGGATTTCGGATCCTGAGGTCCCGGGTTAAAATCCCGCCAAATTACCAATGGATTTCATCTAAGTGATGATGCCGCAACCCCTAGGTTTAGCCTGAAGTAATGTGAAATACAATCACGGGCTCGTGCCTAGCGTCCTAGGACAAAAAGTATCTTGAATTGTTTTCTCCCCTTGTAGCTGCAGGAGCAATCCTAAGCATGCAATAAATCAAAATTTATTTAAAAAGGGAATAACTCCGACATTCTATATTAGTTTCTTGGAAAACAATTTAGGCATATGAAAATTCTCTTTGCTGTGGCGGGGGTATTCTATTGCATACTAAAAGTTATTGCCTTTGACTACAGAGAAGCTTTTCTCTATTGTAAAAAGTTTTAATTGAGTTTTTATATTTTTGTTATCGTATTTGGATACTGAAGCTGACTTACGATGTACACAGACAAGTTTTAGCAATTTCTGTAAGGTACCCAAAAGAACATTACTAAAAATGAGCCTATCATAAACCGCGATACCATCGTACTTATAGTTCTATTTTATCCTTCAACTTCCTTACCATCGCTGATGGCGATAAGGCATCAAATTTGCAACAAGTGACAATTTTATTTTTGCACTATTTTAAGTCGGTATAAGGAAGAAAGAAGAAACAACATTGTAGCTCTTTGAGCCAAGTTTCTGCCATATGTACCATATACAACATAAACTAGATACAATTTCTTGGAAGTTTCAACTGTTCAACTAAACGTTGAGAAAGTAAATGTCAGAACTGACATATTTGTTTTACAAAACGATGGAAAATGTTTTACCCTCGCCTTCCTTTGCTGAACTTATCTCGCTTCTGATTCGCGAACGTCTTCTCTATGTAAACGAATGCGGTGCAATATGAATAAAACACTGTTTCGGTTACGTTTGATATGACAGAGAAACATGGAATTGACGAAACATGGAGCAACTTTGGAAGAATTGCGAGTGTGTTGTGATTATTAAAAAACAAGTAGCCTATGTTGATTTAAATTTATTACAGTGAGGGGACCCATGTGGAAATTTGTCATTTTATCAGTTCAAAACTTAATTCCAAGGTAAAACTAATAATGCAATACCACATTACTTTTCAAAGATCCAGATCTACAACGCAAAGACTGAAGAGAGGTTGCAATTAATTATCAACAAAGTAGCCTATTTAAAATCCATTCGTATAACCGGTTTAGTCTATCTCTTGTTTACAATCTGAGTTTTAAACATTCACCTGAAGGAACAGCTGTTAGATTACAATTCTTATAAGAAAGCTGGTCAGCAACACTGGATTCTTGAACTCTATAAATAATTTAAGCCCAAGGGGGCAAAGCCCTAAAAAAAATTACCTTTTCGTTACCATTTGCCGGGCGATGGATTACGAGCTTTAAAATGACACATCAATCGTGAAAATCGGGCAATAAAGACAGCTGGTAAAGAGATGTTTCAGAGAAAACCCTTATTTTAAAAATATACAGTAGACTATTGTAATGTAGCCTATAATATTACATGTATTATAGCAATTTTACCCTGCGGTAAGAGTCAATTCAAGTGGTTCATAGTCCTAAGTCCTACACTGGGCCTAAAGAATATGTTTTATTTGGGTTTTTAAAGTTCATAATAGGGTGCATTTCTATTTGAGTTATCGAACTTTTCCTACTTTAAGTGTTTTTAATACAAAAACAGGAGGTACATTTACCTTCCGAAATGTACTATTACTTTTGACTACCAATAAAACATCCAATAGTCAATGCTATTACATTAAAATTAGTAAATATTCTTAAATCTCACTCAAGCTATAGGTACTAATGGTGTTTTTGCACTATGCAAAATGTCAAAGTCAACCACTTTACTAATTCCACAGAGTGTGGCAATGAAGTTTAACCTTCATTCTGTGTTCATACTGAATGAAGACACTCTGATCCGTTGACATTATGATGAAGTAAAGGTTCGCGATATGACAAGACTGCTTGACAATTAGGCGGGATTAACTGCCAAGAACTCATTAAGCTCACTTTGTCTTCTTTACAAAACAATGTAAAGTCATACCTGAACTCTTCTACAGATTATCTTAAGGGGACAGAACATTTGGAGATATGTGTTTGTTTGAAATACATTGAAAATATTATATGCTTAATGTAAATTTGTGTACACATTTTATATTGTTTGTGGCTGAACTGGTATGCTCGTGTATCCTGAATTGTGATATCAAAAATTGTAAATTTTCGTTTGATTTAAGTGAGTGGACCTAGTGGTTCGGATCCCACATTCAGAAAGCACACCTAATAGCTGAATGGCAACAGTGCTTGAGTTATCAAATGGTTGACACCATCAAAAGCTACTGACTTTACTCAGGATCAAATCGGTGACAAATTATTACTCCTTGTTATTAAATTGTGTAATATTTTTAGACGTGAAAGTTAATTTCTACCGTGGAAAGTCCCGTATTGTTGGAAGTTAATAATTGTTTTCCATCACGATGTTAAAGGCGAAGGCGGGGCTGTTACATTTCGAGCAAGTGAAGGAGATAATCATCTGTTCACAGACCGAGTAACATCAAACACCCGACTCTGAGCTTGGAAAATGCTGCCCTTAGTGTTTTAAAATCTAATACATTTATTAGTTAGTATAGTTTGTTTTCCTAATTAAATACTCTTAAGTTTTAGTCATTTTGTGCCTGGATAAAGTTTGTCTGAATTTTGTTCAGTATTCGTACAAAGATTTTCTGTTAAAGCTAACTGTATATTTGTGACAAGGGTGGTTTTATGTAACACCTAATACAAGTGTATATTCTTGTATGGTCTGGTAAGTGATTTACAAAAACTTAGGTGACTTATGTAAAATTGTACGATACGTGTGTAAAATGGACGATGTTGGTTTGTTAGGTAATGTAATCCATTTTAATCTGGTCTACGAATCTTTTGTACTTATTTGTACTTATAGCTTCGACTATTAGACATTCCATTCCTAGGTGGCGTTCCCATCTCAACGATTGATTGATTGATTGATTGATATGATAAACTTGTCGCCAGTTTTAAAATAAAATTCGTCGTAGTTGGTGTGATCCACCGACAGATTGCGCTGATCTAAATCACTGATTTCTGTCATTCTGTCGAATTCACGAAGTTTTTTTACGAAGTCAAACTGATGGAAAGACTTATTATGTTCTATAGTTTATGAACCATAAACTATGTCAGAAAAAAAATAAGGTAGAACATTCGGTGAGTGGGTCACACAACTACATTCTTTTTAACAATAAAAAAAATGGCTACAGCTGGTCTATTTAGATGGGATATCTACTTCATAACCTAATAGCATAGACAAAAAGATTCAATATAGACTGTCAGTCGTGCTGTCGTTACCATGGTTACCATAGGTTCTGGCGCACACCGCTGGGAGTGCTGTGTTGTTACGTAACTACATGGCGCTTCCAGTGGTGTGCGCCAGAACCTATGGTAACCGCAGCACAGCTGACGGCCTACATTTAATTATTTTTGTCTATGCTAATAGTCAATGCTTATAGGGTACACTTACGATGTCTATGGGTTATAGGGTTAGAGCGCAGGCCACATTTTTTAGGGATTCAAACACTGCTAAACACCAATGGGTTTTATCTATGTAGTAATGAACATCATCAACATGAGACATGGGCTGTTTCATACAAAACTATTCTAAATTTGAATTTGTCTGAGTTCTAAGGTAGTTCCAATATATCTTAAGAATCGACAAATAACTATCTGTTTTGGAGTGCTACCGAAAAAATCTGATATGTTTCGTACACTGAAACAAAAAGTTGTATGACATTATGTTGCGATTCTAACTAGTATAAGTTCTGTCTGTGTGAAATATTATGACAGATGTTAACGTGTGGGAGAGTAATTTGGAACTCAAAACATCCAACTTGTAAAGTTTGCGGAAACAACAATAACGCCGTTCCCTCGAGAACTTGGTACCATCGCTGTTACTTTAATTAAATACATATTACCGAGAGACATGTGGGTTTCCTTTGCGATAAATTTAATACTTTACCCAATGTAAAACATTTGACGGATGTTAAAATTTTTGAAAATGAAAATAATTAACGTACTGTCACTGGTTATTGGAGGAGCGCGCTGGTCTAGTGGATAGAGCGCAGGACTTCGGTGCCTGAGGTCCCGGGTCCAAATCCTGCCAAATCACCAATGGATTTTATCTAAGTGATAATGTCGCAACCACTAGGTGTAGCCTGAAGTACTGTGAAAACAATCCCGGGCTCGTGCATAGCGTCCTAGGAAAAAAATTACGAATCGATGAATTCGGTACCGTATGGAAAGTTATTAAAATATTAGTTGTACCACCTTTAAGCAAATTACATTTTTCCTCATTTATTCATTGACCATAACACAATTAACTAAACTGTGCCAAAATTCTAAAGACTATATGTACTGTCAGAAGAGGATACAGAGTAGGTGTAACATCGGCAAGACGTAAATGAAGTATCTGGAAGCAAATTAACGTTGTCAGAGTAATATTAGGTTACATGCACAGTGAAATTTCCTTCCTCTTGTCTTTGATTCGTCCACTTTCATTACAAAACAAAGAGTCACTAAGTTCCTGAGAAACGAATAATTAAAAGTGTTAAACCTGAACAGCAGTTTGGAATGTGTTCATGCAAGTGCAGATTAAAGTGAGATGAGCATTGAAGTTAAACTTCGTTTATTTGTCATAAATTAATTCTTACTCATGAAATTATTTGTAAATGAGTTTATTCTTAATGAGCTTTCTGAGTACAGTTTCAATAGTCAAATAAAAATATCATTTACTTCGCCAAAAATATTTACAAAATAACTTGTACATAATTTTAACTATGTACAAAATATATAAAAAAATAACAGTTTTATGAAAAAGCTTTTTACATTAGTCTTAGCGAAATATCTTCCACAAAGAAGAAATACTCCTGTGGAAGAGAGTCTTTGTTTTTTTAAGATTTTTGAAAACATTTAGAGATGAAAAAGGATTTTAGAACAATTTAAAGTGACGCTGACAGGATATTTATGTCAAAACCTTAGAATAATTTAGAAACATTTTATATATAAACTTTATGTTTGTCCTGAAAATCATATTTCAAGCTGGAAAGTAGCCTATATAGTATATTAAAAGAATGGCAAGAAAAACACATGTATTGGCAATTTATTGGCCATAACATGCACTATGCCCAATAACTTTCTTGAAGCGAATGGACAATAACCAATGGAAGTTTGCTAAGTACATACTGTACGGATATAGGTTGTATTAAAGACAAAAAGAATTAAATATAGACCGTCAGCTGTACTGCAGTTACCATGGTTACAATAGGTTCTGGCGGACACCGCAGGAAGCGCCATGTATTTACGCCTCGCGCTACGTAACTACACGGCGCTCCAAGCCTGCTTTTAAAAAAGAAAATAATTCAGTGTATCAAAGTGTTTTTGTACGGTTATTAGTTACGGATAAAAAAAAAATGTAATTTTGAAATTCCCGTGTTATTCTTATGGAGAATATTGTAACAAGTTGTAGTTTGCTTGGTTATGGATATATTTAGATCAAACATGGCAAGTTTATTTATTTTATACTAAACTACTAATATTTTACCAAAAAACATACTTAATTAGTTTCACTGTAGCAGCAAACCTAGGTACTCGTTAAACCTAATATTATTTAAATATATTTAATTAAAAATCAATTCAGGCAAATGGCAATTTGCATAAATGGCAGGTTTGCTGTGGTGGGGGTGTTGTTTAGTACAAGTTTACCGAAAATTAGTCTAAAACCGTTGATGCTACTTCTGGTAAATCTATTATGAGTTCAGAGTTAGTTTGTAAACAGGGGTCGAAACTAAGCTTGGTCTGTAAACACAATTTCTAATTATAGCTCCTAAGATTATCTCTTGGTACAGACCTATTAGTTATTGAATTACCAGACATACTTTTGGGCCAGATTAAGTTTAATTATTGCCTGAGTACCTAAGTTTTAGTGCTCAGCTTCCAAACTGGAGGTTTTTAGTTCAATCCCCAACCTAATTTAATCCAGACCCAGGTTATATTCGTCATTCAAAAATAATTATGATGCTATCAAGGTGTGTGATAGAAATCAGACCAGGGTATAGGACCTTTCCCTTTAATAAACCTTTAAAAAATCTCTATTAGGTTAATTTAGGTATTTAGGTATTTTTAGGCAATTGAATTGCTAACACCTTGAACGATGTTGCTGCACTTTCAACCAATACCACCACCAAAGCACTTATGAATTGTTTACATTTAATACTCAATGTACAATTTAAACCAAGGTGGGAGAAGTGCCGTTTCGAGACATTAATATAACATTTTCGACGGAGGCAGTAAGCCTTGCCTCTTGTGTTGTTAATATTACATGAGGGACTTTTGTCGGATTTTCTAACCTTTTCGTGATTTATTTAACATTTTATGGGTTAAGAAATTTGAATATGTAAATTTTTTGTTTTATGAATGAAATGGACAATTGTTAAATTTTATTTTAAGAGTTTGACGTTATACAGGTGTTTAAGATTACATAGTTTGATTTTGAGAACTCTTACGGTTTAGAATAGTACGAGCATAGATGAAGTAATACGAGCAAGTAACAATAGAACATTTATAAATTCGAGTAAGTAACAATAGAACATTTATAGGTTCGAGTAAGTAACAACAGAACATTTATAGTTTCGAGTAAGTAACAATAGAATATTTATAGGTTGGAGTAAGTAACAATAGAACATTTTTAGGTTCGAGTAAGTAACAATAGCGCATTAATAGGTTCGAGTAAGTAACAATAGAACATTTATAGGTTCGAGTAAGTAACAATAGAACATTTATAGGTTCGAGTAAGTAACAATAGAACATTTATAGGTTCAAGTAAGTAACAACAGAACATTTATAGGTTCGAGTAAGTAACAACAGAACATTTATAGGTTCGAGTAAGTAACAATAGAACAATTATAGGTTCGAGTGAGTAACAATAGAACATTTATAGGTTAGTTAGGGTGTGTAATTTTTCGAAAGTTAAAGTTTTTTTATCTTTTATTTGCATTTTAGAAGACTGGCAACATAGTGACAATGTGCTCGGTTTCCAGTGTTCATTCAGTCCTAATCCTGGGAATATCCAGGTTCTCGTACCATTGTTGAAGGTCAAATAATCTCATAATCCGCCACCATTGTTGAGCTAATGAGAGAGAGCGTGTACACACTTTGTCTCTTTCTAGACAATAAATTTGTAATTAGCTTTCTTCCAGCTTAGTCGAAATTTGGTAAAATTATAGTTATATTGTAACTACAGAGTTTAATCTTGTTCAGTTTATGCCAACGTTTACATCCATCTATTACTCCAGGTATACAAAAGGCCAAAATAACTGAACGATTTTTTTGTTTAAATCACTTTGTAAACTATTGTTTTTCACAGATAACCTATTTTCGGTTTTCACTGATGAAATAGTTATTTGTGTAACTAGTGGTGAAAGTGGCACTTTGCTGCACACGAGAGCAATGTTTACGCACGAGCCGCAGGCGAGTGTGGAATGATCTCGAGTGCAGCAAAGGCCTTTTTCACTCGTGTTACACATTATATTTTTCCTACAGTCACTATAAAGCATATAAATAATTAGTCTTTCAAACACTATACAACACGTTTTTAGGTTCAGCTGGCAACACAAATGGTGCCTTGAGAAAGTAGTACCCGCGGTCCGTATCACTCCGCTATTTTTCCTCGGCAAGAAATGTGCTCCGCGTTTTGAGAATATAGTTCCGTATGTTTTTGTAATTTGAAGTGGTTTCCGCCAATAAAAAAAATGCTTTAAAGGTATTTTCTTGTTTATGAAGATCGTAGGAATGTTTTAAAAACGTTTAAAAGAAAAGTTCAGAAAGTTCAGAAATACCGAAACTATAAACACTAAATGACAGGTTAAATCGTAGTTATAATAGTCAATCAGCTGCTCATAGTATTATTATCTTTAAGTGTTGCCAACCTAGGAAGCCAACTTTGTCGGGTGACTGTAGGAAAAATATTTTCTTTCGGTGATTGTTGAGATACAAAGTGAAATTTTAGTTAATTTTAATTGTTGGGTTTTATAACATATTTTTCCTACAGTCACCCGACAAAGTTGGCTTCCTTGTACTGTTTATAGTACAGAAAGCTGCTAATTGCTGCATATTTATACTTTGCCGTACGGTTTATACTTTGCCGTACGGTTTATACTTTGCCGCACATCAGGATTCCAACGAAACAACACAAAAAAGCGTGGTTCTATTATGCACGTAATACCTGTACGCTTGGAAATAGGTTGGTAACACTTAAAGATAATAATACTATGAGCAGCTGATTGACTATTATAACTACGATTTAACCTGTCATTTCGTGTTTATAGTTTCGGTATTTCTGAACTTTCTGGTCGTTTCTTTTACACGTTTTTAAAACATTCCTACGATCTTAATAAACAAGAAAATACCTTTAAAGTATATTTTTAGGCGCGGAAATCACTTCAAATTACAAAAACATACGGAACTATATTCTCAAAACGCGGAGCACATTTCTTGCCGAGGAAAAATAGCGGAGTGATACGGACCGCGGGTACTACTTTCTCAAGGCACCATTTGTGTTGCCAGCTGAACCTAAAAACGTGTTGTATAGTGTTTGAAAGACTAATTATTTATATGCTTTATAGTGACTGTAGGAAAAATATAATGTGTAACACGAGTGAAAAAGGCCTTTGCTGCACTCGAGATCATTCCACACTCGCCTGCGGCTCGTGCGTAAACATTGCTCTCGTGTGCAGCAAAGTGCCACTTTCACCACTAGTTACACAAATAACTATTTACGTTTAATCAATTTTGATATTAAGACGCAGTAATTAAAAACTCGTTTTCTCAAGACGAATGATTTAAAATGTACATTTTGATATAGTGAGTAAATTAAAATAGGCCTAATACTAGCAATTAAACAAAATCACTGTCAAATTTATTGTCTTTGTTGCGAGTATTACATGAAATGAATATTAAGGGGACATTAATATTAAGAACTGAGGTACAATTGGGTTGGCATTTCATTAGCACACGATAGAAATCATTTCAAGACTCAATCAAGCCAATTATGTAAATTAATATGATTTCCAATACAGTTATTATCACGCTCTACCTCTGGTTTACATCTAGTCTGTTTCTGTTATGTATTTTTAGATCAAGGAGATCATCTAAATCCATCTGTTTAGTTGATGTAATTTGTATGATTATTGAATATTTTTATTTGTTTTAATATATTTTATGATTACTGTATTTCATAATTATTTAGCCTAATAGTTCGTAATCAAAGTAATACAACGAAATGCAATTTGCATATGGATTGATAGCATTTTATGACATACTAAGACATTCTTTTTATCATATTAAATATACATTTTTGGAATGATTTTTAGATTTCAAAGATAAATTATTAGTATTATTACTTTAAATGTAAAGTTCGCACTCGATTATCCAACACTCTGGGCAACCCGACGCCGCGTTAAATCAGTCATCGGCGGAGGTGTGATCTTAAGTTTTATTTATGTTTTTTTATTTAAAAATGTTTTTTTTATTGATGTTTAAAAAGGTTAAGATGTACTCATTATCGCCAAAAGGCTACAATAAGGGATTGTAAGTTGATGATTATCGGTTTCTACGTAAATTTGAGCTTACATGATTTAATTTGATTATTTTATCAAACTGCTTTAATTTTAAGAAATTTTACGTGATCGTTGGACTATAGAGAATCTAATGGTTCTTTGTAACAAAATAAGAAATAAAGTTACGATGTATTTAAACAAAAAATGAATACAATTTTGATAATTTTTAACTTGTTAGTTCGAAAGATATTTTTCTTTAAGAAACTTATCGTGGTGATGTATTTTGTTTGTAAAAAAATCGTTTTGTACATTATTTCCCTAGCCTTATTGCGTAACACAGTTGAGGACTTAAGATCTAATAAACCATCTTTCACTTGATGATGGAATGAGATCTTATCCTCTCTACTCTGCATTTTACATTATTACTTTTCTGTCTCTTCGGGACATACTTTCCATGTGGCAATTTATTTTCAAAAATACATTTTAAGCGAGAATTCTTCTTCCGTTAGTATTAAGTATTTTTAAAAGGTCATCACAATTTGGCTACACTCATGTATTTAAGATTATTTTCAACTTAAAATGTATTGATAGTAATGATGGGATGATGTATCATTAAATACAGTTAAACTACCATGTAAGTACACATCAATCAAATTTGAGAAACACTTATAAACCTATATCTTACAGCAGATTTCCCCCTGAATTTGCGAATGTATTTGTCAACGTATTTAGTGTTAGCTTTCTATACACATAACTTTGCCATCAACCGAGAATTCTTGTCCTAAACGAACAAATACAGGAAATGTTTAAAATTGGGAAGAACATTATGTATAACGAATAAAATAACCTTTGTCTCAATTTGTTAAGGGTTTTGATTAAACAAACAACGTTTATACGAAGTTCTTTAGGAAACAGCAATTGTTCCCGCTTAAAACTTAACAAGTTGGAGGATGTTCTGAGCTGTGAAGTTATCTTGCACACTTCCACATTTGTGATAGAATCAGTGTATAAAACACTAGCAAAATTTGCTCTAACTACAATATAAATATTGAAGTTTTAGATCCAATTTAAGTGATTTAGTTTCCGTGATAACAAACAGAAAAATATTACTTGTATTAAAAAGCTTTCCTATGCAGAAGATTTTATCCCTGACAAAAAAGTAGGCCTATTCTTTTTTTTAAAATAAAAAAAATAAAAAATTCTAAAAACATTCAATAAAAAAATGTAGGTCTATTCTTTACTTAAAAATTAAAAAATCAAAAATTCTAAAAACTTACATAATCTAACAACATTCAATTTTATTTGAAGCATTTCTATATGCAAGTGTATGTTATAAATTGTTCAGTAATTATTTTATAATTAAAATCCTTTAATTTTCCTTTAAAACTTATTGTTTCCAGATGTTTATATAAATATTAATTACCAGAAGTTTAATGGTTAGGTAGCTAAGTGGTTATAGTGTTCACACAACTATCAAATGTTTCGATCCTGAGTAAAGTCAGTAGCTTTTTTGATGTTTCAAAACAGTACCCAGCTGTTCCTTACCATCGGGCTTTAAATACTGGTGGTCATGACTAATGAAACAGATAACCTCACTCCATTTTACATTCATCCTTCACTCATACTTGGGTTAAAATACGCACCTATGTGGCGCCCCATATCAATGATTGATAATTGATTGTTTATTTATTAGTTTGTTCTCACGTATTAACAGTCAACTAAATAGATTAACACACATAAATAATAGCAAGGAATTCACTATTTTAAAAAAGTTGTAAAATACTCTGAAATTCTGTTTAGAGTACTGTCATTATTATAACAGCCTCACACGACACATAATTGTTTATAAAAACCAAATCTGTAAGAACTAATACGTTTGAAAGTGCTATATATTATGTTTATACTTTTATATTTCTGTAATTATACTACCTATTCAAATTTTAGTATAAGCATACACTTCACTAGTCTAGATTATTACTTCACCAAATATCAGTATCACTGGAAACATTGACCTTAGCGTGTTTTTAACAATCACTAACATTGATTGTACGTTGTGTGTGTTTTGTACCAGCATTACGCACATACCACGAGGGAATGACCTACTTTGTATCCTATAATTGACCCTAGCTTACATATAGAAGGAGTGAAGACGTCAAAATTGAGTTTCAGTCATTTTTCAAATATTTTCTCAATTATAGAACCACAATGGAAACCACAAGTAAAACCTTTTTCTGTCCTGAACGGAAATTTAGCAGTAGAATCGAGATTTTGAAGAATTACCACGGCGTTGGTGCAATTCTAGTATAAGCGATTATTTTTGGTCAATTATTTTTTTTACAATGTACTGAAGTAAGTTAGAATACAGTTAGAAGTTAGAAGTGAGAATACATGATCACAGTGTACATAGTTTTGTGAAAGCGTTATGCACACTTAAATTTAAATAAGATTCAGAACTCAATGCACTCAGAGAAAGAAAATCAGAGGCAGAATCGAAATTTCAGATTTGACCAAATACTGCTCTTCCATTTGTTATCGGTTGATTGACATCCCTTAGCCTGTCGACGCCCTAGATGACCTAGGCCGAGTAAACGACGAACAACATTCGATCAAATCTTCATTCATACATTAAATACAATTTGATTTGCCTTTCTTTAATTGTATTGGAATATATTTCTATTATTTAATTTTTCGCAAAAAAACATTCAAATAAACCTTAAAAGTTTGACTTCCCAAAGAGCACATTCCTCTTTCCATTTGTATTTTAGGAAGATACTAAAAATAAATAATAGTTTAATAATGACGATAAGTTAACAATATGATTTATCATTGACTATACACCTCTACAGAGAGATGTATAGTAGAGTTGTATACTTGTATAGCCAATGGTTTTATCAGCCAGATAGAGATGTATTAATTGCCGTGGTATTCTAGACGCTGGCTTAAATTTCCTGATTGATAGCTTCACTTGAGATGTATGGATCATGTCTACATGATACTAACTACTAAGTTATCTTAGCTGAAGGAGTTATATTTCAAACAGTAGTCAAATCCGAAAGTATCGTTGTTGGAACGTTTTTTTTATCACACAATCGATATATTTTTTCGTAAGGTTTGTAATAGTAGCCTACGCAACGATCGCGAACAATATTTACGTGAGTTGCGTCGTTAGTTTTAATTACTAAAAATCACTACTCATAACTTCTAAGAGAGGTTATGTTTTTGTTTATAACCTCTAATTGCCACTGACATTGAGGCAACGAAACATTGTATCAAACACTAATTGCACCAATCAACAATTAAATTGGCCTGAACAGCTGATATTGTACCCGAAACTAGTCATCCATTGACTAAAATAAGACTGAAGACGGACCAAGGAACGTAACCTATTATATATTCGAATATAGTCTTGGTGGCAAAGATGTTTAAATTCGAATCATTACAATTTTGCTTCTCCTCTCTCAATCCTTGAACCTCATTGGTCCGTTATCCATGTTGTTATGAGTAAAACCATAGATAAAACATACTCCCTTAAACATACTCCCTTAGTAGATTTCTCATCCTAATGGAACAGCTGAAGACAATTTTATTGTTAGTTCTGTACGGTTTATGTTAGAGGTCGTGTTTTGTTTACAATTTGTTTCCCGTTAATACAGTCATTTAAAACCTCGTTTAACCAAATGATACGATCTAATCATAAACAATAAATTGTCCCCTAGTTATTTAACCAAACAGTAAAGCACAAATCAAGAAATTAGCCCTAAAATAATATAAACAAAATTTCGTCGACACTAGCGCCCAGTGTGGCGTACATGAACTAGACATGAAAAACGAGCTTCAAAATTTACAATGGGATGAGAAGTCTACTTGTGTTGGTTAGTCTATGGTAAAACTGTGATGTTATGAAAGTAAACAATGCTGTTATGAGATACTTTTCAATCCTAAGAACTGAACTGAAATGGCTAATTTAAAAAACGGCCGCAGGTAAAAACATTAAGCAAATAGTTTTGCAGTTCCTGTACTCAACAGAACAAATAAGGTTATTCGGTTTGATCCAATCCATTTTATGAACTTTCTTTACATACACACTTTTACGTGATGCCATGTTGTTGGGAAATGTGGGCAAACAATTTCCATAAGTAAATATTGTCACAGAAGTACCAATAAGGCTAATGGTTCGAAATTGTGTACATATTACTGTTGTGTGACATGCTCGTAACCAGTATATCGCAACTTCCAAGTCTGGTCATTGACTTTAGATTGTACAAGATCACTATTTATTCTTGCAAAATTTTACGAATATCCTGATTTGTAGTCGAATATGAATATCAAATATTGTAGTGAATATTGTAGTTAATATTGTAGTGAATATTGTAGTGAATATCCTGTAGTTGACAAAATCTTTATCTTTTATTTTAAAATGAGTTTAAAGTGTACGATTTACATTTTCACGATATAAGTCAAGCAAAAATGTTTATATAAAAAATTATATAAAAAAGGTTAGATTGTTCATACGACCGAAATAGTTTGAAGTAGATAAAGTAGCAAGTAATAAATAGTTGGGATGACAATTAAATACCAGATACTGACTAGAAATTACTTTAAAATATTTAACTAATCCATAACGCTCTAACTAAAACATTAAGATTTAAGTTTCAACATTTAAAAATAAGAAAAATAAAATTTTCTATCTACAAAAATCTTCTAGCCTAATTTCTAGTCTAATTTTCTAGCACGTCACCCTCCTTTCATTCTAATCTTACGACAAATAAATGTACACAATGGTAAGTAAAGGTTGTATTCCTCATTTAAAGTTTGTTGTAACTCACCTATAAAATAAAATGTAAGAACAAAGAAAGTGACATATTTATATTCCATAATGGTGTTTTGTCATTACATCAAGGTGCAATTATATTCTACCCTAGGCTAACCGATGTCATTTTGAATGAATAAACCTCTGCTAACTGTTCATCGCACTGTGTACCACTCATAGTTATTTTTAACATTAAATTAACTGTAAATATTTTTTTTTCTGGGTAACAACGGGGTTGTAATCCAAACCCACATGACTCAAAATTGATAATTGGTTTTCACCATACTCTGATGTTTAAGCTGTTTTACATCCGTTAATTGGTGGCTGAAAGTAAAGTTTTGCTGGCCATGCCAGCTGTCATCGTCATTTGGGGACCGAGCAGGTTTTTACATCCCTAGGGCCGTAAAATCAGCTGCCCGCTTACTTTCTTAAAACATTATTACATTACAAAATCAGTGTAGCATTGCAATAGAATTGTTTTACTGTCACTGCTGCCTAGCAACTGTTTATTATTATTTTTGCTCATTCCTCAAATTATTTCTTCACAAGTTGTAGTTGTGTTGACTATCAGTGTGCATTATTATTGTGGTGAATAGTGGTAATAGGGTATAGTGTGTTGAAAAATAGCGTTCGTATCACGGACCGAAATGGTTTTCGACCCTGGGTATGAAATATTAACAGCTATATTTTACGCATAGACAATGGCGGTTAATATAGGTTTATTTCCTGCGGATCACTCTTTTATTTTAAAGTGTTTTAAGTTAAAATTTAGTGCTGCAATTGTTCTGTTGTAAAAATAAAATTAAGTACAATATTGCAATGTTGAATTGAGTTTTTATTTTAAATCTGTTTGGTAATATTTATTGAACATTTGTGCTAAAATTACTGTGACAATAAACATGATTTGATTTGACTACTCGAATCGACAAACGTAAAACAAGCTATATAATAATTTAAAAACGACAGTTGCTGTGAAGGATCGTTACTGTTTCCGTTTGTAGTTCACGTTCAATGCAATGCATCAGCAAACATTGGTTCAAAGTAACCATTCATTAGGAAATTGATAGGGTTATCGTCTGTTGTCTTCCGATCTGGAATAGACTCTTGTAAAGTATAGATTTAGGTACCCATGGTTAAAGAGGAATTGTTATATGTATTCAACACTATATGTATATTCAACATATGTATATTCTATATGTATACTATATGTATATATATATATGTACTATATATGTATACCATATGTATATTCAACACTAAATAACGTAATTGGCTAGATATATTAATCGAACACAGTAAACCTAACTTTTAATTACAATTGATAATAATTGTTATTATAAGGTAAAAAGTGGTCTATTTTGAAATAACATTTTTGATGAAAGATAATAATAGTAATCTATAAACTTAATACGGAGAAATTTCCCTGTTACGTCCCTTTCCAGCTGCCCAACATAACAGATTTTTACGATTGAGGTGTCATTTTAAAGCGTATGATATGGTATGATCTAGTGCACCTGCGAATTTTAATCAAAAAATTATTTTTCTATTAAGGCTTCACCCCCCTCACGTTTAATTAATTTCTAGAGTATATTTTCAAAGATCCAGCTACGCTAACCTTCTTTCTTTATAACGGTTCAAACGAAAATTGTAACAGCTGTTTCTTCAGTTGAATATTTAACCACAGATTGTAAAACAAGAGACTAAACATTTTATAATTATGTATTTTTAAAAAGTTACTTTTATGACAACTGTGACCTGATGGAGGTAGGAAAATCACTCTTTATAGTGTAGATCTAAAATAAACTAATGTATTGTAAATTATTAGTTATACGTACCTAATAAGTGTCTTAAAAAACAGGATCTTTAAAAGGTAAATCGATACTGTACTGGACTAATTTTGCCTCAGAAATAAGTTTTGTATCCTAAACTGAGCATTTTGCGCTCAGGTCCCCTCGAATATTAGGAATTTATACGAATAACTAGCATTAGCTTTTGAAAACTAAGTCAAATAGTAGTTTTCATCTTTAGGAGCGAAAGTGGCTCTTTTTGGTTCACAATCGTGTTTTACAAGCGAGGAAATACGATTAAGTACCAAAAAGACACTTTCGCCCCGTGTGATGAACCACTATTTTCATAATTCTGTGGAAATAACCTCATAATTGTTACAAAATTAGACCGCATAATTTGAGGTTATACAAAATCATAATCAATGTTTACATTTCGGTTGTTTACAAACATAATTTAAATATCGTTGTGTAATCCATTCATCTCCATGGTGATTAGCAGCGTTTTCATAATGCACTGATAAAAGTTTGAGGTTAGCGAATCGAAAAATTTACCTTGTTTATTCTGTTCCCCATTTGAAGTTACCCAAAAATCATGATTTTGCGGACGATTTAGAGAACTAAAAACGGCTGTTTTCCGGACAGTATGATAAAAAAGAAATTGCCTATTGTGTATTTTTCTGCAGTTAACACACGTTATTATTTTCTATATTCAACAAGTAAGGTCAAGGTTCCTCCCTTTTTAAAAAACGGGTCTCTCCTCTCTGAGATGTAGTGATACATATGAAAAAAACAATATTCAACCCTTGTAATCTACGATGTTTATACTATTTTGATTATACAGAGAGATAAGGAAAATAAATAATAATAAGTGAAATTATTTATGATAAAAATCAAAGCAAAAATATTTTCAAATTAACGGTTACAGGTTGACATAATACGTTAGTCATGCGATATGCTCATATAGATGATCAGATAAATATTACAACCGCTTTCTCATCAACCTGTATTGTTGAAACAATCAATCGATTATTGGGGATGGCTTTTTGACTTTTTAAGTATAATTGACATTGGTCTGTAATTCAATAGGTAAATATACATATTTTGTAGTTCTTACAATCGACATTGAATATTAGACTGTTTATACTATCGTATGAAGCATGATTTGATTTTGTATTTATGTTGGTGACAAATTAATCCACAGCTTTTGGGCAAGATTTTTTGATTTGTGATTTTTTATGAGGGTAGAATGTGAATTTTCAATTAGTGAAACTGTACTGTTTCTAATAAATACTACAAGAGTATAAAAAATACATACTGTAAATGTATTGTTCAAAATTGTATCGATTACTACGAGCATTGCTTGGATATTTTTAAAGAGATGTATTTAAGTTATTTTTTTTATTTTCTATTAGACCCAAAAAGCGTAGAACGTGATTTCAAATAATGTTATAATTCCAATGTTGTAATATGCAATAATTTCAAATTCGCACTGTTTAAAATATATTTAAATTAAGTAAATCTTCTATTGATTATTTTGAGGATCGAGTGTAAATGTTAAATCAGTGATATTTTATTGTTTTATTCTATTAATTGAATACAACGATCGTAGAAATTCTTATTTAAGTTATAGATTTGTGTTTTATAAAATATTATACTTGAAAGTGGAAAAAACTTGTTTAAATATACTACTAGGTGATACAATAGTTAAACGCGTTCTTCTATCATGTTTTTTTAGTTTTCTATTTCTATTGATATTGCTGTTTAACGCATTCTATTGGAGAACACGATTATAGAACCTGGCATTGTTATTAAGGGATAATTGAATGTTTAAGATTGCCCGTTTCTAGTGTAGAAGGTGTGATTTCAATTGGTGTTACAGTGTAGCGAGTGCCATTTTGTGAGTTTATTCACGAGTTTAGACATTACAAGTCAAACAGAGAGGAGAAAACTCCATCGTCTCAACCCACGCAACACCTTCAGTCTGACACTAACAGTAAAACTGGATATTTTATAAAATAAATAACACTCGGGTTTATCAATAAAAATATAAGATATGCAACAATTATAACTTGAAAACAAATCATGATATACATTACTATTACTACTAATTGAGATGACATTGAGATTGAGGTTGGAGGGAGCGAGCTGGTCTAGTGGTTAGAGCGCGGGACTCCGGTTCCAAGGGTCCCGGGTTCAAATCCTGCCAAATCACCAATGGATTTTATCTAAGTAATAAAGCCATAACACCTAGGTCTAGCCTAAAGTAATATGAAAAACAATTCCGGGCTCGTGCCTAGCGTCCTAGGAAAAAAATAATAATAAACAAACAAAAAACTACTAATTGAGATGGGGACGCCACATAGTGAGTGAACCCACATGAGTGAAGGATGAGTGTAGAATGTTGAGATGAACACATAGATCATCTCAACATTACATTACAAAGCTACATAAGCATTGTTACTGACTACGATCAGCTGTTTCATCAGTCAGGACCATTTATTTAAAACCTAATAATCAGGAAAAGCTGGGTCTAGTTTCGAACCTTCTTAAAGCTACTGCCTTTCTCAGAACCGAATCTGCGACCAAAAATTGATTGTTATGCGAAAACAGCTACAAAGGCAGTAATGGCACATTCAAAAATATTGCCTTAATCAGTGAGAAATCTATGCAATCCGTTTGAAGTAAAATAGACAGTATTAAAGCGAAAGTATAGACAGACCAAAATAAAATAAAATACAAAATACGTAAAAAATCATCACATCCCGGATATACATTGACAAAACGAAATACAAAATACCGATAAAAAGTACTATAATGCCCAACAAAATTTGAATACTACAAATATTATCATCTGATCCAATTGCTACTCACCAATAAGACCTGATATGGTATCTAAATGCCATAGCACGTCCCTACCATACTGGTTCGGAATTGAAAAAAAATGAACACTTACTTATAATCTATTCGTCTTCATATTTAAATTAGCCTAAGATGTCCTCCCACTTGAACCTAATGATATATAGATACAGTATTCCCAGTAAAAACGAAATACAAATGAAAGAAAAAGATGTAAAATATGTCTTTTATATTGAAGAGAGGGAAATATCCAAATCAAGTATGGGATCAAGGTGCCTGAAGGGGATATGTAGATTTGTATTTATTACTGAGACACCTCTGGGGTGGATAGCGATTTACGTTAAAGATAAAATATTTAAAGGTAATTTGTAGGGTTGGTATATATCTGGATATAACGAGCAATTGATTGCAATTAACTGCAATAGTTTGTAGTCTTACAAACATTTAGATTAACGTCCATACTGTGAAAAGTTCTTAAGAATAAGATACTAAAATCATATCGAATTTAGGTTCAATTAACTAGTTTTTCAGCCTTAACTTTAAAATCAAAACTACGCTATTGGAATTTAGGTTTTATAGGTTCCTTAAAGTTGCAATGTTATTTAATGGATATATGCGTAGAAGAGATAAGTGGAGATGAAGTTATTGAAAAGTGACAAATATGTTTAATAAGTGATTGTCTGTAATCATGATTTATTTTAATTGACTTTCGACTCACTCTAGTTTTGTTATTGTCCCCTGAAATGTATTTATTGTATACTTTGGTGATAACATAGCTTTACAACACTACTCTCTAAATATAGTTAAATTACCATCAAATACACATCTGCAATCACATGCTATTGCTAAATTATTTTGTAATTTGAATTAATTTGTTAAATTATTCTATTACAAGGTAAGTGTAATATTTTTTTTGTAGCCGTGAATAAATACGTCGCGTCTGGATTAAACTGAATAATTGCCTCTATTTGTGATTGGCTTCATAACCTGAATATCCGATGGCTCGTGTGCTAAATATCGCAATCAACACATATCGCTAAATGATTGTGTGTATAACATGGGAGATGTATACGATTGGATGAGGAACTATGTGGAAAGACCATAAAAGTAATATTTGTAATGATTGATATTTTGAGTGGCATTATAAGCTGAGTGTTTTTACATAAATTGTATGTTTAACATATAACAAGGTGGGAGACGTATTAAGGTTGGCTGTAGAACTAGAATGACGTAGTAATAAGTATTACATGATTCTTATTTTATACGATTAACATGAGCTGAGTGATTTTACATATATTATTATGTTTACAACCCGATTGGGAGTGTCATGTACAAGTACACTCTGACGATGATTGATTGTAGCACCTCTCTGTCACGTATTTGTGTTCTAAAATTGGCTTGTTGCTGAATTCGCTACTACGACGTTTATGTTTACACAAAGAAACTAACCTATAAAGTCATTGTAGTTTTCATCAATTTACATGATGTTTTAGAAGTATGTACTCTATGTTACTCTTTTCCAATTCCACATTGAAAAATTAAAATAAAAAGCCTATCCTGTAAGAGTGGATCAATCTGTTAGAATCAAGAATGTTTAAAAAACGTAGTCTACATCGGGGAAGTGAATCTTATGAATTTGCAATTTTTCCATGCTTGGTAAACTTATGGTTAGTTAGTTACAAAGTAATAGTTATTTGTGTAACTAGTGTGCGAAGTGGCACTTTGCATTCGCTTTGCTTATTATATTTTCCTACAGTTACTATGAAGTATATAAATAATTATTCTTTCGAACACTATACAATACGTTTTTAGGTTAAGTTAAATCTAAGCATTGTACGAAATGGGAAACGCTGCATCAGCTGATCGTATTCGTAGTATCTTTAAGTGTTACCAAACTCATTTTCAAGCGTTCACGTATTACGTTTCTAATAAAATCACACAGTTTTGTATTGTTTGGTTGGAATACTGGAATGCGGAAAAAAAGATTGCGACAAAAGTAAATAAATGCAGAAATTAGCTACTTGGCTTGCTATAATCAGTGCAAAGAAGCCCACTTTGTCAGGTAACTGTAGGAAATAATATTAGTCACGGAGAAAAAAATCGTTATGAAGCGAGTTTTGGTCTAAGCACATATAATAGAACACAAAGATTTTAATTTTATTCTGGTTTAAGTAAATTTCTAATTCATCGCCATTTCTCATGATCGTTTTGCAGGCTTTCATAAACACGACTATTACCCTGACGCTTGAGAATTGCCATTGACAATATTATAAACCAGTACTCTCCCACCCATATGGATCACTCAGGGACAAGTTTTCAAATCAAAATAGAATATAGTCCAATAGTTCTCTTCACTAGTGAGCTACTATCAAAATAAAATTATTCTTCTTAGTTTTTGATAGTATGATAGATTGTATCGTTTAGCAAATAATGTGGTTTTCTCTATGAATTGTTTCAGTCCCTTTAATTACACTCGGTGAAAAGTTGTTGTGAACCATATAGATCGGTAATCAACAAAATCATGCCCTGTTGAAGGCTCAGGTCAACTCTTAATTTTGTTCTCAAACTGGATACAATTCAACTTGAATGTCTGGTCACTTAAGTATTTGAAGGCATTACGTACATCAACATTGAAGAAGAAAGTAGTAATTAATGTTATTCTCAATATTTTGGAATAACGTATGTAATTTAATATCGTGTGACATTGGAGACAACAAAAGTGTGCTTTCCAGTCGATAGAAGTACTAAACTTTTGTAGCTTAAGGACTTTTTGTCTTGAACAATAACAAGCCCCTTTTAAACTACTTATCCCTTAAATCCAGAGGGGGTTTATTGAGTTCTTGTTTGGCCAAATACTGCAAATGTTGGTAAATTCAACGTTGCTATATCTATTTAGGTAGAGCAAGTTGGTCTAGTGGTAGAGCGCTGGGCTTCGTGCCCGAGGTCCCGAGTTCAAATCCCGCAAATCATTAATGGATTTATCCATGTGATATTTTGACCCGTAGCCATTTAGTCATAGGCTAAAGTGTGCAACGCGGTTTTTGAGCATTCTAAGATGTAAATAAAGCTAAAAACTATTTAAACACAGTTTGTCTTCCGGATAGTACGAGTAGTTGGAATTTGGGAATAAAACACCTCAGGCACGATTGAAGGTATAAAACTCCTATTGTATTGTCCACCACTGATACAGACAGTAGTTTGATAAGGAGATACTAAGCAATGACCACGTCTGGGCTTGACAGATGATTTAGCTTAGAATATTGAACCGAGTTAGATAGTTACGATCCTATTGCACAACTAATAACACACAACAGTTTGAATGCCGTTACCATTTAAAGAATTATACATTTTCTGTTGCACTATATAAAAAAATCTTGAGGGCCAAAAAGTAAATTCAGTGCATCCCAGTGTTTTCAGTGATAGTTACTTCATTTTTTAAACTATTATAATCTCAGTTTGTCAAATTCCAAATTCTATTTAATCAAACGCATACACAATTAATTATTTAGAATTGGTATATTTTGTTTGATCTAATGAAACTTTTGACATAGGTAGTGCAACAACATAAATTTATTATTTTTGCCTAATTATGCTGACATTTGTTCTTTAAATTATCGTAAAACAATGACTTTATAGAAGATTAATATAAAATACTGTTCACAATGCCTCAAGCGAAATTGTTTTTATTCCGCACTGAGACAGTGTAAATTATGTCTGAGTTTTTAAATTATGTAGGTACTAAAATTTAAAAAACACACAATTTTACCGGGTGAAAAAAGTATGAAAATAAAACATGCCTGTGTATGAGAAATTTTCAAAATCTGTTTTAAATTAACTTTACATTTTGAATGTAGTTTACAAGCGTGTTAACTACTACATAAAGTAATTAATTTTGATAAAACAAAATATGTTCTTTGCGTAAGATAATATAGTTAACGAAACCATGGTTTACAATCCATGTTCTTAATTAAAATTGTCCAATACCAATATTTTCCAAATTTGTTGTTACGTTACATTTAATTAAAACCTTAACAAACTGTAAACATGTTTCCCTTTCATGTTTTTAGTCACTGCGGGTGGAAAGATTATTTTCTTTTGGGTTTGGCATTTAGAGCTTGGACTTCTAAATTGCAATCAATTCAGTTTGCAATGAAAGGAACTGTCTCTAAAACTATTGTGATGGTAAATGACGGTAAGCAAAATTATTTTTGTAAGTTAGTCTTCTATAGGATAAGGGTAACATATTTTAATTGGAATGAAAATTTTACTACAAATGAGCAAAGTATCACTTTTCTTAAAATGGGAGAAAAATGTAAAAAATTCTGGGTAAAAATCACCTTAATGACTGACTTTACACTATGTTTTGTCTACAGATGATAGAAAAACTAAACTTAACCAAAAACAAAAAACTATTTGTGCTTAATAAATTAACATAGAGGTTAGTATTTTTGTGGCGACGTGATAAACAAAGTCATCGCTAACCTCAACATTCAGCCAATAAAAATACCTATTAATCATATTCATGACTTTAACTTTGTTCTAAAGAAAAACTTTGTTTTTATGGTTATCATTAATGAATTAATTTAATCTAGCTTACTTCCGTTTGGTTGTTACAAAATTGAAGTTATCCAACCTATTTTTTTAGGTGTAATTTTGGTAGGAAAAAAATAGAGAGCAAAGTAAAATTGTAACTTAGCCGACTACTTTACCTCACTCCGGGTGATAAATGAACAAAACAATGCCAGGAAAGTGAGAATAGTAACATATTGAGAAATCAAACAATTATTTTGCAAACTTATTTTAGTGGATAAAACACAACGTCATGTAACAACTTCAGACAAAACAAATTAATTAATTCGTTAATCCAATTTACTGATTTTAATTATTTTTTAATGTGTGGAGTACAGTTTTAATGTGTTGTAAAATCACGTTCCTTTTAAATATACTAATATTTGTAAATGATTTAATATTGTTGATTGTGCTATATACAGTGAAAGGATAGACCAATATAAAAAAGCACATGTCTTAGGGGAATGACGATAACTCTTTAAAAGACAAAATTGGATAAATGTAAGAATAGGTTAAAATTTCTGTGAATTTTAACTAAAAATCACGTTTGACTTAAATGAACAAATCACATTAAAATATAATGATGGAATATTTTATTTTATGAATCGTTTTACTGGTTGTAAACGGTTATATTTGAGATGTATACGGTATAATTCATCGTAGTGACAAATTAGAACGTATTAAATTAAAGAGTGGATCTACTCTTTAATCTATAGTAAAACTAAACAATATGATTTAATTGTCTTTCTGCTGTGATTTAATTATCTCTATTTCTTTAAGTTTGAAGTCAACAGAGTTTATCGGAATGTCAAAAAATAAAGACAGATTTATCTTGACATTCAAGTTGTATTGCTTCAAACAATAGGACACCTTTCCTTTGTTCGCCTTCTCTCTTATATGCTTGAAGATGTCACATTATTTGATACACTCCAGATGCTTTGTTGAACCAAAAATTACATCAACAATGTGGGTTCGGATCCTGATCACTACCATAATAGCTATTTACCTTACAAGTGTAGTAAGAGCGTTTTTACATCACGCAGGTGAAGGTTGTGCAACGAGCGGAAGCGAGTTGCATAATTTACCTAAGTGATGTAAACACGCTCTTGCGTAACGTGTAACGTACAAGATTTTACCTGACCCGACAATATTTTTCATTATCCATTTCACTGATCTTCTATCAGTAACGTTCTTTTAGTAACAAAATTGTAAAAGCTAGGTTAGGAAAATACTTTTAAGCATAACAATAACATTCAAGCGCACAGCTGATTTCTAGCGTTGAACGTCGTTGGCTCCATAGAGTTATATTTTTTCCTACAGTCACCCGACAAAGTTGGCTTCCTTGTACTGTTTATAGTACAGAAAGCTGCTAATTGGTGCATATTTATACTTTGCTGTACGGTTTATACTTTGCCGTACGGTTTATACTTTGCCGCACATCAGGATTCCAACGAAACAACACAAAACAGCGTGGTTCTATTATGCACGTAATCCGTGTACGCTTGGAAATAGGTTGGCAACACTTTAAGATAATAATACCATGAGCAGCTGATTGACTATTATAACTACGATTTAACCTGTCATTTCGTGTTTATAGTTTCGGTATTTCTGAACTTTCTGGACTTTTCTTTTCAACGTTTTTAAAACATTCCTACGATCTTAATAAACAAGAAAATACCTTTAAAGCATTCTTTTTAGGCGCGGAAACCACTTCAAATTACAAAAACATACGGAACTATATTCTCAAATCGCGGAGCACATTACTTGCCGAGGAAAAATAGCGGAGTGATACGGACCGCGGGTACTACTTTCTCTAGGGCACCATTTGTGTTGCCAGCTGAACCTAAAAGCGTGTTGTATAGTGTTTGAAAGACTAATTATTTATATGCTTTATAGTGACTGTAGGAAAAATATAATGTGTAACACGAGTGAAAAAGGCCTTGCTGCACTCGAGATCATTCCGCACTCGCCTGCGGCTCGTGCGTAAACATTGCTCTCGTGTGCAGCAAAGTGCCACTTTCACCACTAGTTACACAAATAACTATTTAAGTTAAGCACTCAATGTTATTTAAATGGGTTTCTTTACATCACCGAGTGAGTTTTTGATACTTTACATCACTCGAGAAGTAAGGAAGTTGTATACATCACGCTTGGGATAGGGAAGTTTAACATGGCGGGTTAGGTAAACATTTTATCAGTCCAGCTCACCTTCGTACTGTACCGGCTTACCCCTTGCTTTGCTGTATAGTTCCACCATTATAAAATCAATTGTTCCACGCACGGGCAGTTAGTCTATGTGGATGGGCAAATGCAAGGTTAAAAGAGGTCGCCAAACTCTTAAAAAAAACTTTTAAATTATATGGCAAGGTCCGTCGTGCGGGGGACACTGCAATTAGTATGAAAGATAAAAAAAATGGCAATTGCATGAAAATAATATTCAAAATATTAGCGGTTTGGACCATGTGATATCCTATCCCATGCAACGTACGAGGGGATTTATATAATTAGGGGTTTTTCATTAAACATTGTAATTCAGAACACTTGCTTGAAATTCATATTTTTTATGGACTTAATTGTTACTATTCTGAGATAATGTATAAAATTTTAAATGCAAATCTATTTTTACTTTTTCAAATAATACAGTTTGTGGAAAATTTAAATTTTTTACATTTTCAACCTCTACACTTCAAGCATTTAATTTTATTTTTAGATAGTTCATTTTAAAACAAAAAAAATTGTTGATTTCCTCATGCTTAAAGTCTAAACATGTACTTGTCATGTGTACTGTGTAGTTTTAAGTTTTACCAATCTAAAGGGAGAGAATAGTGGGGTTTCTGTGAACGGTTTAGTTAGAGTTGAACGCCCCCCTCTCTCCATCCCTCTAGACGTCACTAATGTTAAATGTCCTCTGTGGCAGACAACCCCCCCCCCCTCCTTCGGTCTGTCTCTCCCAGTTACAGGGTGTACACAAAACATAAGTACAATTCCCTGCTTAAGCTATACTGTTACTTTTGAAAGAAGTATTCTGTCTGTGTTAGTTGTATTGGTCATTCTACAGGGTGAATAAAAAGTCAAGACCCCCCCCCTCTAATATTTTTCCAGGTAAATATATACAGAGATATCCTTTTGGTGGTCAAGCAATCTTAGCAGGAAGTTTTATTTTATTATTTTGAAATTTTTGAGTGTCACCCCAAAAGGGGGGATTCGGGGGCAACTCAAATATTTTAAATGTAAACCCCCTTCAAGTGACACCTCATTTTGAAGTGTTTACAATAACTTAAAGAATGGTGAAAACTAGAGGTCGCTATCCCTTCTCAATCCAAAACGGTAGCCCGTCAAATGTTGTGGAAAATCAATGGTAAAATTGTTAATATTGGCTGCCATTTTGGATAGAGAAGAGATAACGAGCTCTGGTTTTCACCATTCTTTAATTTTTTGTAAACACTTCAAAATGAGGTGTCACTTAAAGGGGGTTTACATTTAAAATATTTTAGTTGCCCCCCGAATCCCCCCTTTTGGGGTGACACTCAAAAATTTCAAAATGATAATATAAAACTTCCTGCTAAGATTGCTCGACCACTAAAAGGATATCTCTGTATATATTTACCTGGAAAAATATTAGAGGGGGGTCATATTGTCATATTGTCTTGACTTTTTATTCACCCTGTATAGTTAGGTTTTACTCATAGTTGTTGCCGAGCTTGTTAATCAAAAATGGTTCTGTGGCCTGAAAAAAATATTTTGACTGACATTTAATGAACAAGGTAAAAAATAAGTAGTTGTGATTTATTTCCATTGGGTTATTTAAAAGTCAGAATCTACCGTATTAAACACTACGGTAAATACTAAGAGACAAATATAGGACATTTCTCCAGGATTTCAACAAAAAAACAAAAAAAAACAAAATGAATTTCATATCACCCATGGATTGAGGGAATTGGAATTAAGATGGAATCATCGTAGTGAAAGACGTCCATTCTTGTCCCTCTTAGTTCATCAACTGAGATGTTTGCCCGTTATTTTATGTCCTATATTCGTCCTATAAGAATAAATCACACAGGGTGGAGTCGGGAAAACAAGGAAGCATATAGAACAATCCCAAAC
The DNA here is from genome assembly GCF_028750875.1 of Macrosteles quadrilineatus. Classification (NCBI taxonomy): domain Eukaryota; kingdom Metazoa; phylum Arthropoda; class Insecta; order Hemiptera; family Cicadellidae; genus Macrosteles; species Macrosteles quadrilineatus. The sequence continues at coordinate 18,439,334 of NW_026542597.1, read as the reverse complement.
ATTAAATCTGTCAATTTTATGACACCGAATCTATTCATATGAATAATAGGTATAAATTTTGAGTAAAATTATGCTACACATTATAATACGGCCAATACAATCAATTATCTAAAAAGCTAAGAAACTAAATCTTTCTTTGAAAAATATCATTATGACTAACTATTGTCATTGACTATATATACCTACTGTAGGTATATATAGTCAATGCTATTGTGTACAGTTGTAGTAATAATTTGTGGACACCCTGTATACTACCATTACCACGACATATAACCCAATATTGCTACGCTACGAATACTGTGTGTTATTTCTTCAGTCATAATTTATCTTTCTTTATTTCAATAATTCAATAACTCATTTATTTAGCTAGATAACATTACAAATGCGGTTCATGGTGTCTCTGAAAGTCAACTTAAACATTGTAATACATTGAAACACAGATAGCCTGTCCTACTATCGTGCTATAACGAATTACCTTCCAGAACTGAATATTAACACGACATGTGGAATGGATCATCAACAATATCGTCAGAACTGTTGATTCGTCAAACAATAGGTTGTGTGGTTGTCTTCATCGGGCTTCAACAGAGCACACAAAAACTGCTGCCATTGTTATTCGAACTTGATTAAGTCAGAACAAATTTCTACCACATTTTTTTGCATCAAAATTCTTTATTCGTTTATGTATTCTTTTAAATATTTGAGAAACATTAGCATATTTAATGTTATGTAAATAAACTAGAAAGCAATTGTTAACCGCGTTTTTGTAGGTGGATACTGCTTTAGTTGTGGACAATTTTATATTAAATACATTGTTTAAGTTTATTTCGGGCTCAGTTATGTTTGTAAACTTAATCCTAATACACTGTGTTGGTTACGTATAATTGTATCACTGGAACTGTTTTACATAAGATTTTATGGATACCATCAATAAAATGCCGGCTACTTGTAATAATTTAATAACATTCTGTTTGTATCCTTGTAATTTATTGTCCCTAATCCCTAGCCATAGTTGCCACTTATAGTTGGTCTAGTAGTTGTGATAAGATTGTATTATGAAAACATACTGTTCCTCACAAAACCGTTTCTGGCTGGAAAGAAAACAAATTAAATATTTTCTCGATATAGAATTAGCGAAAAGCTTACTGTACCGGTTCTATGTCTATAAATCTGCAAAATATTTCATTGCAGTGTGTTAAAGAAATTGGTCAGATGAAAATTGTATTTTTTCAAATTAAAGTAACCATAAAAATATTTTGTAGCGCTAGAAATCGCTAAATTAAACTATTGATCATGTACAAGCCATTTGTCATCTGCTGGTAATTAATTTTACTTGCCTTGTAATACCCGGGCTTAGGAAACATGAAAAGTAATAAATTATACTTCAAACACTGCATTAGAGTAATTAGTTTAATAATTAGTAGCGAAGCACTATTTTCATTATTAATCAATATTAATTCAAATTAGTATTATTACTAATTAGTAGTAGTATTTTAAAATCTTCAAACAATAGAAATATTACTTTTTCAACAATTTAGCTAAATATTGCACTAAACTAAAATCCAGATAATTGATTTTCAAAATAAGTAAACCCCGGAGAACCCCCGTCCGAAGCTCCGTAACTGAGGCCATTTACCGGTTTTTAATACTCATCCTTTACTCCAATTTAAGTTTAAATACGCATAATTGTGTCCCTATTTAAGCTGAATGATAATCAAAGTTAGTAGTGTTAGCCAGTTCGCAAAACTTTTAACTAAGTTACCTTATGTTTTGTTGTTTGTCTTGAGTTCTTGCAGTTCAATTGATAATGTATTTCGCCACAGGGTGTAGCATCTTCTGAGTTGCACTAAATGTATTGGTGATAATTGCTATGAAAAAAAAAACAGTGACTTAGAAAACTGTCGAATTGGTTTTCTGACACGGCCAGGTTGAAATATCCAGTCCGAATTGGCTTCGTGTCAGAGTTCCAAACCCTCGCTCGCGTCGCTATTGAGGGTCAACCCCTTGGCAAAACCAGTCGGAGTGGAAATTAAAATCTGAGTCAGAGAACCAACATGACCCAGAAACCATTGTTAATAGTAGAATGCAGCTTTATAGTTTTAGTTAAACTCCGAAGATTCCACACCCTGTGGCCAAAATCGACAGTGTATTTATAAAACTTCAAGAACCTAAGGTAAACATTAAAACAAACGGTAGATTAATAATAATCAATTTGGATATGACATTCAAATTGAGTGGCAGTACAGTAATCAATGTGTTGTGTGTGTGTTCAAAGTGTGTGTAGTAGACTACACAATCAGGCCTATAATAAGTATTTGAACAGTTCATATTTTTCCACGAATAACATCGTTCATAAGTGTATTTCTTCACCAAGCTTCTCGGTTCTTACTGTACACGTCAGGAGGCACAGTCGCCAGACTCAAAGGAAGAATATCGTTTGATCATGGAAAGGTTGATTGGCTGCATTAGATTCTACAGACTGCGCCTTCGAAACCCTACTTTGGCAACATCCTGTTAAAAGTTTCGGGGAAGACATTTTGTATTTTTGAACAATCATAAAAATCTTTCTATTGGCATACTTGACAATGTATTGGTTTTTACAAGAATATTACCGGTTTATTAGCTTTTGCTCAAAACAATTCAGTTGATGTGAGTCGTTTTGAGTTCAAGCTTGTTATAGGATTTTGAAATCTATATCTATAAAAGAGGAACTATGTATGTATGTATGTATGTGTGTGTGTGTGTGTATACGTTATGGACTCCGAAACCGCTCGACAGATTGTAATGAAACTTTCAGGCATTATTAAGCATCTTTCAAGGATGGTTCGAGTGAAGTTTGGTGCAGATCCGTCAAAAGGGCTCTGCCCCAGAGGGTTTTAAGTGGGCCAATGTCAGACTTTTTGATCTACAATGTTTACAAATAAATATAATTTAAAAGCAGATGTTTACTTTCACCAACTGTTTTGTAGGTTTGAATAATCACAACATTCTGTATTAGCATTAGTCATGATTTGAAATAGTGCCACAGTGTTACTACAGAGTGCAGCACAGAGAACTATTTTACTTTTTAATAAGTCCAAATGTATTAAACCCCAATCGCAGCACACCTGTGCAGTCAACAACGTTTAAATTCTCCAATGTAAAAACCTTAAATTAAAACATAAAAACCTTTAGCAAACAATTTATGACAACCGCTAATTTGCAACCAAAAGGTGAGTGAGCGTAGCGAACGAACATCAACCTGGAGGCGAGTAAGCGTAGCGAACGAGCTAACCTGAAAACATGTGAGCGCAGCGAACGATTTCCAACCTGAAGTTGAGTGAGCGTAGCGAACGAACTTCAACCAGGACGTGATTGAGCCATGCGAATACTTATGAAGTTAAGCGGGGCAAAGCCCGCGGGTACAGCTAGTACATTATAAGTAAGATATCCATATTGTGAAACATATTTACCTGACTAATAATTTAACATAATCTTTTGACATGTGTAGATAAATCGCGAGCCTTTTGTACAGGCGTCCCTGGTTCAAATCCATCCAAACACCAAAGACTTTTAGTTAAGCCAAAATGCATTTTACCTGGTTGTTTAGAACCTAACTTAAAGCCTTTGGTCTACATATCTTGAAAAAAATATTGATAACTGTTGAACAACGAAGAAGGTAAGTTACATTTAAAACTCTCTCAACTTTTAAAAGCCTTATTATTGTAGAAACTTATTTTAAGCTAGTTATTTTATCTACGATCGTTTTTAACTCGCCTTTTCAATTCAGTTCTTAAAATTTGTAAAGATTCACTTAATGTTATTATTTACTTACCTAACAGCATTTACAGAGCTTTACACTAAAAGTTTGGACCAATGATGTTCAAGGATTAAGAGAAAAAAAATAAAATTGTAACGCTTCAAACACTATCAGCTGTTAAGGCCAATTTAATTAATTATACAATGAGTGCTGTAGGGACAATGAGTCGTTGAATCATAATCAGTGGCAATGAGAGGATAAAAATGGAAACGTAACCTCTTAGACGTTATCAGTAATGATTATTAGTATAAAAAAACATTCGTAGGTAAAGTAGTGTACGCAACTTTCGTAATTAGCTTTTAAGACACTTGTACAAATACACTTTAGGACACTTGTTTAAAAATACTCGTGTTTTCAAAACTATCATTACGCGATCGTTGCGTAAACTACTACTATATTAATTTTATAAAATTTTAAACACTTGGAGATACCAAATCGGATTATAATTAACTGAAAGGATGAACAAATTTGTTTTAAGTAAATAAATTAACTATAATTATATTCCTGTCATGGTTTAGCTTTTGTATGGTGCCCTGTTGGTTGTTCATGGATAAAAGATAATGTTTGAATGAACAAAAATATTAATTTCTATGTAATAAAACTTATTTTTCATCTATGTTAAGCGGTTTTTCCAACCTGCTGAAGCTACATAAAGTATTCCGGCCAGTCGTCTCTAGAGAGAAGTAAAGGCTAAGTGATGCCATCGAATTGCAATGAAACGTTTTACTACCTATATTTAGTTTACGCAGAAATATACGTTAAGAGGATTGAAGGCAAAATACGTTTATATGCATGTTTATATGTGTAGTTGATTGTAGTGCTTCAAATCCGAGTTAGATTCCAAGTCGATTTAGATGCCATTTGTCGTTGGGCTGTAAGTTAATTTTGCATCTAACAAAAGGTCAAAGTTTGGTGGTTTCACAAGTTTTTCCATAATTAGAAATGCCAATTGTTTTAAATACCCTCGTCTCAGCAAACCTGCAGACTTAGCGAATTTCCATTTACCTGGCTGGATTTCAACAAAAATATTCCCTGAAAATTGTCAGATTTTGTCATATTTAAAAACATCAATTTTAATGAGTACCTAGGTTTGCTGCTACAAAGAAGGTAGGTGTGTTTTATATTGAAATGTTGATAGCTTAGTATGAAATAAACAAAATTGCCAAATTTGATTAAAATATGTTCATAAACAAGCAAACTAAAACAGTTTGAAATAAAATAACATGGGAATTTTATTTTAAAGGTGTTTTTTTAATTATCTTCGTAACCATTAGGCATACAACAACACTTCAATATATAAAATTATTTATTTTTAAGCTCTACCAAATGGTTTGCAAATAAATTGTGAAATTTTACGTGTTTTTGGGGTCAAAAATGCGAAAACCCTATTTTTACCCCATAAAACCCCCCATATACCCCCGTTCCTATGTCCGATCATGCTGGTTCTATAACTCGTTCGAATAAATAAAGTAAATAAATAAAGTAGGTTTACACCAAATGTAATCAAAATCGGAATTTATATATATATATATGAATTTGGACGGATGGTGTTTTTGGCCTCTAGGAACCTCAAAACGAAAAAGTAAATCGGTCCCGGGTCCAGGTCTTACCATGAGTACTACTATAGCTTATTCCCTATATGGGAAATTCGCTAATACATACAATGCTCTTTGGTCTTGCAAAAACACCAGATTGAGTCTTATCCACAATTACCTGTAATACTACAAAAAAACAATGCAACAATGCATATAAGGTGTTAGGCAATGAAGTAGGCCCAAAGGATACAGGAATACAAACTTAAGAGCTTCTTTTGTCCTCAATCAGTTTCTCTTGGTTCTTGTAATGTGGTTTTCGTAAAAAGATTCCTGTATTATGTACGCTTTAACTCTACGTTAACAATACTTCTAAATACAGTCAATACTAAGATAGCTAATAGCACAAAAATTCGACTCAAAAGTGTAACTGTGTTTTCATGAAACAGATACAATACGAACACTTTGACAACAGTGTGTGGGCGGGCAGACCAACAATGGTACCTGTCAATCAATCAAATGGTTTACACTGTATTAGTTAGTGTCAGAGCGTCCTTATATGCATCTACACCGGCCCTTAGTAGAATATGATACAGATATGCCAGATAAACAACTGTCATTGCCAAAGGTTATAGTTTCTACAGCTAGGCATAGTAGAATCAGGTGGTCCTGAGTGCAAACTGCGCAATTTTAGAGTTCAAAACTTGCAGTTCCCTTTAACTTCAAATGTTATATTTAAGATTACTGGGTGTATAAAACCAAAAAGGAAGTTCAATAAAATTATAATTTTATTACTAAAAGTAGTTTTAATTATTTAAAATCCATTTTAATGAACTGTTACGCCTCTTGTTTACTATATTAGTGTGGTTTAACATTCAAATGAAGAATCAGCTGTTATTTGGTTATGAGTCAAATTTGCAACCGTTATAAATAAAATTGGTCAGCTGACTGGATTGTTGAGAGCAAACTAATCAAACGTTAGGGGCGAAGCCCTAAATAAAACATACAATTCGTCCCTCCGCTAGTTTATAAGCTTTACAATGGAACCTCAGTCGTAAAAATCGGGACAGTGGGACGAGCGAAAAAGGAATTTTTCTCAGAAAACTCTTGATTTAAGCATATAGATGAAAAAACGTATCAGTTAGTTTACCATTGACTATTCACCAGAATAGACGTGCTATCTGTGGACGAGCTGTAGTAAAATCTTTATCCAATTAGATTATGAATGAACAACCCTCTGCACAATGTATAAACAGCAGATAAATAACTCATTCTGTTGTTGGCTCAATTCTAACCCATGTTAATTTTTATTCTAATAGCAGCTGCATCTTAAACAAGGAAATAACATCTATTTCTATTTATATATTTAGTTGAAGATTTTGCAATGTATACAATTTTTTGTGGCAGTTAAAATTAATAGAAACAAAACTAGAGATATAAATTTGTTTTGATATTAACGAAACCTTTTTGTACTTTTAAAACGTATTAATAGAATAAAGTTATGTGAATCACTTTTTGAATACCTTGAGACTGTGTGGGGCACCCATTGTGTTGTATTTTACTAATAACAAATTAAAAATTCCTCGTGGTTAACAATATTTAGCAAATAAATTATTTACCACAAATAATTCTTGACAGGTTATTTATACTACTGTACTTTAATAGTGTATGTACTGTTCTAACAGTATTTTACATTGGACAAATTTTATTCTTTGTAAATAGTTTAAATTTAGGAAATTCAATTTAGATGATTATAACAGTTAATCTACGATGAAAATTGTAAAAAAATATGAATTTACGTAATAAAAAGTAGCACAAAGCACTGCGCTGAGAGTTTGTCTCTTGAAACATTTGTAATCATAACATCTGTCTTCCAGAAATGCTGGGTGGAATGTATTAGAGTTTAAACATCCACGTTTAGTTCTCTCTCATTAATTAAAACCAAACACTTGTTTTATTTGATTAAATCAGCAGACATAGGCAAGTGTGCTGCTAGTGCGTTTTCTGGGTTGCTATTGAAAAATTAAGTAAACCAAATCATAATGGAAATATTTGAAAATTAAATAAATTAAAATTAACACTAATTTAACAAATTATTTTAAGGTAAATATTGATATTGGCTGCACTTAAAATACAATAAACAAAAATAAAATAAATACAGTTTTGATCAGGTGGGGACTATACCTGTGTCTGTTACCAGTAACTATAACCATTAACTGTGTTCGTTTTTTTTTTATAAAGATTCGTTGTGGATTCTGAATTTTACAAATTATTAACTATTGTTTTGCATGTTTATTTTTACTAATAAGAAGAAAATGTATTGTTTCCTAAATCAAACTCGTTATGACAAAATGAAAGTTTGTTCAACATACATTTAAAAAAAATCTACCGTGTTTTCTTCTTGTCCCAAAATTGGGTGATTGTACCTTAGTGGTTTTCCTGCCTATATCGAAAACGTCATGATTAGAGGAAGGAAGGAAGAAGAGGAAGCAACAGGTACAATCAATAGGGGAGGGGGAGGTCACGTTGTTCTCTCACTGAAGAAATTATCCTGGGGACATATATGGGTATGTAATACTTAAATGGTAGTCCTATCACCAGAAATGTAGCTTTATGTGATGTCGAGTTACTGTATATTGAAATTTTCGGCCTCTCCCCCTATTCGTCGAATATAATAACAATAGTCTTCAAACACGATTTAGTTGAGGGTTTTTATTAAATTCAGTATAAACATGTGTTTATTCCAATGAAAAAATTAGTTTTTACAATTTTTAATACCACAAAATTCTTTTAACAGTTTCTTCCCAACAATTTTGTAGAGCTAAAAAGCAAATTAAATACACATTGTGTAAATTAAGAATGGATACAAATATGTATTTTCAAACCCGAAATAGATAGAAATATTCTGTTTATGGGATTGATTGTTGAAAAAGGTTCCGCAATATTTTACATACAAAATTTAAACAGAATATTTCTATATATTTTGTTTTTGAAAATACAGGTTTTTCCATACTTAATTTACACTTTGTATTGAAACGTCATTGTACGTATAATGGTCACGGAAAAGATTTAAAAAACTTAATTTTAAATTTCTTTTGTTAATCTTGGAGATTAAGTGAAGAGTTGTAGTTTTTCATAGTAAGCTATTAAAAAAAACAAACTGTATAAAAATTACTAATGGTAGCAAACCTAAGTACTCTAATAGATCTAATGTAATTTAAATGAGGAATAAATAAAATGCGTTTAAGTTAATATTTCAGTAGAAATCAGATCAGGCAAATTGACATCTCTTAGTTAGCAAGTGCCCTCTGGTGGGAATATTTTATATTAATATTGACAAAGTTAATAGTGAATAAATAAAAACTGCAAACGATTAACCCAAGTGTCTGTACAACACTGATGGTTTTAAATACTTTTTGCTTTATATTTTCATGACTTCAAAATTATTCCGCTAATCTAAAAAATATTTTAAACAAATATAAAAAATAATTAATAATATTCCAAGTGGCCTTGATATATTGTGGCCGATATTATTGTGTTTTATGCAATAATTAATTACCTTGGCAGTGTTTGAAAATATTGTTTTTAACACTTTTTTTTACCATGCTGTACATATTTATAACTTCTTTAAAATCAGCATCAGCTTAGATCGTTTATAAACGGCACATTGTTTCACGTTTGCCAAATTTACACGAACACACAAACTAAACGAAATATTTCAAATTAACGCAATAACTCGTCAAAAATGCACGCGGCCTGTCCAAAATTTGAAGCCTGCCTTACAAAATTGCATTAAGTGATTCTTGGAAAGATTAAGGAATTTGTGTATAAATTATTTAGGTACAGACTAAATATTTTTTTTTTGTATATATAGCCTACTGATTTTTACACACACAGTACCGGTAACGTTTTCCAGTTAGGTAGCATCGCTTGGTCCCTACTTACCTCTAGAGACGACAGACCGGAATACTTTATTAGAATTCAACAGGTTGGGTACATCCGTTTATCCGAGTTTAACACGATCTTTCAGAATTCAAGGTGTTTTCATTTTACCTTTATAACATCAGATGTGTCTTTTTCCTACTACTACTTGATATGATAAGGCCATTTATTTATGCCTCAACTTAGTTTTTTTGGCATTTAAATTAGTTTCTCCAAGTTATTCGGACCTATGGGCTCTTTTAAAGAATTAAAGATAAATAATTTAAAGTTGCTGGAAATTCCCAAGTGGGATATCATTCGTACAGCATGCAAATAAATGGCCAACACTTAGTATACTAGTAAGAAAATACTATTTTGGTAATCACTGGGCAGAAAGTGTAAAATTTGAAAATCTACTTTTTTTACAGTATTTATTTGTGTGTATGCAAAATTGGATTTTAAATTCAGTTGAAATTGGCATTTAAACCGACTTATACATGTAAACTCAATTCAAATAATGTTTAATGTTATTCGCAAAATTATTTTATCCAGAGAAAATTGGGTATTGATAAACTCGGTGTTCCCTCCAATGCTTTTAAAAACTTATTTAACTACAATTTAAAGTGGTTAAGGCTTGAAAAAATCTGTTGTAGCCTCTAGTTTTGTCTCAATTTTATGCTAACTACATTGTCAAACATTAGTCAATTTCGTTTATCATGAAAGGTATATAAAATTGCAGCGATATTATTTTGCAATAAAAAAGTAGGTTTAGGATTACTTGGTATTTTCTAACATATTAAAAAAATAATTTTCTTAAACTATCCTAAATTAATACTTTCTTAAACCATCAAATATTCTCAACCTAAAAATTTTACTCTATGACTAGATCATGAACAAGTTTAAAAAATATAACACTATAGTTCGGCCGCTTAGAAAACGACCTGCGCGCTAATGCTAAACCAATGCTGGAGGAGGTCGCTTTCTAAGCGGCCGAACTATACATTAGATGTATATTATTTAAACCATTTATGAATTATCAATCATTGAGATGGGGACGCCACCTAGGTGCGTATTTTAACCCAAATATGAGTGAAGGATGAGTGTAGAATGGTGTGAGATGAACTGTGTAGCTTTGTTACTGACTAAGATCATCTTATATGTTTTGCACGTTAAATCATTAGTGTTTAACCAATTACTACACTTGGAACTAAAACAAAACTATCCTCAAGAACGTATGCATAGTTGAAACAGAAAATTGACCAAGCATTTAGCTTAACAGTAGGCCTAATCAAGTGATCAAAACAGTTTTTAAAAGAAAGAAAAACTTTTATTCATCTGCAACAGGTTAGTAAAAGAATCAGACGAAAAGTATATAATTTCCAAAAGTAGTTTGCAAAGCTTTAATGCCACCAATGAAACCTTGTGTGATCAAAAGGCGAATTTCTTTTGTATCTCATCCTATCTTTGTTGAGACTGGAAGGATAAACATGTATAGGTAAAACTGCATTTGAGTAAATATAGACAAGGAAAAATATATGCTCTGCTCTCAACTTTGTTGACCAGTGATTTTGTTATAACATTACTTACTTTTAAACTGTGGATATAGCTAAAATTTAATACGATATATCTTTCTATTATAATCCATTTCTATTAAACTAAATGAACATCTTTATTTGGGAAACATAATTTTTGACCAGTTTAAGCTAAGTTTTTATCTAAAGAGAACAAAAAGAATGAAATGAAATAATGAAGAATGAAGAGAAAGAAACTACTGAATTAATATTTTCCTTTTATTGTATGTTAGTCTCTTTTGGACTTAACATCTGTTATGGTATATAATTTGCTGCCAGTTCGGCGTGGCATTATTGAACAATCGGATAAAAATAAAATCGTATTTTATAATACAGGTAAAAATCTCAATCCTAACCATTTTTAAACTGTACACAACAATAACATAGGAATGATGTGTCTAATGAATGCCATTTTAGCCACAGCATCCAAAATTAATATTTGCAGGGAATTCTGAAACGAAAATGAATTCTAGAACATTATCAATATAAATTGTGTGATAAATTAGTGAATTATTGTTTTAGTGACCTAATAAAATTTTTCATCATAATTAGTGTTAATGTATCCTAAAACCTGGATTCACACGACAAGTAAGATTAATTATCAACCGATGAATAATGAATAATGAATGGAGTGCAGGAATAGTGGATTGGTTCAATTTGCAGACTAAAACTGTGAAAAACCTTGTTTGGGTCAATGAAATAAATTATTATGTAAGAAATACCATAACAAGCACAAATAATTCTATAAAATAAAGAGCGATGGTCAAACCATAATATGTAGATACCATACATTTTTAAATTAATTGTTTACATTATCTCTTGAGATTCGGTAGTTAAATTTTCCCAATTTTAAGTTCCAAACTGTTTTTGTACAAACTTGTATGTTAATATTTTTTACATTGTCATTTTTACGCCAAAACAAAAAATATATATATAAAATCCAATGTATGTATGTTTGTTTGTCCTTTATGGACTCCGAAACCGCTTGACAGATTGAAATGAAACTTTCAGTCTTGAATTGCAACCTAAAGGTGAGTGAGCGTAGCGAACGAACTTCAACCAGGACGTGATTGAGCCATGCGAACGAGCTCATCTTGAAAATGAACGAGCATTTGACATAAAACCACATTAGGACAGGACGACGTCTGTCGGGCCAGCTAGTATGTTTATAAAACAAAAACTGGTAATATTGTTATCCCCCCCCCCTCTAAACCTGATACGCAAAATGGTGAAACATCTGACCGAGCTTGTAAATACTGAACTGAACAATTTACAGTTTGAGAGAAAATTCCCCACGCATGTTGAGGTTCAGGTGTAATCCAAGAGTGCTTCAAATGTAATATTTGAAATAGAGTTATTGTTTCAAATACCCACTCTGGAAATCAATCAGTTTCCCCACAAACCAATGCAGTTTTCATATTACCCAGTCCTCCTATGGATTGGTCGTTGATTAAATTCTTGATTGGCGAGATTGACGGCAAATCTAAAAACACTCTTAGGTAGGTTTCAATTAAGTAGATTTTAAGTACAAAAATATAAAATAATGCATTAACTTATCAATAGTAAGCTCGTGCATATGTAGCTGAAAACTCAAAACTATTTGAAGGTCACATGTTTGATCCTGAGAAAAGTCAGTCACTTTTTGACAGATCAAATGTAGACTAACTGACCTATTTTTAGTCCCACCTTCACATCCTAGGACGCTAGGTTCTAGCCCGGAACTGTTTACACATTTACACAGGCGAGTCCTAAAGGATTGCGGCATTATCACATGGATAAAATGCATTGGTGATGGGCGGGATTTGAACCTGGGAACTCGGGCTCCGAGGCCCTGCACCCTACCACAGTACCAGCCCAACTGACCTTGGGGATTATGCTTTAACAAAGGTACAGTATTTGCTAAAGTCATAAAAAGGCACACAGGCCATCGCATTTGTCCGACATTCATCTTCTATGTGTATTTGGATTAATATTTACCTAAATTGCCCCTCACTTTACGATAGTAATATGGTGTGTTAAAGAAAACTAAATAAATAAGGAATAAGAAAACTCACATATCTTTATCTTATTTTTGAGAGAACTGTGTTTAACAATACCTTTTACATTTAAAACCATATTATAATTTCAATTAATATAATTGTTTGATTTAAAAACGTTTTCACTTCCTAGCTACAGTAACAGAAAGAACGAAAATAAAATAAAAATACAACATAACTGCTGCACATAAATAAACTAATTATAATTTAACATCAAAATATATAATTTTTATTTGTAAATTATGATTTTAAATTAAAATCTTCGTATGTTTACCATTTACAGATGGACCTAAAATCAAAACCTAGTTATATCATAACACTTACAAAACTCTTATTGTCAACTAATCTCAAAAGAACTGGCTGGGGTATGACCACATGTTTGTAAAAATAAGATGCAAAAAGCTTTCTCAAACCACGACAGTTTTTAATGTAGTCTTACTGTAATAGCTTCTGCAAGGGGACGCATATCGAAACACTCTGCCGAGTTCTTCCCGTAGATGGAATATAGGAATATTACTTTTGGGAATTCGTTCTTGTTTTAAACGCTACCAAATACATACACTTGAACTCCAATTTCTTTTAGTGATTTCAAACGTATTTATAAATACTAACTCATGTGGGAAAATATTAAAATTGATTTATCGTGTAGTAAATTAGTAACTAATTATTGTTCTATGATAATATTAGCAATTAGTAATAGCTAAGAGTTTTAATGGAGAAAGTTCCCCGAGGCTCTACCAGCTGATTAGGGTAAGTACTAATCTGCGGAATACGACATTAACATGGGTAAATTCATTTAGGACCGTAAGGGTTCAATGTCGGGCAAGGGTTTCCTGAGTTAGAACTCTCTATTTAAGCCACTAGTCAAGCATAACAATGAAAATATATTAGCGAATTTCCCCATAGTGGTATAGCTATTACCGTAGGTGGTATGGTAAGACCTGGGCCCGGGACCGATTTACTTTTTCATTTCGATGGCCCTTTCCATTTCGATACCAAAAACACAAGTCGTTCAAACGCGATATCTTGAATAATTTTTGGCTAATTTTATTCAATTTGGCTTGAAGGTGTAAGGCGGGATAAACATGAATGTGTTCGCGAACCAGCGTGTTCGGACCATAGGAACAGGGTTTTATGGGATGATTGATGGGGTAAAAATTGGGTTTTCTCATTGTTAACCTTTAAGGGTTAAATATAAAATTTTATGTTGAAAACAAAATTTCCCATTTCTCTTTAACGCATTTAAATAGGTTAAAAACAATAATTTAGTATATTTAGTATAGTGACTTCTTAAGGTTATTTGTTACGGAGGGTATTAAAAAGATTTTTTATTGAAAATTCTCATGTTATTCTTACGGAGAATAAGTTAACCGTTGAAGTTACCTGTTTGTACATATATTTTGATCAATTTGGCAAATTTATTTTATATTAGATGATTTTGATATTTTGCTAAAAAACACACACTTTTTACCATCCCTTTGGCAGCAAACCTATTCACTTGTTAATCCTAATGTTATTTAAATGGATTTAATTTAAATCCAATGAGGTAAAATTTGCTTAGTGTGAAGGTTTGCTGCGTCGGGGGTATTTTTAAAATTGTAGTTGAAAATCATTTCAAATGTAAACGAAATCATTTTACGTTTTATATAGTGAAAAGGAATTTCATCGTGGTACAATTTACATCAAAATACAATCGAAGATGCCTTGATTGTTAACAAATATAATACAAAATTAAAAACATTTATTGTGTCTGATAAAAAACAGCCCTAGACAACAGCGATTACTTCTTCAGATGTTTAACATGTTTTCTAATTTGTGAAAGCAATGCAAAATATAATAACAAAATCTTCAAATTTCTATTCTTTTTCGAATTTTTTTATCAAATTCACTGAATTACATAGGCAGCAGTTTTTGTGTGCACAGTTAATGCCCAAGAGCTACAACCACACAACATATTGTTTGACGAATCAACAGTTCTGACGATATTGTTGGCTGTTGTTGTTTCATTTATATATTGTTTTATTTATATTCCGAAATCATATGTATTCCTAAACATCTTGGAAATCAATTTGTTGCTTGGTCATGTGCAAACTGTATATAACTTCAAAATGTACTTATTATGTAAATGTTGATAGCGAAATGACATTCTGGTGCAATTGTATTACGACCTTATATAAATTAGCCTAATAGATTTAAGAGAGATAGACGCAGTTGTGGTGAAATTATGTATAGTCTGTAGTAGGATTTGAATGAAAGAGCCTTTCATGGCAATTTTGATTAAATATCATCACTTAAAAAACTATCCCTACGCACTACGTGCAATATCAAAATTCAAAATTTTCAGGTATTGAAGAAGAATTAATTTTTGTATTCATACAGTTTAGGTAAGAATATTCAAGATGTATAATCTTGATGTTTACGTTCAATATGTTTGCGAATACGTTTTATTTCTAAAAATCATTCATTTAAATTAAAATTCAAGAAAAGACTACGAGACATGGCGATCAAATAAAATAAGATTGACCTCAAAGTTCTTTGAAAGGAAGCCTTCAAACCCCGAGGTAACACCAGACTGAAATAAATTAATAAGACAATTAAAACTTGTCTGCCCTCCAAGAAAATTAAATCCTCAGGAGAATTTGCTGTTTGATAATTCGTGTTGTGATTTAGGTTATCTTAGACACATTTAGTAGATATTTTTTATTTTATGTTGTAAAATTGCTTTCGAAAAACACATATTTCACCGTGACTGTAAACACATTTACATCGTTATATTTAGCTCACTTTAACACAGTGATAGGGGTTGTAAGGGACAGTCATAGGGGTTAAAGAGAATGTCTGCCACAGCGGAAGTTTAATATTTCCAACTTATGGGGAAGAAGCGTTGAACCCAACCAACCCATCACTCTTAGAAAATAATTTTATTCATACCGGTACATTAATACGTACTGAAATAAGGATATAACCATATAATATACATTGTATGTTATCTATGAATTGAAATTATCTTATCGCAATACATAAACATAAGAATGAGATGACTCTAAATGAGTCGCTTAACATGTTAGTCATAGTAGTGTTTATTTTGACAAATTATACATACACTAGCAGCAAAACCCGGATTTGCCCAGGTAAAATTATACAATGTACAATAAGTGGTTATACATTAAATTTTGTTCTGTTTTCATAGATGTACACATGAATCTATCTATCTTGGTACTATTAAATCTAGAAATATGTTAAATATTCTTTGAAGCACACGTTTCCTTAAATTGCAACTAAAATTCAACAGCAATTAAATTATCCAGCTGATCATAATGTAAACAAATATGTGTTTTCATAAGGATAGCATGGGAACTTTAAAAGCCACTGGGGCAGATCCCAAGGGACTTTAAAAAAGTAAGGTCAGTTTGCAAATTCGACACATAGACGAACATTATGGTATATAAAATGTGGGGTTATAAACAAATAATTTATAAATAAAAAAAAATTAAGCAAAACGTTTCTAAACGCACTAAAAAGTAGAAAATAATTTATAAATATGTGGAGAGTATAAATAATTGTAAGATTTAAAACGAAAAACGTGGGGTGCATGCTGCAATAGATAATTTACAACTACCTTCACCTATTGAACTAATGTATTATTAATGTATTATTAAAAATCAGTACTCACCACATGTAGGCAGTTTGATCAAAATAAATTATTGATAGGCTATCTCGACTGAAATACACAAAATAATAGTTTGAACTTTTGTTGAACTATTGAGGAAGAAGAAAAGTAAACAAAGGAAAAGTTTTCCATTGTTTGCAACAATGGCTGGGATGTTTAGATTAAACTGTTCCTTATTTTCAAAATTCTACAGCATTCTGAGTTTATTTTATATTCCAAACTTTATCACACAGATTCTTAAACCAAACAGCTAAAAGATTATTGTTCTATGAGTTCCACCTTTCGGTAATAATAAATCCACGAAGATAAGAAATATAATTGGAAACAGTTTACAAGTTACAGGTTACAAGTTTACAATGTATAATATCATAGACAAATAGGATTATTAAGTTCTATTTGTCTATGATATTATTTAGATACATACTAGCACTGACCGGATAAAATTAGCAATACTATTGGTTGACTTTTAAAGGTGATATTTAAAACTTAGAAATCCATATTTACATAATTCATGTATTTAAAGGTATAAGACCTAGGCTACTAGAGTGAAAGATTCTACTTAAACTATAATGATTTTATAATTTTTTTCAATGGCGGCCAATTTACAAATCATGCAACATGCAGTGATGGTTTACAGACATGTGTAACTAGGATTATAATGCATAGGCCCAAGATGACATTAACAAGAATACATAGATTAATTTATTTCTTTAATAATGTTACCAAACATCTATTTTCTTGAGTATATGTTTTTGATCAAACACTTAAAAACTACAGCTAGCGTTAAATTAGATAGAAAAAACAGTTTTCTGTTTCACTACCACATATACTCAATAAGTTAAGTTTTCACGGAGAAATTCTGTATTTTCCATGTGAAAATGGTAAATATAAATAAATAACGTAATAATTATATTATACTAGCTGTAACCCGCGGGCTTTGCCCCGTTTAACTTCTTAATTTTCAAGATTATCTCGTTCGCATGGCTCAATCACGTCCTGGTTGAAGTTTGTTCGCTACGCTCACTCCCCTTTAGGTTGGAGCTCGTTCGCTACGCTCACTCACCTTTAGGTTGGAGCTCGTTCGCTGCGCTCACTTGCCTTCAGGTTAGCTCGTTCGCTACGCTAACTCGCCTCCAGGTTGAAGTTCGTTCGCTACGCTCACTCACCTTTTGGTTGCAAATTAGCTGTTGTCATAAATTATGTAAATGTAAAAGAAATAATAGTGCTGCACCCTGTTGGTAATCCTTGTAACTTTAATGCTATTGAACATCATAGAACAGAACCAACTTGTTTAATTGAAACAGCTGTTAAGATTCAATAATTCCATTTCTCATAAGGTTAACATGGGAAACTCCAGAGCCACTGGGGCGGAGCCCGAAAGGATTTTTGAAATAAGAATATGCCTATATGTTAATCGGGAATGTGAGCTATCATCATGCCAAATTTCAGCCCAATCCGACCAGTATTTTTCGCGTTCACTTGTCACAAACATACATCCATACATCCATACATCCATACATCCAAACTTTCTCATTTATAATATTAGTAGGATAATAACTAAAGGTATTGTCAATTTCCTATGTATTTTCTCACGCAGTCGTAGGGAATTCCATGATAAATAATTAACCAGAAAATGGATGATTTCAAAGTAAATTGTAATGCCTATTTGGAGGAAATCTATAACAATTCATTGTGAACTCTGTTTTACTCTAGTTTTAGAACCTTTCCTTTCAAAACAACTTAATTGACTACACTTAATTCAAAGTTCGGTCTCAATAGGACAATTGAAAGCAAGAATTGTTCTACCGTCATTGCTTTGAAACAGAAACAATTCTTAAAATGTGGCAATAACAATAAAATAAAAATTACCGTGCAATAGCTTTTGACTTAGATCACACTACATTATAAAATATATTTCTTTGTTGTTTTGAAATATTTTTTGAAGGGTCTATTATATTTTTATAACTAATACATAGAGAATCTATATTTTATGAGTAATCATGATTCTTACTTATCATTTAGATATCGTAACCTAAAGTATAAAGCTACAAATACATTTCAAACATGTCAATAAATTGAAAAACCATCTCCAATACATGTATTCGTTCCGTACGACCTCTACATTTGTTCAACGGTATGTTTTAAAAGCACTCGATAACCCGATGGAATAACAAAGCAGTAAAACATATACATTCTTGATCAAGGGACTAACTGGCTTACTCCATAAGTTGTGCTTCATTTAATATAATTTTTTTAACTCAATAATGATTTGCAATACCTATAAGCTCTATTTAACAATTGGAGCAAAAGTGATTGGAACTTCGGTAAATAAAGTTTATGCGGAAATTAGTAATACTACATTAAAATACACCAATTATTTAAGAGAAACCTCCAACGTTTGCTTGTGATGGTTTTAAACATAGGCTCTTTCAATGGCAACCAATTTCACAACCCTTTCAATTTTACTTAATTCAAAGACCAAGCTCAATAGGCTTTGCTGAAAAGAAAATTATAATTCTTTGAATTTACGCACGACAGAACCAAGAAAAATGTTTGGATTTATTAATAATTTTAACATTTTGTAATATGTTTGTATTAGAGTAAATTAATGACTAATATGAGGTACATACCTTTACGTCAACAGTTCAATTTTGTAGTAAGTAAACTCACAACATGTTTCGCCTATTCAGGCATCGTCAGGTGGTATCCTATGAATTTTAATTTAAATTAATGATCAGTAAACATTAGTTGTAGCCTACGTTAGCGTATTTATCTACCGATATCCTGACGAAAATCTTCAGTAAATTATAAAATTTAAACTCTATAAAATTTAACTTTTACACAGGATAAAACTGTCTCAATTAACTTTTCATCTTAAATTTTTTAGAAAATTATACTTTTTTCGACAGTTTTCGTTCGAAGTATTACAGAATCTGTCTTGTGATAGTATCAGCAGTTCATAATCCTCCTCGCTCCAATACTCCGATCTGAGGTCATCTGTCATAACCAGATAAAGCCATTCAGTATCATCCAATCAATTGATGCTGTCTGTATCAATGCTGCGAAATGGAAGATTTATAAATGTAGACTTTTAAATAGATTTGATTAAGAGGCATTTTGGTTTGTGCTATTGATTGAAAATTAACTGTCTTTAAGCATACAAATTTACAGTTCATTATTTTCAATCGCTGTAATATTACAACCATACAAACCTCAATAATACATTACTTTTACATATTTTATCTGTAACGTAAATCACTATTCAGCCCAGAGGTGGCTCAGTAATAAATACAAATCTACACATCCCCTTCAGGTACTTGATTTTGAATCTTTCCCTCTTTTATGTGAACTTATATAGAAAAGAGATTTGTCCCTTAACCGACATTTGAAAATATGTCAAATATGTCCGTCAATTGGACGGATTTAATGTCATAAGTTACCCAAATGGCAGTTATTATACCAACCACACCGATAAATCGACTACCAAATAATATTTTAATTATTAAAAAAATCTTCCTAGCCTAACCTAAAACATAGTCCACCCTTAGGTTATAGTTAGTCCACCCTTAGGTTATAGTTATTAGGTTATTTAGATTATAACTATTAGTCGGTATACTACCAAAGCACCAAACAAATACTACTATTTAGATATTAAATTTTGTAATTTTTATTGAACATACTGATTGAAACGAATCAAATCAAATAATTCAATAATTGATTTGATTTGACAATCCTACAGAATGAAAAATCCCATGGTTAAAATGTTTAAAGCTATTACCTTAAACAACTCGCCGTTCTTTTCTATTAAATACAGCTCAATAAAAGAAAAGACGAAAAGGTTTTGAAAGCAAAACTGAAATCAAATCAAGCCAATCAGCCTCACTACGGTCAAAGTTCCTTTGTGTCAGAAGTTGATTGTGAGAATCAACTTGTAGAGAGATCTGTGCAGTTGAGTTGATGTTGATAATCAGGTGAACATAAGTAACACAATCAACACTTTACATAATATGATAAATGTTCTCTCTTTATTAACAAAGTATTAACTCCATTATAATGAATTCTATCCTCCTGACCGTATTCAAATACAGTACTTCAATTTGTGTAAAATACCTAAAATGCGATCTAATGTTGGGCATAGCAACTAGTTTCGATTCCCACATCTAAGGAGGACTCGTATGTGAGTAGGTAGAATCTAGTTGCCGCACCGCAACATACAGATCATATAGATGCAGGTATTCACAAATTATAAAGTACTAACATACATTAAACGATTGTAAACTTTAATTATATACAGGGCGAATCTCGTAAGTTGTCTAGTATTTATTTCTGAAACCGATGGTCCTATATTGATTAAATGAATTTCCCAAAACAACCGATGCATTTCGTGATAAGAGTAAAAAGAAAGTTATTACAGCATGAGACCATATGTTTCAAGTGCAAGATTTGGTCGAGAATTTGTAGTGATCAATTTTCTATCCTATTTTGAACGACGCTTTTTACTTTACTCTACAAAGACTAATTATTTTTTTGATGAAAAATAGAAATTGGAATATTTCTTTATTACATTTAGGAAAATTTAAAAAATAACACAATTTCTTTTGTTAGACCTTCTATTTAAAGTTCATATTTACATTGGTTGTACAGTTTTGGATGTTGCAAATTGAAACAGTTTGTGGAACAATAACAAATGTTTGTTTGTTTACGTCGACAAAATTAAAAATTCAGTTCTTTTGCATAGTAAACATCCATTTTGCGATTAATTTTCACAGGTGATAAACATATAATTTCTTAGTAGTGTAGCGAAACACTACTTTTCGTTACATGCTTATCACCTGCGACAATTTATCATTACATTGTTTACTACAGCAAAAGAGTGTTTACTATGCGAAAGTGATGGTTACTATCTTTTTTGGATTTTTCCGACGTAAACAAACAAAGAATTGATATTGTTTTGTCAACTTTTTAAATTTTTGAGAACCAAAACGGTACAACAAAAGTAAATATTAACTGTTTGTTTGATGTTGATGTTATAACCTTAAAAATGCTATGAGTATTGAAATGTTAAAGAAAATAATTAGTCTTTGTAATGTCGCGAAAAGTAATGTTCAAAACACGAGTGAAAGTGGGTCTATACATATTCTCGACCATTTAAAGTGCTCGATAAATCTCGCACTTCAAATATGGTCTCAAATATGTAAAGAATCACTTTCTACTCTTGTTATGTAATATACTATTTGGCCTAATGTTTTTTTTTTTATATAGGATGGTCCGAAAACTGAAGTTTGCCTGCTGATTATAAAGTGAAATTTGAATCTCACTACTCTTAAATACAACTATACATAGTTATAAATATCCATTTTATATAAATATGTTAATATAACTACAATTATATAACTTTAATTTTTTTTATTGACTGCTTTTGTTTGAGGGAAATTTTAATTTTTTTGAATACACTGTTTTTTTATGCAGATATCTCCACTCCGATTAAAATAAGACAATGGTACTATGAATTGCTTGCTGTTTTCTGAAGTACTAAATGTACGATATAAGCTGTAAACAATAGGACTACTTGGGACGGATTACTCGTTTTAAGTTTCATCTCCGTGCAGTGAATGTAAAATTATATTGAGTTGCATTTTTACATAACTTTATATGACTATATGTGTATAAATTCATATGAAAATAGGGCATAAAATATTCAACATTGTAACAGGTTATTTCGTGAAGTCCTCAATCGTTTGTGTTGATTCAATTATAACACAAGAAATTTTTGATTTCAATTTAATTTCCTGAAAATATCCTATTATGTCGCCCTACAACTGTAAATATAAAGTACCCCCACCGCATAAACCTACAGACCAAGCGAATATCCATTTGTATTATTAGACTTCCACAAAATGTTACCATAAATAAGTCTTATTTATACTCTATTTAAATAACATTAAATTTAATAAGTACTCGATTTGCTTCTAGGAAAAAGGGGAAAAAGATTCTTTAATAATTTTAGTAGTATATGATAAATTTATTTATAAATTTTCACATAAGAAATATCCACACACAAGTTAAATACAACAGTTAACTTTTTCTCCACAAGAATAACATAGGAATTTGAAATGTACAGTTCTTTGGATTTTCTTCATAACCTTTAATTGCACATCAACGATTCATCATAAAAATTATTTGTTTATTTAGCTCTACATGGTGGCTGTAATTAAAATTTGTAACTATTACGTTTTCAGGGCAAAAATTAAACCAATTTTTTAACATTTCGAAACCTATAACCCCCATTCCCGTGACCCGATCTTGCTGGTTCACGAACTCATTAAATTTTATCTGTCCCTACATATTCATACCAAGTTTTGCGAAAAACAGACCAAAAATTTGTAAATGAATAATGTTTTTGACCTCTTAGGACATCGACTTGAAAATTGAAATTGACAATGTAATCTAGGAAAATCCTCACTACGGTAATAGCTTTTTCCATGTATAGGAAATTTACTAAAGGCTTCCTCTAAAATATTATGTCAAAGGCTACATAAAACAAACTATTATGTACACAATATGACTGTCAATTGAGAAACTAGGATAAATGATCTACATGAAGCTAAAGGGTAGTTTCTCCCGGGATATTTTATCGGAAGTGTCAGGGGTGAGGGTGAGAATACAGTTTTATTGACACCCCGTGACATCACAGCGTATCTGCGACTCAGACATTTACATTTTTATGTTTCATCGTCAAACTACGTAGAATTCGTCGTGATAAGTAGCTTGATTGTGTTGGAAATAATTCAGTAGTGCCATATTTAAAGAAATAAATATTTGAAAATAAATTGTAGGCCTACTAGTTAGTATATGTATACATTTAAATAAATTATCAATCATTGACGCCACCTAGATGCGTATTTTAACCCAAATCCCAAATATGAGTGAAGAATGAGTGTAGAATAGTGTGTGATAACCTGTGTAGCTCAATTTAAATAGAAAAAATATTTTATAGAAAAAAAAAACCCGGCACTGATTGAAATTTGTCTGTTATGGTCCTTTAATTCTAAACAAAATGGTGCTAACCCTCATTTCTTTAAAAACTACGGTTCAAAAGTTAATGCAAGTTTTGTTATTTTACCTGTTAAATATCTTACTCTCATCGCTTACCAATAAAGGTTATTGGCAAGGTTATGGGCGAAAGTGTGTGTCAGATTGCTGATACATTTTATTTATAATACGATAGAACTAAGTTTGCACGTTAAGCTTTTATAAACAATATAATATATAATATATATATATTATATATATTATATATTATATATATAATATATATAAATATTCACTTTTATAAACGCCTACATCGACCTAACCCTGACCCCCTAATGATCCTTGTTAAATATACGTTATAAAAAAAATATAAATTAAGTTACAACCAAATTATAAATGTGCCCAAAGTACGTATTATTCAGTTCTTACAGCCTGTACATTATTTGTTTGATGTTGCGTGAACTTATCTATTTTTGGGGAAAACCCCCAAAAAGGTTAAAAAAGACTGTGTAAATAGTAGGTTTTTACTTTACCATTAATTTGTTCTAATAAACTAAGTCAAGATTTCTTCAGAAAATAAAGTCCCTGCTAAGTTTTGTTTTTTAAAGTTGGTAAAAACGGTTAACACTGTTACTATTACAACACGATTGCAAGATTACACATTTGCAAAATTGAAACTAAACCAAAAACATTTTATTAATACTACCATTGACTATACTACCTAAATAAAGTTATAATAAATAAAAACTAAATTAAATTAAAATCAATCATTTCAAATTTAAATAGCTGAAAAATAAAAAAGAATTTTAAATTTTGTATCAAAATGAAATATAACTAACCTTACATATGAAGTTCCAGATACAAAAAACGAACAAATCATCACAAATAGGTAGTTAACTCATACAAAATTTTTCTAATAAATATTTGTCATGACTTCAACATAAAACATTAAGTGCTTTGCTAACACAAAAAACATGCCAAAATACAAACTAAAACCACAGGAATAATTTATCTTGTATTCATTCTGTTACAAAAGAAAGCCAAGTGCCAATCCGGTCTGGGGAAATGCAATGGAAATCCTCCCATTCAATTACGGACTTTTTCCGCTCGAATCTCGTCATGGACTCGTAGATGTTCTCAGCTACGATATCAACCCTTCAATCTGATTTGTACATTATATTTACCTAAAATATTATATTTTGTTGGCTGAGCAAATTGGATCACTTTCTAATTTTTGAGAATAATAAAGATGATTAATAAGACAAAAAATTAAAGGTGATGGTTTAATTGAAATTTACTTTGGAAAACAGCTTTCGGAACCAAAATCGTTGCAGTATTTTCCTAAAACCAAAAGGAAAAGGTTAAAGAATATTGAGAAGGTACTCAAAACATAACCAGTATCGTTATTATCATAATCATTATTTTTCCTAAAGTCACCCGACAAAGTTGGCTTCCTTGTTCTGTTTATAGTACAGAAAGCTGCTATTTGCTGCATATTTATACTTTGCCGTACGGTTTATACTTTGTCGTACGGTTTATACTTTGCCGCACATCAGGATTCCAACGAAACAACACAAAACAGCGTGGTTCTATTATGCACGTAATCAGTGT
Organism: Macrosteles quadrilineatus; assembly: GCF_028750875.1. NCBI lineage: Eukaryota > Metazoa > Arthropoda > Insecta > Hemiptera > Cicadellidae > Macrosteles > Macrosteles quadrilineatus. The sequence continues at coordinate 18,414,162 of NW_026542597.1, read as the reverse complement.
ACGCTTGGAAATAGGTTGGTAACACTTAAAGATAATCATACAATGAGCAGCTGATTGACTATTATAACTACGATTTAACCTGTCATTTTGTGTTTATCGTTTCGGTATTTCTGAACTTTCTGGACTTTTCTTTTAAACGTTTTTAAAACATTCCTACGATCTAAATAAACAAGAAAATACCTTAAAAGTTTTTTTTTAGGCGCGGAAACCACTTCAAATTACAAAAACATACGGAACTATATTCTCATGTGGCGGAGCACATTTCTTGCCGAGGAAAAATAGCGGAGTGATACGGACCAGGTACTACTTTCTCTAGGGCACCTATTTGTGTTGCCAGCTGAACCTAAAAACGTGTTGTATAGTGTTTGAAAGACTAATTATTTATATGCTTTATAGTGACTGTAGGAAAAATATAATGTGTAACACGAGTGCAAAAGGCCTTTGCTGCACTAGAGTTCATTCTGCACAAGCCGTAGGCGAGTAAACATTGCTCTCGTGTACAGCAAAGTGCCACTTTGCCCACTAGTTACACAAATAACTATTGAGATAAGGACCAGCCTATGTGCGTATTTTGACCCAAATATGAGTGAAGGATGAGTGTAATAGCTATTTACCTTACAAGTGTAGTAAGAGCGTTTTTACATTACGCAGGTGAATGTTGTGCAACGAGCGGAAGCGAGTTGCATAATTTACCTAAGTGATGTAAACACGCACTTGCGTAACGTGTAACGTACAAGATTTTACCTGACCCGACAATATACAGGAGGTTACGAACAATATTTTTCATTATCCATTTCACCATCTTCTAACAGTAACCTTCATTTACAAACAAAAACTAGGTTTAGGTTAGGAAAATTCTTCAAAACATAACAATAAAACTCAAGCGCACAGCTGATTTCTATCGTTGAACGTCGTTGGCTCCATAGAGGTATATTTTTTAAGTTAAGCACTCAATGTTATTTAAATGGGTTTCATTACCTCACCGAGTGAGTTTTTCTCAACTTTACATCACTCGAGAAGTAAAGAAGTTGCATACATCACGCTTGGGATAGGGAAGTTTAACATGGCGGGTTAGGTAAAATAATAGAATGGTGTGTGATGACCTGTGTAGCTTAGTTGCTCACTAATCAGCTGTTTCATTAGTCAGGACCATTTATTAAAAGTCCAAATGATCAAGAACAGCTGGGTCCAGTTTTAAACCATCAAAAAGCTACAGACTTTTCTCTGGATCGAATCGGCAACCTTTCGATTACTAGGTGTGCACTATAACTACAGACCGAGCCTTATTTGAGGGTCAGATTCCATATCCAGAAATATTTTTACAAATTGTTGGTACTAATATTGATGTAAAATGACCCAAATAATGCCTGAATATGCATAAAAAAATCATCACTATAAAATACACTTCAAGAGTTCGGTTTTTCCTCTGTTTTTACTTGTACTTAGGACTACCATCACATATACTAATAATAGTACTAATATAAACACTTCTCAGGATATCGAAGACTGATGGAAAGCTTGAACGAATTGTAAACCAATTCAACATTCAAGGAAGTGTTTTAGTCAAGAGTGATCTAATTGAAGGATTATGTTAACCACATGTCGTCCTTCCGACCCCTGGGGCAGCACTTCACCCCATCCAATTCCTTCCTTTCTGTTAGAAGTGTTTCTCGTTTCTGATATTTAAATCACTTTCAAATACATATAGCAATGCAGTTTTTCTAAACATGGGTACACTTTGTCTTTAATAATTACGTGCTTTCAACGGTTCGTGAAAAGGAGGAGATAATATTATAGAAACAACAGCTATATAAAGGTGTATTTCTAAAATCTAAACCATTATTGAAATGATTTTTGATAAGGTTTAAGTTGTTGTTTATTTGATATTGAACTATCACCACCAGTCAAATTTGAGTTAGTGAATTTATAAGTCAAACATGTTCAACATGGCCTTTTGCTCTGTTGAAAATATTATTAGACTTAAATTAAACACCAATGGACTTCTAGAATCCCCATTCAACACATGTTCAATGGTATCGTCGGACGGAAATTAGTATGGAAAATTTTAATAATTGTAGACGAAAGACTAAGACTAAACTTTGAGGACGAAGACACCAAACTCAAACCTTAAATGCGTTGTCATGCACAATTATCCTATACGTTAAGTCTACTCTAAAATTAGTATACAACTTTCAAGAGCAACTCCCAAACAAACAGCAAGTGTTTTTATGGGGAGAATAAATTGTCATAAGTCCTGTGCTTACATCCATCAAACCATCCCTTATTTTTTCCCCACAAGGTAATTTGTCCCATATCCAATACCTCAAGTGGCAACACTGATTGCATTCATCATTTCTTCACCCAGGTGTTTCTGAGGCAAGATGGTTAATTCTGAGTCTGGAGGCGCGCCAGTCTGTCCAAGCATTAATGGACAATCGTGTAAAAATACCACCACATCCATCAAGCTGCTAAATATACCCGTGACAAAGAAGGGAACTGACCGCTTGGAATAATTGTTATGGATAATACTTTTAAGTGTTTTTATGGGGTTTTAGTGCGAAATAGTGGGGCAGGGAAGTATCCCTAATTTTTTAAGAACATTTAAAGACAACCAAAAATGTTAGAACCAAACTTTTTATTGAGATTAAAAGGTCACGTCTGGAAATTTATTTTAATACAACTTAACTTGGTTTTAAACAGCATATCCTGCAAGTGGTGTCCCTAGTCTTAAATGCATTGCTGTATTCTGGTTCTGGAGTTCATAATAACTTTGTGAAGCATTTGTTGTGGAATGCGGCAAAATTCAAGGTGAATTGCATTCTTTAAGGCATCTAGGGTCTTCCCTTGAATTACCCTAGGCTTAGCATCACTCCAATATAGCACATTATGCTTATTTACCGCTCCAGAAATATGGAAGTTTGCCTCGTCACTAAACAAAACCCGAGCAGCATGAGATAGTCCCGCAATTAAGATTTCACATGCCTGCATTCGTTTGTTGCCAGTCCCGTTGTGTGAAATCATGAGCAACTACCCTCTTGGTGATGGAGGTGTAGGTAGGTCATCATGGAGAATACGAGGCACAGTATGACTAGAAAACGCCAGTGCCGATGCATGCTTACAAGCAGAACTTTGAGGAGACTGCTAAATCAATCTTCTGACAAGGTCAATGTTTTCAGGACCCCGGACGGTTCTTTCAGCTCCAAATATCCTTCGCAATACCCCCAAAAAACACGAAAGTAATTCACCCACACCAAATTGTAACAGCTTTGCGACAGGCCACCCGATAACAAGTTTGCAGCCAACGGTAGCTGCACAGCAACAATAGACAGATTTTCGAAAAAATACATCTCGAGTGCAAAAGCACATTGCTCACTCGAAGAAGCCATGTCTACTACTGAAAGTGATATTCTTAGAAATTCCCAAAACAAAAGCTTCATTTGAGTCTAACCCCATTCCTCCAGCACACCCCCACTACTCACAGTGCCATCTTAAAAGTAGGGATATTTCCCTGCCCCACCCTGTAGTTTTCTGGTATGGATAAAGTGCTTATTGGCTGAGAGAACTTGTTTTTGCTAGATAGTTGGCATGGCTTAAGAAGGGACTCTAAACATCAGGTAAAAGATATTATGACTTTGCTAAAATATTGAAGATTGCCGGGATTTTAAACCTAAACCCCAGAAAGTTTCAACACTGTAAAACCCCCCTTCCTTTTTGATCAGAAGTAAATATTTAATTTAGAAGTTTTCGATTTTATTTAATTGGGTGTTGCAAAACAAGTAACAATACAATAACGTTTTTACTACACTACAAAGAAAGTAATTGGTTTAATAAATACTCTTTGTAAACAAGAAAGTTGTTGTTTACAGAAAGTAAACAGCTGGTAATCAGCTGAAGTATTCTCAATTCACCAATCACTCTCACATGCACATGACACTTTGTGTGTGGGGGGGGGGGTTGTATAGATCTACAGACCGATTCGGATAAAATTTGGTATTTGGGTACCAAATCACGGTACCCAAAGCCAAAAAGTTCGGTACCGTTGTACCGAATGTGGAATTTAAGAACTTAACTTCTTTTCCATCTGAGATACATGTACGGTATCTCAAGGACTTTTTAATTTTGTAAGTTTAGATTTTCATGTGTGATTTTCCTAAAAATCCCTTAGGATAACGGAAAAAGTTTTAATGTGCACGAAATCTGCTCTTAAATGATTTTTAATAACATTTAGGACGTCAGCCCCTTTACCACTTAACAAAAGAGTACCATCCCCAAATTCCCCATTACTGAAATTACTGTACTCAAATTCGATCAACTTATGTGATTTCCCATAAAACTCCATAAAATCACTTAAAATCTGATTACAAAAAAAGCGACTACCGATTTTGTTTAGTATGTTATGGTCCTGGCGGATAAACGAAATTATACAAATCCCACTAATTTACACCTTATGGTTTAAAAGTTATTACAACTTTGGGATTTTTCCATAAAATAAAACCCCATAAGTTAACATAACGATCGGATTAAAACAAAACTGCTCGACCGGGTTTTATTCAAATTCAGTACGTTATGGTCGTTGTAACTCTAAACAAAATGGTACAACCTCTAATACTGTAAACATTACGGTACAAAAGGTATTGCAACTTTTGTAATTTTACCCATCAAAATACCGTTAGTTAGGCCTATTCTACCACTTGTTCATGATAAGTGTTGTTGTTGGCAAATGGGAGAAATTATGTGTCATTTTGCTGATACTGTAGATTTAAGGTATAATCATACATAAAATAGCTGGGATACTGTATTGTTGAAATAGTGCTTATCCAATGATCAAAAGGTCACCAGTTAGTTTCTATAAAAAGTCAACAGCTTTTTCAAGGTTCGAAACTGGACTCAGATGTTCTAGTTCATTCGGCTTTTAATAAATGGTCCCAGCTAAAGAAGCGTATGGTATGAAGAAGCTTACTCCATCCTACACTCACATTTCATTCATCTTACGGTGAAAAATCGCGCAGTTCGGTTCTAATATAATTATCAATAAAAAATTTAGGCCTAAAAAAGTTTAGTTTCGACAGTCCAAAGAGCTTAATCGACAGCGGTACAAAACAGTTTTTATCGCTATTTTTCAGTATGACGGATTCAAAAAATTAAATTAGAAAAGTATATTTCTATAGTTTTTAGTGAAAAGTGGTTTTGACAATTTCCACCAAGTTGGTTACCTGTTACGGCTAATTTCCGTTAGACATTTCTATTTCCGGTGCGGCTGTCTTTGCGGTCTGTTGATTTGGCAGGTGACCGCGTTTGTATAAATAACAGCGACGAAATTTCCCCATTTAAGTAGTAAAGTTGAAGTTCTTGCCGAAGTTTTGTCGATGCTATGCTAATGAAAGATAATTGAAATACTTTCAGTTCATGCTAAGTGGAGATTCTTTCTAATTCTCGCCTCTCAAGATGATTCCAATATTCATAGCCACAGCCTGATTGATTTCAACATTTTAAATTAGTGTAACCCCAACTGATCAATATTAATAAACACATTATAAAAAATACTATTGTTTAAATAATATCTATTAATTCCCAAATCCAAAAGCTTTACACTCACTCTAGATAGCCATGTTTATTTATTTGTTTTGCCATGTAACCATTTAGAGTATTGATCGTGTGAAAAAATATGCAAGATTTGGAGAAAACTATATTTTTAAGTCAGAATTTTCAAGTTAGAATAATAGTAAAGTGAATATGTACACACTTCTGGGCTTCGTTCCATGATCGCACGAAATAAAACTAATATTATTAACATTCTATAGTCTTTTATATATTTTCCACTAGCTTTGTATCATCTCCATTTTACTACAAATTAATTACGCAGCTTTCCTAAAAGAAAACGACAAAATGGGTTTTCATTTTTTTTTTTTAATCAGGTGATAGATTATAGGGTAATAGACAATATAGATAACTAATAGATTTGTTAATACTAACTAATAGATCTTATTAAGTATTTTAGTAGTAAACACAAGAGTATGTTTTAATACTAAACTCGCATTGATCCGGACTAATTGGGAATCCTAAAACGACAAACACATTGCTTCTTATAATTTATAATTATAATTATAATTATAATTTTTAATTATAATGGCACCTGCGGTACCATGAGCCGCCTAGTGGTAGAGTGCGGTGCGCGGTTTGAAAGTTCCAAACCATAGTTAGTACTAATGAAAGTTGTTATTAGTTTTAAGAAGGCACAAACTTGACCAAGAGACCGTTTTTGTTTAAGATTATAAATTTTTATCAGTTCGCTTTATTTCGGTTATCTGCATATGAAGGAACCTCCAAACAGACTTTGCCTTGGAGGCCCTAGATTTTCTCCAGTATAGTTATTGATCTTATTTGTTTTAATTACAATAGTAACAACAAAACTAAGTAGTGTAGTTGATATAACTTTAGTTGTGTTTTACATATTTAGTATGACATTGTAAAATGATGGACTTTATTTTTTTGATCAAATGGAACTAGTAATACCATATATTTTGTTGTTGTTTACTTAAAACACTGTCAATGACTAATTGTAAATATTTTATACTGTATTTTTTGGAGAAAATAAAATATTCTTATTCTTATTTAAAATAAAAACTATCAATACTGAAGCACTATACTTGCTGAATGTATAGTCTGCTAACTACGGTAACATAGCTGCTGGGGCTTAGCACAGAAAATATACTACTATTGGGGTTTAGTAGTATGTGTTCTGTGGGTTTAGCGAGGTACTTGTTGATAACGGATTAATATTATCCAGGTGACACAATTTCATAATAATTTATCAATTGCAATTTTTCCACTTCTATTATAAAAGTAGTATTTGTGGCAACGGTATTGTTTTAGGTTAAAAAACAAAATGGGAAGAGAAAGGAATGATCTTATAAAGGGCGACATTTTAAAGGGGTGGTGGAGTAAATGTCAGACGTTCCACCCTGCAAATCTGACTGTCAATCTCTTCTAGTGCAGTCTCATGAAATAACATACAATCTCGTGAAGCGTCTAAGATGAATTAAATGAACTGCTATCTCAGAATGCAACCAATTTTGCATTTAAACTGTCAACTGACAGTTACAGTACTGACAGTACAGGCGACGATGGAATCTTTTATTTGCATGACTTGTTGGCTTGATTTTTTTTATTTTTTGAGTTTTAAAAAAAACTTTAAATATAAATATTAAGTCTTTAAGTATAATTCTTATTTTATTTTTTAATCCGTAGTGTATTTATAAGTGTTTTATATTAGGTAACGTTAGAATGCACTGATGTCGACTTAATGCTTTTATCTTATTTTAAAGGGTCCTTTGCAGGGTGCAATTGCATATTTGGTTGAAATGCTGGAACATACACAATATTTCATCAGTATATAGTTTTTACTTAAAATTATTTAAAGTTCGAGAAGTTGAAAACTTTAAGGCTGTATTAACTGGTCGGAAATATATCTGAATTTTTTCTACAGTTAATTAATTCCGGTGACAAATACAGTATAAGGGGTTGTAATGAATCTAAATTTATCATATTTCTCAACTAAATTATTTACACAGTATCTGAAAAATAAATCTATTTTAACCTACCTTTTTACTCTATAGCTATTACAGGATGTAAAATCTATATTGCAATCGAACAATCTTTGAATTGAAATTAACAACAAGGCAATTTTTCAATTTCTTGCTTCTGGTCGGCAGAGGTAATTTTAATAAATCTTTGTTTAATGTGTTTTAATTAACATTTCCACTTTCTAGGATAATAAAAAGATTCTATCTTAAGTAAATAATTGTCAACATTTACGTAATAAATAAATAGACTCGGTCTTTAAGTGTTGAACAATAATTTGAAAGATCAACTTCAAACATAAATTGAATAGTGAAAAATACGAATGATAACGCTTTTGACACTATATTTTTGTGTTCCAATATGTCCTTTGTAAGTACATGATATCTTTTTAAGGTAAATATAATGAGATTGAACACTACGATTGCCGATTAAACACAGACTTAAGTGAACGACGAGAGGAGCGAGCTGGTCTAGTGGTAGGAGTGCAGGACTTCGGTCCTTGAGGTCCCGGGTTCAAATCTCGCCAATCACCAATGGATATTATCGAAGAGAAAATGTCCCCTAGCTCTAGACCTATCCAATCATAATCTCTTCGATTAATCCGCATACATGAAGAATGTACCAGTGTACAAAAACGTCTTAGTTTTACTGCTAGATAGTAATCTTTACTTGAGAGCTGTAACTTTGTTTTTAAGTGGGAATTAAAGTTTCTCTTGTCTGCTCCATATGTGTCTGTTGTTCACTACTGGTTCACCCCACCCCCCATTTCCAACCCCTACTCCACCCAAATGCCAAAAGGGTCATCGCCCCATTACATTATGGCTAGAATTTGTTATGGTAATTTTACAAATTGTTAATAGGTTATTATGAATTGTGCATAAGGTGTACAGGTAAAAACTATGTTAAAGCACAAAATGGATATTTCTACAATTTCTATCTTTGGAAAAAAATTTATATTAGCTGTTACCGAAGGTCTTATTGTAAGGCCTAGACCCGGGACAGATTTACTTTTTAAGTTTTAAGGTCCACGGGGGGCAAAAATCTCCATCCTTCTAGATTCATGTGTATGTACTTTAGCACGATGACTCAGACAAAATCATACGAAACTTGGGAATCTCTCGAGTAATTGTATTTGTATTACTTTATTTTTTTTTTTTAAATAATAACACCCCAATGTCCTTCAGCAGAGCACAAGTAAAGTTATTATTTAAAAATAAATAAGGTATTTACAAAATACTTTACTCCAAAATTTACCACATCTATATTATTAGCTACATGAAACTTTGTGAACAATAAGGCTTTTTTCTTGTAAGATTTAACCCCACATATTATACACCAAAATGTTCGTATATGTGTGTAGATTTGCAAACTGACCTTACATTTTTGAAAAAGTCCCTTGGGCTCTGCCCCAGTGGCTTTTAAAATTCCCATGTTATCCTTTTGAAGAACATATTTGTTTACATTATGATCAGCTGGATAATTAAATTGCTGTTAATATTTTAGCTGCAATTTAAGGAGACGTGCTACAAAAACTCACTGAATTGGTTGAAATGAAATATTGACTATTTGAATTTGGGGTGGCGTAAATAATATTACGATGGAAAGAAGCGAGAAAGCCTGGACAATTTGATATACTAAAAAGAAAACTGAATTAACACCGGATGTGCTGCATTTCTGGAGCAATCATTGAAAGTGCTGATTTGCAAACTATGGAAACATAGGAAAGTCATAGGACACCATCAAGTAGAAGAAATAGAAATAACGGTTTTTAAAATTTATAATCGTTATTATGTACAACCTAATGTGGCTATGAGTAAGACACATTAGTAGAAAGCACTAAAAACAAGATCATATTTGGAAAAAATGATAAGATATTTACAAGAAATGTTGATTATATCGAACTGATATGTACATTGTGAGTATTTCCATAATCTTTGAGTCGGCTGTTTTAAAGTCATTGGAAATTATGACTGTTAATTCGAATTTAAAATAACGCCTGTAATACTTCACTATTGCTCGAACTTTAGCAACAAGTACACTTGTACACTAGTAATACTTAACTAATTTCATCACAGACAGTTTTTGTTTTGTCATCTTCGTCTACCGAAATCATTTATTACCGAGTATAACGTTGAAGGGGCTCAGATGTGGGGTTGTGCAGCGAATACCCAGCCTTCATTTATCTTTACCACAGTATGTCTTGATTTGTCTCTTGTAATTCAGTGACAGACCTTTTGCAGGAAAAGTAATAAAGATCGCCCCTTAAGCTTTGTGTACTACAGTATTGTCATTTAGTCAAGGATGTATTTTCTGATATTTGGTTGTGCAGATGTGTTAGGAGGGCTATGGCATTTATGATTAATAAATTGTTATTAATAAGATAATTGTACTGTATACTTCTGGATAACTTTTACAGAAGCTCACTCTTCGAGTAGCTTATTCAATTATGTTTTATTTAATTTATTTTAAATAGCTTCTTGATTTTTCATGTTATTAAATTTACGGAATGTAAATATGAAATACGTCTAATAATACCTTAAAAATATATTTACACTTATACTGTTAACTTATAGGATCGTAAATATACATAAAAGATAGTAAGTGACACGGATACTAGAAAAATACCGGTATGGATCATAAACATAAACAAATGACGTTTTTGGCCCAAAAATAAACATTATTTAACATTGCTTAAATGGAACTGCCATTTATTTATTATTATTATTCATTATTTATTTATTTATTTATTTGTTTATTTATTATAGGATTCGGGCCAACAACGTCATTTGTTTATGTTTATGATCCATACCGGAATTTTTCTAGTATTCGTGGTAAGAGGTGATCGATAACGATTGCACACTCTAATCTTCATCAGACCCAATAGGCAAATCGCGATCAATACAATCGAAATCATTACCACTTGCCATCTTTTTTGTATATTTACCGTCTTGTTAGTTAAGGGTGTAGTTAAATATAAACAAATATGTTTAAATTGTTATTAGACACCTTAGACGTATCTTACTTACTTTCCGTTGCATTTTAAAAATTACCTAATTTCTAGCACAGACTAACCAAAACAAGTAGTCTTCTCATCCATTGTAAATTTTGAAGCTCGTTTTTCGTGACTAGTTCAAGTCCGGTTCATGATAGCTATTACCGATGACATTTGGTTTCTATTATTTTGTGGTAATTTAATTATTTGTGCTTTACTGTTTGGTGAAATAACTAGATACCGAGTTATTGTTTACAATTTGATCGGTTAATTCGGTTAAACGAGCTTTTAAATGGCTGAAATAACAAGAAACAAACTATAAACCAAACACGACCTCTACAGTGCATCAGACAGAACTAACAATAAAATTGGCTTCAGATGATCCATAAAAATGAGAAATATGTTTCTGGTCTATCCTACATTTGGAATGAATCTAAAGCCAATGGTGATAGTGAAAGGGAGCTGCTGTAGTTTTCCCACTGTAACGTATATCATATGGTTGTGACAACCGCCAAATTCACAGCTGTCTCCTGCACAGGGTTGTTGTTGTCATTTGTTTATCATTGGACATTTACATGTTAGCACAGCTTCTGGTGAATTTACACATCCTCCTGCACTAGAAGTAGTACAACAATCATATTATGTTGGAAAACGTTAAAATAAACACTTAACGAGGTGCAATCTTAGATTAAATATAAATTTTTATTGATCTATCACTGGTGATGAACTAAAGAGAATTTTAATGCTTGCTAGTATTCGCAATTCATGTTTTAGATTTACAATCATCAAGAAGTACAACTAAACTAAAATAAACAGTGCACCAACATCAGAGCTGCGGTTAGCATATGTTCTGGCGTCCACCGCTAGGAGTGCCGTGTAGTTACGGCGCACACCGCTATAGCGTCTGCTGGTAGCATACGTCGAGGAGCCGACGCTGGCAGCGAATCGAACACCGAGCAAACTCTAGCTGAACATCGCGGGACCTTCCTTTGACATACTATATTTATTCTATTTGTCTATGGTATAAACTGAAACCATGTGTGGATGTTAATCACCGGATTTTTGGAAAAACAATGACAAGCAGTCATAGTACGTCTGGTTTGTAAAACTAAAAATTATTACTCGTGAGCCGATCTCTCTTAAAATGATATTGTAGGATATAAAGATAAAAGCTGCTTTGCAAAATAGTGCACTTGCTATTTATACATAACATCAGCCGTTCTTAGTAATTCAATTTTAATTTAATGGCCAGGATTTTGAAACAAAAAATATATTTACTACGTCATTGTTAACTCGTTTTCATCGTTCCAGGTGAAGGGTCAGAAAACGAAGAAGACGAAAAGGATGGAGAGAGCGACGCGGACAGCGAGGAGGCACAATTGAGAGCTGCGCGGCTCAAGCAGATAGTGCAGATAGCACCAGGTCCACTGCTGGCTCAGGCGTGAGTATCTGAACAGTCTGTACAGGTTTATCTGCATTAGAACCTCGATAACAAGGGTAATTTCAAATACCCTTGATTTTACCTTTATCGTATGCTAACTCGAATAGAAGTCACCCTTGATAACAAGTGTAGTTTTCACCTCTAGTCCGGACGTATTTCAACCTTGTCCGGTAACCTGAGGACCCAGTCAAACTCAGGGAACATATAAATTTGCAGTTGGTGTATGTAATAAATGCACCAACGTGATTGGTTGTACGACGATATATAGAACCTCAAATAAGCATTCATAACATTTTTTATTATTATTAACAAAAATGTTGACAAGTTACTTTTTCGGTGGTCTAAATTTTAAAACGTTACCTATAACACTCTAGGAAGCCCTTCTTGATCAGCTGACAATGTGATTGAACGATCATATCAATGTGTAGTCCACTTCATCGACTTGGTAGTCTCAAGGACGTGTTTGATGATGTTCTCCACAACCTGTGAGCTTGTAGCGTCCCCTCCAAGGTCAGGCGTGTGGATCTTGTCGACGTTAACAGTCTGATTGATGGCTTCTGACAGAATGTTTGCGTGTGTCTGATGTTCAAGATGCTCCAACATATCAACCGCCGCATTCAACATCGCGACCGGGTTGGCGACGTTCTTCCCAGCAATAGCACTACTGGTACTTCTAGTACCGGGTTCAAAAATGGCGTAAAGGTCTCCGTAATTTCTTCCAGAGTGGAGTCCCGCGCCGCCGACTAAGCCGCAGACGACGTTGGACACGACGGTTCCGTAAAGATTGGTCATGAGCATCGCGTCGAACTGATGGGGATTTGACACTAACTGCATGCAGCAGTTATCGATGATCATGTCTTCAGTCACAACATTCTGATAGTCCTTCCCAACTTCGCGTGCGATCTCCAGGAACAAACCGTCGGAGAGTTTCATAATGTTAGCTTTATGCACAATCGTCATCTTCTTCCGCCCAGTTTTCACCGCTAAGTCAAAAGCGAACCGTGCAACTCGTTCAGAGTTCTCTCGAGTCACGACCTTCATACTTTCCACAACGCCGCTGATACTCTCGTGTTCCAGCATCGCGTACTCTCCCTCTGTGTTTTGACGTACGATGCAGACGTCGACGTTTTTCTGCCTCGCCACAACGCCGTCGTAGGACTTGCAAGTCAGAACGTTCACGTAGAGATCAAGCTCGTTTCTCAACGCTACATTATGACTGATGACGTCAGTGAACACACTTGTCTCTATGCTCCCTTTGATCGCCACTCCGTTGCGTTTGATCGACGTGATCGCATGCTCCAAGTCTTCGTTGTCACTTTTAGAGTCGATCTGTATTGTTTCGAAGTCCACGGGGATCCCGCCGTATCTGAAGACCTCTTTGACGTAGTTCATCAATTCTGGGCCGATCCCCCCACCTGGTAACATGGTCACCGTATGTCGCCCACCATACTGAGCCCTAGGCAAGGTCAATGTCTTCCTCTTTGAAGTCCTGTGCTGCCGGAGTAAAGCTGCCACAGTCGTGACATTTCTTACAAAACGGGCGCTAGCGTTAACCAATCGGGATGAAGTCAGAGGAATGCTGATACATTTACTTACCTGGCAAGTCATTTCAATAATCCATCGTTGAAGTCGGCGTAATGTGGCGATATACTGTCCAAATCTTCACCAATAACAGAACTTAGGTACTCAATTCTTGACCAAATAGTTATTCTTTTGTCAATGATACCATTGTAACTGCAACAGTAATAATACTTTTTGGGTATTTATTCGTGTTTACATGATTTGTAAAAGGAGAAGTAAGTGAACAAAACTACTTTTTTAATAAAAGAAAAACTGACAAAACTAAAGTTTATAGCCTACATAATGGTTTTCTTCTTGTTACAGGGAACTGTCTACAAGTCAAAGTGATTTTTTCAAAATGCTGGACGATAAAATAGAAAACGTAAGTAAAATTTTACAGGGTACAAACATTGACTAATCAAAGATACAGGGTACTTACAGATCAATTACGTACAGTATCTACTTTTACGGGTTATCTATTAATTGGAATTCCTGTGGGGGAAAACTATTTAGTAATACATCAGCGACAAAAATACTTCACATCCCATTGCACGAAAGGCAATTTTTTTGTTAACTCATTAAGATATGAGTTTTCAAGTTTAACAATTTCAGACAGATGGTTAGGTCCATTACCACCTTCAATGACAATAAGCATTGAAGGTGGTAATGGACCTAACCATCTGTCTATCTTACAAATCACACAACACAAATTACCTGGATATTTTACCATTGGAATTATATTTACTTATATTTTCAACCGATTCTTTCCAAAGACCACACTAATACTCCTTCGTAAGAGTACATCTAACTTTAACTCGTTCTCTGCCTAATCCCCGTCTAAACTTTAAATTTACCTTTAGGAACGTTTTCCAACTATCCATTTGCACCCGTTTCGTTCCAGGCTCCACACCTCGACTCCTACGGAAGAGTGCCTCTTCCTCTACCTCTTCCATATCCTTCCCCTCTCACCCATCCTCTAACCCTAAATCTGCTCCTACTATCTCTACCTCATCCTCTAGCTATGCAACTATCCTTAAATTTGCACCCGGTTCGTTCCAGGGTCCAGACTACGACTCGACGTGCGAGTACGAGATAGCCATGGAGCATGCTCGACTCTGCAGACTCCTACAGGACTGGGAGATGGCCAAGATCAGGTCTCGGAACCGTCTGATGACGATGACCAAGCCTGTCCGCTACCCCAGCCTTCAACCCAACGGCAACCTTCCGCGCCAGAGGTACTCGCTGGCCAACTCTGTCGTGACGTACGACCAGAGAGGAGGATACTACACGGAACTGGCGTGACACACGTTCAGTTCTCGATAACTTACCTGTGATTCTTAGGCTAAGGGAAGTAACTGTCCTCATCAGTATAATGGTTTTGAATAACTACTGAACAAATTCAAGCACATAACCTCTAATAATCCGAGTGACAAACACAACAAACTATAACACGTGTTTTGTGGCATAACGCAATCAGCTGTTTACATATTTATCATGAGATAAATACTGTAAGGTTAATTAACATTAGAGTTTATTACCATTGATTTTTGGGTGAAGTAGGCATCTAATCACTACATGGTGATATAGATCTAACATTACCAGAATGATGTAGCCAAAATACCAATTTACTAAAAAAATAACGAAATTTAATTATTCACTCACAAAGTTTACCAATGTCAAAATTCTATATTACAAGTAAACAAAAACTTTTATGAAGAAACAGCTTTTAATTGCATCGGCCTGTTTATAATTTATTTACTTAAATAATAAAACTTCGGCATTTTTTCATACAATTACTTTGCTCTGCAAATCTACACACTTAACGCTTCATTTAGCGATCAGTGTCACCGGACATGAACTAGACACTAAAAACGAGCTTCAAAATTTATAATGGAATGAGAAGTCTATGGTCAAAGTAACTATCTTTAACTGGTTGATGAAAGTACAAATCCTATTTCCATGAGTTGTAGGTGGTTGTAGCCACAAATATTGCAACTGTTCTAAAATTCGTGGTTGTGACATTGACTTTGAGCGCAAGTAGACTATTTACCATCGTATGAAGTCCGTTTTGAATGAAGCTTCGTTTGTGATGTGTGAGTGTGCTGATGTTGAGTAAACGTTTCATCAAATATGACGGTATAATTCTTGTAGTACTACAAATATTTTATCCTTAAATTTGTGACTCGGGGCAGAGGCTAAAATTTCAATTATTGTTTCTCTTTCATTTTAGGGATATTTTACGATTTAGGCTCTAGTCTTTGGCTATAGTGACGGAGAAAAATCGTGTACAAATAGTAAGCAACAACAAGAATCTTAACGTAAACTGGACCAAAAAACTTGTAAATGAAACTATTGATTACGAGTGTGTTCATAGATGTGCAAACTATTTTACTTTTGAGGGTAGTTAAAATAAACATTATAAATCTTTATCCATACTATGTACTTCCAAATACATAAATTGTATTTCTATGAAATATGAAACTAACTACTGTAATATATGTTGATAAAATATATGGTGTTTGAAGTGTAGATAGACTGACCAAAAAAATGTATTATTAACTTAAGATTATTGTTGAGTGTCATCGGTTATTAATTATTATGATAAGTTTAATCATGTACTTCTAATACTGCACTTAGGCTTCTAATGCTATTGTAAAATCTAAAGCCTATATGTACCCTACACTGGTTTTCACTACCGATTATGCTTAAACACTCTAAGGTCAAATGAAAATTCCTCTTCTATTCAAAAGACAATTTTACAGTGAGGTGTATGCTCTTTGTTTTACCACGGAGCAAGCAACAGCTTACGAATTGTTATTTAGTTGTATTGTAATAGAATAGATTTAATGTCAAAACAACAATGAGTGAATAGAATAATATAAAAACAATGTATTATGCTAGGATGGAGCTTAAAATTGTATTGTATACAGCTTGGATATAAAGAAAAAAATCCATTCGAGAGTATGTTTAATCTATGGTTAATTTGTTGTTATTAATCAGTATGCAGTTTAAAAACGCCAAGCTTTTAAAAAACTACAGATAAAGCCTTTTTTCTATAACACAAAAACAAAACTGGCATAACATGTTTTTGAAGTATTTTGTACAGGTTAACAGGCCTACCTACTTAAGATATGATTTTCGTTAATCTTGTGAAAAATTATTATATATTAGCAGTATGGGATAGCTCCTAAAACATTGATTTTACCTGGCGTTTAGGGGCACGCCCATATTGCTAAGGGTCTACATCGTTTTTATAAGAGTTTTAATTTATTTTTTAGTCTTCGTAAAACACTTATTTTTTTGTACCATTAATTAAATTAAAAAGTCAGTCAATGATCAGTCAATAATATAATCAGTCAATGGTTATACCATTATCCTTTAGATACTAAGGCGTCCCATATACATAGCCCAGCTGTAGCTTATTTTTCATTAAAAAATAACATAGTTGCTTTAGCTGCTCACACACTAGAGCATATAATCTTTCCTTTAGTTTTTGTTACTGAAATATTTGGTGTGACAAGAACAATTCTATAGCTTCACGTCGACCTGTCAGTTTAATTTGGTTAACAATTTGGCGTATTCGTCAGATATCTTCAGTTAATAGTTCAAATTCAACAACGCCAATTTTTAAACTTAACTGGTCACTAAATTAATGATTCCTTTTTTATGATTCAAACCAAAACTAAATTCTTTTTATACATGAAACAGAATAGCTTGGCAGCATTTTTTTATAGTAAAATGTTCTGTAGGATTTTATTTTAGTAATTAAGTTGTTATTCAATTATAAATGTTTGTTGTAACTTATTTCATAAAGTATTCTAACTAATGTATTGGTTTTAAAATGTTGAGATTTTACAAAGAAGAAAGAATGTTTATGTATCTTTATAAAGTAATCCCTATGTAGTTAGTTCGTTTTTTTAATAGCCGTTTCAGTTCAGTTCTTAGAATTGAAAGTTTCACATAACAGCATTGTTTACTTTAATAACAGCTTCTGTTATGAAAGTAAGTAGGTAATTAAAGTAAAAACTATGAGTTTTTCTTAACATCACGGCTAAGGGACCAATGAGGTTCAAGGACTGAGAGAGAAGAAGTAAAATTGTAATGATTCGAACCTCAACTAATCAGCTGTTCAGGCCAATTTAATTGTTGAGTGGTGCAATTAGTGTTTAGTACATGTTTCATTGCATCACTGTCAGCGGCAAAGAGAGGTTATAAACGAAAACATAACCTCTCTAAGAAGTTATGAGTAGTGATTTTGGTAATTAAAACACTGTCGTAGGTAAAGTAGTGTACGCAACTCGCGTAAATGGTATTAACGACACCCGTAGAAGTTTTAAAGGCATTCGCAAAAGCTCCTACCTTAAATTTTCTACTCGTGTCGTTAACACTATCTTTACGAAATCGTTGCGTAAACTAATGCAACAACCGAAACTAAAAACTTATTACGTAATCCGAATATAGGATGATTTAGAATGGAGCAAGATTACTTTTACTTGTGCTTTGTTACTAAGATTAGCTGTTTGTTAGGAATATTAAATATTTAAAAAACTTTGAAAAACTTATGCCAGCCAGCCAAACAGAAAATCCAAACAAATTCCAATCTCATGTTTTATTAACAGTGTAGGGTGAAAATAGATACGTCTGTACATTATATATTTTTGGTCTAGTTTTCAGCAACTTGACGACCTATATGAACCAATATAAAAATAAACTTTTCTTATGGGGATTTAACATCAGGGCTAATTTTTAAGCTTACGAACGTTGGACGAGCTACTGGGCCGATTTATTCGTGGTTGGTACCAAATGAAAGGTATTGACTAAAAGCAGAAATACAATTGTACAATTGAATTGTATAATTGAATAGTTGTATAATTGAATTGAATTGAATAGTTGTATGATTGAATTGAATTGAATTGTATAATTTAATTTGAGTTGTGTTGAATAATTGTAACGATTAATAATTGTATGAAACAATTAATTATCCCTTTGACCATCCAATGATCTTACAGACCAAGTAGTTTTTCCTTCTCATAAAATGGTGTTTCGCCTTAATGTTACGAGTACTACTGTAATATAAAATACTGTTTGTAAATAATGCATGGCACATTTTATCCATCTGACATATTAATGGCTAGTTTTTATACCTCAATCAAAATGCATTTTACTCAAATATTGCAACTCAATACTCCAAAACAATAGTAAAGCATAATAATCCCTATGTGCCCACTGTGTTTAGAAACTTAGAATCGTAAGTTTGTTATATTTTACAAGTTTAGATAATCGTGTAAATAAGGATGTAAAATCTGTTGTCTCGATGGTAAATGTTACTTGCTATTGTGTGCTGTTAAAAATATAATGATAATATTTTGCAGATTTTATAAAATGCAGTATTATTTTAATAAAAATTGAATTAAATTTTCAGTTTAATTAATAACAGCGACCATAGAATTTTTTAAATTTTTATTTAAATTAATAATTCTAATATTTAATCAATTTAATTTTAATAATAAATTACCTTTTTTTACATTGTGGTTGATGTGATATAGGTATATTTAAGTACTAATCAAAACACAATATGTTGTTATTTTTTAACCAATTTCTTGATTGAAATCCTTCTGATCATCTAAGACAAGTATTGACTATACCAGTTTGTATATTTTAGTGAATTACCCACATAGTGAATAAGCTATTACCGAAGGTCTAGATGTCCCCACATACTGTGCATGTACAGGGTGTAAAAGATTCCCGGAACAGCTAAATATTTCTATGGTAAAGAAGATAGAGCTATAAATTTTTGTACAAAGTTACTGGGCGTTAAAATAATTTTAACACATTATTCAGTGAGACCCTATCCCCTCAGGGAGATGGCCCTCTAAAACTCAGAAGAAAATCGTATATGTAAGAAAAAGGATAATATGTACATCATCAAATTAAAGGTTGTTACTGGTATAATACAATGCCGCAAATTTGAAGCCAAACGGACAACAGAGTCGAAAATATGGCAGCCGTTCCATTATTTCTTGAATCTGCCCTTTTGAATTTTTACACGGCTGCAATTTTTTACCCAATTGTTATTTTTAGCTCAAATTTGCGGTTGTATTCAACTAAAAACACCTTTTATGATTTTCTTCATACTTATATCGAGCGCCCCTGAGGAGGTAGCCGATATTAAATTAAAGCTGTAGTCTAGATAGCAATGATAAATATGTATCTGGATTAATTCATATTACTGTTTTTAAAATTCTAAATGGGAT
The DNA here is from genome assembly GCF_028750875.1 of Macrosteles quadrilineatus. Lineage (NCBI taxonomy): Eukaryota > Metazoa > Arthropoda > Insecta > Hemiptera > Cicadellidae > Macrosteles > Macrosteles quadrilineatus. The sequence continues at coordinate 18,394,334 of NW_026542597.1, read as the reverse complement.
TTCAAAAGCTATTTCGCAAAAGATTATTGGTGCTAACTCACCATTCATGAAAATACAATGCACACTTTTATAACTATGCATATGAAAAATTCACCATACAAGAAATATGGTGCAACAATGAATATATATGTTAAATTTTCGCTATTCATATTTTCTATCTCTGTGACTGTATATAAGTGTTTAGGAATGTATATAGAATGGTACAAGAGTAAAATATTGTAAAAAAATAAAGGCTATGCAAAATGCTGGAGGACTTTTTATGTTTACATCACACCACATCCATTTAAGGCCGAACTACACTTATTGGGTGCTTCTCCATATCATATAATGCCCGTTTAAAGCAAATATTCAATTAATAAATGTGACATTTTATTTTACCTTTTTTATAGTGCTCAATATTTTTTTAAATCATAAATTATTCGGTTATTGATTTAGTCAACTATGGATTCTAGGCTGTAGATGAGTCACAATAATTCCCTACTAGTGTACATGTTGCTCGAAATCGTGCTATTGCAAAGAAGTAAAGTGGTGATTTAAAAACAAATAACTTATTTAAAAACGAATAAAAGTCATAATTTCCGATGAGTTTAAAATACTCAACTCATAGATTACGTACCTATCAGTTTCATATAATCAACATTTCTTGTAAATATTTTATCATTTTTGAAAAACTGATCTGGTTGTTTGGTGTATTCTACAAATTAATGTTTCCCACTTATAGCCCGCATTGGGTTGTCCATGTTGATCTTCGCCAATGATAATATGGTCTGCATGGTACCACCCATTGCACTCATTGTCGCCAGGACGTTTACAAATTTCTGTCATTTTTTTATAGCGATAACAATTTGTTTACATTACTTAAGAACTACCTGATTTTCTTCATAGCCTCTCTGTCATAATTTTATTTGCTTCAATTGGCATTTATTTGGCTAGTTACTGTTATAACGTAAATTCTATTTACCTGAAGAAATGCTGAATTGAAAGGCCTAATGTTGTTCTGATGGTTTTTTTGTTTCTCTTAAATGTGAATAATGCGAATCCTTCAATGACAGTTTTAAAGGTTTCTTGGATGTAATCATATTCTTTTAAAATCACTTGACTTTTATGAAAACACATATTTAATGTCCTTGCCGTTCCAGTTTAATTCAACTTTAGAGGGGTTTCCTCAACCAAACATCATAAAGTTAAGTCCATGTTTCCTACAAAATAGTAGCACTTCGGCTAACATCCTTGTTCATTGTTTGTGGGAATCTTCATATTGTAGGTGTTCTTCATTATATAGGTTGATAACGATAGTAATTTTTTAAATCTCTATTTCTCCTGCTTGGTGGCGTTCTATGACTTTCCTATGTTTCCATGGTTAACAAATCGGTTCTTTCTTTCTGTATACCGTTTATATAACACGGATTTAGAAAAGTTCCTTTAATACATGTAGCAACCAACACGCGCTGCAATGTATTGCAAATAACAAGTTCTTGATCTGGCATACACATAAACACGAGATTTGCCAGTGTGATTGTCCCGTAGATTGCGTCACTGTAGAATACACAGTCCCAGAAAATTATATCACAGAAACGCTTGCGCCGGGGGAGAACACCAAAATACAATTTTCTTTCTCCGATCCCCTCATCCTCTCTACCCTACGTCGTAAGATGACCAGTGCTAGTGAGTTTGTCGCTTACAGTTTGGGCATACTGGGAGTGTTCATCGGGTTCAGCATCCAACTGGTGTGGGAAGGTCTTTACTGGATGACTTTGGGCTTATGGTATACAATCCGAAATGTTCACAGGACTCCATGTATGAAACATTCGTATCTATAACAAGAAGCTACAAGGTGTGGGATACTGCACTTTCTCAACCAGAAAATGTTGTCTAGTTTTTACGTCAAATTTGTAAGGATTATGACATTCATTATACATTTCATCATACACCTCCGTCTGCAGTTCAAATTTAATCTGTGAAATGCTGACTAAAGTTTCTAGACCTACACATGAGCCCGCAGCAGAACCGTAATCATTATCAACGGCCTTGCCTTGCAGTGTTTTTCGTATAACCTAAATATTTGTCGCTACCGTTGTTATGTGAATGTTTTGAAGATCTTCTGACGACTTCTGCATGGAGGAGCGACAAAATCACGTTTTAGAGCTTGACAAAGACACTTTAAGTGTATCGAAAAAAAGGCCTCATAAAAAGGCATGCTTCGTTCATTAAAGTTAATACATTAAAAAAGTAGATGATTAAGGCCAAGCTAGTTTTATTAAATGATGAATGCAATTCATTAAAAACTTCAATCTTGGAAAAAGATGAAACTATCAACAAGCTTAATTTAAGTTTAAAAAAAGATAAAACCCTTAAAAGAGAATTGGTTGATACTGTAGCCCATTTCAAAGTAAAGCTTCAGGAAGCTGAGGCAAAATCGTGGCTTAAGAGTAGGTGGATCGAAGATAACATTTTGGACAGTTATTTTGATAGTTTCACTGCTAGTCGTAAGGAAACACAATCACATGTAGTGTTTTTGGGTCCAACAGTAACTCAACTTGTCAAATATGGTAGTCCTGAAGAAGTTGAATCTATAAAATCTAGTTTGTCTTTTTGCAATGCACACTATGCCTTTGTATGTGTAAATAATAATTCTACATCCTTTTTACAGGATAATGGATGTCACTGGAGTATGTTATTTATTGAAATTGCTTTAAAAAAAGTGTTTCACTTTGATTCACTCAAAAACACAAATGTTTTCGCAGCAAAGGCTGTGTCTGCTAAACTTGGTTTTGGGGAGAGTTGTTTCACTGAAGTAAGTTGTCCACAACAAACAAATGCATTTGAGTGTGGTTTGAATGTACTTTTAAATACAAAGTTTGTGAATGAGGGTTTTTGTAGAAAATTTTGCCCTGGTCAAATTTGCTTCACGGACTGGTATAAGTATTTTCAAACCTGGTCTTACATCAATCTTGATGTATCTGGTAGCAGTAATTCAAAGCAGGACGTACATAGAGATCCTGTAAAACAATTAGATCCTGAACTATCCGTTGGGTCTGCTCCCATTACTTTAAACAACACCAATCATAGTACAAGTCTGAACCCTGTAGAGAGATCTGGGTCTGCCTCTGCCGGTAGTAGTATTGCCCCCTGCGTGGGGCATGTTTTGTCTGCTGCAAAATGGGATAAAGTTAAGTCAAAGAGTAAGAAATGTTCTAAACCTAATACCTTAGCTGTAAGCAGTGGTCAGGATTTTACTAGTAAAAATCGTTATGATGCTCTATGTCTTGATGACAAAGAAATATGTGAAAGAATTGTTGAAAATGTGTCGGGGAAGTGGAAAGTTAATAGGGCTAGTAAAATCATAGTTAAGCCAAGGGTTGTTGCAAATAGTAACATTCAATCAAATAAAGGCAAGGAATTAGGGAAAACGAGTTCTATAAAGGATAAAATCAATACTAAAAATCAATACCGTCATGGTGGACAAAGTTCTAATGGACAAGGTATAACTAGACATATGCCTGAAGAAGGCCCATTGAAAGGGACATTGCTGCTTGGGGACTCCTTGTTGAGGTACTCTGGGGACAAATGTTCAAAAAGTGGGGCTGTAGTTGATATGAATCCAGGGGCAAAAATATCACACATTAAAGAAAAACTTATTACATACAGTTCTGACCAACTTGACTTGATTTATCTCTTTGTGGGAACCAATGATCTTGTAATAAATTATAATGGTGGGCCTGATTATAATGGAGGTTGGGGAAAAAAAGTTGCGTTGCACTCCATGGCTGACCTGCTGAGTGTGGCCAAGTCCGCCTTCCCTAGAGCTAGAATCCTTTTGAACAGCGTCCTTATTCGGAGTGACGTGAGTCATCGAGCCCTTTCACTTTTTAATGAGCAACTATTTCTTATGTGCAACAACTTTGGAGTAGAGTTTGTCGATGCTTCTCGATTGGTTTCTAAGCGCCATTTGGCTCGTGATGGTAGGCATTTAAGTCGTCTTGGAAATCATCTTCTTAGTGAGTTCCTGTGTCAAGCTATGATGAAGTCTCATGAAAACAGAGATTCACAAACAGTCAATGTAACTCCATGTAATGATTCTGTAGTATCTGTCCTATCTAGTCTTCCAAGTTACCCGCAACCAATACCTCTGTCGGGAAACGAGACAGGTCAACCCTCTCAAGTTTTAAGATAGCTCATGTTAATTTTCGCTCCCTGAACACTGGTTTCCAGGAGATTTGTACAATTGTGGTGGACTTTCAGTTTGATCTGCTGGGCATTACGGAATCTTGGTTGTCACCTGAGGATTCCTCGAGTGTTTATGACATTTCTGGCTACAATTTGATCCGAAATGACAGAATTGGAAGAATTGGGGGTGGTGTGGCCTTGTACATTAAAAATGGTTTGAGCTTCTCTTCCATGCAACTTCAAAATGTTGATTGTTCCATTGAATATATTTGTGGAGTCGTCAATTTCAAGGACACAAAGTTATGTATCTGCTTTGCATATAGACCACCTTCTGCACCTTATTCTTCTCTTAGCTCATTGTTGTATGCTTTGTTTATAGATCAGGCCTCAGAGGTGGATTCCATCATACTACAGGGTGATTTCAATGTCAATCTGCTGGACATGACAAAACCTGATTCCAAGTATCTGTCATCAATTCTCCAAGCTTTGAACCTAAATCAACTTGTCAGGGAGCCAACACGTGTAACTGAATCCTCTTCTACCCTGATAGATCTTATAATTGTAGAAAAGAATATTAAACTCGATGTTGGAATGATTGACACAGCGAAGATTCTTGATTCTGCTGGAAGAAAAATAACGGATCACAATTTGGTTTTTTGCGATTTTCCATATTGTAAAAAGAAGAGCAAATCGAAATATGTAACTTACAGAAATCTGAAAAACCTTGATGTGGACCTCTTTACCGAACTAGCATCAAAGTGTGACTGGGATGAAATAGCTTCCCTCAAAGAAGTTGATGAAGTTGTTTATGCTCTAAATAATAAAATTTTGCACATTTCCAATTCTTGTGCACCGGTTGTGAGAAGACGTGTAACGAGGAAAAGAGCTCCATGGAGAGACGATCATATTTTGTCTCTGACAAAAATTAAGAACAATTGCCATAAAGCATTCTTGAGTTGTAGGAACAGCTCGACCAGATCTGCTTACACTAAAGCAAGAAACACATTAAACTCGGCCATAAGAAGCGCAAAAAAGCGGTTCTTCTCAAGTCAATTAAAGAATAAGGACCCAAAAGGTTTTTGGTCATCGTTGAGAAGCAATGGCGTACTGGGCTCGAGCAGAGAAAATGAGTGTACCTTCTCTCCTGAGGACTTGAATAAATATTTCTCCGCAATGGGCGGCAAAGGTTGTTTAGACAGGGGCAGGATTGAGTTCTACGCTGAGAACAAAAGTAGCCAAGTGAAGAATAAATTCTCATTCAGTCTAGTGACAGAGAAACGAATCAGGGATGTCATGAACAGCATCACAACCCGAGCTGTTGGTGTGGACGGCATTTCTGTTGATATGGTTAAATCGTTGAGTTATTATTGTGATTCTGCTATTTGTCATCTTGTAAATTTATCCATGACTACTGGCATTTTTCCCAGTGCCTGGAAACAGAGTATTATAATTCCGCTATCAAAAAAGACCAATGCTTCATGTGTTTCTGATTTCAGACCCATTTCAATTCTTCCAGTGCTTTCCAAAATATTGGAAAAAGTGATTGGAGAGCAATTAGTCTCGTATCTTGAGTCAGAGGAAATTCTTCCTAAAACACAGTCAGGTTTTCGAAGGGGGTTCAGCACTAGTTCAGCTCTTCTGAATGTCATGGATGAATTGATTGGTGCAAGAGATAGAAATTGGGGTAGTATTGTAACTGGTTTGGACTTTTCACAGGCATTCGATTCAGTTAGTTTCGATCTTCTGTTAGCCAAACTGAGTTTTTACCAATTTGATAGTCGATCTGTGCAGTGGTTTTCCTCCTATATCCGTAATAGGTCACAACAAACTCGAGTTAATGATCAGGTTTCACATTTTTTACCAAAAGTGTCGGGGGTTCCCCAGGGCAGTTGCTTAGGTCCTATCCTCTTCCTGATTTACACTGCCGACCTTGAGTCACAGCTTAGTCACTGCTCTGTCCATTCTTACGCCGACGACTCGCACCTTATTTTATCTTACCCTTTGGCTGAGTTTCCTGAAGCAGTCACCCGCATGAATAGCGACTTGATAAGTGTTAATAAATGGTCTAATGATCATGGTCTTCAGCTGAATCCTGACAAGTGTTCTGTTTTAAGAATCGTAAACTACTCTGTGCAAAGCCAACACAACAAGGATACTGATTGTGAAGTTCTTCTAAATGATAAGCCGTTGCCTGTTAGCGATTCATTAAAATTCCTTGGTGTCAAATTGGACTCTAGGCTCAATTTTTCTGAACATGTGAGACACATCTGTAAAACTGTTGTTGCTAAATTACGATTATTTAATAGGTTTAGGTTTGTTCTACCAATGTCAACCAAACTTGAAATAGTTCGTGCTATAATTCTTCCATCTATTTATTATGCTCTTCCCTCTTTTGGTAACAGCCTTACTCAAGAGAATATATTCTCACAAGACTTCAGAACAGTGCTCTGAGATTTGTCTTCAACTTAAAAAGGTCGGATCATATCAGCGAGTATAGGTCAAGGGCAAACATCTTGACAGTTAAACAATGCTGTGATCTTCAAACCGTTCTAATTGTTCATAAAACTTTGTTAACGGAGTGTCCCCAATACATCAGAAGGAAACTGGTTTTCAGGTCTGAGGTGAGCGTTCGCCTCACTCGGCAGGAAGGCTTGCTACACTTGCCACGGGTCAGAACGGAATTAGGGAAGAAAGCCTTTTCTTACTTTGGGCCCCAAGCCTACAATGCCCTTCCAACTGACCTCAAATCAGTAAACCTCTCTAGGTTTAAAAGGGGTTTGAAAGATTTATTTTATACCGATAATAATTAGCCAGTTGATCTAAAATGTATTGTTGCAATAGTCTAGTATAAGCTGACCAATTACGTTTAGTTTGACAACAGTTGTATTGAAAATCAAAGAACTGTACTTTGAATAACGCTGGCTAAATAAAGACGTTTTTCATTTCATTTTTTTCATTTCATTTCATTTCATTTCATTATAGATTGGTTTTGTTTTTTATAAACAGAACAGTATTAATCAAACGTATTAATCAGGACAATCTTTTTACTGAGTCATATGATGGTGGATGGTGACTGAATTGTATTGCTTATCTGGAATTCTCTACCTATATACTCAATACAAGGGCTTTCTCTGTTACATCCCTTTTTAGTCGTCATACTCAAATGACTTTTACGATTAAGGTGACAATACTCGTAAGCTAGCACAAGGACTAGGTCCTGTTCATCCTAAAAAGGTACGTCTAACTTCCTTTGGGAATTCGCCTCCCCAAGCCTTTGTTTTATTTCTAGAGGGCACTATCATAGATTAAACTTTTAATCTATGGCACTATCAAAAAAGCCAGTGCTGCGGGAGTATGTTTTATCTATGGTTCTGCTTAAACTCTTTTTAACCCCCTTTAAGGGTTTCAAAATTGTGAATTGTAATTTAACCGCTGATAGTGTTGGATTGTAAACCAAATACAAAACAGTTAATGGAAATGGATTAGTTTTAAGCAGGCTGCTTTCAGATTGAGGTAGGTAAATCGTCACTTTTCATGGATGTAATTCTCTTTAGCCATCTGTAGACGATAACTTTAATTTTAATGTAAATTAGTAACTGTTTCAACCAACTTAATATTTGAAAAGTGAAAAGGGTAACCGTATGTCATTATTTGTTCGAGTTTTGAACCCTGAGTGTGACATAGACATATCTTCAAAGCTGCGTGAACATTTCTATTTTCAACGTATTTTAGATTGGTTTTTGGAGCTAATGGTATTCAGATTATTCGGATCCTGTGCTGATAAATTTGATTAGAAGCTTCGAAGTTATGAGATCTACCCGGACAGTCTGCTAAACTCTGGTTTCATGGTATGAATCCAATGCAGCCTTCTAAGGAAAAAGGAATCATCTCCTTCATTCCACCATTCCTGTTCCATTTCAATTTCCATTCCAATCCAATTTCAATCGACCACGACCGACGACGACGATTGGTGCATTCGCATTGGTTGGTTTTTGGTCTGGTCGTTCCATCGTTCCATCATTCTCATGTCATCTATTTCTATTTCATTTTCTATTCTCTATTCATTGTCATCCCATTCTTGATTCTATACAATATTACAATACTGAATAGTGAATTTACAGTGCGAGTGCACACTGTGACAGAAGTAAACTAGGCAACGTCTGATAATCTAATTCTAAATCTGATTTCATTCATCCATCATCTTATCACTCTCGTCATATTCGGAAGAGCCGAAAAAGTAACAACAAAAGGTAGGCCTACCTAACTTCTTAGTTTTTTAAATGGGTAGAAAAATTAATTTGTCCTAGGCCTATTCGAATTTATGAAAATATAAGTAACAATTTCTTATGAAATGGTTGTTTCTTTGTTCGTATTATGCTAGGCTAGTAGGCCTAAGTTAAAGTTGTCAAGTTATGTCTAAGTTACCCTCATAAAAAGTATAGATATGCTAACTTAATTATTTGTAGATGGATAGATTTGATTACCAATTGATAGAAATAATTACTATTTCCAAATTTATAAACAAAGTTAGGCCTAGGTACTGCTATTTTAGACATTAAAAGCTTCCATGATTGTGCCTAGGCAGGCCCGTTTTTGACCCTGTCAGCGCCCTAGGCACATCGGTACTTCAGTATTAAACGGAGGCCACATTTTGTCAGCGCGCTGCGGCGGTTATGTTAGGTTGGGTTATCATAATAGAAAGTATCGTTCGATTCATAACGAAGCAAGGAAAGTCCTACACACATAATATTTACGATAACCCAACCTAACATAACCGCCGCAGCGCGCTGACAAAATGTGGCCTCCGTTTAATACTGAAGTACCGGCACATCTAATAGTAGCGCCCCTTTGCAATATATATATAACAGGGTGTCCACAGACCGGGAAATCCGGGAATCATGCGAGAGATTTTTGAACCTTGAATTTTGTAACTTATTTCTACCTGGAGTTTTCAATTTACCCTGATCGCACATATCATGATGGACAATATAATGATGTCTTCACGGCCGCGAGGGGTGATTAGAATTTTATCGCAATGGCGCAAGACGATGATAATGGCCACACGAAAACGTAAAAAAAATTTGCCTAATTTCAGTAAGAGGATGATGATCTCCACAAGACCGTGGCAGATGATTACCATTTTGCCACAATCGCGGGAGGTGATAAGTATGTCCACACAACCGCGGGGGACGATATGATGTCTTCACGACCGTGAGGGGTGGTCAGAATTTGACTGCGATCGCGCAAGACGAGGATAATGTCCTCACAACCGCGGGAAAATATCAGAATTTTGCCTCATTTGCGGTAGACGATGATAATCTACTCACAACCGCCGGATATGTAGCCTATTGCCTCGATCATGGAAGACGATAATTTTATGTACGGTACAAACGACCTGACTGCAGAAAATAGTAGGCCTAAGAGTCTTGCCGCAAACGCGGGAGACGATTACGATGCCTACACGGCCGCGAGGGGTTTTTAGAAGTTTACCGCAATAGCTTGCAAATACTACCACAAAATTTTTTTAATTTCCAAATTTTTGACGCCCCCCAAAAAAGCCAATTGCCTCGCGCCCTAGGCACGTGTCTACCGTGCCTATTCGGTAAATCGGCCCTGAGCCTAGGCCTAGGCCCTATTCTAGCTAAATCCATGATTATCTTACTAACCTAGCCTATCTGGCATTCAAACAAAAATGGGTAGACTATGGAATTTGCTGACCTGGTTGTTAGTCGAACCTAACACTAGCCTACGTCTATTACTATTTGTATGAATTTGGCAGATTTAACTTATTGTTTTTTTCTAAGTTCAGTAAAGGCTAATTTAGCTCTTAACGAAACTTAAGCCTTTAACCCTAGAAAGGTATCGTCAATTACTGAAGGGTATCAATATGTAAATTTGACGTACTGCCAGCAGTTTTACTACTATAGGCTACACAAGCCAGCTATTTTACCATACTCTAAGGGTACCTATTGACTAGTAAGTTTGCGACTAACTTAGCAAGGGCACAAAGAAACACACTACAACCCAACCAAGGCAGCCATCAAAAGGCAAATGACTGCTGAGAACAGTGCTGGAAGGAGGGTAGCGTCGGTTGAGGGGGTATGTCTAGGCTACTATGAAGTCAAACGAGACGAAGCCCGCGGGTAATAGCTAGTATCATATTACCTATTTACTTTTCAGTTCCTGTTATGAGAACAGTTAACTTAACGTATGCATGTTATAAGTTATTGTATTTAAGCCTATTAATTGGCGACTAGGATAAAAAAAGAAACTAGGCTACACTTTATTTTATTACCTTCAATTTACATTTTATTATTATTATTTTTTTTTTTTACATGGAAAAATGGACTTTAATGTGATAATTTGCATATTACATAATAAAACATTAAATTTTAAAATACTAGATACTTGAGATGTATAAAAAAAATAAAATGAAAGCTCAATAGAGCAATGGGGGAATTGCGGCACCGTCTTAAAATTGAATGCTTTGAATTTTTCGTCTAGTTCCCCGTAGCCTAAGCGAAACTGCTCGAATGATGGAAAGCTGGCTTTGGATCCTCAACCATCCGATAATTTGGGAGTATGGTTTTCTCCATTTTACAGCCAGGGCTTCGCTTGTTCTCCTCTGAAATGCTTCATATTCTTTGTGGGGGACTCTTCCGTGGAACATATTAATGGTGTGAAGCTTCCTCTGATGTCTTCGGCTGCTTTGTCATATTTATTGTTTACATTTTATTATTTACCTTAAGTTAATTACCTAACTTATTTTAATTGTTTGTGTATTCATTACTCAACCACCTATGATGGAAATATTACAAAACATTGATTCAATAGTAGATTTGAAGAAAGTAGTAAGTTAGTCTATTGATGTTTCCAAAAGACCAGATTACAGCCAGACAGCTGTAAAAAATGTAATTATACTTTTCTACAGTTTAGCATAAATGTTGGCCTAAGTTAGTCATTGTTTTCTTTCACTAAAAGCAGATATCGGTGTATTAATTCATAATTTGGCCCTAGGCGCTATACAATTAACCCGTTAGGCCTACATATATTTCTTTTCTTAGCAATGTACCGGTATAATATTTTCCACAGTTTGACATAAAAGATTTAAAAAGAAATTTTTGTTTTACTTTCGTATCTGTTTTTCATAGGCTAACTATAACTCAAACGACTTAAGCCTATGTTTTTGAAATAATTTCAGTCATAAACTGTACCTACAAAAAACTCAAATAAAATATAGAAGCTGAATAAGGGTAACTTTAGGCCTACGTAATTTTAAGATAAGCCTACCAGTACCTATAACAATAAAGAGTATAAAGTTGTTGAAAAAATTAGCGTCACTCTCATCGGGGTGACAACATTTTAGTACTTTGTGACCTAAGTTTGGACATGTTATAAACATCAGAATGTAATATAACATTAATATCTAGTTAGCTTGGAATATGTATTGCTATAAAACACGAATTTCAAAGACTGTCAAATAGCGGCAATGACAAAAAAACCTCGGGGTGAAAGTTCTCACGGACGACCCAACTGGTGTCGCCCCGATAGGGGTAACATGGCAGCAAACGTTTTTTAAAAAAAGTTAACCTAAAAATTTACAACAAACACTCTTGTTGTAAAGTAAAAATTATGAAACCATACCAATTAATTCTTACAGTATAGGCCTATGTGTCTATATTGTATTATAAAGTTTGATGAAGTTCTGACGTTTAGGTTCAAGGCATATCGTGGAAATTTTCAAGGTCATGAGATGGTTTCTTAAAAAGGAGTTTTTTACCTTCCCACTGTCATAAAAACATTTCTTAACGTGCTATTTTTTTGGGGGTTTCACAGGAAAACGTAGAATAAAACAAGAGAAATTTAGATAGGCCTACTCTGTGTTTTTTAAGTAGGCTAAGTTAGTTACTTTTCTGTAAAGTTCCAAACTTGAGTGTCTAAACTTTTTTCCTCTACGGTAGGTTGGTTGGTTACTGTTTGACCGAAGCCTAACTAGTGCATGATATACTTCTTTCCAATAGATTGGCCAGATAACATAAGTTGTGTGTGCTACATTATCAAGAGTTCTAAGGGCATCCTTTTTTTATGAATCATCATCTGTTTGTTGTTCATAAAACTAGGCCTAGGCCTATTGACAGTTGTAGCCCTAAGTTCATCACATTCATTACCTACACTTGATTGTTTCAGGTTCAGGTGTATATAATTAATTGTTGAAGCCACAATGTCGGACCAGCGAGACTTGCTAGAAATGCGGTTTAAAAGGTATCTCCACTACGGAAGTGAACAGCCTATCTATAAACCAGGGGACAGATTTCACCACAAGAGTTACACCGAAGAAAATATACCTTCTTTAAAAAAACTGATTGAAGAAGACGAACCTGAAAAATTAATTGACACTATGGTCAAGGTTTGGAAGTTTTAAATAAGTTTTACTAATTAGTTTTACCTTTGTAGTTAGGGGAACGTTTGTATTTTAACACTTAAGTTTCAGAAAAAAATGTTGTATCTTTTACTAGCTAACTTCAAATAGGCTAAATATATATTTCCTCAAATTTAATATTAGGCCTACCTATGGTCTAATAAGAATAAACGCCTCTCATTGGACTATCCGTTATCCGGTCACTTTTCAGAATCATGTTTTCAACCTATGGTCTTATAAGAATAAACGCCTCTGATTGGACTATCCAGTCACTTTTCGGAATCATGTTTTCAACTCTTTTATGGGTTAGTTGCATAAACACTGTAACTTATCTTGTCTTTTCACCTAAGTGCACTCCTGATTTGTGACATAACTTTGCTTTTCTTGTTTACTAATTGTTCTTTCCGCAGGTAAAAACTGATGGAACTTCTCTGTGGCCAGACGCAATCATATTTGCATATGCGTACTGCGTCTGCTCCAACAAAGTAGTCCTTCAAAATGCAGCTTACAAGGTTATCCGAAAAGTGTGTAGATCACCAAACGATATTACTCTCTTTGTCAAGTTTTACAGAGAATTGAGAGGTTCTAAAGGTAGGCTAATTATACTTAGGTTGTTTAAATTACCTTAATAGTTTTAAAATTATTTTACATTTTGTTTTGTTGCCTATTTGCAATCACAATACTATCCGTTTAAGTTGAAACTATTGTAGGCACTAAATAGTTTTAATTCTTTAAAATATTGTAAATATCACACAGTAATGCCATTACATTTTATTTCTTCAAAAAAGCAATTCATATACACCTTATAAGAAGCAAAATCTAAAAGAGACCAGTCAAACTGTATTTTGCCGCTGAATCAAACTTTGTGTGGCCGCCACTTGCTAGGCGCTAACCTTTCGCTCTCACTCTCTCTCTCTACGCTGATTCTCTTTGTCACTCACGCTGGTCATGTGCTACTCGGATCTTCAAAAGAAAGTACCAAAGTCAGCGCTCTATTTGCACCGCCATACTGCGACGATAGTAGCACCTTTGCTACCTAGCGGCCACTGTGAGAACTCAAATATCGCAGACAGAATTTTTAACACAGGCATTTCACTTTTTACTAGGTTTATTCATTGTTTTATTTTTATTCATTTTATTTTATTCATTGTTTTTATTCATTGTTAAGTGTTTTAAAACCATATATTTCCTTTTGATCAAGGGTACTTTATAGCCTATTCTTGTTAATTTGGAATTCTTGTTAATCTGACATCCCCTAGATTCCACATCAATGACAGCTTGTCCAAATGATCACATAAGCATGCAAACCCCCAATGGAATACTGAGAAAAAACAGTAATCACTGATAACTCCACCCCATCTCTGAACATGATTATCTGCAGAACTGGGGGTTTTTCGTGTCAACGGTATTGTCGCTTTGTAAATTTCTGCCAAACTGTTTCCCCATACTTTGAAGAGTCATCTTCAGTGGCTAGGCTGAATCTGAGTCAGGAAAGTCTGTCCAGGTGTATTTAGCATCATAGGTGTGGTCATCAGCATTGCACTTGAAATGCAGGAACGCCCACCATCTCTAGATTTTTTTACTAAATTACTGTTTCTTGAACAGAAGTTTTGTTAGGGATGGACGGGTCTAGAAGTTTCGGGAAATTAAAAATCTCATTCTACAAGACAAGAAAAAAAAGTGAAAAACGCCTGCAGAAAGTCAATGCAATACCCACAATACAGGAGCGTGTTGTTGTTGCGTTTCCTTTGCTAAGGGGTTTTTATAAAATTAATTTACACGTAAATTTTGTTTTAATTGTTTTATAATTTTTTTTTACATAGCAAATGATTAGATTTTTTGTTAAGTGTAAGCAGTGTGAGATATCGCGGTTTGTGTTGTTTGTAAACATAGCCAAAATAAGTCACTCCAAAATCATTCTAAAAATAACACAAGACTGAAAAACTGTTACTTAACTAGTAAGGCTGATGTTTTATACTGATAAATTTAGTATTTTTCAAAGTTCTACTATTGTAATTTAATACTTAACTAGTAAGACTGATGTTTCAGACTATTTGTATTAATCAATGTTGAACTATATCTTAACTGATATCACCATGTTTCCTTTGCGTAATAGTTATTTTTAACAAGGTAAGATTTGTTTTCTTATACTGATGTTTTTTATTAAAAGTTTTTTTAATACTCTTGCCTATTATAATCATTTTTTAAATTTTACCAATCACCTGTCATAAATCAGTAGGTATATAACAATGTAACAAAATCAGGTTAAAATGGCGAATGTGCATTTCCCGATATCTATGAGAAGGACAATCCTGACTCGATCTCATCTCAAAACTTTATTAGAAATAAAATATCCCGTCTCGTTTTGTCTCGAACTAAAAATCCAATCTCGTCCATCCCTAGTACAAACACTAAAATTTTTGCATTCTTTAGTAGGGATTCTTTTTTATTGTTCCGTATTTCTTTCAGAAACATTTTTATGATTTTGAAACCAAAAAATGAAAATTGTTTTTCCTCATCAGGGCTTGTGAATCTCTTAAAATAAAAAATCACCAATAGCCACTATCCTCCATCTATTGTATTTTGAAGATTGGTCTGCACGGAATATCTAGATGTTTTATAATGTAGGCTAATTTTTTTTTATTAAGCTATGAAATACATCGTAATGAACGTGTTTAAACTAGAATGCACTTTGAGTTCAAATGTTTGTACTTTATTTTACAGGAGGTGGGAATGGCTTTAAGAAAGCGATAGCCTCATGGTATCTGGTGTGGATGCCGTTTGACTTGGCAGATATTCTATTTAAGCAGAAGAGGTACCACGGCTGGACACATTTAGATGTACTACGACTGGCGCACGTCAAGCCAGTGACGATAGGTTAGTAGACTGATAACTTTTTTTATTATAGATAATAATCTACTTACGTATGCCAGTAGGTGTCAATTGTAGATAATTATGCTGTACATGTTTCAAGCCTAGTACGGCTCATCTTCAGCAGCATTCTTGTATGTAAAAATATTTCACATCGAGAGATGATTGTCGACTATTTACATATATACACAAACACAGAACATTTTAGCATGCTATTTACACTTATTTTCGTAGCGTACGCTCGTTTAGGTAAAACTCGACCGGACGACATTTGAGTTTTACCTAAACGAGCGTACGCTACGAAAATACGTGTAAATAGCATGCTAAAATGTTCTGTGTTTGTGTATATATGTAAATACAAGAATGCTGCTGAAGATGAGCCGTACTAGGCTTGAAACATGTACAGCATAATTATCTACAATTGACACCTACTGGCATACGTAAGTAGATTATTATCTATAATAAACATATTAAAGGTGTCAAGGCTGAATAATTTGACTGATAACTTGTGTTGACAAAGCCCAGTGTAGGCCCTCACCAACAAATTAATCTACCCGTACCGAAATAGTTCTTGCCTACTAATCAAATGATTGCTGGCTGACATGCCATTACTGTTGAAGCGAGTTTTAGAATGATAATGAATGTATTTGAATTGAACTTCTGACTAAATTTAATATAATTTAGTCTTTTCTTTCTAATAGACTTTTCAACAAACAAAACTGAAAGGACAAGTTGTTGTAACAAAATCTAGAGGAGATTATACCGACTATAAAACACTCTTTTGAGGGACTCATTCAACTATGTTGTTGTAACAAATAAGCTACCATACCTTATTGATCGAAGCTACCATGTAAATGGAATGTCAACATAATCCAAAAGTCAACAGTTAATGGTTTGATTCTATTCCTAAGTGTCTCCTCTTTAATTTAGTCCAAAATCGTATATGCCAGAATTACAGTAACAAGTTTTGTTTAATTTATGTTTTTTTCCCACTTAAGTAAAGCATTCACAAGGAGCGGTCATGGCTTAGTTATTCTTTTTTCTTTGTTTTCTTTTGTTTTTCGGAAGAAAGAAGAAACTGTAAAATTTAGTGGGGGAGGTTAAATTAGGTTAGGTTAGGTTGAGAGTAGTTAACGCCAGGGAGCCTATGCATATTATTAAAATATTTTGGATTATTATTTTTTTTTAATTTCCATACTCATAAAAATAGCTATGGATTACATAAATTTATGTAGTGCCTGGTACAGCTTCATACTACCCTGCCTGTACTTGTTACAAGAGAAATGGCTTATTTATCTAGTTTGTGTTTTATGTGACATCTGTTAATGTGCTTTGTTTTGAGCTTTTAATGCACATCCTAAAAGTTGTGACGATGTTTCCTGTACTGAAAAATATTACAAGTGCAGTCCCAAACGTTTTCCGAGGATAGCTGCCTACAATGGGTGGGTAAAGTTCCAGGGTAGAACGTCGCCACTCACCAAAAGCGGGTCTATTCAACTTTATTCCAAAACACCGCACAACTATCCCATGACACTCATGTCAGAAATCTCGTGCACAGGACACCAACTCAATTACTGTCTGCGATCCACGCCTTGAATGTCCGTCCTGGACTATCCTGAAAATCTAGGATATCCAAGGCTTATCGGAACTAATAATCCGGGTCAAAGGGGTTTGCTCGCTTCACCGCCGCCGCTTGTTGATGTCAACAATAGGTATGTGGTTATAAAACAATATCTTACACCACAAGGAAAAATAGCTCTTTACAAATTTCTTGTATGTATCATTCTGATAATGGTTCAACAGCTGAAATGCGTATAATCCATAAGGACCCTTTTGCCATAAGGCGTCAACAACAACAGATAATTTAACCCTGTCAGAAAATTTTCCTAAAATTATGTATTTTTTCAGAACAAACCGTTTTATTGAAATATGCAATAAAAGGCGCTAAGCGCACCACAGAACAATACAAAGACAGTGACAATGAACAAGTGAAAGAGCTGTTGGAATACATGAACTCTGTGGAAAGCTTCCGAAGGGTCTCGGACCCAGAAGAAGCTGCCAAGCGTGTGGGTAGAGAGCTTCACAACATTGAACGGGTACCCAGTGGTCTTCTGAAGTATCAAGAGGTAGGTTTATGCTTAGTTTATAATGTGGTAAGATTTGTGTGATAGGGTTCTAGATTAAGATTTAAGATAAACAAGAGGCCACCAACCCCTGTGGTTAGATGTGTGTTGACAAACTGAATCGTCCATCCAGTGAACAGTAGATCCTTACATTCTTGCTTGGAATCAAACCAGCGACCTTCGGATTAGAAGACAAGCACTTAGGAGTTACCAACAGGCTACCCAGACAATTGTCACTATGTCACATAGACACTCTCACTTCCTCCATTAGTTGTTCTATCTTTTCCTAGCAAGCACCAATAAACGGGAAATAATACCACTTGTTTGGTATTAGCGGTTTAGCAATTTTAAACTTATAAATGCGGGCAGACAAAATTAAACTTAAAGGTTTGTGAAGCTACCAATACCTATACTGAGGTCTGGGAGGCCTTGGTGTGGTCCAGGGATGTCCGAAGCAGGTCTAAAGGTACGTTGTCACTGGTGCGGCTGGAACTGCAGTCGCTGGACGATGAATTTGGTACTAAACACCACTCAACACACCCACTGGTAATTAGTACCTACATTACTAGGTTTTTGGGTTTTGACAGTTTCCAGAGGTGCAAGTGTTGAGGGGCAGAGCTAGACAACCTCTGGGCACAGAAATCTTAGCTTAATCTGTCACGGAACAATTTCAATTTGTCGGCTCGCAGATGGACAAAACACAATCTGCAGGCCAAAAGACTCGGTTTATGTTGACCCATTTAAAAGATAGCGATAATTTTGACCTTCCGACAGACAGATGGCTTTAAAGTTATAAAAATAAAAATACATCGAAGTATTTTGTCATGCCTTTGTTGAGCTGTCCTCCTTTTATGATATGTAATTTAATTTTGAGTATAATTCACATTATTAACTTATTTCACAGGTTTGGAATCAACTTATACCCAATATGGATGTGAGGACGTTGCTGGAAAATCTACAAAGAATCTCGATCCACGGCTTCTTGAAGGGTAACAACATAACGGTGATGAGTGTTATGGACGTGTTCAACAACATGAGGAAGGCAGAGGAGTTCAAAGGACATCCGGTCCGAGTCTACATAGAACTGATGACTTACGAGAAGGCTGCCAAGTAGGTTTTATGCACAGTTCCGGTACATAAAAGTCTATTATTTGCTCTTCAGTTATCCGACCTTCTGTGTTATCTAATCCACCCGTGCGGCATCATGTGCTATTTCTGTTATTTTGAAAACGTTATTTCAACAAGTTGAGGGATCGTATGACTAAGACAATTTGCTTCTTATCTCCCAAATATATCTGTAAAATTTTGTAGGTTTGACTCAGTTTGACGTTATTAAATGTTAATATTGATGGTCAAAACCAGAAATCTTGAATCTCTACTAAACCAAAACCCATAAAAACTAATGCTGAATCTCAAATCTCAAAACCCAAACGCAAAACTTATTTAATTGCTTAATTCAAGGCTACGCAAAATACAGAAAGAGTTAAACTTGTTTGTTAAACAATCCAAACTGAAAGAAATTGCCACCTGACCCTGATACAATAACATGAATATGTTGCTAATAATACACTTAAACAACTAACACCAACAATGAATAGCAGATAAATTAAAACGTTCAGTGGCCAATACTAATTTGTGTTATAAGCAATAATGAATTTTCAATCAAACATTGAACTATAGTATATATATCCAATAACTGGATCAAATGCCAAACACAAATGTACACCTGATTTTAGGTACTGTTTGGACATTGCATCAAAAATGGGCCATCCAATCAGTAAAATAACACCAGCCAGAAAACCACCTAAGATAAACTTGATGATAAAGAATGCGCTCATGACTTTCTATCTAACACTTCACAAGGTAAGTCTTTAAAATGCCCAATGCTTTTGTATAATTGATAAAACTTGAGTAATGAGTCGTGAAAAATATTAGTATCACACCTCTCTGCAAGGCTTGAGTTTATAAAAAGTTTCAAGCTTAGCTTAAAAATGAAGAAAACAATGATTAATGATTACAAATTTTGATCAGCAAAGTTATTTAAAATAAACTTAAAGAACACTAGACATTGTATTAGGTAAGTGACGTTTAACCACATCTGAAGCTCATTGGAAACTTAAATTCATGGACAACCGATGAAGCAGAATCTTTTTGCCGTTTTTTTGGACTTTCTTCGACGGACGAAAGTATCTCAAAATCTTCCCTTGCAAAATAGTTTAGGACTTGGTACTTCAGGACTGGATTTTTTTAAAGTTTGTTAAAATAGCTTTGTTCTAATTTTCTTTTAATATTTTTTATAAGTAGGCGATAAATAATTAAAGTTTTGTATTTTTGATTTTTGCTAAGCTTCAATTTACTTATTTATTTCCTTATATAGGCCTATTGGAGTTTTATCAGTAAGGTTTTTATAGGTTAGTAGCTGCAGAGCTGCTTGGCTTAACATTTAGTGGTCTGTGAGCGAGTCTTTTGGGTCAGGCCATAAATTGGGTCGGTCAAAATTTGGATTGCATTGGAAAGTAGGTAGGCCTATTGATTAAAAAAATATTGGTAGCCTACTGGACAATTCTGTAATAATAAAATTTCAAAGAGTTTCGGGCCAGAATTAAGTTGGTCCTAATTTGGACTGCCTTAAAAGTATTGATCAAAAAAATACTAAAACTCTATGCAAAATTCTAAAATAATAAAATTTCAGATGAATAAATCCGCATCAAGTACATTGATTGACTAAAAATAAATTTAGAAATCTCTTGTAATTTGAGACCGTATGAGAATTGTACGAGTTAAATTTTAGTTTTACGGATTCTTTTCACATGTTTTACCCTACAGTCAAAGAGTGTATTATTGAATGTTATGACCACAGTTTCAGAAACCGACCAACCTGCGCTACTTTGTAGCAGTCGACGTTCGATCGAAGATGACCACCGATAGATGTCACGGCTGTATGCACCTAACACCTCTTGGTATGTAACCCATTTGTTTGAAAGTAGTATGTTTTACGCTATTCTATTTTATGCAAAATTGTGATGGGTTGATTCCAGAAATGTTTGATTCTGATAATTAAAATTCCCACGGTCGTGTAGACATCATTGTACACAATGATCACGGCAAATTCTGTTTATTTCCCACGGCCGTTTTGACATCGTCATTGTCTCCCGTGGTCACGCCAAAACTCCGAATAACCCCTACAGAAACGGTACGTCATCATCGTCTTAATCATTCATGAACATTTCCCTCGGTTGTGGAGACATTCTTGTCGTCTTCCGCGTTCACGGTTAATTTCTGATCATCTTCCGCGGCCATGTAGACATCATCCTCTTCCGCAGTCATTGAAACTTTATCATTGTCTTACATTTAATACGTGTTTTCCATGTTAAATTCATATCAATATCCTGGGCCAAAAAAGTAAGAGAGGAGAAACCGGCCACACTTGTTTCAGGTATAGTTAAGACAAGCTGACCATGTGTTTTGGGAGAGTGGCTGAGCAAGTAAACTGTTTGATTCAGTGATCAAATTAGTTTTGAAACCATTAATAGTTTTAAGAACAGGGAAATAAAGAAGTCATGTCGTTATTCCTGTTGTTTAGTGCAACATTCATCGTTTCACTCTGGACCTGTTAAAGCTCTTGTAACTGACATCCACTTTAGACTTACATTTTGTAAACATTCAGAAGTTGGGGCCTTTATGAAAAGGTGTTTTGGGTTAGGACTGGAATTTTATTTTCTTCCTGATTTTTGGGATGGTAACGGATGAGGATTTTTGTTCAGTTCAACAAAGGAAACTTTAGTCTAATTAAAAAATGATGAGTAAAAATCCATGTGAATAGCAACATAAAGACAAACAACTAATAATTAACCCTTAAAGTTAACCATTAGGGATTGTTTGTTGACAGAGGCTGCTGCTGCTGTGTGCCTCAGCCTCACGAGGGTGGAGTCCGAGAGCAACATCACCATCGGAACCTTCAGTGAGGAGAAAGGAGACATCGACGTACACTCGTTCACCAAAGACAGTGAGATTGCCAAGTTTGAAACCACGTTCAGCGAAGTTAGTATACTTCGACAGCTCAAAAATAGAAGGTTGTGAGCCACTAGTGTGGTTTCCATGAAAATTATTTCCATTTAAACGGTCTTAAGAGTCCTACACAATTAAAGTAGGGACATATCAGACTGTAGGTTTGCTATGGAATGGGGAGGGATTTTTTATTTTTTTCCAGATTTTCTGGTGGGGTACGAAACAGGGTTTTTCTTTTCAGGAAATTATAGGTACTTTAGTTTGTTTAAAAATATTCCTTCAAATGGCAATATTGAAAATAATATTGATTTCAGCCTGTATTTGTCTGTTTTAAGTCATAAAATACTGCCATCTGTGATTTAAAGAGTTTAACATTGTAACTTGTAAGGCATGAAGGGGTAGAGCCCTAAGGTACCATTTTTCATTAGTAAAAATTAATTTCTGATTTGCTTTGGTAGAAAAGTGAAACTGCTGGGCCAGCTTCCGTTGTTGCAGCAATCCATTGGGCGGACGTAAAAAAGAAGCCGTATGACGTGTTCATCATCCTCAGCAACTACACGGTGTTGACGAGCGGAACAAGAGTCGCCATCCAGAAGTACAGAACTGATATGAATCTGCCTAATGCCAAGTGAGTGTAGCAATGAGTTATTATTGACTTTAAGTTATCTCTAAATTTAAAAAAGTGGGTCTTATGAATTTATTTAAGGCTTGTAGATGCTTGTAGATGTTATAGTAATATTAAGGTTTAGTTCAACAGTAGATCCAAAAGTTGCAGTCACTAATTATTTTTAGATAGATAAGAGTTAGTATTTGACCATTTTCAAGTTACTTACATGTTTACATATTTTTTCTGAGTGACGTTGCTCATTGCATAAATGAGATGCCTGCTATTTGTTATTGGAGAGGATTCTCTTGTGTTTACTGATATGATGGGGTCTTATTTTGTTCACTTTGTTAAACAAAGTATATTTGTCAAGACAAAAAATGTCGTGGTAAAAATATTTTTATATTTTCTAAGCCTGACAATGGGGGATTAAAATCACATTTTGATGTAGTTTTTTTGTTGGTTTCATTCACTACTCTAGATTTATTCTGGAAGGAGTTTATTTTTACAAGGTTCACAAAGGTTCTGTAACAACCCTACAAAAAGATTTTAAGATTTTTGACTTGGGTCCCCAAGGTTTCAGGTTCAAAGCCTGCTAATCACAAATGAATTTTGACCTAGTAACAAGGTCCCAACATCTAAGCCCAGCCTGAAGTAATTAAAAAACAATCCAGTGCTAGAGACTAGTGAAGCTTGTTGAGCTAACCAAGTGGTTCTCTTTACAGAGTGGTGACTTGCTCTCTGACTGGCAACCTACGCACTCACAAGGACGTCGAAGGACAAAACATGCTGTGTGTCATTGGCTTTGACGAACATGTTCCTCGGCTGATCGAGGCGTTCGCCAAGGGAGCGTTCTAGTGCCTCCACCTGCGTCTACTGAGATTATATCAGTCGTCTACAATCCAGAGTGTTTCTTATTCGAGAATCAGACTTTGCAGTATTTATTGTGTGGTAAAATTCTAAAGAGTGTCTTTGAGGTAAGGTGTTTATTTTTGTATGGGGGGTTTGATTTTTAAATTATGATTTTGCTGTTTTTAACTTGAGAAAACACAGATAAGTTACACTTAATAGAAATTAAGTTACACTTAATAGAAATTGTATTTCGGGTGGTCTAACTTATGTAAGTAAAATCACAATATTTACTGTTAGAGAAACACTCTGTGACGTTATATTTACGTTTAAAAGATTGCCAAAGCCATGTGTTAAACATACTCAACAAGTTACAAACTCTTCGGTTGATCTTCTAAAGTGGAACATGACAAATTGTGCTAGTGTGGAAATTGTGTTTTTGGACAATTGATGACGACAAGAAGATACTTGGAAGTGCTGTGAATCTGCATTTAGAGGTCTGTTCAAAGTTGCAGTGATTAGATATTTATAATCTTAAAAACCACTAAGACAGTAACTTGTTAACATTGCTGTGATACAAACATTGTTGAGAATGTTTCACATAAAACTCATGGATTGTTTTAATTTCGATCAAAACAACTGCGAAAAAACTGATTTTGATAGGAAGTGTTACATAGTTCAAAATATTCTAGAATATTTGTTAATTATTTTTGTACAATCGACATAATCATTTTTATATCGCTGACATGTGTTTAGTTTTGTTGTGATAGTTGATGTTAATCTGAATTTTAATTAATTGTATTATTTTAATTTTCTTAAGTTATTTTTTTGTTTATACATTTCCTTGCTTACATAATACTGAAACAATTATATTTTTATTATTATCAATATTTATCCCTTGCACCATTTGCCTAATAGTGTATTTAGTAGCCTACTAGTTTGGGTAGTATCAATTCCGGCAATAGATTGTTTACACTATTAGTTGTGGATGTTTTTTTAAAACAATTTAATCATTATTTGTCAATTGATAATTTATTATTGTGATTTGTTATTAATTTAATGTTCTTTGTGGTTATTACTCATTAGTACTATTGCTTACATAATTTATATTTCTATGACAAAAACTGTTTGTTCATTTTTCTCAGAAAAGAAAAACCATAATAATATTTTATTTATGTTACTATTTAACTTGTTTGGTTTTATTATGATTTTACCTGTCGCTTGTCCCAAACTTAACTGTTTTGTTGTGATGCAATGCACATTGTGGGATTTAACATCATTTTTGCTGAACTATACTGTATTCTAGTGGTTGTACTTCCCCTGAGGAGTGTATAGCATTGCAAATTTAATGAGTCGTTGAACAGCTATAATTTTTTACATAGTTAGTCAGTTGTCCATTTTAAGTCCGGTTTGAGGAATTTTTTTTAGTTTAACAAGATATTTAATTTGATTCACATATCAACCTATGCTTACCTTTAGGATTTCATTCTTATTCCCTATGGGCCGTCCCCCATAGGAGGCATCCGATCACAATGTACACAAAAAAGTAGATTACTTATTACCAGTAATGATATGCTAAATTTTGTTGTGATCACTTTTAGTTTTATAGTTATAAAGTCGTCCTAAGACTAATTGTCACCCTGCATATATGTTCCTGTGGACAAAAAAGACCTTTACTCAGAATAGACATGCCAATAATATTGTTAGCCTGAAGATGGATCTGAAGTAAGTCTTTAAAACATAACATCATGAAACATACCATGAACTGTAAGCTCCAGAATTGTTGATGAAAAGGTTCTGCCAGAAATTAAACCTTTAATAAAAAACTGATTAAACTCCTTCAAGCAACAAGAATGGACATTGGAACAATAATAAAACTTTACTTAACATTACTACCTTAAGGGGATACGCCACTATCTCCAACTTTTTTTTTATTATTTTATTTTTGTCAACCTAGTTAGTATATTTTGTTTATACTAGACTTAGTTAGAAGATTTAGGTACAAAAATATTGAATTTATAACTTATTTACTAAATTTATATGCGTTTTTAGTTTTTTTCACCAAAATTTTTAAGAATTCGTTATTGAGAATAACTTTTCAACTACTGATCAGAATGACATATTCTATTTATTTCCTGATTCAGGATGAAATAATGAGTAATTCTGTGTATAATCGTTATGGTAACTAAAAAAACCAAATTTTTAGGACACCTTTTATTCAAAATATAAAAAAGCTGAAAAAAATATTTAAAATTTTTGCGTAAACATAAATATTTTTAGTAAATGTAATGCTATAGGGCTTACTATACACACAATCCTGTATTACTATATAAAGAAGGTCTGGTGAAAATTTGAATACTATAAGTATAGTACTAACGGAGTTATTCAAACTTTTGTACAATAATAACCTAAAAAACACGGTATTGAGATAATCGCAGGTGATGTAACAGGTGGTTGGCAGGAGAAAAATTCCCATAACTACACTAATTTATTATTTTATATTATATATAAAAATAGCAAAGTACTTATTTTGTTTTACATAAATGTACCCTACTTTATACCTTCATAATACATAATTATGATACACAATTAAAAGTGTACATATCAGGAACAAAAAAAAATAGTTCAAAATGTTGTTAAATTGCTGGTTGTGGCGTTTTATATTTTATTTTTTTTATACTAGAAGGAGTTGTCAGATTGGCAAACAATTTTAGCTAAATGTTCACATTTAAATGACCTATCTAAAAATGCAACTTTTGGAAAATGTAAAAAAAATTTAAAATATGGCCTACAGATAGTGGCGTATCCCCTTAAGATAAAAATCCTAAGTATCACTAAGCTGTGTAAAGTCTAAAAACAATTGGCTGAATTATTTGGGATTGACTTGAACTGTCAGCGATTCGAAAAATGTTTGGTGAGGGATGACCATATCCAGTTACAGAAAGAGGAAGACGACTCATCTGAATTCTCTTGACTTTGTGAATCTTCAGTACTTTCTGAAGGTGGTTCTTGATTGGTATGGAGAGGATCTGGTTCAATTCTAGGTCCTGTTCCTAAATCTTTCTTTTTCCAAAACTTCATTCGCCTCGACAAGTTTTTACTATTCTGCCTGTTGTCAGAGGCTCTTGGGGAAATTGGAATCTCTTCATCTTCCATTGAGAAGCTTACTCGGTTAATACTCCCTCGTCTTCTCGGATGCCTACTCGTATCATTTTCTGGATGGAATTCTTGGATATTTTCAGAGTGTTGTAAAGAACTTTGTGTGTTATCGATCTCATTTCCTTCAGAAAAACTGACTCTTTTCATATTCGTAGTTTCTAATATCCTTTTTCTTGCTGCTTCTTGTTTTTTCCAAAATTCCAAACTTTTCTCCTCCATGCTGTTATTAATGTTCCCTGTTTGGTGTTTTGAATTTGATTTCCTAAATTTGGATATCTTCCGTTTTGGTGAGTTATTGAAGCTTTTGTTAGCCTCGTCTTCAGAATTTCTAGAGTCCGTCAGGGAACTTGGAATTTCATTGTCTAACGAAAAACTTACTCTGTGATTAGTTTTAGAACTCTGTGCTGTATTATCATGTTGTGATAACGAGTTTTCATTCGCTGAATTGTTATAAACAGTTGCTTGTGGTTTGTTAATATCAGTGATTTTCAAGGGTTCATCCTCATCCCCTTTTGAAATTTTGTTTTTCGATTTGGGAACACCAGCGATTGATCCTCTTAGTTGAACTTCTTTATTACTTTTTGTTGTGGGATCTACTGAAAGATGGGCAAAATTAGAATTTTTTGATGAAGACGGTTGAGATGTGTTTTCATGGTCTGACATCTCTGATAGCCGTGTACTATTATTTGGTAGAATAGAACTAGAAGCTGCATTTGACAATTTTCCACTATCAACACTTCCTTTGGGACTATATAATCCTTTAAAAAGCTTGGATAATTTAGAACCTCGAGTGGTATTTTCTGTAGAACTTCTACCTTCGCTCCTGGAATGTTTCCAACTTGTTCGACTTCCCTGGGACGCCCTAAGTCCCACTGAGGATCTAGGCCGCCTCAGGTCTCTTGCTCTTTGGATCGCATCCTGTAAAGTATAAAGCCATTTTAAATTGCATATACAATCACAGTGCCCTCACTAATACTGTTTAATCAATCCCTACTTGAAAAATAGTGTTAAATCTAGCAAAGTTACCAATCGCTAGTAATGGTCAACACCAGAAATTTCTAACGCAAAACTTATTTACTTGCCTGGTTACGGTTGGAAAAAATCCTGGTGATAAAATATTTATTACACAATCAAAACTTAAATTAATAGTACTGCTGAACCTTCCGTGATCACATGAAAATGAGATCAAATTTTGAATCTCCAAACTCGCCGTCGACACTAGCCACAATTGTCGCCGAACATGAACTAGACAAGGAAAGCGAGCTTCTAAATTTACAATGGGATGATGAGTCTATACTTGTGAGCGTTAGTCTATGGTTCTACTTTTTAATTGCTAGCATATGAACGAACTGATAGGTAAAATAGTTAAGTTATAAATAAAGTTTATGGTGTGTTGTTAGCGTCTCGGACTTCGGTACGAGAGGGATGGGTTAGATTCCCAGCACACCCACAATTATACGGAATTTGACCGCTTTCCCAAAAAGTTGTTGACTAAAACTCCTAAAAAGTGACCAGTAAAAGACTTTGTCTAAAAAGTGCCACCAGCGTAGTAAACTAGGAAAAAAGGTGAGATAAATAAATAAATAGTAAAAATTTAAATACACAACACTCTAGATCTTTACAGGACCAAGAAATACGTTAAAATTGTGTACCCTTGACAAACAGGGTGTTTTTTTTTCAAACGCAACAGTTAAATAAAACTAGTGAGACACTTTTTAAAAACAAAATCAGCTCGTATTTTTTTATGGTATCCCTGTTTTTTATACTTAACTAGCTGGCCCGAGAGACGGCGTCCTGTCCTAATGTGGTTTTATGTCAATGCTCGTTCATTTTCAAGATGAGCTTGTTCGCATGGCTCAATCACGTCCTGGTTGAAGTTCGTTCGCTACGCTCACTCACCTTTAGGTTGGAGCTCGTTCGCTGCGCTCACTTGCCTTCAGGTTAGCTCGTTCGCTACACTAACTCGTCTCCAGGTTGAAGGTCGTTCAATACGCTCACTCACCTTTTGGTTGCAAAATGGCTGTTGTCATAAATTGAAAAAAATAATAGTGCTTACCCTGTTGGTAAACCTATTAACTTTTTAATGCTATTGAACATCACAGAATCAAATTGTTTAGTTGAACCAGCTGTTAAGATTCTTTAATTCCATTTAAATATGAGTACTCATAAGGTTAACATGGGAAACCCCAGAGCCACTGGGGCGAAGCCCTTTTGACGGATCTGCACTAAACTTTACATAAACCATCCTTGAATAATGCTTAATAATGCCTGAAAGTTGCATTACAATCTGTCGAGCGGTTTCGGAGTCCATAAAGGACAAACAAACATACATTGGATTTTATATATATAGAAGATTACCGATCAGCTAATATGTATTGTTCCAGTTTTAGAGGAGGTTTAGTGTTATTGATAATTGTAATTAAGATGTAAGTTTTTTTTACATGCTCAATAAAATAGAGCTTGCAAAAACGCAAAGTTGTGACTTGTTCGCAATAACTTCCCAATAACACTTAAACTGATAGATAACTATGCAACAATGCATATCAGCTGATTGGCAATGAAATACAGAATACAGGCGTACCAAACGTGAGCTTGTTTTGTTGTTAAACAGTGTCTTATGGTACAGTACTTGTAATTTGGGTTGCAGACAAAAAAGGGTAATTAATCTATTATAAGTATTAAAGTTATATTTTTTTATCTAACTGGTTAACACAAAAAATTAACCTCAATGTCAGGGCCATTAACAAGAAAATATGTCACCATCGAGCCTTTTCCTTTAACAAAAACCTCGCCCCTCTTTCTTACTGTGAATCCATTCTTCTCTGCGACTGCGGCAAAGTTTTCTGTCACCTAAAAAGAGATACAGAGAAAAACTGAAGGAATGAATCAATTATACATGGATTTTGATGCTAAAAGGTTTTATAACACTATAAAAACTATAAAGCCACCATACAAATGAATGTTAAAACTTTGGAATCATCAAATTTTTGAATTTTTCAATACTTTTTTTTTACCCAGCTGTCCTTGAAAATCAGGGTGTTTAATAATTGGTCCTAGCTTTAGAAACAGCTAATCTTAGTCAGTAACAGAGCTACACAGGTCATCTCACTCCATTCTACACTCATCGTGCATTCATATTCGGCTTATAATAGTCACACAAAGTTTGTTGCTGCCTAAATTTATTGATGAGGTGATGTGTACAGTAAAGATAAAAAATCTGCTAACTGAAACTGCTAGGCAAGGTACGATATTTATATAGAAACAGAGATAAAATGAGAAATAGTGGAATTTTGTTCAGTTGTTCATGAAAACCCCTGAAAAAAATTCCTGGTGGTGCCTTGTTCTTTTCTACTTTCTCATCCTAGGACACTATGCCCAAGCCCATAACCCTTTTACACATTACTCCTGGCTAAGCCTAGATGGTTGCAGTGTCATCACATAGCTAAGCCATTTGTTATTGGCAAGATTTGAACCTGTGACATTGGGTACCAAAGTATTTCGCTCTACCACAATACCTCGCTCCCCTGCAGGCTCCCTTGCTTCAATATTATATAGTTGAACGCTATAGACACAAATACATAACCTATACAGTGTGTTAAAAAAGTCCCAGACCGGCTTAATATTCTTTCAACCAACAAAGATATGGTGGTACAGTTTTGTATCTAGACATTTATCATGAAAACCTACCCTTTTTAAGCAATTATAAATTTTCCTCTAGGTCCGCGTCCACCTGGAGGAGAGGAAAATTTATAATTGCTTAAAAAGGTAGATGATAATTATCTAGATACAAAACTGTACCACCTATGTTGGTTAAAAAATATTAAGCCGTTCCAGGACTTTTTTAACACACTGTATACCGTAATGTTGTTGTAGCAGAATACCTGAATATGATTCTCCAGACCAGTAGAATACATACGACTGGCCACATTGACTGTGTTGCCCCAAATGTCGTATTGTGGCATGGACGCTCCAATGACACCAGCTACCACTGATCCCATACTTATACCTGGCGATTCATACAAAAATAACACGATATAGCTGTAGAAATAAACACCTTAATTGTGATTCTTTTCTAGAACCTAGCCTGGAATTATTTAATACATTTCTTCAGGCTAAGACTAGTTGTGGCATTATCACTTAAATATCCATAGGTTATTGGCAGGATTTTAACCCAGAACCTCAGGGACTAAAATCCTGCTCTTTACCACTAAACTTGCTCCTGCTTTAACACCTAAATCAAATCAAATCTAGCTAATTTTGATTTTTGATTTGAGTTAAACCTATTGACTCCAGTGATTAAATTTTGTTCTGTTGGTGAACCATTTTCTTTCAAAATGAAATAAGAGTCCTGCAGATACTGGTTTATAAAAGCTAGCCTTTAAGATGTTAGGCATCTCAATGAGTTAAAGAATTAAGAAATGGTATTTTTTCAAAACAATTTTTCATTGTACAGTACTAGAAACTGATAGTTACTCGATCTATAATTACCGGTACTCATTTCCGCAGAAAACATACATGTTATATTGTACACTAATTATTGTAAATTTACATTCACACTGGACTGGCCCTATACTAATGTGGTTTTTTTTTACAAGTATCAGAATATAAATGAAGAGGAAATAACTGATATACTTCCAAACTTAAATTCTTAAATAATATACAGTGTGTAAATTAAGTATGGAAACAAATCTGTATTTTTAAAACCGAAATAGATAGAAATATTCTATTTGTGGCAATAATAGTTAACAAAGATTCCGCAATTTTTCACATGAAAAATATTTTTTTACCCCCCTAACAGGGTAGGTGGTAGGGGGTGACTTATTTTTTTCAAATAGCAACCCCTATTGAGTGACCCCTCATTTTGAAGGGTTTGTCAAAAGAAACAAAATGACGCAAATCCGAGGTGAATATCTCACTCCTAGCCCAAATGGCGGATATTCCAAAATTTGATTTATTGTACGTGAAAAGCACCAATTTCACAAATAATGGAAAGAAATCTGTATTTTTAAAACCGAAATAGATAGAAATATTCTGTTTGTGGAATTGATTGTTGACATAGGTTCCGCAATTTTTTTAATTAACAATATTGTTTCAACCCCTTTAACAGGGTAGGGGGTGGGAGTGACTTATTTTTTTCAACAACAACCCCTATTGAGTGACCCCTCATTTTGAAGGGTTTGTTAAAAGAAAAAGAATGACGCAAACCCGAGGTAGATATTTCACCCCTAGCCTAAATGGTGGGTAATGAAAAATTTAATTTTTGTAAAAAAAAGCCCATTTTGGAATATCCGCCATGTTAGCTAGGAGTGAGATATTCACCTCGGATTTGCGTCATTGTGTTTCTTTTGACAAACCCTTCAAAATGAGGGGTCACTCAATAGGGGTTGCTATTTGAAAAAAATAAGTCACCCCCTACCACCTACCCTGTTAGGGGGGTAAAAAAATATTTTTCATGTGAAAAATTGCGGAATCTTTGTTAACTATTATTGCCACAAATAGAATATTTCTATCTATTTCGGTTTTAAAAATACAGATTTGTTTCCATACTTAATTTACACACTGTATATCCGGTGAATGAAAAACATGAATAGAAATGATGAATAGAAAAACAAACGATTTAAAAAATAACTTGTATCATAATGCAATACTTATAGTAAACTTTTCTATTATTATTTAATATTTTTTGAAGACAAACATCCAAGAAACACTTTTTTACTAGTTATAGTCACTTGTTGAAAGTTCCTTACTAACATTTCTTTTTGAATGATCATACCACAATGTAATGCTGATTTGAAAGATTATAAATTATAATATTAAACAAATAAAATTACTAACCGATTTTAACACCAAAGCTTGTATCATGTCTGATGTTAATCTGATGGATTTGATCCAGCAAAGTCAGTGCGAAGTACGCCATTGCGAGTATATGGTCATGTGAGTTAGCGTTCTCTTGTGTCAATGATAATCCTACAAAACAGCAAATAACAAAAACTTATAATTATAAGATATTTATAGAATTTATTATTAGCACCAAATTGTACAAATATTTAGTAAAGCACCACAGAAAAGTTTGTAAAGTTCATAATAGTATAATAGCCCAATCAGTTCAGTTTTCTTTTGTTCAGGAGATTGCTTCCTCTTTTAACATTGTGAGACAATCTGTTAATTATCAAGGATGAATTTTAAATGTTTTGAATACGGTACTAGCCGAGAACACAGTTTTAATAAATTTCAAACATTGCGGCTGATATTGGCATTTGGGCAAGAGAGGCGTTTTGCAATCCCACATCCAGCATTATCTTTTTATTTTGGCTTTTGTTGAGTGTCACTAACTATTCTAATTGTTGTTATAATCTTTTTTGATAAAACATCTCTAGATTGTATGGATAAATGTATTGTTTTGTAAAAAAAGTAAAATTTATTTTTATTATTTTTTATTAACTATTGTAATTAAAATATATGTGTTCTTTATATTCTTCTAGTTAAAATATCTCCATTGTACAAAAAAAATATATTGTTTGGTTTCTTCATTTGTTTTACCAGACAGTTTATTTCATTTTATTCCTGTTTGATCATTATTTTAAGTGCTGACCAGGTGTACGCCAGCCGCAACAGACGGTCTTAATAATCATTGTTGTATGAAGTCCTAAGAATGTCCATTGTACTCAGCACTTATTTTGTAAATAAAAGCACTTTTTCATTCATTCATTCACTAACTATTCGATACAGCCATTATTACATCACGTTTCATGGTTTTGTGGTAGCATGGAATGTGTGGCCTTATTGTTCTTCTAAAAAAAAGGTGTCAGTATTTTGTGTGACGTGTCAATACCATCAAACCAGGAGGTGTGAGGCAGTGAGTCAGACCAAAAGACCGCAAAGGGTTTGAATTGGGAATGCTAACACAACACTGACTCAATCAATTGAGGTGGTTCGGATTCCACTATAAACTGTAGGTCCCTTAGTTGCCATTAGCTGTATGGGCTATTAATTAACAGCTGTGTCTAAGGAATATGTCGGCCTTAGTCACTAACAAGACTACAAGATCACGCCACTCATCCTACACTCATCTCCATTCATACTTGGCTTAAAATACCTACTTTGTATGGTCGCCATTTCATCGAAAAGTATCTATATCTATACTTATTTTTAATACGCAAGCAGGTTTTTTGTGACAATTACTCCTCCAAAACTACTGAACCGATTGACATGTTTTTGGTGTCACTGGAAAGAGCGTTAACGTGAAGTTGTGCAGGAATCTTTCTTTTTAGGTAAATAATTAGAGAGTGAGGCCCTGGCGCCTTTTAAAGTTTCGTATTTCTCCATAAGGATAACATAGAAGATAATTTGTATTTACAAAAACATATGTTTGTTACTTTAACATAGTCAAAGTCTACTACATAAATAAATTGCTGTGTATTATGACTGTTAATCTATATAAATAAAATTAGAGTTTTGTCTGTACATTGCTTAGAATAATGAACTTTTTGGTTATTTTTACATTTCATAGGTCAGAGAAACCGAATCAAACCTTATCTCAATTTCTGTCTGTCTGTCTGTCTGTCTGTCTGTCTGTCTATCTGTCATTCTCTTGGTAACGCTAAAATACGCACTTTATTACAACTACTCCTCAATAACTATAGCACTGTCCCGCCTGAAACTTATTTTCCAAATACTATACATATATGAGATGGTTTTAGACGTATTTCATCGAATATGAGACAGTTAGATATTTAACAGTAAACCCTTGAAAATCAAGTTTTTGTCGATTTTTGACGTGGAATTTCTGGAAGCCCATGTTAACCTTATGAGAAATGAAATTATTGAATCTTAACAGCTGTTTCAATTAAACAAGTTGGTTCTGTTCTGTGATGTTCAATAGCATTAAAGTTACAAGGATTACCAACAGGGTGCAGCACTAGCACTATTATTTCTTTTACATTTATGACAACAGCTAATTTGCAACCTGGAGGCGAGTGAGCGTAGCGAACGAGCTAACCTGAAGGCAAGTGAGCGTAGCGAACGAGCTAACCTGAAGGAAAGTGAGCGCAGCGAACGAGCTCCAACATACAGGTGAGTGAGCGTAGCGAACGAACTTCAACCAGGACGTGATTGAGCCATGCAAACGAGATCAGATAGTAAAAATAAAAGTAAGCCTACCATTATAGGATCGACCGGCAGACACAGAGGTAATTTAACCTTTTATTGATTGTCATACCGATCCGGAACAACAAAAAACAACATAAAATGAAGCTATGTATAATAGTTTGGCCAGCATATCTTAAAATATGCAAACCAACTGCTGTTCGTTATATAAGAAGGTTTCAACTGAATATTATAAGATCCCCGTGCGTAGAACGGGTACACAGCTAGTGTATACTACATTTCAATCAAGGATTGTATACCTTAAAGTTTACTCATAATGGATCTTGCTACTTTATTTTAATGCTGGGAATAGTAAAATTTTGTTGAGAATAAGCTACCATGATTTATAAAACTTTACTATAATAATTTATGTATTTAAAATCACAAATCTTTGACATTATTAATTCATTTGAAACTAAACAGCTGATCGACAAATCAAACAAATCCTCTACTTCATGTGAATAATGTTGTTACACAAACATAGTTTTTTTTTTTAAACCAATAACTTGATTCTTTTTTACTTGTGGGTGTATTTTGAGTTTGCAGTTATGAAAGCACCAAGCTCGTGATGGGAGAATCGAATACTTTAAAGAATCGAATACAGTGAATTCGTAGCCTCCCCTGTATTCGAATACTTTTACGAATACTTGTATTCGAACACCTTTGGGTATGCAAAGCATGGAAAATGAGTGTGTTATTCTTTTTTCATAATGCAACCGTTCTTTTGACCACTGTTATTTCATTTTACAGTAATTAATTCATTAATATAATTTGTTCAATGTAATTTTAAATTATATGATTTTTAAAAGGTACATTTATTTTGACTTATAATTATTTCATGGTCAGTTACAGTCTTATTAATGTATTATTTTCTATTATATTAACTAATTAACATCTTTAATAATATGTCTTATTCATTTGTATGGATAATTTACATCAGATATGCATGTTATTTTGCCATGTAACTACATAAATCGGTTGTAGTTATAATAAATTCTATTCAATTGCCCTCTACCAGTAGTAACCTAATATTTTAAATATCCAATATATTCTAAATGTTAACGATTAATAATAATCTTATGTAAATTATAGGGCTATAACGAATATATGAAAACAAATGCTGCAGTAAAAACATTAAGTACTCTTACGAATGCTACGGATTCGTAAGATATTCAAAAGGGAATTCAGTAGTTGAAAAAGTGTTGAATACATTTTTGAATCCCCCGAATTCGCTTTCTAGATTCAAGAAATCCTGCAAATTCTGCGGTCAAGAGTATTCACAAAAAATTATTCGTACGAATCTGAAGTATTCGAATCTACGAATACTCGGGCTGTATTCGAATACTATTCGATTCTGTATTCGATTCTCCCATCACTAAGCCAAGTAACTTTATTTAAAGAGCAGCACTGTTCTTACCCAGACCAATATCAGTCATGAGCAACTATATTATATGTTGTTTTAAGTAAGGCTACATCTTTTAATAGGTTACACATATTCATTATGGAAAATTTCGACGAGGGTAATCTTCTTCCTGAAGTCTAAAATCTTAGTATTCATGGAAGTGCTTTTGTGGTTAAAATATTGTTTTTTTAGTTTTTATTTTTTAAAGTGTTTTCTTCAAGCAGCTTTTTTATGACCCTCAAAAGTCAAAATATTCTACATAGGCCTACTGGTTTGATATGATAAAATGTTTAAATGTGTCTTTAAAAATCTTTAAAAAATAACTACCCTATATCATACTTGAACTTGAACACTTATTAATTTACTAAATATAATATACATACAGCTAGAAAATGGCTGGACTGCTTCTCTTCTAAGGCTTTATTTTTACTGTATTTATTTTTTGATGTCGAGTCAATATAACACGATGAATTTGTTTTCTAAATTCATATGTTATTTTGCGGGGCATCGAGCCACACAGGTTCACTAGTAAAGTATAAAGTAACTAAAAGTACATAAAGTTCAGTGTCTCAAAAATAGTGTTGCTACACAATTTCTACAATACCTGAAGCAGCCATGTAAATAGCTCCGGTAGACTTGATCTTCTCTATGGAGGAGAAGAGAGGCTCATTCAGCAGTTCATCGATGTCAGATATGATGTCATGGAGAATTGCAACGTTGCGTTCTGAGTCCTCTCCGTCGATGTTGGTGAACGAGAACCTTGTGATGGACGCGAACAAGATACAAGTGGATAGACACTCCTCGTGATACTGCTCCTGAGAAAAGACCAAGGGAAATGAGGAGAAAGAATAAATAGGCGTGATATAGTTTTGCTGCTAGAGAAATCCAGCACACCACTACTAGGTGCAAGGGTGTTGAGCCTGCTACTAAATCCTGCAAGAGCGTTTAGCACCTGAGTCCATCCTACTAGGGTGATCCTAGCAGCTGATCTCATACTGCTAGAGTCACTTAGCATCTGAATCCATCTTGCTAGAGTAATTTAGCGCCTGGCCCGATCCTATCAAAGTAATCTTAGCACCTGACCCGATCCTGCTAGAGTACTTAGCACTTGATCCGAATAATCTTAACACCTGACCCAATTCCGCTAGAGAAATCTGTAGCACCTTTATAGATCCTGCTAGTGGAAACCTTAGCATGTATAGGTTTGTTGACATTCAGTCTGATTCTAACCTCGACTCTAAGCCAATCCTTTGACTCTCTTGTTTTAGCTCATGGAATATAATACCGGTGGACCCTGAGCTAACCCTGGACATTGAGTTCTTAGTTCTTACATTTAATGAGAGAAAGTCACACTACAGTAGTAAATTAAGGATTTTAATCTTATTCTGCACAATGTATCAGCCAGCAATAACACGGCGAGTGGCCAACAGATTAGTCATTAACATTAGGTACACTACCAAACTATAGCTTTTATTGCTTTATTTCCTTCATTATTATGCACATTATTATGCACGCTTATAACAAAAGCAGATCGTTTATTTACTCAAACAAAACAATCAATTCAACTTATGCAGAGTTAAGAAATCTTCATTTTGTGTCAAAAGAGACAATTTATTTTGTATGTTGTCGTTATTTGTTTTGAATGTAAAATTAAATACTTATTATGTTTATTGCACTTGGGTTTTTAATGACTATAAAATATAAATTATGTATTCTTATTCTTATTGTTGTATATACTTACATCCTGCAGGCGGTCCATCTTTAAGTAATGTTTGGCCACATGGGCAGGTAAGATGTTTTCTATCAGTTTGGTGTTGAATTTCTGGAGTTGTTGGATATTTTCTGAGTCAGCTATAGGTAATGAATAAGTTAACATGTAGTTAAATGTTTCAGGTGATTTTAGTTCAAAATGAATCAATTATTGATGGATTCACTATCAATATCCCTATGTACAATCATTGGGAACCATTTGTCTAGTAATTCATGTTAAGCATTTAGATAGTTAAAAAAAAAAAAAAATTATATAATAACTTTCTAGCTCTGGGATCAGTTTACAAAATTGTAAGGGTAAATAACATATTTGAACCATCAAAAAGCTACTACTTTCTTCCAAACTGAACTAGCTCAGGGTAACTGATGAATTTTTGGTGGTTCTACGGAACCATGTTTTGTAAAGGTAGCATTTTGGTAAAGCATCATGTCATCAGATATATTAATTGTAGCAGAAGTGCTCGCCTCGTAACCAGAAGGATGCCGGTTCAATCCAAAACTGCACCTTTCTGTCTCTGATCATTGAGTTTTTAATGGTTCTGGCCGAACAGCTGATCTAGTCAGTACAAACATAGACAAAAAGAATTAAATATAGACTGTGAGCTGTGCTACGATTACCATAGGTTCTGGCGCACACCGCTTGGAGCGCCGCGTAGTTAAGTAGCTAACTACACGGTGCTCCGAGCGGTGTGTTCCAGAATCAACGGTAACCGCAGCACAGCTGACGGTCTATATTTAATTCTTTTTGTCTATGGTACAAAGCTACACAGGGCATCTCACTATTCTTTACACTCATCAAGCACTCTTATTCCGAAGCTTATACCCACCTCAGAGTATGTCGCTATCTCAAAATATTGAATTCTATAAAATTAAACAGTAGTTCATCCAAGCATTAAGCACTTAAAATATAAGAAACATGAATTTATCTGGTAAAAATGTAAGAACTTATTATAGTTAACATATAATTATATTTTAAGATGTCTAAACCTCTCCTTTTGATCAGTGAAATTTGATCTGTCCACTATTGTTATGTGACAAGTCCATTAAAAATTTTATGAACTGATTAAAAACTCACATCGAGCGTTGATTTTCCAAATAAAGTCAAGTCGGTGAACGATTTCTGATTGCTGACTCTGAATCAGCATCAGAAGCAGGAAGGATGTCAGAGCCATGATCATCAGAAAGTACTTGATAGCAGCTTCAGTGTCCACAACTAACCTGTTCAGACGTAGTTAGTTACATTTCTGCCTCTTTTAACCTTGTGTACCCGTTCGGGCCCCAAAGATCTGTTTGGGGAAAAGTATAATAAAAGCTAGGAGTGAGCCGGTTAAATATAGTACACTGGATTATCCAAGCCCCGGTTATCCAAGCCTTAGGCTTATCCGAGGTAGTTTTAGGCATGTTGTTTATTTTCGGTTGTACAACAATGTTAAATTTTAAGACAAAATAACTAAGTAACTAACCAATATTTTTGTAATTTTTATTTCATGAGTCTTTTTGTAATATGTCTGACGATGCCAGCTTTTGAATGTCTGACCTCAGTGTACAAACTACGACAAGAACTTTCCAAACACGGAAATCAATTTCCAATTGATAGCAACCGTCCCTAATTGGCAATTAGTGTTTGCTTTAGATTAAATAAAACTTTCTAGTTTACTTTTTCAAAAATATATCCTACACAACAGCATAACAAGTTTTAAAACTATTTTTACCATACTCAAATCTAGAATCTTGCAACATGGCACAATGCACATTCAAATTGTAAGATTAAATAAACTACTTTGATAAGAGTATTTAAAGTCTTACTCCATAAAGTAAGGAGCGGTGATCAAAAGCACTGTATATGCGGTACAAAGTCCCAACATTATCATAAACTTGACTCTGAACATGACTATTTGGAAGGCACCAGTCATGATCATCATTAGGATAGTGTACAGAAGTGTATGCTGAAAATAAAAACAATTTGAACATACAGAGAAACGAGAAATGTAACAATATGTAGTCCTACCATAGCGACTCTGACTTAGCTCGTACTAAACTATCTTGTTTTAGTTGTCTACAGTTACGGTACTTCTTGTCTTTAGCATTTTGTAAATTGCTTGTAAATTGATTGGCAATAATTGGAAACAATTGACAATAAGTTTACAACTTATTGTAAACTGTAGTACCTATCTTATTATTTGTCACATCATGTTTCATAGTACGGTATCAAAAACTAAGGAAGAAATTTGAAACTTCATAGTGCCACACTATGTCAGTGGCTCAAACAACCGTCGTTTTGAATTGAAACTATGGTTAAAAAAGTCCATTTAGACGAGATGTCTTCTTCTGTAAATGTCAGCGGTAATAACCCTATTTTCTATAGACATCCCAAGAACAAAACAACCTGCGCAGAAAAGATCACGTGGTTCGCGCCGGTAGGTGTGGCGTACCCTTTAAACGTGCGCGGCTCGAAATGGCTCAGGGTTCTTTTGTTTCTGGGATGTCTATATGACCTAGCATTTTTTCTGGGAGCAGTCTACCTCAGGATAAGGAAGTGTTTTTGCTGCGCATGTTTCATTCAATGGGTTTTTCTGGATGTATCTTATTGGAGTCAAAGATCTTTCTTCTGCTTGTTCAATGTCCAGCAGGGTTCTGCAAAAGTATGAGTCTTCTGATACCTAGATACAAACTCAGAATGAATGTTCGACAAGCAAATAAGACAATGAAGTTTGAGACATTTTATGTTTCGTTCAAGGCTAAAAATTGCTTGAAAGAGTCTGAATTCGTACAATTATATTGTGCATCAAGACTGGATATTTAGCACAATTTAAGAATAAGAATAGAATAAGAATAAGAATATTTTATTTTCTCCAAAAAATACAGTATAAAAATATTTACAATTAGTCATTGACAGTGTTTTACATAAACAACAACAAAATATATGGTAGTTCCATTTTATCAAAAAAAATAAAGTCCATCACTTTACAATGTCAAACTGAATATGTAAAACATAACTAAAAAGTAATATAAAATACACTACTTGGTTTTGTTGTTATTATTTTAATCAAAACAAATAAGATTAATAACTTTACTGGAGAAAATCTAGGGCCTCCAAGGCAAAGCCTGTTTGGAGGTTCCTTCAAATGCAGATAACAGAAATAAAGCGAACTGATAACATTTTATAATCTTAAACAAAAACGGTCTCTTGGTCAAGTTTGTGCCTTCTTAAAACTAATAACAAATTTCATTAGTACTAACTATGGTTTGGAACTTTCAAACCGCGCACCGCACTCTACCACCAGGCGGCTCATGGTACCACAGGTGCCATCACAGCTCATAGCATGCAATGCTTAGTCCCTGTGTGGTAAAGCTATCCATAGTGCGCCCTTATAATGATTGCTTAAATTAAATTTGCTAAAAATCAAAAGTTGTATATCTATGTAGCTTATTTTGAATTATTTTTCAATATGAAACAAAAAACTAATTTCCTGCAAACTAAATAACCATTTCTTCAATTTTTTGGTAAAAATAGATATGTTCTTTGAATTTTTTAAGTCACTAGCTGTGAGTACCCGTTCTTCGTACGGGTTTATTCAAGAATAAGGTTACAAACTTTTTGTAATAACAATGATTAATTTATTTTAACATAATTTAGTACATAAAAATACATTAAAAAACTTAAATCTTAAAAAATATTCGAAAGTTTTAAATAACAAAGTTGGCAAAGATAGCAGAGTTGAAGCGCTTAACATTTGTCACAGCGAAATTACAATATCAAAATTTCAAAAACAACAAATGACATACATTGAAAATAAATATTAAATAGTGAAGAAAAACAAAAAACACAAAAAATTAAAAGGTTGCCTAACTTAATGCCTCTTCATATACTATATTAGTGGTTCGACCGCCTGGGGCATGTATGTAAAGGTTGGTTGGCGATCGCACTCGGCTGCACGCCACGTACAGCTGTCCGTGTGAAAAACATTGCGCGTCACCTAGTTCAATCCCTGCTGTTGACAGTGTCTGACCTTGCGATTTGTTGATCGTCATGGAAAAACATGGATTTAAGGGAAATTGCAGGCGCTTAAACTCAAAGGGATAGTTGCTTGGGATGAGGGGGATCCGGGGGACAAACACCACTTCTCCCGCACCACAGCCTGTTAGAATTTCGGCTTCTATGACATTTCGCTGGAGACTTCGAATTCGAAGCCGAGTCCCATTGCATAATTTAGGAGGGTTTAAATTTCTTAGAAGCATAACGGGAATACCAATTTTAAGATTAAGTTCGTGGGCGGGTAGTCCAGGTGCTGTCACCGAGTCAAGAAACTCTGCCGGGTAGTGCACTGCGTCATCATTTCTTAGAACTGTGTTCACCGACAAATATGTCTTGTCCTCGCTTAGGAATAGGGACATCACTTTCTTAT
This sequence comes from Macrosteles quadrilineatus, assembly GCF_028750875.1. NCBI lineage: Eukaryota > Metazoa > Arthropoda > Insecta > Hemiptera > Cicadellidae > Macrosteles > Macrosteles quadrilineatus. Next base: position 18,352,411 of record NW_026542597.1, on the reverse strand, counting down.
TTATCTTTGTTGAAACTTCATTTTTTGGAGTGAGAATAGCCCTATTGCATAACCAGGCACTGCTCTTGTTTGGGAGGTCTTCAATTCCTGGATAGACTTTCTCGATGAGTTCATCTTGGGTTTGAACAATAACACCAAGAGAAGGTGGTATATCGATAGTTCCATCAACGTTACCCAGCTTTCCATCTCCCAACTTTAACAGAACATTGGAGAATTCTTCCACCTCATTTCCAATATTGGCCCGCATGTTCTTTGTTAACGCCAGTTTGTTCATTATTGGCCATAGGGTAGATCTTTTCATAGAGGCGTTAATTTCATCCGCCCTTGTGCCTCTCACTACAACTGGCAGAGTTTGGCGGAAGTCACCAGAGAACAATACCGTCACTCCACCCATGATCTTATTACTGTTCCTCATATCTTTGAGTGTTCTGTCGAGGGCCTCGATTGTCAGTTTATTGGACATCGTACACTCGTCCCAGACTATTAAGGAGGCTGCTTGTAGAACTCGTGCCATGGGAGCGCTCTTCGATATAGAACAAATCGGGATGTCCATATGCTCTACATTTATTGGGATTTTGAACATGGAATGGGCAGTTCTTCCACCTGGCAGAAGGGTTGCTGCAATGCCAGAAGAGGCCACCGCAAGAGCAATCTTACTGTTTGATCTAACCTTTGCGAGAATCAGCTTTATGAGGTAGGTCTTTCCAGTACCTCCAGGAGCATCAAGAAAAAACATCTTGTTTCTTTGTCCATTTATGCTCGTCAAAACTTGCTCATACACTTGGCGCTGCTCCTCGTTGAGAGTTGGCGTACACTGTTCAATAAACCTAATGAGTTCGGGATGGTCGTAACTTGTCTCTCTGATATAATCATGGTTTAACTGATTGACATCTATGGCTGGTACTGGTAAGTTGTAGCTTTCGAGCCCAAGTCCTCCCATGCGAGTGATTGTCTCTTGAATGCTTGCTAGGCACTGGTCATATATGATAGGATTGTTTTCAAAGGTGGTGTTAATGTCGACTTGATGTGCAGATCTCAAAAAGTCCTCTGAGAGGGAATCTCTGAATCTGATCCAGAGCTCAAGAGGGTTGCTCACATTGCAAAATACTAATAAGACACTGAAGAGATCCCTCAACTTGGTGGGACTGTCAGAAACAGCAGCTTCTGCAAGAGTGCCCTCCCAGCACGCATCATCCTCTAGTAAACCAAGGGCACGGCATGCGGATTGGAAATTTGGATGGAGCACACCATCAACAGTCTTGAGATCCTCAAAAGATGTTGGACCTCGAACAGTGTATAGGAGGAGTCGGAGATGGTAACGCTCACTGCAGCTTGGATGGACAGTGTACACCCTACCGATGCACGGATCTTGTCTCACGTCAGGATGTCCTGGTACTGGTTGTCCTCTCCGCCTCCTGGACCAACCTCTTTGTTTAGAGTATGTGTAATAATAGGGCAACTCGTTGTAGAGGAGGGTTCTTGAAAAGGCGTCCGTCTGGCAGAGATTGAAGAAGGCCAAAAGAGTTGTACTTTGGTCCATTCTTTCCCGAACATTGCCTGGCTGGAAATATACTCTTTGCTCATTTGGAAGGTGGACCTCTAAATGCAACACAGCGGGAAACCTCTCATGTATAGGAAATGATAAAATTCTCCATACCGCCTCAGATGTGCATATATACCGACCACTTTGGTACATTTTAATTTCGTCTGTGTCATTACTTACTGCAAATGTGGCCTGGTCACTGCCCTTGTTTATGTACTTGCAGATGTACTTTATAGATTTTACACTGCTACAGTACTCAACGTTAACATGTGTTAGAAATGTTCGGGACAATACAGGCGAGTAAGGTACTACCCATCGGTTGTCCATAGGGATTTCATCGTTACCTACTCTGATTAGGACATGATGGCCTCCATCATCTGGGGAGCGCCTTCTGTATGTTGGGTATCCATTGTCTCCTGTTGCCGTTTCATTGACAAATGGTCTAGGGTATCTTTTGCTACAGTGACCATCCTTCATACAGGGAAGCTTGCGCTGTCGCACATTAAAAGCTCCGCATGGTCCGTGCAGCATGTGAGTCTTGACTATATCTGCAAGTTCAGGATCAGTTTCAGGATTTGGAAGCTCTGCAGAAATGACTTGATCTATTCTATTTGGAGGAATGGATTCTTCAAGCCAAATCAGGATATGAGCGTGTGGAAGACCACGTTTCTGCCATTCAACAGAGTACATGTAGCAGCGAACTGAGCCATAAATCTGGCCTTTCATAAGAACAGCAATCATACAGTTAAGCTTCAAATGAAAAACTCGTGATACCACATCATACCGGTCGTGAGCAGACTGCCTTTCTCCAATTACACTCGTGATTTCTATCCATTTTGGATTTGTTGTCATTGTTATGAAAAGTTCTGGACGACCAAACTTCCGAACATAGCAAAAGGCGTCCTGTGTGCGAGAATGCATATATCTAGGACCTCCAGTGAAGGTGGCAGGTAAAATTATCTTTTGCCCCATTTCTTCTACGTTGTCGTCTCGTCTTAAAGCGTCTTGAAGGTGTATGTAATTCTCTGCTCTCAGTTCCTTTTGGTGCGTACGAAGATACAGCAGCCTTTCACTCTCAACTTTAGCGTACATGTCCACCAAGTACTGGTTCAAAAGCTGTTTGAATTTATGAATGTGATTTGCTTCACCTTCTCTAACCATAATGCGATAGGCGTAAAACTCTCGTGAGCTAGTTTTCTTTGTGGTTGGTTGTTTAGTAACCGGGTTTACATGATATAAATTGAAACTATATCCATCTTCGCCTCTACAAAACATAAGGGGATATTGTAGGGCATCATAAGATCGGTGGGTTTCATATATTCGTTTCAAACCCTGTTCTCTTGAATTTAAAATGATGTCTCGATGGTCACTTGGATCCCCAATCATCAAAATAGCAACCTCATTGACTGTTGGTTCATTGTATCTACCTGGGTGGTCCCCTGCAGGGCGTCTGTCGGCTCTAATAACAATTTTGAAATCAGGTGAATCTACAGGAAATGTTTCTAAAGTAGTTTTGAAGCTGAGCAAGTAGGCGTTATTATTCTGAAGCATGTTTTGCAAAGCGGCCAACATGTCATGATCAAGGTCTTGAAATAAACTTTGCCTTCTTTGAAGCTGGACTTGGTCATCCCCAACAAAGTAAATCTGAAGGTAAGACGGCGGAAGTCCAGGGGGTGGCAAAAGAGAGCCGATCAAATGGTACACTTGTCCTTGAACCTTAAATGTAGGCATATATGGTCCTTCACGGATTTCATTACCTCCAAAAGAAGTCATTTGGAACGCACTATTGTAGGCCCTGATATGTCTAAGAAAATTTCGCGATTGAGGTGATTCGTCCGATATCCATGTACGTAGCGGCTCAGGTGCTTCCAAAATAGACGGTATGGACACTTTACCAGAAGCACAACATATTCCACGTGGTTCCTTTGACCAACTCAAAGCGTGACAAAACCTACAAACTTTATCAAAATCTCCAATATTGGCAGCTTCACTGTAACGTGTAAAAGGATCATATTGGAATCCACTGTTGTGTGTGTCTCGCCATTCTGTTAAATTTCTTTCGACATGCCGAGTTCTTTCCCGCGCGATCCTAGTTTGTCTTTCTGCGTCGCTCTCAACGACTCTGTTCACCCTATGTCTTTCAGAATCAGCGGCAACACGGGCATTTCTGTCAGCAATGTCCTGGCTTGCTCGAAGTTCCTCCACTCGGGTCGCCTCGTCATGCAAAAGTAGAGTTTGCTCTTCAACAGTGCGACGGTACCTATCATTGTCGATTATATGTCTAGCTTCCCGCTCTTCAGGAGTTTCATTATTCCTACGTTGGTTTTGCCGAACTCTATCTCGTTCTTGCCTACTTTCTCTCTCTTCTCTTGTTTCATTTTCCCTCCTGCGAACGTGTAGGATTCGGTCACTGTTTCGACGTGCTCCTCCCTCCTCCACTGTCTCGTTTTCCCTCCTTTGAACATGTAGTATTCGGTCACTCTCCCGACGTGCTTCTTGCTCCTCCTCTGTTTCGTTTTCCCTTCTCTGGACGTGTAATATTCGGTCATTGTTCCGACGTGCTTCTTGCTCCTCCTCTGTTTCGTTTTCCCTCTTCCGTACGTGTCGTATTCGGTCACTGTTCCGACGTGCTTCTCGCTCCTCATCTGTCTCGTTTTCCCTCCTCTGAACATGTAGTTTTCGGTCACTCTCCCGACGTGCTTCTTGCTCCTCCTCTGTTTCATTTTCCCTCTTCCTTACGTGTATTATTCGGTCACTGTTCCGACGTGCTTCTCGCTTCTCATCTGTCTCGTTTTCCCTCCTCTGAACATGTAGTATTCGGTCACTCTCCCGACGTGCTTCTTGCTCCTCCTCTGTTTCGTTTTCCCTCCCCCGAACGTGTAGTATTCGGTCACTGTTCCGACGTGCTTCTCGCTCAACCTCTGTCTCGTTTCCCCTCTTCTGAACTTGCTGTATTCGGTTGCTGCACCGACGTGCATCTCGCTCCTCTTCTGTCTCATTTTCTTTTCTCTGGACGTGCCGTATTCGGTCCCTGTTCCGTCGAGCTTCTCGCTCCTCTTCCGTCTCATTTTGTATTCTTTGGCTAAATCTTAAACGTTCAGTGTCTCGCCTGCTTTCACGTTCTTTTTCATTCTGCTGAGACCTAAATAGGGCGACACGCTCTCGACTGGTTGAAGGTCGTGCATAATCTTCAACCACAACGGAACTTAAAATTGTCGACTCATTATTGCTATGTACACCATCATCAGAGTCCGAATCATCATAATCAACTGATTCCGTGGATACACACAATTTTTGTCTCTTGGCATTATTTGTTTTTCTACCCAAATTGCTTTTTCTCTTGCGAGGCATACTCTTCAGGACATATTTATTTAGAAACAATAGAAAATATTTCAACAAATAATGTATTAAAGATTAACTTGTAACCTCTCAACTAAAGCAACAAAAATATTGTCCATATGTTTAGTTGTAAACAAATTTAATTTGTGTTTGACACTATGTCAACGAATATCTCTACTGTACAGTATGAAACATCTGATTGATGCAAATTCATATGGGAATATGAACTTTTTTAAAAACATTACCTCAAAAAAAAATAAATTAAAAGAAGAGTAGATTTTCTTTTATTTATAAACGTGAAATAATTTAGGACATTATTAACTATTATAACTTTTATTTTGGTGTAAAGAGTAATGAACAATAATAAACTGGTCAAGTTTGTTTGCTGGTTAGTAGCGCACAGATATTAAAGAATAACAATCAGCTGATCGTAATTTTGTTATCTAAAATGTTTAACTTTTATATTGAATACTTTGTATTGAATCTGTAATTTGAATTAAATTTACTTCTAACCAATTAATGTATTATTATTTTAATTATTTGTACGGTAATGGATGAAATGTACAAAACCCATTGTTATAATTAGCAGAACTGGTGTTCAGTTATATAATATAGTATACATTTCGTATGGTTTTTAAGTTGTGTGAATCGATAAGGCTATGGTTAACCTTGAGTTCAAATAGGCTAACGTTTTCTAATCACAGCTGTATGCCAATGTCAAAATTAAGATTGTATTTCAATTAAAACCATGTGCATATGATTAGTTGTAAACAAAGCAACATTCTTCCAGAAATTCCACGTCAAAAATCGACAAAAACTTGATTTTCAAGGGTTTACTGTTAAATATCTAACTGTCTCATATTCGATGAAATACGTCTAAAACCATCTCATATATGTATAGTATTTGGAAAATAAGTTTCAGGCGGGACAGTGCTATAGTTATTGAGGAGTAGTTGTAATAAAGTGCGTATTTTAGCGTTACCAAGAGAATGACAGATAGACAGACAGACAGACAGACAGACAGACAGACAGAAATTGAGATAAGGTTTGATTCGGTTTCTCTGACCTATGAAATGTAAAAATAACCAAAAAGTTCATTATTCTAAGCAATGTACAGACAAAACTCTAATTTTATTTATATAGATTGGGTAATAAATTAAAAATCTTTGGTGCTATGAAACTGTATGTTTTTGTAAACATTGTAATGTTCGGTTTGGGTAATGTAAAGAGTTGAGCATTTCTAAGTTTATTTCTGTATTCACTTACTATCGGTTTATTATTTCCACTTTTGCTAAAAAACATTTTCAATACTTTAAAAACGAATAAATATTTAAGAGGCAATATTTTTTGTTCAGAAAATAGGACAAATGTTGATTCAAATTTGCCTTTGCAGCAGATTAATCTTAATAAATGTTTTTGCTGAACTATAATTGGACTGAGATAAGTGTCATAGGCACTACCCCAAAAAATTATTCCATATTCTATTCTACTTTGTACTAAGCTAAAGTACAAAGTCCGCAATACATGTGTACTGGCCATATCTTTTAAAAGTAAAAACATCTTAAAGAGCTACCATTGATTTTATTTTTTAGTTTTGTAATGTGTATTTTCCAGCTTAATTCGCTATCCAAGTGCAATCCTAAATATTTAATGGAACTTGTTTGTCCAACTACAGCACATTTCTTTACACACAAAGTGTTTTGTTTAATGCAATCAGCACTATGGTATACAATCGAATCATTAAATTTAAAATCTTTTCTGAGACTGAAAATAAGGTATTTTGTTTTTTCAGTACTTAAAAGCATGTGATTTGTAGTAAACCACCACTGGAGTGCTTTGTGGCACTGCTCATGGCTGAATGTATTGACTGTAACGTGCTTTCTGAATAGCACAAAGCAGTGTCATCAGCAAACGATGTCAATTTACTATGAAATCTTGCTTCACATAGGTAATTTATATATATAATGAACAGGATTGCCCCTAAAACCGATCCCTGGGGAACCCCATTCTTAATCACCCCTATATCACTATAAACTGAATTTACTCTTACACACTGCTGTCTATCCAACAAATAACTTTTAAACCAGTTATGAGTCACTCCCCTTATCCCACAAAGGTATAATTTATTTAACAAAATACTGTGATCCACTGTGTCGAAAGCTTTTTTTATATCAAGGAATAAACCACTGACATGTTTTCCTTCATTTACGTTATGATTTACAAAGTTTATAAAATTCAATAGAGCATGTTCTGTACTTAAATTTGTTTGGAAACCGTATTGGTTTTGGTTAAAAAACTCAATTGAATTAAGATATTTAACAAGTTTTAGTGTCATTAACTTCTCATATATTTTAGAGAAGGAAGATAACAATGAAATAGGTCGATAGTTGTTGCAATGTGATTTTTCATTGCTTTTAAAAATTGGTATAACAACAGCTCTTTTTAGATCAGTAGGGAAAATCCCACTTTGAAAACTAAAATTTACTAGATACAATAATACATTTAATATTTGCTCTGAAGTTTCTTTTATTACATTAGTACTTACACCGTCTATTCCTACACTCTTATTACTTTTTAAACTATTGATGACATGTAAAATATCTTGTGCATTGACTTCATCCATAAAAAACGAATTAACTACTAATGGGGAAATAATCCTTTAAGTCCATTGAATGAAATTGTTGAGATACGTCTAGTTCAAGTTTTTCAACCACACTTAAAAAATAATCATTGAATTCATTTGACACAATTTGAGGGTCATTATTTACTAAAACACCATTTATTTCCAAATGAATTTCCGGGTCAGAAGCTTTGGTTTGACGAGTAATTTCATTTAGAACTTTCCATGTTTTCTTAGAATTTTCTTGACAGCTTTCAAACTTGTTTTTGTAATAATTATCTTTAAAATATTTTAAGTCTTTTTGTAGTTTATTTCTAAATGTTTTGTAATAATTTTCTAAGTTCTTATTATTTGGATGTTTTTTCACCTTAGAAAAGAGTTTATTTCTCATTTTAATCCGTAAGCACATTGTATCATTGATCCAGGGCTTTAACTTTCTTATATTTTGTCTATTACTCTGAACTAATATTTTGCATCGATACTCATAGTTTTTGAAAACATTTAAGAATACATTAAAAGCCTCAGAAGCATTAATTTCATTGTAAACGCTTGCCCAAGTTTCCTCAGAAAGTAGCTTTTTCAAAAGAGCGAAGTCAGTGCGGTAGTGGGTAGGGGGAGGAGAGGAGGCAGTCACTGTGCCTCCACCCCTCCCCTCACCAACCACGCGCATTGTCACTCTACACATGGAGTGGTCGGTGTGTCCTGCATGTACAACCGAAGCACCAACCACATGCCACTCTTACATAACAATGGTCAATGCAGCTTTCAGTGTTAACTGTTATTCTGGTTGCCTCATTAACCAAACATTCCAAGCCGTTTACAGCCATTAAGGAAATGTACTTATCTATTGATAACAGACATGGGCTCATTTAATTTAATTTTAGAGGAATATTTAAGTCCCCAATCCAAAATAAATTTTTTATTTTCCTAAAATAAGCATAATTTTGTTCAAATATATTCTGGAATTCACTAACAAAAATGTCTACTGGTTGGAAGATAAATGCCTATAAATTGCTACCCTTGGGTAGCAATTGCTTGTTGATTGGGTTGCTTTGCCTATAAATTGCAATTATATGAAACTTATTTTCTAAAATATCAAACGATATAAACTTGACGTCAGCAGATTTACAGTCTAAATCTATAGATTCTACATTCGATAATAGGTTACTTATATATATAGCTACTCCCCCAGACCTAAAAGTATCATTACAATTAACAAATAGCTTGTAATTTGGGATTTCATAATACTGAGCTTCATTTGAATATATCCAAATTTCTGTCAATATTATATTATTCACAGTTAAATCTGCTAAAAACAAATCAAAATTCTTTCTTAAACTCCTTATATTTTGATGAATAATTGTAATTATCTGTTCAGACGTAATTTATTTACAAGACGATCATTATTTACATTTTTTTACAAAATTTTTGTAACATTGACTCATTGACTTGAGAAGGGAAAAACAATATACAAATTACAGATAAAAAATACATTATACCTTACAAATTGTTCAAGTCAGCCTGGCACGTCACGTGGACCGCAGCCTCTTCTTTGCGCATGAAGATCTTCCCTCCCCTCAGTTAGAGGTACTTGTAGTGCTTGTCCCTTTTCGCCTCCCGCGCCGCCGCGAACAGCCTCCGTCTGGCAGGTGTCAGCGCCTCATTCACGTAGATGGGCTGGTCCATGGGTAGGTTGAGATGCCTTGTAGACAAGTTACTCTTGACACGACGTTTACAGAGTATTGTCAAAACTTCTAACAAATTTAACTATGATTCCCGGTGGTCTGTTGTTTGGTCCCGAGGCGTTACCCAGCCGGTGGCAAGCGTCTATCATAGTGTCTGCAATAGTAAAATCTAGAGCTCTCCCAATATCTTTTACGATTGTGACAACATCCTCGTTCTTTTGGTATGGAATACCGTGGACTTCAACAGTGTTGGCACGCGAATATTGTTCCATATCATCCACGCGTTTTTTTAACAACTCTTGTACCGATGGTAGTTAGTTTTTAATTTGAAATAACAAAACAAAATCAATATTATTTAATCATTGGCTAGATTAAGATTAAGAAAGAGTGTCCGGCAGTTTAAAAGATTTAGTTTGTAGGGTTGGTAGTGGTTAGTGATAACCAGGTTCAACTTTGTCAGTTTTAAGTTCACTGGAAATATGGTCATCTAAGTTGTGGTTGCTGTAGAAAATTGTAAGTAGTTTTAATATTGTTTAGTAATAAGATTTTAGCTGATTTATTGTATATAGCTTTGTAGAAATCACTTTTGGAAAAAGATGAAAAGGAATGAATAGTTTTCAAATCAATTTTAATGCATTTCACAAGAAAAGAAAACAAGTAAAGTTTATACAGACCTGTTGAGTTTTGTTCTAGGAGAAGCACATTTTCACAAGGAGTTGTAAGGATCTTAAATCCACTTTTAATTATTAGAATTTATAGAGAATAGTTTTTATTGGGTTTGTGTGATGTTTTCAGACAGAAATCAACCACTTCTTGGTACTACCACTTCTTGTTCACCTTCTTATGATTGGCCCAGTAGCTTTTGCACCACTTCTAGTTTGCATGGTATCTGCTAGTGCCTGTTCTGACCATTAAACCAGTGTCTCTGTTTAAAGTAAGATCTTTCCACTATTTTATTATTTAGTATAATTTTTGGAAGTAACAACTGGATATTTAATTTCATTTGGAAAGTGTATTTTGAGAAATTTGACATCCGTAAAATAAATGTATCTTTGGCCTACTTTGTCTTTTAATTTATCTCACTTCTACTACCAGCTTAAATTAGATTCATCCTAAATTAAAGTATACTACCTAATTGGCTACAAGGTAGGGGTATACAAGTGCGCCACTCTGCTAATGAATCATTTAAAATTAGAAGCTGGTAAAAGTGAGAAATACATAGGCCTACATGATTATTGAGGATTATGCCTATGTTAGAAGAATTACAGCAAATAAGTAGAGGCTGAAAATTTTCAACATGTCAAAATACAATTTAAATTATCTAAACAAAGAAGAACTTCTGTACGAGATAAGAATAAGAGGGGAAGAAACGAGTGATAGTGATGTAGACTCTTTAAGAAAAACTTTAAGATCTTGTATTAACCAGAATACCGATTTAACAAATTTAAAAGGTTCATACACTTTATCTGGGGAAATAACTATAATTGGGGAAAAGTGTGAACAAATTGATTCTCTAATTGAACACTGTAGGGAAAATGTGACTAAACTCAAAATAGCTAAAATCAAGGCTAAACTAGTGCATGTACAAAACCGGACTACTAATCTATTACAATGTAAGCTGGATCCAGATAAGAAAGTTAGCTTAGACAAATTAAATCAGCAAATCTTAAATAGTTTTGAGCAATTTAAAACAATGCATACCTTCTCAGACCAGGAAATGGGGGATTTTGAAGGAATACCTGTTAATCGCCACCACTGACAATCGCTACCAACTCAAATTTTGCGACAATCGCTACCAGTCTCTACATGCGGCCGTGAGTCACCACCCTCACCGCTACGTGACGACATACCTTAACCAACATACTCCCCTCCCTTCACTAACCAAACCACCCTATTGGGAATGGCCACTGAAGTAACACCTATAGTGCTATAATTCATTCTGTGTTACAAACGGTTCATAAACGGTTCTGTGTTTACGGTACTATAGTTCATACTACTGTTGTTAGAAACAGAGGTCGACGTCGATTTTTTAATTACATTTTTAGCTGATGTAGTTTGGTTGTAATGTAACTTATACAGTATTGTACGATAGGGGGCTTCCTGCCGCGCCGCACCATGCGGATTCTGCCTCTAATCTCACTTTTAATAAAGTTTAGATATTCAACTTTGGACGTGTACAGAAAAGTTCCTAAACTACTTAGAAAAACACGGAGTACATTTAAATGTTCATAGTTTTATTCTTTGTATTCTTCTAAAAATGAATATTGTTAGCTCTTTTATAAAAATCAATATGGCAGTCAGAATATAAAGGAGCGTTGTTTTAAGAGTTTCAAAAACGATCCTGTGCCTTGATAATTCGTATATTGTAAAACAAAGTCAGAACGTTAGCAAATTTTAATAAAATATTGATACATATTTTAAATTAATTTGTATGTTTTCAGAATTTTTTTACGCCGAAAAGTTTTTGTTGTTAATGATGTAAACTAACTTTTTCGAAGAAGGTTCGGATGTTGGCTGTTGAATATTTGCATCATTGAATCATGCTCCTTCTCATGGGTAAATCTTTACGTACTGTATATATTTTTTTTAATAACACGCTAGTTATTATTATTGCAGAATATAATGCCACAAGACAGTTTTAATAGCCTATTGACCAATTCATTCCGTTGATGCATTGCAATGAGTTAATCTCAAGCTTCTGATCTTTTTGATAGCATAAGCAGGCTATTGTGTTAGTTAACAAAACCACGTGTACTGACTAAAAACAAATAGGGTAAGAATCAATATCAAAAATACATCAATATACATTGTGACGTAAACTTTTGAAATTAACTGTCCTTTGGATTTATCGCTAACTCTCCTTTGGATCGGAACTAGCTAATTCTGGTACGGTACTATGAAGTAGCCGTGATCATAGTATGACATACCCTCCCCCCCCCCTATTTCCAAGAACGGGCCGGACTGGTAGCGATTGTCACTGGTAGCGAATGTCACTGGTGGCGATTTACAGGACACCTTTTGAAGAGGAGCTGAATAACTCTATAGTTGAGCATGAAATAATTGGGGACAAATTAAACCAGTCTAAATCTGTAGTTCCACCAACTGAAAACTTCACTTCATCAACACCTCAAAAAGTAGAAATGGATTGTTTTCAACAAAATGTGCCGGGTCAAGTCATAAATAATCAACCAAACTCATGTACAGTTGTGAATAGTAGCCTAAGTCCTAGTAGCCTTTTTACAAAGTTGTCAAACCCATTGGAAATTTATTTAAAAAATTTTCCTGTGTGTAATGGTTTAGAAACAATCACATTGTTGCAGTTTTTGAGAAACCTAGTTACTGTCCGAAATGAAACTTCTTTATCTGAGCAAGATTTGTATGAGATTCTACCAATTTATTCTACAGCACCATTAGTGAATAAAATATTAGAATTCAAAAGGGAATCAAAATCAATTGATTTGTTGCATGCTAATATAATCACTACATTTTTGCCAATCACCTTAAGGGAAAAGCCGAAACAAGATTTAATTTTGCGACCTCAAAAACACCTTGAACCTTTGTCTATATATGTGCATGAAATAAAAATAAACCACCAGGTATTAAAGTGTGATTTAACTGAGAGTCAACTTGTTAGTTTTATTAAGAATGGAATACATCCTGATTTGCGCAACAAACTAATATTTGAGAAGAACCCTGAAACATTTTTAGACTTAGATCATCTTTGTATAAGTTTAAATAATGTAACATACAATGATTACCTCAGAAATCAAGGTTTTCCAGTTAGTAGTAGTAGTGTTAGCAAGCCTTATCTATCAACTGATGATAAGCCTAGGATGGATAAACCTAACCCAGGAGTTCAACGACCTAAAAGTCACTACTCAAATCGTAACAATGAGAGGCCTGTTTGTTTCAAATGTCAAAGAGTAGGTCATATTGCTCGTAATTGTTACAGACCAGATCCAAAAAACTAGTTAAGCCAGGAAAAACACGTAGCCTAGACTACAAATCTGTTTTTCCGGACGGCAAGAAAGAATTCGGAAATAATAAACCTGTATATAGTTCTCATAGTCCCAATTTTAAGTCTGAACTGAGAAGAGTTGTTAAGGATTTTAATAAAATAAATTCACCCGGATTAAAGAAAGTAAAAGCTAAAACTGTAACACATTTACCCTGTATTTCTGTGGATTTAGGAAACAAATTAAGTGTGGGAGCTTTGTTAGACACTGGAGCTAGTCAAAACTTTATAAGTTTGGATTTATACAACAGATTATTGGGAAATAAATTAATTATGAGTGAAAATACTTGGCAGGGAACCATAGTTGCTGCAAACAATGAACCTTTGAACATAAATAAGCAATGTGAAACTTTGATTAAGATAAAATCATTTACCTGGAAACAAACATTTTTAGTGGTTGAGTTAAAATATTTTGACATGATTTTAGGATACCCTTTTATGTGTGCAAGCAAGTTAAACCTAAATATGGATCGACAAATGGGTTATTTTACATTTAAACCTGAAGATGAAATTAAGTTAATTCCAAGTACAAACCTGAGTGAATTAAGCTTAAGTAGTATTAAAGTAGGAGATGTTGAAATGTGTGAAGAAGCTGAGAAGTTAATTAAGAATTTTCCTACTGTTTTTACGGATAAGATAGGATCAGCACTTGATTTGGAAATTGAGCTTAAAGTGACGGATGATAAACCTGTTAGTATACGCCCTTATTTTTTAAGTCCACCCAAAGTAGAGAAGATGAAAGCTATAATTGATGACTGGATAAAACAAGATGTCGCGGAAGTTTCCACTAGTCCGTATAGCGCCCCTGCATTTTTGACTCAAGATGACAGACTTGTAATTAACTACTCTGAACTCAATAAGAAGTTAATCAATGTAGATTACCCGCTAGGAGATATGCAGAATATGTATCAGCATCTAAAAGGAGCTAGATATTTTACAGTCATAGATTTAAACAAAGCATTTTTACAATGTCCCATAGCTTTAGAATCCAGAGATTTAACATCTTTTAGTACAATTTTTGGTAAATTCCGTATGAAGAGAATTCCATTTGGATTGAAAATAGGCAGTAGCGTACTATCACATTATTTGGACAAAATATTTAATGACATCAAATTTCAGTATATGATTAACTTTTGTGACGATATAGTAGTATATAGCCCTGATAAGAGAAACCATATTGAGCACGTTACAGAAGTGATTAAGAGATTAGCAAAACACGGACTTACGGTAAATCCACAAAAAGTCAAATTCTTTTGTAAGGAAATAAGTTTTTTAGGACATATTATTAAACAAGATAGCATCACAATAGATCCCGAGCGAACTAACTCATTAATGAAATTTCCTGCTCCAAAAACTGTGAGACAAGTGCGACAGTTTATAGGAATGTGTGGTTATTGGTCTAGATATATTCCTAAATATGCTGAAATATGTTTACCTCTGTTTGGGCTGAAGAAGAAAGGTGTAAAATTTAAATGGAACGAGGAGTGTCAAAATGCATTTGAAACCTTAAAGAGTAAGATAGCAAATCCGCCTATACTACAAATGGCCGATTTTTCTAAAGAATTCGAGTTGCATACCGACGCAAGCGACCTTGCAGCTGCTGGTGTTTTATTGCAAAGAAATGAGGAGGGGAATTTAATGCCTATTGCTTACTATTCGAAGAAATTCACACCTACTGAGATGCGTTATAGCACTTACGAAAAGGAAGCTTATAGTGTAATATTGTGTGTAGAGAAATGGCATCAATTCTTGGAAGTAAGAAGTTTTAAATTAGTTACTGATTGTCAAGGTCTTAGTTTCATGCTCAAATCTCGAAAAAGCCGTGGAAGATTGTCTAGATGGTTTGAAAGGTTGTTTAGTCTTCCATTCACAGTTGAACATGTAAAAGGTTCGGAGAATATAATAGCTGATGCGTTATCACGTATGTTTAGTGGAGAGAAAGAGAGTGAGACGGAAATTCACGAAACTAATCTGTTAAGCAATATCAACAATGAAGTCTATTTTTGTAATGTGTTAAATGAAATACCATTGGATCTTAAGGACATTAAAGTACATCAAGAGAGCGATGAAGAGTGTAAGAAAATCATTGAAAGCATCAAGAATAAGACTAATAATGAAAATTATACCCTGAAAAATGAAGTTTTATTGTTTAAAAAGAAGATTTATTTGCCCAAGAAACTGTTTAGTGTAATATTCGCATTCTATCACAACTCATTAATTGGTGGTCATATGGGAATTTTTAGGACTCAAAGTAAAGTAAATGAAAGTTTTCACCATCCTGAATTAAATGAATTCGTAAAAGGTAAAGTCCGTGAATGTAAGATCTGTCTGATGTCTAAGTCGGAACAACGTAAGTTTGAAGGTCGACTGATATCTGTTCCTGTAACTCAAGCTCTAAACACTGTGTTTATTGACCTAGCTGGACCGTTTCCCCGATCAAATAAACTCAATCAGTACATTTTAATTGTGGTTGATGCATTTACCCGTTTTGTATGGTTGTACCCTCTGAAGGATTGCAAGACAAAATTCATCATAGAAAAATTGAAGATAATTTTTGATAGTTTCTCAGTACCCCGAATACTTGTGTCTGATAATGCGAGTTATTTTACATCCAAGGAATTTAAGAAATTCATGTTCAATAACTATGTGGAACACAGAAAGCTAGCTGCGTACAGAGCAAACGGAAATTTGTCGGAACGATATTTGAGGGAGACTAATAATGCTTTACGGAGTTTTTATGGTAATCAACATGATAAATGGGATTCAAATCTGGGACTGATTGCCACAAGTTTGAATACTGCTGTAAATAGTTCGACTAAATCAACTGCTTTTGGTTTAATGTTTGCCCATCCTTGTAACAATGCACTGACAAACTTATGGAATGTTAATGACATTATTTCGGAGAAGTTAACTCCTGATCAAAGGAGGGAAAATTTGGAGAAAGCCATATATAACGTCAGAAGAAGCATTGCCAGAAATCAAAGAAGGGAGAGATATAGCTATCCTCGGAGAAACCATCAATTTAAGTTGAATATGGAAGTGTACATCAAGACACATTATTTAAGTAATGCAGCGAATAAATTCAGCAAGAAGTTAGCACCTAGATACGTTGGACCTTACGTAATACGCTATTTTCTGAGTGATTCAACAGTACTAGTACAAAATCCTAGCAAGTTAGAAGACGTGAAGAAAATTCATATAATTGATTTAAAGAAGAGTTAAGTAGTGAAGAGGACCAAAAGTAACCAATGTATTGATGGAAGAGGAAATGTGAAAAATGGAATTAAATGGAAGATTACGGAAGACTGAAGCTAAATTGGTCTTTATGAAATGTCTGTAAAGTAGAAGTTAGATTTGTTTAGTTGAAATATTAATTAGTTAAGGGATTTTAGCAAGCTAAGAGGGAATGTGAAATTTTGTAAATTAGTACTGTGGGAGTTGTTTTAGGTTCTTAAGAATTTTTCAAAGTTTTAAAGTGTTTTTAGTAAGAGAGTGTATAAATGTGTATGTATTGGTGAATGTATGAGTATTTGTGGCAGCAAAAGGTAGTATGAATCTGTATGAATCTAAAATGGAGTCTGAACGTAGTGTATGAGTGGGATTTTTTACTAAAGGACGCACAATAACATTTTGATTAATTTTGCACTTGTAAACAGGGAAAATAACACAGAACACAAAACACTTCACACGAAACACACGAGGGAACATAAAAACAGGGAATATAACACACTGGGATAAATAAATTAAGGGAAAACTAAAGAAAAACACAGCACACGCAAACGACATAACTAAACTAAACTGGAGAAGTGAAAGTTATTTGTCTTGTCTGGAGTTGATGTTGGGAGGGGTCAGTGAACTGTGAGCGGATGTGAAGAGTTCAAAAGAGATTTAAATAGGCTTGTTTAAGATCGCTTAAATAATTGGGGGTTTTAAAGAAAGGTTTTATTTTAAGGTATAAATTTTGTAAATAAGATTGATAATATTTGAATTGTCATAGGAAAATGAAATGGTTCAAAATGAAAAATTGTGTAAATAGAAGTTGTTGTTTTGAGTAGAAGGTTCTGTAAGGTGCTGTAAACGTGTGGAGGCTATTTGAACTAGGAGTTAGTGTTTGTAGAATTTGTTGATAGGTAGCGCTAGTTGAAATGTCAAACGGAGTTAGAGTTTTATTATTTGTTTTAAAAGGTTTGTTTATTTTCTTTTGTAGAGTTGTTGTTTTAAAAGGAAATGTAAATATTAATTTTGAGAAAGAGTGTATAATTTTGTTTATGTAATTTCAAGTTAAGGAGGGGAAATTTTGTACCGATGGTAGTTAGTTTTTAATTTGAAATAACAAAACAAAATATATCTTCCTTTTTATTTAATCGTTTGTTTTCATCTACTTTTAAAACTATTTTCAAGCTTAACATCTGTTCTAAAGCAATCTTGGTGTTTTCATCCAATTTTTCCTGTAATGCCTCGTAAGATTTATTAAAATTGGATTCCTGTGTTTTTTTGGTTCTCAAAAACTTCACTAATTTTTTTCATAATGTCATCTAAGGTTAGCTTACCATCCTCCACTTCTGCTTCAAATCTCAAGCTTTTGATCCTAGATTCTGAACAGTTTTGACACCTCCATGGTAATCCTTCCGAGGTTAAACACTCAACTTCACTTCTACTCATCTTGAGACATGCCGCATGAAAATCCCGTTTACAGTCATAACACCCCACTTTCAGTTGGTTTGTTTTAAGCGATTTTACACATATTCCGCAAGCTGACATTTTAAAAATGACATTAACACTCAAAGTTGAAAAACAAATTGAATTATGAAAATATACGATATTCGGCACATGTTGGACCTTGTAGGTTAGTTTCACTAGAGAGACCGGATCACTGATAACATACGATGTTTCTTATCTGAACGCTGACCCATTTGGAATGAAAATAAGAGGTCTCAGGTTTTAAAAGTTCTTGAAGATTCTGTTTCCTCAAGAAAAATTGTTCTTCTAACCCCATACCTAGCTACCCAATTCTTAGTTTTTTTACTCTCTGGTATCAAATACTGCAGTTGTTTAGTAGCTCGAGAAGTCTGGTGGGCCCGTGGCTAAGCCAATAGCGTTACAGACTTTGAATCCAATGATGATCTATGCAGATGAAAAGTGAAATTATGATTCAACTATATTATTATTCTATGGTAGTATGATCACTGATACATTTTGCTTTATTCAGGGACAAACATTACAACTTTTCATGCTTTCTGATAAA
Source organism: Macrosteles quadrilineatus (assembly GCF_028750875.1). Taxonomy (NCBI): domain Eukaryota; kingdom Metazoa; phylum Arthropoda; class Insecta; order Hemiptera; family Cicadellidae; genus Macrosteles; species Macrosteles quadrilineatus. The sequence goes on along the minus strand of NW_026542597.1, from coordinate 18,333,964 downwards.
TATTTTAAATGTGTTAAATGAGGAATCTCACCATAGGAATTGTTATGACTATATAGCTGATGATGACAGTGACTAGTGCCAAAGTCTGGGCTACACTGCGGCTCCGGTCAATCTTACTGGATGCCGTGGCAACACAGCTCGGAATACACTACAAAAGAATTCATGTACTGTATATTTCATTAAGTTGATAAATAATAGTATCATAAAAACATTATGTTGTTTCTATCCAAGGTTTATCTATTTTACTTGAGCTCCTGTCAAAAAACATAATATTATAGTTCTTGGGCTTAATTACATAATTTTTCAAATAATATAATCCTTTTTAACTTTCCTGTCAGGGTCACAACTCAACCTCTTTACTTGAGCTCACGAGGGAAATCTCTTGCCCATGATGAACTACATGCTATTTGTCATACTCCAGAAGCAGTCAGCTAATACTTCACAAAACTAGCACTTCAAAACCTTAAACAATTTACAACAACAAATTTTGGGGCGTGTTACTACTAGCCTATAGTGGTAGCATTTGGACTTGGGTGCAAGAAAGATGCTTTTGATCACATGCATAACCACACAAAAATTTAGGGGGTTCTAAATCTTCCCTCAAAGCATTGAGTATACACAAAGTTATTTGATTTCTTTCATATAAACAACATTCCATCATCGTGGAGACCAAACAAAATATGAGTCTACCAATATGTAATATAATATATCGTTCTAAATGAAGCTGTTGGAGAGTTATTCTGATTTTTATATTGTTAAAGGATTGGATGAATTTTACCGTTTGATACAATAGTCTTCTTACCTTGCTATTTGTGTAATTCCAAGCCATCACAAGACAGCACACAAAAACAAACCAGAGAAGTCCGAGCCCACAACATACTAGCAGCTTGAAGGTTCTGTGCAATTTTCCACACTTGATTGATCAATATAACACAGCTAATGATAATTTTAACCAAATATCAAGTTTCTTTAAAAAAAATAACACTAGATAGGCATAAAAAATATCCTCCACTAAATTATGGAAAACTTTCAAGAATGCACCTAATCATAAGTCTGATAGGACACTTTTATGATCATTTTGTATTCTCAATTTCTCAGTGAAAAAGAGTGCAACGTAAAACCAATGTTACCATAAAAGGACTCAAACCAGCTAAAACTGAAAAGAAATTCAGCATTTAGAAGCATGTTATTAGTCACAAAATAGGATTTTTATACATCCAGAATAATATTTCAATGTTCAAACAATGTTAAAATAACAGGGATTTCAAAAAGGGATCATATGTTTGTAGCTTAAGCTGTCATAGGTAATTGAAGGGCATCTTATATTTCCTTCAATATTACACTTTACTAAATGAATAGCATAATTTCAATAAAAATCTTAGTCAACGATTAACTATAACTGTGGCTGTTATGTTATAGTAAGATATGTGAGCAATGTGAACTTTAATTTTACTAAAATAGATTGACATCTCATAGTAATTTTACCTTGGCATAACAATAAGCTGGACAACCATAATTGAGAGGAATACCACCAAAGATGTCAAGAAATACGACTGAAGCATGCGATCTGGCTCTTGGTTATACTGAAAGAACCAACAATTGAAGAATAAAAACATTGATCGTAAAATGAATGTGTCAAAAAGTATTTTGAAAATGAATTTTGAGATTATTTATTGAAAATATGGTACAAGAAAATAAACAAACATAGGATTGTTGGTCCAAATTGATTTAACGATAAGGCCTGTTTTGCCAGAAGCGGCTGGTGCATCTAAAGCTCAGATATGATAGCTCTGATGCCCACTGCTTTGCATTTATTCATGCAGGTTAGTATATTCTGCCAGATGTGTCTATTGCTACAGTCCCCAGCGTCTGTAACTGAGCCGCAAGTGTCTGTCGCGCAGTCGCTAGTGGCGACTGTTCTTAATTTTTTGAAGTTGTATTTTTAACCCAGTTTGTGAGTTAAGTGGCATGTCACAATCAAAGTGGGGATTTGAATAACAAAGGAGATGATAAATTTATTGAAGCCATTTCAGCACACTGCGCTTTTCTAGAACGGAGGTGATTTTCTATTAATAATTTATAATATCCCTCTTCAGGTCTCTTAAAAAACATAGAACACACTTCTGCACTGAGTTCGCACAACATTTCTAAAATCTCTTTATCATCCAATTCCTCAGTAAATAAATACTGACTTTTAAAGCTTATTTCACAAACAGCACTCATTTTCCCACCAAAGAAAACCACCCACTGATCAAATAATCACAAGGAACAGACACTTCTGGCAATATAGCCCCGAGCGATAGACACTGAGCGATTATCACTCTAGCGAAATGTTAATCCACCACTCATGTTTCCAACAATCTAATTAGTTGTGGTGCATGTAAAATGCACGCTTAGATGCCAGAGTCAGATGGGGTTTAGCAGGTAATTGTGAAATAAACTTTCTGGCATTAACGGCACTAGTGCATATACAAAATAGTTTTTTGAATATATTAGAGTTTTAAAATCTAGTCCCTTAAATGAATTTTAAAAAGTATCCCTTTGTATTCTCCAACGGTTGAAAATAAAAAACCAGTGTGATACAAAATGATAAAATTCAAAATTCATTTTATCACTCCTGGATGTTGCTCGGTTAATAGTAGTTTCAACTATTTGTTACCTTAAAATATCACGTGAAGTTGTCATACAATAAATATTTAGTGGTGACTGCAACATTTTCATGTATATCGTATTATCTGTACAATTATATGAATGTCAAAGTATTGTTGGACTAGAATAGCTTAAGAGTAAATTATATCTATACAGTTATGTTGTCCTAGGACGCTATAGTCACACCTTTGATTGTTTTTCACATTACTTCAGGCTAACCTAGGCTTCACCTAGGACACATCGGGTTGCTTCATTGCATGATTATCATATGGTAAAAATCACCTGCCATTAATGATTTGTTGGATTTGAACCCGGGACTAAAGTCCTGCGTTCTACCACCAGACCAGACCCATATACAGTATATCTATAATCTATAGACAAGTGACAATGACTATGAAACATGTAGTGTGTGACCACTTTAAAGGATATTGCAAGATAACCAGAACTAACCTTTTTCTCCATCTGTTTATCCTTGAACCTCAGACCTGTTGATTTACAATTTGTCTTCTTCAGTCGGCGAAAGCTACGAGCGTTAATGGAGTTGTACAAAGTAGCAATCAGCTCTCTCTCAATGTCTCTCTGTCTTTTTATCGGGTTGAATAACGGTAGACTGGCACAAAAAAGGCAAGTTCAAACAAAAGAGAGAAAACATTTCACGAGAATTTCAATCAAGGGAAATTAGATTTATTTATCAAACGAGTTTTCAAGCAAGTTTTAGCAAAAATTACACGTCAGACACTTGCTGTTTACAATATTCCCACTGAAGGAAAACTGGGATATTGGAGAAGCCCGAAATATTCTATATCTCGGAATGAGGTACTTGGTTGTCATAGTCTCAAACTTTGCTGCTACGTATCTTACTAATATTATAAATGTGAAAGTTTGTGTGTTTGTTTGTTTGTTTGTTTGTTTGTTTGTTTGTTTGAAGTTCAATCACGCATAAACCACTGGACGGATTGGGCTGAAATTTTGCATGATGATAACTTACACTCCCGATTAACATATAGGCATATTCTTATCTCAAAAATCCTTTCGGGCTCCGCCCCAGTGGCTCTGTAATTCCCCATGTTAACCTTATGAATATTCATATTTAAAGGGAATTAAAGAATTTAGTCAGCTGTTTCAACTAAAAAAGGTGGTTCTATGATATAGAAAAGCATTAAAAAGTTATAAGATTTACCAACAGGGTGCAGCACTATATTTTTTTTGCATTTATGAAAACTGCTAATTTGAACTAAGCAGCAACAAAAAACTGTGATACACGATGAGAACTGTCAAAGTAGGATTGTTTACAGTTATGTTTATGTTTTTCATTTCATGAATATTTTGTGATATTTTGCAAATTGTTGATAATTTATTTTTCTCTATTGTTTAGATGAAGTGGTAGAACATTATGGCTATGGTAGATGTGTAATACTATAGAATACTGTAAATTTAAAAAAGCAAATTTTATCAAACTGTTTCCTCCCTTATTGCAAACGCAAAGCTTGAGTATAACTGCAATAAGCATTTTATACTTATATTCCAACCCCGTACGAAGGACGGGTACTCTGCTAGTAATTTTAATAAAATCATTACCAGACAAATAATCTTCTCTGGATATTTCTAAAAAACTCATACTAGCACACCATGGCAGTTAAAAAACTTGTTTGAATTTATTATCAGAATTACAGTTCTATTTTTAAAATAATATCTATAATATATTTTGCGAGCAATGCTAAATTAAAAATCATTAAAAAATCCTATAGGGATAAAGGACTAACAAATAAAGGGGCCCATAAAGGGGTTAAAGGGGTTCATAAAGGGGTCTACTAAATATGAGGAAGAAGTACAGCAATTATTCTCTCAATGTAGACTACTAAAACAATCACATCAACTGGTACGGTAAATAACATACTAATTGATTTATAGGTACATACAATAGTGTAAGGTATCACAAAAAATTAGATTTTTTTATTTTTGTAATGTTGGTGGCCTCTTTTCTCACATTTGCACGTCCGCATAGGCCGCAGACCTGTGCATGGAAAACGTATCCTACACCTACAGAACAAGAGGAGATCCAGTAATGTACGAGATTGTACTGATAAAATGTTTATTGGGTGACACAAGGACGTGGAACCAATACATCACTGCCATAGATTTGTAGTCCGTCGCCAGAGCCGTCTTTATAAAATGCGAGGCCTGGGGCAATACATAATTGCGAGGCCTTGTTTAACCAAGCTCACTGGGGGGTCTGGGGGGTACGGAGTACCCCCCTGCTTAGGGGGGGGGGTCCGGGGGTAAAATTATGTAAAATTATACTTGTAAAGTCGTCATTTTAAGCACTTTGACGAAAAAAATGAATATTTTACACTCTGAAAATAGGCGTGAATATTATTGCTAATTACACATATTATTGTTCCAATTCCAAAGTGGATATCATAAATATTGCACACGAAATTCTTTACAATCATTAATAAAAAAAAATTAACACTTCTCCTTTACTGTGGATTGTGAATTGAATTAACAGTTTGTAAATTAAACAAAGTGGCGGGACGACAATTAATAGTAAAAGCTTATAGGCTATCTTGTTTATTTATTTTTTGTCAAGTTAGGTTTATTGTGTTTTCGGCAGTTGGTCTGTGGAGGGTGTTTTAAAGGTAAAAAATACTACATAAATAATTGTCAATGAGATACTTGCAAATTCGTCATTTTAAGCATTTTGATGAAACAAATGAATCTTTTACTCTCTGTAAATGGCCGTAAATATTATAGCTAATTGCATACGGTATATTATTGTTCCAATTCCAAAGTGGATATCATAAATATTGTCCACGAAGTTCTTTACAATAATTAATAAAAAAATTAACACTTCTCTTCTCTGTGGATTGTCGTCCCATCACTTTGTAAATAGTAAATGCTCATAGGCTATCTTGTTTATGTACTTTTTGTCAAGATAGGTTTATTGTGTTTTCGGCAGTTGGTCTGTAATTGTGGTTTTAAAGGTAAAAAAATATTACCTATAATTGTCAATGAGTTTTTAATAATAAATTAAAAGAGGTAGTATCATTACAGTGTAATTGATTCACAGTATTACTTTTTACTTTAATGAAAAATATTGTCATAGGTTTATGTTTATTGCAAAATGCGAGTAGTTTACAGTCAGTCTTATCCACGCTGATTATCCATTCAATCCAGTAAACATTTACATCTGTAAATAAATTGAACTTAATTAATAATACAATAGAAGTTTAATGGCACCAGTACCAGTAAGAGTAAGCGTATGACTCACTCACATTCACCGGGGTGGCTGCCGCGAGGCTCGGGTTCCGTCATCGCCGCCGAGCTGTCAAACGTTGTTTGATATTCTTTTGTGTTTTAAATGTCGTTCGTAGGTTTTTAATCGATACAACAATTGATATAGGCGAATTCATAATAAATAAGACATATTTTAGGCACATGTATCTGTCTGTCCTTTATTTTTTTATTTTCATTCCAAAACATTAACTTATTTCTAGCGATAGTAAGGCATCGGCGGGCAGGCGAGGCCTTCTCCGGCGCAAGGCCTGGAGCGGCCGCTCCACTCGCTCCACCCTAAGGACGGCGCTGTCCGTCGCACAAGCAAAGATACACCTAAATAAATAAAAATTGTTTCAACTTACCTGGCATTCCCCTCAACTGCAGAAGTTTTGGATGGGCCATTGGAGTAATCTTGATTATGCCTTGACACATTCTGTTCTACTTTTACTTTTCCGGCCTAAAAACCATCGATTCATTAATAATGTGGCATACATATCCATAGTCAAAGTATAATGACATTTTGTTAATAATTTAATCGCATTAAAAAAATCATACGTGATTCATCTTTAGCTCACTGGAAGCTCCACCAACAGGGCTGTAGTTCATAATTTAGCCCTGGTTTAAATCTCAACGTTTCTTAACTCAGTATGAGATTGAGAAAAGATAAAATGTTTATGAACTGTCTGTATACGGTATTGAATTCTCTGATTGGAGATCTTACACACCCTGTAATAAATGTATCGGCACCAGTGATGCAACGAATAGTTCAGTCGAATAAATTAATATCGTTGTTTGAGCATTAAACTAATCACTGGTAGCATCCTATCCTCCACCTGGCCGGTATGATCCTTCTCTTCGGGTTCTGTTGCCCGCCACCTACCGGCTTCACCAAGTAACGTTATTACTTTTACTTATTAATGTCAACCTGCGGTAGTCTCAGTTACAATGCGATTTATTATTTCCCCCCGGTCTTACGAGTTTAAACAGTAGTGTTAATATAGAGAAGTGTTAATTCAATGAGTACAAACATTCCATTCCCGTTATACAACAATCAATGTGAATCTGATGATTTTTGCAGTTATATGATTCGTCAATCCACAAACAATCACATTAATATTTTGATCCAATTAGTGTATGTATTGTTAAGTAGAGTTTACATTAAAAAGATCCCACCAAAGTTCTAAAATATCGGTTTTGGGAAGGTTAAAATCTGATTAAAAGTATTTTGTATACTCATTAAGTTAAGCATTTTAATAAATTGAAATTGTATAAACATGTGTAAAGCAGTGGTTCTTAGTATACACATCCGATCATCTGATGATATCAAGAGATGATAAAGTAGTTTTACTACTACGAGGTTCCTATGTATCTCCTGCCTGGCCTACATAATTCTACTGCAATACAAATAACATTTTTGTAGCCAAGTGTTAAAGTAGCTTTTATTTAGTGAGTTTTAGCAATTAAAAAACTAACCAATGCAACAAGATTATAGAAGTATATGACAAATTTGTACTTACATAAGATGGACTTACAAAGAAAGTCTCGATTTCCTTCAGTGAGGATTCTCTTGTGAATCCATACGCTGGCTGTGTCATGTAGTTGTCCGAAGTTGCAAGCAAGTGGTTCTTCGTTGCCTCAGAGATATGCACCTTGCTGGGGGAAATTTGAAATCGAGATATTTTAAAAGGAAAATGTAAACTTTTTGAAAAAGATTTTACGCAAAATGAAAAGTAGGTTTAGTTTGCAATTTATAGATTGTCTTACCCCGGTACACCTCCAGACTCCATGTTGTTAGCAGTCTCTACGTCACTGCCCCAGATGTCAAACTGCCATTTCTTCAGCCCCAACACACCACATTGTAGCTTTCCAGTGTGTACACCAACCCTGATATCCACATCAATATCATACTTCTTCCTCACCTCACTGAAAAAGTACATACATACAGTAGTTAAATTTTTAAATGTAAGGTATTTTGATGAGAAATTCACATTTTGAATTCTCGGTCTTCCGGTGAGAGGTGCTTCAAGTCAGTATACACACTAAGTACAGCACTAAACTTTTCAATCCTCAGTGGCAAAGCTGAGGCACTCACCGGAATACAGAGAATTCAGTAAGTTCTTTTAAGTTTCAAGACTTAGTAACGGTATTCTTTATTTTTTACCTCAAAATATCTATTAGTGAGATCACAATGGAAAGCTGTTAGCAAAAACTCATCTGAATAAGTAGCCTACGGATAAATTGATTTCTGCTTGTTAATGTACTGCTTGTAAAATGTATATGTGTCCGTGTCGTGTCGTATTCGTGTTACGTGTTAATTTAATTGAACAATGACGAAGCCATCTGGTGAATAAAAACTTCACTAATACTCAGCTTATGATGACACTGTGTCGAAACATGTACGGAAGTGAAACTTACGATTCAATGAGCTATTGACGTAAGTAATCTATTCTTACAATTGTCAATTTCATTAGCACCAGAATCTTTGTTATAAAATCACATATAATTTCAGCACTACATCTAACCTCCATTACGAGGTTTGTCTTTTCTAATTTTCCAGCTGTAGGTACTTTCTTACTTGAACTAACCAGGTATGCAAAATTCCATAGAATCATTATTTAATATTTGTACATATTTGACATAATCACAGGTTATCAAAATGATGTGCAAGGAAAGTTACTGAAATGCCATGCCTCGTCTTCCTATAATCATCGTTTACCCATCATAACCTGCTTGGAGAGAGTTGTCACAATGATGAACTCACTGCATGACGTAGATCATGTCTAGCCCCATGTCGACGCAGCAGCTCGCGTGGAAGTTGTCAGGCTTGGGCAAACCACAGACACAATAGTAGCAGTCCCCCAACAGCTTGATCCGCATGCATCTGTTCTTCCTAGCCAGCTTATCAAAACTGAAAAGAATGCATCATACGTATAACATGTTGAGAAATGTGTTTCACACTCTCTTATGGCTAATGAAGACTTATCTTTGAATCTTTCACATTGATTTCCCATTTGCTAACCCACAAGAGTTTTACAAAGTAAAGGGGGGAAAAGTAAAACATAATTCCTTATGTGTCAAGTAGTCAGCAGTTAAATGTATATCAATTCTATAAAATCAAATCACGTAAACAAAAGACGTTTTTCAACAGCAATGATTGTTACTGTACCTAAAAAATGATAAAACATTGTAACAATCGAAAGAATATTCACCTGCAATATAGGTCGTTCAATAGTTCCACCACGAACGATCCAGCACTTCGGTCTGCTAGAGAAGTGAAGCCCACAATATCAGCAAACAAAATACTAAACAAGAAACGATACATAATTGTCAATTATATTGCAAACAATGTATGTAATAAATTATTAAACACAATAAAAAACAATACCACATTATTTCCGTTTTTTAGAGAAAAGATTACTGAGACCGTTCCAGTACATGCCACTCTAAAGCAGTTTAAGGTGTTATAAATTTTGTTTTTGCTAGCTTGAAAGGGTTCATAAATATAGTAGGATTGAGAAAAATATTTCCCCTGTATTTCGGGACAATACGTATAGCATTAAGCTTCATAAAAGTCTTATTGTGTATAAAATAAATTGACAAATTAATTTGAATAATACAATGGAGAACCGGTTTAAAAACTAACCGTAGTCACAGAGAAAGTAAGGTACAGAAGAAACTTGCTTATGGGACGTTCGTGTGCTTTCAGCTCTGGTATGTTATGTGCGGGTACGTAGGCACTATACTTGTGTTGAGCAAAGGAAAGCTCGAGCAGCAAAGTTCCCATGGCATAGGGCATATGCCTTCCTTCAGCGTTGTAGTACATGATAGTGAGGGGGGAAAGGAGTGCGAAGGGGGTTAGGAAAACAGACTAGACACCAGCAACGATGGCGACTAGATTTATACCACTTAAGTGCAGCATTGAATGTTCCCTATATCTTCATCTCTGTGCTATAGTTAGGTACTATTTTCAATTCACCTGACGGGCTCGTAAGTCTTGATGTAAATCTTTCTTTTACTGATGGTACCACTAAGACGAGCCAAATCTGTCTTCATCTCCTCAATCAGATGTTCAGGCAGTACCGAAAGCAATAGATTTTGCTGGACAAAAGAAACAAGAGAATCTTCAAGAACAAAAACAATAAACGACCTTTTCAATAGTAAATGTTAAATTAATTAATATAAATTATCAATTATGTGGACACCACTATCCACCATCATAAGATAATTATTATGAATGGGTACTTTGAGTTATCTTCTAAACTGATTCAAAATCCACAATGATTTCCCTTTTTAGGATGATAAAGGTCGTATATAATGAGTTATGTAGATCCAACATTAGAATTAAAACAAGTTATTTGTTATTCATATTTCAGAAGAATATGAGTTACAGAGCTAAGTTTACTTGCCTTTCCCCAGCTTTCTAGAAATGATCTAAAATATAAAATAAAAGTGAGATAAAGATACAAAACGTTGTTTTTTTGAGAGATTTACCTGCCTAACAGTTTCCTTCTGAACGGTGATCTTGGTCCGAACATATTGGCGAATCTCTGAAAATGCCTTACGTTTCGCCATGTCCACGGAGGAGTGAGTTAGAATTCCGACCAAATTCACACCAAACAGTATGAGCAAGTTCAGTGCAGTCTAGGAACAAACATCAATGGTATCAGATCAATTTTTAAATAAAGAGTGTTCTGTTTTATTATTGCTATAAAGTTACACAACAACAAATATTTAGTCAATAGCCACTTTTGTGACATGTACAGTGTTCGTAGTAGCTAATATAGAGGGGGGACTTCTGTTCTAAGGTCTTTGTTATAATCACAGCATTTACAAATGGCGATTTACTATTTGATAATATTTCTAAGTATTGCTAGTTCAGTGTCAATTTTATATGTAAAGCCGACCACCGTGTAAACAAATGTCTCTTTGAGAGAAAATATTTGTCTCTAGTCTCTGTACACAAGTTGCCATTACAAAAAGCCATGCTCAGTAGATTTTAATACTTTATACTTAATACTTAATAATCTCACAGTTATTTAAACTATTGATTTTTGAACAATCTGAACAACCTCATTAAGATTGACGTGGGAGCTTGGCAAGACGACCTCTTTCTGGAAAGCAGGAATGTGGTTGATGGAGAGCGAGAAGCCAGCCAGGGTTGCTTCCAGAAGGCGTATTGGCAGCAGAGCGTAGGTGATGTAGACGAAGAACACTGTGGCCCATAAGTTGGCAGCATTGCGGGTCAGCGCCATCTCCTACAAACGTAATTAACTACTTTTAAAACATTATTGTTAAAACATAGTTACCGTAAATACAAAAAAATAGAATACCATTGAACTGAACATGTAAGTTAGTCCAAAGGTGAAGTTCGCTAAGAAACCCCCTGGCTCATATAGGTTAGGAGAATTGTGTGTGAGTGCCATTTTCAACAAAAGTATGAAAATGCTGTTGTTTGGGTACATCTAAGTAATTAATCTATGGGAAAGAAAACTGTTTTCAAACGCAAAATCTTTGGTCTAAAAGTTTCTGTTTTTGAAATAAAACAGGCTGGTTCTTATTCATTCATGTTACTATTTCTCAAAGTAAACATTTATCGCAAAGGTCAACAACAACAACATATAGTAGGTGTTATAACTACTGTATACACATTTTGACAAAGCCTTACCAAAACTAAGAACGTAGCTGTCATGCCATAGGAAATGTGTAACAGAAATGTTTCACTAGTCTTCTTGTGAAAAACCACTATTCCCAACAAAACTGAAACATGCAGCATATTTAAGATGAAATATCTGTAAATTATTATTTCCTTAGCCATGAAGTCCTATAGGTGTGGTTCATAAATTTTACGTAGGCAACTATTTTGAATTTTGAAACATTAAAATAAATAAATATAATCTATATTTATGGAAAACTTACATCATTAAATATTACAAAGGCTATACTATCAAAATTAGATATATATTGTTTACCTAAACAAAAAAAATAATTATTTAACCCTGAAGTAATAATTGCATTGGGATTTATAATTACAAAACTACAGATGAGAACAACTGGAGAATTTATGACCGTAGAGAAATAGTAAAGTGGCTTTGTGTATACATCCAACTATGACAAGTGAGGGTAGGGATTGATGTATGAGTATGGTACGTGTTCAATAGGAATAAATCTTGTTCTAGACCCTTAGATTCTTTGTTAAGCCCTTCAATTGGAATCATAGTTAGGCCTACTAATAATATTAAATAAATAACTTACTAGCAAACACAAATATACTGACAGACACAAAGAGTAAAGTTACTATACTCTTGTTGCGGTCAGACTTGCTGTGGGATTTTCCGGACGAAGAGCTGACAACGAAGATTAGGACGAGTCCGAGAAACATGACAAACAAGGAGGCGATCAAGAGGCCGAGCACATGGATCAGATGAATCTTGTTTGCCTGCAGCACGTATCTTTGAAACAGTTGCTCCATCTGGAATCACAGGAGTAAAGCAGAGGTATGATTAGGGACATGATGAACAAGAATCAAGAATCCCAGCATTTGATCAGAAACATGACAAACAAGGAGGCGATCAAGAGGTCGAGCACATGGATCAGATGAATCTTGTTTGCCTGCAGCACGTATCTTTGAAACAGTTGCTCCATCTGGAATCACAGGAGTAAAGCAGAGGTATGATCAGGGACATGATGAACAAGAATCAAGAATCCCAGCATTTGATCAGAAACATGATGAACAGAGAATGTCTAATCAAGAATCGCAACATTTCGGACAGATGAATCTTGTTGGCCTGCAGCACGTACTTTTGAAACAGTTTCTCCATCTGGAATCACAGGAGTAAAGCATGCGTTTGATCAGAAACATGATGAACAGAGAATGTCTAATCAAGAGGCCAAGCACATGGATCAGATGAATCTTGTTGGCCTGCAGCGCTGCATCACGTATCTTTGAAACAGTTTCTCCATCTGGAATCACAGGAGTACGGTATAACATGTGTGATCAGGGACATGATGAACAAGAATCCCTGATCAAGAATTCCAGCATTTGGATCTTGTTAGCCTGCAGAACGGTCTTTCAAAGAACTGTATTTTAAGTATTTCAATTCATCATAACGTTGAAATTAATGTTTGGAAAGGGTATTTGAAGAGCACTCATCAACAAACATTCAACACCATGATATGACAGTGTTTAAGTAATACTTTTAGCTTAACCATTATTAAAGTTAGCCTAACCTCCTTTCAAATTAAATTAGTAGTTTAATTTTTTTCATTTATGCAAAAAATCTTCCATTATTATCTATGAAATCAACCTACCTCATCAGTTTCAAAGCGTCGTCCTCTCTTGTATTCCTTCCAAATTCTTCTCCACAACCCTGGTCTTTCATACTCCATAGCTGAACCCTGGATAAAACTCCAATAACCTTATTCACAAATAATCAACTCAAACGCGGAAAAATCACAATCCTTATAAGCCCTGTCCACCACAACTTCAACAGTTAGTAATGCATTACGATTATAAAGGGTAAAATGAATGACCTATAATCACTGTTATTATTTTCAACTATATTTAAAATAATAAAATTATTTATTGTACATTCAAGAACCTAGCAAGGTTGTTCAAATGGGGTTATTGTTAGAGAAAATCCAAATATAAACAATGACAACAGCTGAAAATAAAAAATGTCACAGTAAAATAGATGATTGACTATGGATGTTAAATTAAAAGGCACGCCAATAATGACCATAGATTAAACATACTGACTTGAGTTGGTTAGTCTATTAATGCTATTATATAACTAAGATTTTTGTGGTAAGGATTCATAGTCTCAAAAACATTAATGTTTTAGAACAACCTGAAAAACTTCGTTGAAGCATAAATTTAATTGTTTCGACTAGTAAGTTTGAAGACAAATCAATGTGAAATAAAATTACAAATTGTTTTTTAATAACATTTTGTCTGCATTCTCTTTATGTTTATGTTGACTAAATCACATATTAAAAAATATGAGGCTGCTTTTGTATTGGGTTTTCAAAGATTTCAGACGTGCAGTTTCTATTGAAGACATTTTAATCATAGTCCTCACTATTTTTTATCGATAATTCTAACTAGTTTTGTTTTGGTGCTGCCTTACTTTCCAATTATTATTTGTAACCCAAATATACAACATTGACTTTGGATGCCATAAGTAGTCTCCTCATTATATTGTATTGTAAAACACACACCTTTGAGTGCAGTAAAATCGTACAAAGGTTTTTTCTCTAAAAAGTGATCAAGTAAAAAATATTATACATTAAAATACTCTCCAAATTATACCAGATATAAATATACTGCAGTTTTTTCTCTTTTTGGTACATTTTATAATAGAAATAGAAAAACAGATCTATTTGATTAAAAACTGATCAAGTAAAAAATACTAAACATTAAAATACTCTCCAAATTGTACCAAATATAAATATACTACCATATACTCTGGGCCTGATATGTATGGGTGAAAAATCTGCATGGGAGCAGATTTATATGCTTCAACGGTCTGAGTTTAAATTTTTAAACCAGTAGAACCCATGATGGTTTTAACCACTACAATACATATAACCTCAAATATAGACAAGGTCATTAATTACAGCACCATGTGTTTTCTCAGACCTGAGAGGTCATCCATAACCTTTGTTTACACCAGAAGCAACAAGATTGATGAAGTTTCTCACAGTTGATCACACAGATGAGTGGATGGAGTTATTGTCTAAATTATGTGGGAAATCTTCGTTATTAGTGAATACGATTGCATCTTTATAATAACAGTCAGCTTTCCACTACAATGTTTTAAGATTGGGAATAAAACTGTTATCTGTCAAACGGTTATTAATCCGTCAAGTAGTGGACAAATATTTTGAATCTGTTGCGAAATCAGCTTACACTACCAATGCTTATTGAATATGTAATTAGAGGTATTTTTATTATCAATGGATTCGCCATAGAATAATTACACGCTCTTTGTTTTTAAAGTATTTATTCTATAAAATAGAATCTGACAGAAAAAAATCTGCTGAGTCTCAGAGTGAAATAGCAAAAATTTAAAAGGTGTAAACAAAGCAAACTATTGTTAGTTGTCTTTACAAAATTTTGTATGTGAGTTAAATTGATTCAATGCCAACATTTTTCATACTAAATATAGAAGGCACATGCTTAGAAGAAACAATAGGCTATAGTTAAATACTTACTGCATCGAAAAGACATTTCGTACTAAAGAGATAAAATAGAATCGTGACTGAATTGAAGTTTATCTTTCATCCTGACGTATTATGATCCTCCCAGGAATCGCTGCACAGTAGACTTAGCAATGATAAATACTACCTTGAGCTTAAGCTAAAAATACTACACGAGTGGTATAGCTGCAGTTTATGGCAGATTGGAGACAGTTACATTCTAGTTTTGCTAGCTCCCTTAGAGCCCCTGCTTTTATGTGCTGGATATATTGGTTGGATTACATTAAAAAAGACGGATAGTACCGAAAGATCTAGACTCAGTACGGTACCTAATCGTGTGGCCGGTGAGGGAAATTTCTTCTTCTTCATTAACGCAGGAAACACGAAAGCGGGTCCTTGACTCTCCTCTTCAATTGAAAATTGGGAGATCGGGAATATTTGCTAAGTATATAAATGTTCAAATTTACTTAGTTATTTTCTGTCTATGTAGTCAACATATTTGCATAGTTTAAAAATGTATTCTTTGTTTAAAGTTAATTGTTGTGATGTTGAGTCAATGTTGTTCAAAGGTTTATTTATTGCGGATACGTTTCAAGCTCACAGTTTGATTGGATGTACTGTAAACTATACAAGATAGCTGTTTGCTTTTGCGGCATTATGCTAAATACATTGGTAATTGGAAGTATTTGAACCCGGAACCTTGTGGACTGAAGCCCTGTGCTATTATACCAGCTCGTATAGTATGAGTAACAAGTTTTGGGGATAAAAAGCATATCTGGATGCAGATATCGAAATGTGGATAAACTCAATAAGCAGCCAAGTGGAGTAATAAGCAGATATTGCCAATGGCTTGGTTATACCCGTTATACCTCTGTGGATCAACCAATATTTGCGTTCCAGATATATGCAGTGTGTGCTTCAGTTTGTTTGCTCGTTCCAGTTTCATATGGTGTGAAAACATAGTTTATGCTCATTGAATTTTGTTTGTTACTGACTCTAAGTTTTTTTTGGTAAAACTACTCTTTTGTCCGTAAAAGTGTGTGTTAAAGTGTGATTAAAACAATGAGATAATAATAAAAAAAAAAATGAAAAAAACGCTGTCTTGTTTGACATAACATCACAATACCGAATCACTGTACAGCATTAGAGGAATTTTCAACGTTTTAGTTGTGATATTGTGAACTAGAGTCCGAGATAGATTTAATGTAGAATTCTGTTGCATCATTAGAGTGATTGTTATAAGTCATTATTACATTGAATGTTGAAATACAAGAATAACATCGTGCCCACTTTATTTGGGTAACTGCCGAAAGAGAAATTGCTATAGGCCTACCACCAAAGACATTTGATTGATTGTAAGAGGGTGGACTCATGGTCCAAGCACGTCAACCGAAGCTTATTGTGCAACTAATCCTAAAGACATTCAGTGTTATATGTTTTTAGTGTTTTATTTAACACTCCAACAGACCATCATTATAGTTTGAGATCCACAAATACCCTCCCAGTTCCTAGACACCACACTTCCTTATTTCAAAACCATCTCCGATATAATGCAATAAAAATATTCAACCATCTTCCCTTTCACCTCAAAGCAGTATCAAACCATCTGAAATAAAAAAAACCTAAAATCTTTTCTTTAAAAAAAAGCTTATTACAGCGTCCGTAAGTTCCTAGCTGACGGCTAAAAAAACTATCAAACTTGTTTGATAATAGGTATTCTTAGTATAAGTTAAAAAAGACAGTTATTATTATTTCTTATTGAAATCAAGAAACTGTACGTTTTGTTAAATGACATGACCAATGAATATATATGTTACTAGCTGTACCCGCGGGCTTTGCCCCGTTTAACTTTATAAGTGAGCTCGTTCGCATGGCTCAATCACGTCCTGGTTGCAAGTTCGTTCGCTACGCTCACTCACTTTTGGGTTGGAGCTCGTTCGCTGCGCTCACTTGCCTTCAGGTTAGCTCGTTCGCTACGCTAACTCGCCTCCAGGTTGAAGTTCGTTCGCTACGCTCACTCACCTTTTGGTTGCAAATTAGCTGTTTTCATAAATGTAAAAGAAATAATAGTGCTGCACCCTGTAGAACAGAACCAACTTGTTTAATTGAAACAGCTGTTAAGATTCATTAATTCCATTTAAATATGAGTACTCATAAGGTTAACATGGGAAACTCCAGAGGCACTGGGGCGGAGCCCGAGAGTCCGCTCAGAATAAAAACAACTTAGTTTTCCTATTTAATGCCTTAAGAATCAGTGTACCAAATTTCAGCCTCCTAGGTAAATGGGAAGTGGGAGAATTAGTGATGAGTGAGTGAGTCAGTCAGTGAGGGCTTTGCCTTTTATATATATAGATTTTGGTTAAATAAATTATTACTTATGACTTATGACATAATTTACCATTTCTTATACTACATTATTTACTACATTACTACACCCCAGTTATAATTTTTTCTTCCCGATATATCATATTTTCATGAAATCATAATTGACACTAAATTTTTCACCGGTTAAGCATTTCAAAGCATTACTAAACCTCATTTACTACATCAGATTCCATGG
The DNA here is from genome assembly GCF_028750875.1 of Macrosteles quadrilineatus. NCBI lineage: Eukaryota > Metazoa > Arthropoda > Insecta > Hemiptera > Cicadellidae > Macrosteles > Macrosteles quadrilineatus. The sequence continues at coordinate 18,316,278 of NW_026542597.1, read as the reverse complement.
TTAGAGAGTACATAATCGTGATTCATACTTGTGATTTACTTTACAAATCAGCTGTACACTGGCATTCAACGATCCCAAATCCACAGAAAGTATCTCTATGCCAAAGAGAATAGTTATTTGTGTAACTAGTGCAGCAAAGGCATTTTGCACTTGCGTTACACATTATATTTTTCCTACAGTTACTAAAAACCATAATATAATTAGGCTTTTGAACACTATTCAACATGTTTTTAGGTTAGGTTAAATCCAAGCGTTTAACGAAATGGAAAACAATGCAACAACTGATCGTAGTCGTAATATTTTTAGTGTTGCCAACTTATTTCCAAGCGTACACGGATTACGTGCATAATAAAAGAACGCTATTTTGTGTTGTTTGGTTGGAATACTGGAGTGCGGCAAAAAAGAATGCGACAAAAGTAAAAAGAGTGCGGCAAAAGTAAGTACATGCAGAAATTAGCAACTTTCTGTACTATAATCACTGCAAGGAAGCCCACCTTGTCATGTGACTATAGGAAAATTTATATTTTGTTTTCTAGATGTATGGAACCATAACAAAAAAAGTCTCAAAACATAAAAGGTAACGAAATTATCATATATAAACGACTATTGGTATTTGGAAGGATTTTACCCTGTGTGCAATCTATCCGTGTTATAAAACATAAGCTTTTGTAACCATCCCCGAATAAAACATTTCTAATGTTCTACAACAAATAACAACAGTTTTAGGGCTAGGTTACAGAGCTGGCGTTTATATAGTAGATGTTTCTTGTGGAAATTTACGTAAAATATTCAACCACGGGCAAACTACGAGACATTTTACAAAGCAGGTGCATTTCTCAGCCACATTTTACCTCTTGGATTACCTAATTTGCGTTTTTGTAAGTTCTTTGGGCTCCTGACGTATTCAGCCTTCGCTCTAGAGCCAGCAGATTATTGCAGTATTTTTATAATAATGATAAAGAAAGTGTTAAGCTCATTATACTTTAGAACCGATGTGTCTTTTTGATGTAAATAAATCGAACAGAGGAGGTATTTGAATTCAGAAGAGACTCACGCGCACATATTACGAACATCAAAAATAAAATAAATTTATGAACGATTGGATGTACGAAATGTTTCTAGGAGCATTCGTGATCATGACATTTTTAGCGAATTTCTTACGTAGAGAATAAGCTATTTTCTATTTGATAAGGTTAGATAAAAAATATATATTCCTAAACTCTACTAAATAAACATGATTTAAGTTTGCAAAATTACTAAAAACATTTAGGGTCCTTGAGTTCAAAAGGTGGTTGATTAGTTTCCGAGAAGGGTCAATTATGAACACTGATATAAGCGTAAGTCCACTATACAGAAACCCAATAAATAATTTCGGGGTATTTAAAAACTTTTAGTTTAAAAACTGTGTACCTATCGAAGATTAGAAATAGATGTAATTTAATACTGGTAAAAAATAACAATTTATCTTTTTCAGGGATTTACATAAAAAAACATAAATTATGTCAAAACATTATTTTTATTGACAATTGAAAAGCTGAGGTGCTCCCAAAATAACATTGCATAGCCTTACATTGAACATATAATATTATATTCATCACTAGAAAAAGCCATACTTCTAGCGTTGCATACTTCAAAGCGTTGCATCTACACTTTTATACCATATGATTGAATCATAGCCCTAAAGATAGGTACGATTTAATAAAAATGTAACATAAAGCTTTTTACTCAATCGCTTCTAATTTAGCAAATATTTTTCTATAAAAATACCTTTTATGTGGGAGTTGCCTACTGTGGGGAAATTTTTTGGACCTCCATCGGGATAATTCTTTGGGGGCAATAGATCAAGTAGTGAATTAACATCCATTACTCTGAAAAATTGCTAAATTTGGTTTCCATAATATTGCCCTGATTTACCATTATTTTATTATTCCTGAACATGTATGGAAAACTAGTAATTCTTACACAAATGTTAAGTGTATTTGTCATACTGTTCTGTCTCGTACCTAAATTGAATAATTAGCTTTGCCCGTGTACAATCAATCAGTCAAACCAGCAGGAAACTTGACCTTGATTGGTGATTGGTTGTTGATGACGTCATTAGCAATAGCAACCCCTGACCTAAAGCTACAAGATATAGTCCTATCTGAATATGCTGTAGATGTTTCAGTTCAACAACAAACATAATTTAAATCAATTGTAATAACTTTTAAAACTAAAAAAAACATAACCTACTTAATAAATCTCAGAAGTAACTTTGAGAGTTTTTAGTAGTTTTCAACCGTGAGACAATATGACCTCAAATGTAGACGTAGTAATTAATTACAACACCATGTGTTTTCTCAGACCTAGAGGTAATTCATAACCCTTGTTTACACCAGAAGCAACAAGATTGATGAAGTTTCACACAGAGTGGGTGGAGTTATTGTCTAAATAATGTGGGAAATCTTATGAGTGAAGAAAATTGCATCTTTATGTCAGCAGTCGGCATACCACGAGAACAATGTTGTAAGATTGGGCCGAAGAATTTAATATCTGCTAAAAGCTTGTATCTTTTAATAATAATTTTTTTTGTGGAGTAATCTTCGTGCGTTGTAGTTTAGCTTCTTAGCCTTCCAGCCTGGTTGGTTTATGTATTTTATGTACTTATCGTCTTAAGTTGTCCTTTCTCTATATAGGATCAATTTATAAATACAAATAACCAATTGATCTCGCTTTTAGAAACTAACCAGCTACCTTGAGAGAAAAGGAGCACTGTAACAATTAAGATTCTTAATAATTAAACAGAATAAAATCACAGGGAAATGTTACATTTAAATTTACTAGAAGTCGTCCAGGGGTCGAAAACTTGACAAAAATATGTAATGTACTTGCCTATTAATATATTACTAGTGGTCGTCCTGTGGTCGAAACTCGACCAAAAATAATTAATGTACAGACTTCTCTATTTTCTCCCCACACAGTCAATTAAACATGTGATTGGAATTTTTGCATTTGTTTTGATTTTCTGTTTACATTTTGTTGTTATTTCGTCACCATCATGGCAACTCATCTGGTCCATGTTAATTTTTTGAAGTTTTCAAATTAATTTTTTGTGCTTATTTGTTAGCCTATTTTAATTTTTAAAGGCATTTTGCACATGTACAGAAAAATATCTTTCCAACAGTATGCGTAGATTTTCCCTGCGATGCACACGAGCTGAGAAAAAAGGTTTTAAAGAAACATGCTTGCCTATTAATATATAGATAGATGTTAAATCATGTGTTTAGTAGAAAGAGATGATAGATGATATTGCCATTGTGGTGTGTTTTATATTCTGATATTTTAAAGGTCCTCGAAGGAATCGTTGCAGCAGATCTAACAATAACAAATTTTACTTTGGCGTTAAGCCTCGAAATATCGGTTACCTCCCACTATCTCCGCGTCCCGCCACCTCCGTGTACCGCTACCTCCGAATTTCAGAGTGACCCCCTATAATCCTCGGTTACTTCCTGCGTTAAGACTTTCCGTCCAAACCTAACCTAACCTAACCTAACCCACGGGTTAAATTTTCATTAAATCTTCCATCCACGGGGCTTCGCAGCCGTGGATGCAATGACAGCTAACAACGCAGGCAGTGACGGGATCATAAGGGTCACTCAAGAATTCGGAGGTGGCGGGACAGATTTGGGTTCGGAGGTGGCGGAACGCGGAGATAGTGGGAGCACACGGAAATATCGTAGGAGAGTTAGATGTAGTTTACAGCTGACAGGAGAAGGTTACATTCTTGTTTCGTCGTCTCCCCCAAAAACCATGATTTTATGTACCAATTATATTGCCAAGCTGCTAACTAACAATCGTGTATATAAAATAACTTACACTTCATTCAGTTCTATATAGTAAAGCGTTTCTGGCATTTATATTAATGTTTTTGAGTAAATGTTAAGTAACAATACGTATTTTTTAGCTAATCATCGTCATGATGAAATAAGAAAGGAAATTATTATTAATCTTATATACTAAAAAACTTTTGCACAACTTAAGACAGCTAGCCTGACCATACTACTGGACCGAATTACACGCGGTTGGTACCAAATGAAATATATTTTCCTGTAGATTTGCAGAAACCCTTAATAAATTAAACGAGGCCCATAAATAAGCACAAAACATGAATTTAAAATAAAAAAATTAGCATGGGCATTATGGTTTGCCACGTTGGTAACGAAATAACAACAAAATATAAATAGAAAAACAAAACAAATGGAAGAAATTCCAATCACATATTTTATTTACAGCGTAAGGTGAAAATAGAGAAGTTTGCACAATACATACTTTTGGTCAAGTTTTAGACCAAGGGGCAAGCTCTCGTGTTAAACTAAACGTAATTTAATAAAAAAAAAAAATATACTTCGTATATTTTAAAAGAAAACTTGTCATGGGGGGGTGGTCCCCGTTACCCCATGAATCCGCTCCTGAGTAGCAGCAACTAATAATATAAAATCAAATTTAAATATCAAACATCAAAATGTAGATGGACGTAATAAATATCAAGTGGAGAAATAAGCATTTTAGCAGATATAGGAGCTTGGTCATGGCTCAATTAGTCCACAAATATTTGCGTGGAAATGATGTGCAATGTATGCTCAAACCATTTGTTCTAAGCAATCGTTTTATTTGTCATTAAACTTTACGAATTGTTCTTTTTCAGTTTTATTCACTTGGTTATACAAGTCTACTATCTAATAAAGCTATTTAACATAAACTTAAACTTTTGAATACTAGCTGTTACCCACGGGCTTCACCCCGTTTGACTTCATAAGTATTGATCAAACTATTGATTGGTTAAGTTATGAAAGAAACAAAACTGAATACAGTAAAACAAACAAATAATCACACCTGATTTTAATGAGGCAATAAATTGAAAGAATAACATACAAATAAGTACAGCTGAGGAATTTTTAACATTATGTTTATGGAAAGTTCCATTTAGAAAGGATTTACGACCTTAAAGGGCAAATAATGGATAGTTTTGCGCAAGGTTTCTCGCCATGACGAACATTTTAAGTATATGGTTTATGGGGGTGTGACTTGTAGTTTTCTCAAAAGTTCATGGGTAATTGGGATTTATATATGGATACTACATAAAATACTATTTAGAAATTCCATAAGAGCTATGGATAGCAACGCTACAATAATTAAATTATTTACAAATTCCATAAGGGCTATGGATAGCAACGGTACAATAATTAAATTATTAAAGTTTAACTGCAGCCAAGTGTCTTGGCTGTCATCTTCCCCAACTCTCTCTTGACCTCAACACTTTTCAATGCCTCTTGAAGTTCAAACAACAAAGATTGTCCAAAAAGTTTAAATTGTTTTTGAAGTCTAATAGCTTATAATCAGTTTGTGAACAATACAATTTAAAATTAAATCTAATTTAATGTGAAACTTGTTTTTGCTCAACAATGATTTTAATGTATTTTGAAATAAATTTAAATACTGTAAATAATATAGAATTTTATGTGATGTAACTAAAACGGAACCAAATAAACATAGTTCGCTGTGTTTTTCACTGCTAACGAACAAGCTTGTTATAATTCTGAATTTAAAACTGATGTTATTTTGATGTTGATGTCAGTGATTGCGTGATGATTGTTTACGTAATAATAATGTTGGATTTTAGGGACACAGCCAATAGTGTTCTTAGACTTCGTTTTGCATATTTCGCATAGAATAAAAAATATGTTTTAATTATTGTGTGACGTTTATTTGACTACTTGTGACAACCTGATTTACATTATCCCAAATTTCAGGGTAAATAAATAAAATTTGTTGTAATATGTTGACTCTTTACAAAAGACTCACGGACATCTTAAAACAATCTTACAATTTTTGATGTGATACAAAAATGAGAATCGATTATAAAATCCACTTAATCGCTCAGTTTGCGATTAGAAAAGTTTATCATTTTACTATAGAGTGACATTTGTAACATTTAAGATCTTAATTTTCAAATAGTTAATATTAAAAAAATAATAATCTTAGATAATGTTATATTATTTGAGACATCAATAACCATACTTTTAAACTAATTAAAAAAAAAAAACGACATTTTTAAAGTGCGTGATGACAAAAAAACTTTTAAAACAGCAAATATTTTTTGCTGAATTTAGAGGAAAATCTTTTAAAATATAAAAAGTAATTAGTATAGCTTCATGTCAACTTGGTAAATTATGTTGTGTTGTAATCTTGCACAAATCCACAGGTGTGCCAACCCTGCTAATGAGTTGGTTCACATTATTGTGGTTGTGGTAGCGCTGGAGATTAGAAAGATTACCTGAGCAAAATAATTTGTTTCTTGCATTTTTAAGTAACGTGCAAATGAACGGGTATGATTAAATGTTTGTTTATATCACTGTCAGTTAAAGAATTTGCGTTACCAATTATTATGAATTGTGTATTTGTTGATGAAATACATTAATCCTTAAGAATATAAAACACAATGCCAAAGTCACATCGTGAATAAGTTTGATCTAAAGATTTTATCATTAGTGTAAATATATTTTCCAAACAATGGAGTCAAACACTTGTGTAAGCTCTCCATCTTTTTACGTTCTCAATTTACATTTTACATTTATAATTTTTTTAATTTAAAATATTTTACTTATCACGCACTAATTTATGTTAAGCACCATAACAAATTACAATAACTAAATTTATGATGAACGTGTAAGACAAACAACAAACGTAGATTATGACATCACAGTCAAAATCGTGTAAAGAATGACATAGTTTGTTTACGTTTATCACAAATAACGAGCAAGCTTGTTAAAATTTGAAATTGAAATAGTGTTTTTTTGTTGTTGACAAACTCTGATTCCGTAATGATTGTTTACATAAGACATCGTTTTGATTGAGTTGTCAACAGGATAATTAATCCTTTTTAAATTCATACTTTTATACTTTTGAATTATTAAGTAACATAAAAACCTTAAAAGTTAAAAAAAATATTAAAAAGGTAATATTGTTAGTTGTATAAATTGTTCGTGAAATATATGAGATTAATTAATTTTCAGTGTTTTTAAAAGTTAAAAATGGAGTTCAGAAAAAAGGTAATGAGTTTAAGGAGTAAGTAAACAATAATTAACTCACTTGTGAAAATACTATGGCTTGATTGTTTTATCCTAAGTCAATACATTGCGTTTGCAGTGTGGTTTGCAGCTTATTACAATACATGTCTAAAGAATTGTAATTCTGAGTTTTTTCAAATGTAATCATTACCTACACTACATTGTATCTACACTGAAGTTAAAAACAAATATTATTCAAACAAAGTTATACAGAAATAACTTTTTCTAACAATACAATATCGACTGATTATCCAAAACGCTGATGGGATCTTTGGAATTTTTAATTGATGCTAGGGAACTGTTGTATACTTTGATAGGTATTACTATACATTTTGTTTCGTAGTTATAAGAGGTTTTATTTAGTTTAAGTCCTGACTTGAGTCAATTTGTAAAACAGTTTTGTAACTGAAATTCGCTCATGAATAAAGACCTTATTTATTTATTTATTTTATTTTATTTAATATTTTGCTGAACGAGTTTATCAAAGAGCAACCGAATATAGAGAGAATCAAAGGTTTTATAAATTAGTAGGATTCGTAATATGCATATTATGTGTGTTGAATGTCCACTAAATGTTAAATCATATACCAATCAATTTCATGCATAATTTTTAGGTCAACAACTAGAAATCCTAAATTGTGGACAAACATATAAACCCTGTAAAATTCTCACAGACCGCAGACCAGGGTTAGCCTACAAAACCCCCCTTCCAAGAACGGTGTGAAAAACATCAAATATAACATGTAATGTATTTCTCCCAGACCGCAGAGCAGGGTAATGCTATCACAAGACGGATGACTGAATTGCTCTCTTCCATCTTGACGAAGAGTTATTGGGCAAATAACGTCAGAAACTTTTATAACTGGAGAGGAATTGGCCATTACCACGTCCGCGCCGTGGCGGGAATGGGACCCGTTTTGGAGGGAAATATAAATAATTCAGATAGAATTTTTTTATTTGAATTACACTTTCTTCAACACATCTGGCCGTTGGTTTGACTTTACTTAATTATGAATAGACATTATGAATTATTAATGTCTACATAGGAATATCATTAGACAAAATAATGCGAAATATGCTATTTTTCTGAACAAAGACTTAAGTTTTGTTATTGCAAAGGTTAAGTTAGTGATGATAAACACATATTATATCCATTCAAATAAAATGCTGTCCTTATTAATAACTATGTAATCTTATATTTATCGTCAATAGTTGCCATTAGCTGTATGGGCTATTAATTAACAGCTGTGTCTAAGGAATGTCGGCCTTAGTCACTAACAAGACTACAAGATCGCGCCACTCATCCTACACTCATCTCCATTCATACTTGGCTTAAAATACCTACTTTGTATGGTCGCCATTTAATTGAACAGTATGAACAGTATAATGATACCATATTACCATTGACTATGGATACTGAAGCTGTATTAATAGTCAAAGATATTACTTAGTGAAGACTATTTTCTTCGCTAAAATCAGGGGACAAATTAAAAAGCTATAAAAATGTGCAGGAGATATCTTCAACTTCAACTTATCTTCAATGGATTGGAAAGAGTACTTTTTTGCTGCAGTATGAAGGAATAGTATATTTCACTACTAGTCACTAAAGTGACCCATCTCGGGGCGAGATAGTGTTTTACATGCGAGTTGAAGACGAACGTGGAAAACAATATCTTGCCCCGAAAAGGGACTTTCGAGACGAGTATTGAACAATACTTTTTATTACGATGAAAAAAAAATACTTCATCAAACTTAAAAAATATCTGATATTTCGTAGTCCATTCATTTTTCTCATCTAAACACAATACGGCTGTATTTTAAGTGTAAATAAGTGTAATTTTAGTGTAAAATTCAGCTGATTAAATTTTTTGATGTCAGGCAAGTTTATTTTTTTGTGTAGCGAAAGTAATGTTTAAGCCAGGAAAAGTCAGCTGACCACTGTTTGTGGTGTATTGAAGTTGAAGATTTTCTAAGATCTCATCCGTATGGAAATGGGCTATTTTCGAATATAGTGATGAAATATATTTATATAAAGTTTAAACCAATTATTCTTGTCTTATTTCATATAAATTTAACAACTTATTTCATGAATAATAAATATCTGATTTGATGTAAGTGGCAATATACGGTACAAGTCAACCTATATGATTTAGCCTTTGATCAAAAAACCTCAGTGTTTGATCATATCTCCTTTGATCAAAATTACACGTATGATCTTGTTATCATAAACTGACTTATCTTGTAAAGGTTATACATGTTAATCTCTGTTGCACGAACGTCTTAACCATTGTTAGTATGTTATTACTGCTCGGTAAATGAAGGGAAATTTATAAAATACTCATCGTTTGTGTGTATATAATATTATGTTAATAATTGTACGTTTAAGTTAGCATCACTGAATCGTCTACGCATTTAAGTCGTTCTATAATAATTGGCAAAATGCCATAGACATGGTAAAAGTGAAGTATTAAGTAATTAAATGGTTAATTAAAAACATTTCCACAATGCAATTATTAAATACTAGCTGTACCCGCAGGCTTTGCCCCGTTTAACTTCATAAGTATTCGCATGGCTCAATTACGTCCTGGTTGAAGTTCGTTCACTACGCTCACTCACCTTTAGGTTGGAGCTCGTTCGCTGCGCTCACTTGCCTTCAGGTTAACTCGTTCGCTACGCTAACTCTCCTCCAGGTTGAAGTTCGTTCGCTACGCTCACTCACCTTTTGGTTGCAAATTAGCTGTTGTCATAAAAAAATAATAGTGCTGCACCCTGTTGGTTATCCTTGTAACTTTAATGCTATTGAACATCATAGAACAGAACCAACTTGTTTAATTAAAACAGCTGTTAAGATGCATTAATTCCTTTTAAATATGAAAAATCATAAGGTTAACATGGGAAACTCCAGAGCCACTGGGGCGGAGCCCGGAAGCCCGATCAGAATAAAAACTACTAAGTTTTCCTATTTAATGCCCAAAGAATCGGTGTACCGAAATTCAGCCTCCTAGGTCAATGGGAAGTGGGAGAATTAGTGATGAGTGAGTGAGTGAGTGAGTCAGTGAGGGCTTTGCCTTTTATATATATAGATTACAATAGATACAATGATTAATAAACACCAGTTAAATGTTTTTTTTTTTAATTTTCTTTGGACATTTTAGAAAAAGCTAGACACATTAGTAACAGGACAGCAAATATTATATCTTAGTAATTTACTCTTCAACATTATCAATGAAAAACAGTTTCAAGCGTTTGAAACCTAAGCGTGAAATCAAGAATTTAATCAACAGCAATAAGCCTTGGTGCCGTATATGAACTAAGATCTCAAATTAATCTAACACTCAGTAGTTTATACACCTGTCGCTATTAAGATGATGTGTTTGTGTAGTTGGTAATACTAGCCAATGGTACATAGCGTTTCGAATTAGTATTAACTGCAGGAACTGTTTATTGAAATACACTTTTACTTGACATTAATTTAATTAACTAATTGATTCCCTCAACAATCTGTGAGAAAAGCCAAAAAGTCCAAAAACCAGAGTAACCAGTGTTAGAGTTGTGTGGAAGTAATTATAGCTTGTTTAATGAGATTATAAAGACGCCCCAGTGTGTAGGAACTGTATCTCAGTTCTGGGCTGCGGGCTGTGGCAAAGTTTGCTCTTGGAGATGTGTTGGAGATATTATTTAACAACTTTATCTGGCCCCCTAAATAAATTCTCCTTTCCATTATTTAAATCCCCAAAATATGATGATAAAAGAGTTTTGCCCACAAAAATTGGTCTCAATAATCATTTTCGGAAATTATTAGTAAAAAAAAGTATTTTTTAAAAATTAAATTTAACTTGAAACACGATAGGTAGGTCATATAAGAATAAAATAATATTTTCCTACAGTAACCTGACAAAGTGGGCTTCCTTGGACAGATTATAGCACGTAAAGTAAATGCTGCATTTACTTAATTTTGCCTCACTAATTTTTTTCCCCCCTCCAGTATTTAAACCATACAACAGAAAACAACGTGCTATTATTAGGCACGTAATACGTGTACGCTTAAAAATAAGCTGACAACACTTAAAGATATTACGACTACGATCAGCTGGTGCAGCGTTTCCCATTTCGTTCAATGTTTGGAATTAACCTAATCTAAAAACGTGTTCTACAAGTGTTAAAAAGACTTATTAATTTTATGCTTTATATTAACTGTAGGAAAAATATAATGTGTAACGTGAGTGCAAACTGCCTTTGCCCACTAGTAACACAAACAACTATTGTATTTCATCGTTGCAATTTTGTGTTTTAAACCTTTGCTTAAAAACTTACTTATAAGTCATATTTCCAACCTGTTTTCAAATCATAGTGTTTCTATATTTATATGAGATCGCTAGGAAATATGTAGTGTATAAATAACAAAACGTTAATACATGAAAGCTAAACAACCTAGTAAGAGTTGAGATAGATCTTCGTATTAAAATGTCCTATTTTTAGAGGCAGTTTTTGTATACTATTATAATAGTAGGTTTCCGAAATTCGAAATTCATTGAAAAAGAACAGGGTTTTATTCTATTTCAAATATTCAAGCAAGAATACTTACAGGTACTACAATACTTTGCATTCCATCTTTGTAATTTCAATAACATAAATCGTTATTGAAAAGATGTGACTACATACATTCAAAACTATTAGATACTTTTTTCCCTTTTTACTTTTAACCTCAATGAAATAGGCTATGCATGAATATCAAAATGTTGATACATCTAAAACATCTAGCACAACTAAAACAAATAAAATTGATTTGAAACGGTCAAAGAAATATGAATATATATTAGTAATTGCCTCGTCCTTTAAAATGTCTAATAAGTGACATGTAGCTGTTTCAATTTGTGCTTCGCTAACTAATTGCCTTTGACAAGACAAGGTAGCGTGTAGCATGTAATGAGCTGTTTATCGAAAGCTGTTGCTTACAAATTGGAAAATATCTCATCACTAGATAGCGTAGCGCAGGAGATATTAGTTGCTTTCAAATACAACATTCTGTTGAAAGATTTTACAACCAAGAACACATGTGTGAAAGTTAAAATATTTTCATTATTAATATTTTTTTTTACCATGCATTATCTGGAAACCCTCACGTTTAACATGAAATCTTTCATAATAAACCGATATACCTATGTTTTGTTAAAAATACTACATCCTGGTTGAGTGCAAAATTACAATATACTAGCATCATTAATGTGACAAGGAATCACTAAAAGATATACTATGATCATACTATAGATAAGAGCTATGTTTATGGAATAAAGCTCATTTTACAGTACTCAAATATCTTTCTATAACAACCCTATATTTTAGCTTAAACATTTCTAATGTCTTCTGTTGCTTATTCTGAGAACTGTGGCAAGAGAAGATTATTGTGTACCATTTAATTAGGTAAACGTATGTTAGGAAATTTGGTACACTTTGTACCAAGTTAAATTAAAATCGAATAGTTTTTGCTCCAGTACCGTGCCAACTGAAAAATATATATATATATATATATGAATTTGAACTGATGGTGCTTTAGGTCTCTGGGGACCACAAAACAAAAAAGTAAATCGGTCCCGGGTCCAGGTCTTACCCCGAGATCTACGGTAATATCTTATACCCTATATGGGAAAACTTCAATAAATTACACTTTCGGCAATCCTTTAGTGGATTGGATGTAATTTCAAAAATAGCGTGGATTGATTTTCGACGAAACCCAGACTTTCATCTAATATCCGCCGACAGCGGCTTCAATATCCTGAAGGCTGGTTTGGAACAGTGTTTTTGGCGATTCAATGGGTTTTCATTTACGGTTTTGTTTTTATTTTATAAAATATCAATTATTGCATAATACATTTATTTTTGGTAAATGACCTTCACGATAAATACGTTTCAACAGGGTAATTAAACTTTTTGTTCCAAATTATACCAATGGGACGTGTTTCATAAACTACAAACTAATATAGTATACCGTATGTAGTATACTATAATGTAGTAAACTGATGTAGTAAATCAGCTGATCACCCAATGCAAATCAAATGGAATTTACAAGTTACAAGTTAGAACTTGTAACTTGTAGTTTGTTATGAGAAAGGCTCCTGCTAAAAGTTTTATTGATGCGTTTGATTGATAAAAAATAATTTTGAATAGTTCACAATTTTGTTGACAATGTTTTGTGAGTATTCTTCAACTTGCTTTTTTCAGCTAACAAAGGAAGTCAGAAAATTGCTAGTCATAGTGAAAAATAATGAAACAATATAGTCACGCTTAATAAACGGAAATTTCAACCTAATCACATAAAAAATAATCTTGGATTCGAGATACCAAACTTAAAATTAATATTACCATACTCTAAAGCAAATAGTTTCACCAAAACGCATTAACTTGATATTTTAGAACGATTTCAGCCGAGTACATAGTAAAACTATGTATTTTTCGGATCTAAGCACCGATAAAAGAAGAAAAAGAAGTTGGATTAATAAATGAACACCAATCAGCTGGCTAAAAGGATTTCTTGTTACATCAGATCACCGGCTCTGCAACTTTTATTGGCCAATTTATCAAGACAATCCAACATTCTATTTTGTTAATGGTGCTCCACCGAAGCAAAAAATTAATTTTTTGGTGTATGGTACAAATAATATAAAAGTAAAAAAATACATTTTCATAAAATAAAATAATTTATTTGACGAACAATCCTCAAAAGTACTGTGTTTTGACAGTTTGCAAAACATAATGGTTTTCCTAGGTTGGGTAGCTATTAGGGATAATGTTTCCTGATGAATCTTTCGTCTATCATAAATATCTAGCTATTAAATATTTTCCAGACATTCATATTCGTAGTATCCTATATCGAGTGTATCTTTTAGTACATAGATCATGGAGCAATCAAACAAATTCTAGAGCTGCGTTTTTAAGCATTCAGTAAAATATAATTTGTAGACGTTTGAAGATCAGAGATAATATTAATCAAGGGTCACTAGACAATAAGCTGGCAAAGGGGGTAAACTCGCTGACTTATTGGGATTAAGCCAATATTGCCATTTTTTATTTTATCTAAGCTTCTAATTTTTAGATAATTTTGAAAACAAATTTAAGTAAGTTTAAATCAAATTTATGTCTCAAATAGAATTCTTTAATTTACAATTTCATAACGAATACTATAAACACCTCTAAAAAAACATAACAATTCCTTGTCAAATATAAAATATCGGTCAGTATTATTCCAGATACGTATGGATAAAAAAATGTAATAAACTAATAATATTTCAGATGTATTTTTAAGTTTTATACTTGTGGTTTTGGTACACAATACTTACACACCAAAACTATATTTTACATAATCTCAGTTTAGGTTACCTAATCAGAAATCTTAAATTTAATTTGAGATTCATTGACCAATTTTTACTGTAGAAGGAACATTTACCCAGTTTATGTCTATCATACAAATCAGTACAAATCCTTGCAAATGCAGTGCAAATCAGGGAGAGTGAGTTGGTCTAGTGGTTAAAGCGCGGGACTTCGGTTCCAGAGGTCCCGGGTTCAATTCTCACAAAATCACCAATTAATTTTATCTATGTGATAATGCCGCAACCCCTAGGTCTAGCCTGAAGTAATGTGAAAAACAATTCCGGCTCGTGCCTAGCGTTTAAGGAAAAAATCATACAAATCAGTGGCGGTGGGAAGGGCTACAGGGTCTAAAGCCCTCCATTGGACCCTGAACAAAATTTAAACATACATCTTAAATAAATTGCTTGTAAGTCTAAGATTTAATTTGTACAGTATAATCTTAAAGAAGAGTCTATAGTCTAAGTTATGTACACTAAAAAAATATATAGTTAAATATTAGATTTAGTAATGTATTTTAAAAATCCAAAACTAGGTGCTTAAAACATTAAACACTGAAAAAATAGTGTCTGGAAAGTGTAACGTTTTATAAAAATGTAATATTTCGTACGTATATGGATTTCTTAGATGTTCTGCTTCATTCAGTCACTTATAATTTACAGAGATATACTTAGACACAAGTAGAGTTTCAGAGTCCAAGTAGAACATAATAACAAAGTTATAATGTGTATTGTAGTAGTAAGCCAGTCAAATAACATCAACATGAACTTCGTGACACTAATACAATGGCTTGTCAAGTGTCAGAACTAGTTATGTTGGACTGTTAAGTGGTATGGATATGAGTTCTCACAACATTAGTGTAATTTTAATTCTATTTCATCAAACCAGGAAATAAGTCATAAGATATATTGTTACTCTAGTAGAACATGGTTAATAATAAATCCTCTAGTGGGCTATGAAATGAGGAAATAATTTCAATAATGTGAATTTTGAATATTTATTTAAAAAATACCCATTGTTGAAAATAACACATTATTTGAATGTTTGTATGTTGTATTAGCTAATTAGGGGTAATAGATTTTTTAGAATTTTGCATACAACTTTTTTAAATATTTGTTTGCTTAATATATCCAAACATTAAGAACATTTCACAATACACGTAGAGTAATTTCATGACAACCTGTATAACCTACTTGTTGACTTAAGTTAAAGTAAAAACTAACCTTGCTAATGTCATTGTTATTTTTATTGTTTCTCTCTCCTTGGCTTCACTGAAACTCTTGGAATTTTAGATCTATTTTTTGTTTTTAGAGTTATGGTTGTATTAATTAATTTTCTGGGCCCTTAACCTGTAAAGTAAATAGCTAACGTATACGTTTTATGGTTACAATTTATATTTTGAAATGTACTAAACAATTTTTAAATACACAATTTTAACAGTTATCTTCATAACCAAACAATCCCAGGATATTGTGTTTTGTTGTAACAGTCAAAGCAAAATAAAAACAATAATTGAAAATATAATTGAAAACATGTGATGAATTAAAATATAAATAATCTAGACACAGTCTATTTGCAACAACGATATTGGGAAGTGAGAGTGAGCATGTAAATAGTTGCACTTACAGGAAAACACCCGATGAAATCTAATACTCGTTTTTAAAGTCTCGATCAATTTAATCCACTCCACAATAGCAAGCCTGTGATGAAGCATGGCGAGGTGTCAAATGGCCTGGCACACTGACAAATGGCGGTATACGGTTCTACCTACGCCAACGTTTTATGTCCATTAAAACCAAAATGAAAAACAATCATGACTACGCTATGCCGTCGGTGCTGTTTTCAACAATCAATAAAAACGTTTGGAGGAACGAGGTTATTTTAAACTTTTTAAAATACAACATCCCTTCCTATCTGATTGAAACATTCTAACCTAGTTACGTTTTTCTAGTCCAATCTGATTTTCAATTATTTCCTAAAATTAGAAAAATACAAAAATTCATTGTAGTTGCCCCGGAACTGTAATGTAGACGAAATGGTTTGACAGATTCAACCTTCCTAGCATTATTATTATTCTTAGCATTAACCCATAATTTATTTTTAATGAGTTTTATTTTTGTACTGGGGCAATTTATAGTAAATTTTCGTAACCTTTTATCAGTTCCAAATTGTAACCCTTGACGAGATGTTACATGTTTCGGCGAGCTGACATCGTCAAACACTTTATTCCAGGAATATTAATCCATTCTGCTTGGATAGCTTTGGTTCCAATACACGAGAAATACATTTAACTTACGACACGGACGACACATAAAAATATCCTGTATATAGGCAAGCATATTTAATGGAAATCTGTTTTCTCAGTGTGCATCACAGGGAAAATCCACGCATACTATTATAAAGATCATATAGTAATAGCCTGTTAATGTGCAGAATCTATTCATAAATTAAAATAGGCTAAAAAATAAACACACAAGATGAGTTTAAAATTTAAAAATAATTAAATAGGCCTTATGAGTTACTATTTTGGTGACGAAAATATAACAACGAAATATAAACAGAAAAACAAATGGACGAAATTCCAATCATATGTTTTATTTACATTTTCGGATTAAAACAGAGATGTCTGTCTGCACATTACATATTTTTTGCAGAATTTCGACCTCTGGACGACCTCTAGTAAATATGAAAGAGTTTGAACTGCAGTCATAAGGAAAACAAAATATTTGTTATTAGTTTAAATAAAAACTGACTTATAAAATAATTCTAACGAAGAAGTACACTAAACATATTTAGCGTTTTATTCTCATTTAATGAATTATTATCGTATAGAATATCAGTACAGGATGAACTAAAAAAAATTGCTCACTCTTCAGGGGTTATATTGTATTTCTCAGGAACGATTTGAACCACCACATTCCCCTCCTTAGCGGAACAACAAATAGGTTTCTTGGCGCCTCCACCATTACAGTAGACACTTTTTATATCAGACAGCTTCCGGTCACTCGAGATTGTTATGGGTTTTGTTACAACTTGTCAAATTACTCGATAAAAAGTTTACTGTTTTACCACCCCTACATGCTTTTAGAACCACCATAAAATGTGAACCATGCCTGTTAATTTAAAAGATTTTAGAAATTTTCCAAGCCCTTACAGATATAAACAGTATTTTTACATTTTATTGCCTGTAGCTTGTGCAATTTGTTATAGTTACCACAGTGTGTAGGTTTAATACAATAGCTGCTGAGAAATGTTTTTATTTTAGAAAACAAAAATAAATACTATATTTTCATTTAGGTTTTCTTATTATTAATAAATTGAACTGAATTTTTGATAAGGCAACGATTCGTGTAAGATGAGGTCCAAATAAAGATATCTAAATACGACTAGCTTGATTGACCTAGCAATTGATTTATTTTTACACTCTACCAGACACCCTTTTCAAGTGAATGATTTGAATAACTTCAGTAACAGTTATAAGTAAGATATATACTAAATTCACTAAAACAATAACTTGGATGGTAATAGTATACGTTACTAGTCCTGAAAATAAGTGTTTACTGGACGAGTGTGTTCGTTCCCGTGCGAGACAAAGTCGAGGACGGGATTACCATACGAGTCCGGTACACACATTTTGGACGAGTTACGTACGATAGTTTACGCCATACTACTAAATCTGTACAAATCCTTATATATTTCCACCAACTAAAGGACTAAAAATTGCCCCTAAAGCACGGGTCACACTAGGCTGTTCGCCAGCCACTGGTGATCAGCAGCTGGCACCAGCATCACCGGCTCACCAATCCAGGCTGAGTCAGCTCAGTGTCAGCTGCGAATTTTGTGGTCACATTAAGCTGACAGTCGCGGCTTCTTTCAATTCGCCACTGATGCCAGCCTAGTGTGACCCGTGCTTTAGAGAGGTTATGTTTTTATTTATAACCACTCATTGCCACTTAAATACAGTATAATCAGCTGATTGGTGTTCGGTAAAACCACTGAGCTAAAATTATAACTGGAGGTAGCACTGCCATGGCAGAAGTCTGTCAAAAGCGTGTCGCTGATTTTGTTAGGTTGGTATAGCAGTAAGTTTTCTTACCATAGCAATAACATGGCTTCTTATAACTAGGTTGGTATATCAGTGAGTATTTTTGTCATACTTGAATACTTTTAATACTTTAATAATTTTCTTTGAAATGGCGACCATACAAAGTAGGTATTTTAAGCCAAGTATAATAATAGCCATAGCAATAATATGGCTTCTTATGACACCCGACTCACGCAAACATGGCGGCTGGCGACACGCATCTTTGACATTCAGTGCTACCTCCAGTTAGAATTATAGCTCAGTGGGTAAAACTCATTACAGTACGCTCAATAGTACTCAAATAGGTAGTACGCAATGAAATCCTATTTGAATAAGCTGGCGGCAAACAGCTGTTTTCTGGACTAAATACTTGCGTGGGAAGTTCGTCAAAATAATGTAGTGTGGCGAAAAATAATTTCAATACAATAAATTTTTTTTGTCTTATCCATTAAGTTTGTTTTTACCCCTATGCAAATCGTATAACAACAACGACGTAGGCCTAATATTTTCTCCTTAAATAAAGTATGAAAACCTTTGATATTTTTATTGCAAGTTTGATACAATCCTGATATTTTTAAACATCATACGTGTGTATGTGTATTTGATTTATTAGTACATACACATGACAACACTTACATCACTGAGGTAAGCGCGATAGAATTTCCCCATTTGTCAGTCTGCCAGGCCATTTGACATCTCGCCATTTCTCATATCAGCAGCCCTGTGTAATATATATAATGTCTGATTTATTGCGGCCATTCAATGCAGTTTGCTTGCTGGATAGCTGAGTGGTTAAAGTGCTGGAGTTTGTGCTTAACGTAACGAATAAATTCTCAACCACCATAGGTCGTGTTCTTGAATTTGCGAAAAAATGATTCAAATACGTCTGATATCTTGCGTAGTTGCTTTCTGCTTTCATTTAAAAATATACGTAATCTTGTAGAAAAGAAGAATGGTTTGCATGGTGTCTACATTTTAGTGTTTCATTTAAATCATTTTACTAGATATATTCGGACAGATTGGGTATGTTTCCCAACTAAAAGCATTTTTTTAATTTTGGAAACAGTGAAATTCGATATTCCTCAGCCAAGCTTTTTTTATCCGTTTAAGTTTGTATTCATTCCGTTTAACCGTTTAACCGTTTACTGGTTTCGACACAGTTCGTGTAATTGTTACTAATAGTAAGGAGAAACGACAATAGAAACAGAACAAATCAGCATATGTTCCTTGGAAACATGTATGCTTTATCTCAAAATATTTGTGTATAAATTTAATCTGCCTAGGTTTTCACTGCAGTAACCTAAGCACTCATAAACTGGCAACGCGTTTAAAAAGAATATCTATCAAGTTAACTTTCTAGTAATTTAGTTGTTTGAATACGTTATATAGCCAAAAAATAATGTTTGCCTATGAGTCCTTGGATGCTAGCGGCCATCTTCCATGATTTCAAACAGCTGCTGAAGAGGTAAGTATTATACAAATTTTTTTTTTTTTCAAACAGCAAAGTGATTTAAATTTAAATATCTAGTGAACTGTGCGTGTTTAGAATTTTTTTGTAGTTTTTTAATTGTTTTATGAGTTAGAAAAAGTATAGGCTCCAATGGCTCTTAATCTAGGAAACTGCTCAAACTCAGGAGATACGACGGTTTTTGATTCTAGTATTGGAAAAATCTGTAAAGCGTAGGAAGAAATTTTGGTAATATTTTTGAAAGTCCATATACAGAAGACGAATATTGGTGGTAGAAAATTGTGCTATAAATTTAAGAACAATTTACGCTCTGAGTTGAATTGCTGGAGGGTGTTCCTATGGTAACAGTGGCGAGATGTAAGTCTAAAGTTTTGATAAGGATATCTATTGATCCGATAAGTATACTTAACATATTCAAGCAAAATTAATTGTAATGGTTCTGATTAAACTTTAACAGCTATTTTGTGGTATTTACGCTATTATAATGTTTTCGTTACACTACACTGGTTTAATGGACTTCCCACGCAACGCAAGGATTTATTCAGGGAAACAGCTGTTCATCACCTTTAATCAATTAGGGATTTCATTACGTAATACTGTTCTGTAATGCATTTTTTATCGGATACAATCCGATTATAATTGGCAATAAGTGAACACACGAAAGAACACAAAGAACACACGAAAATATAACCTCTCCTAGAAGTTATGAGTGATTGTTAAGTCCTTTGGTCAGTCGGAATATGTAACGGATTTGTACAGTTTTTATACTCGTATGTATCTATTTTCCGGACTAATAACGTAGTATACTATTACATTTTTGCAAGGAAATTGGAATACAAACATTGGTCTTGTATATAACATCGACCTTGTGTTATATAGCATCGTTAATATTGATAACCTATTTGCAAATGATACGTGTATTTTGTAACGATCTCGCTTGGAATCGAACCAGGTGCCATCAGATTTGAAGGCGAGTACTATATCAACTTGACTATGTGTATGACACTGTGCCTTTAGACTACTTTCACCCTATCTTTGTAAGCTTTTAATCTTGAAGCGGTTTAGCTAAAAAAATAGGCTTCGTCAATTTATTTACACTTTAAAGAAGATTATAGTCCATATTAAGTTCGATAGATTTGGCCTGATCAAAAATTAACCTCGACAATATAAGATAAAAAAGTATTAGCTAATTGGTCTTTTTTTATGAGATTTTTGAAGCAGTACAGGTTGTTTTAGCAATGTTTTGCAATTGCTACAGAGTATAGTATTTCAATCTCATAATATCTATGAAAGATCCGTCCCAGTAGAACTCAATATCACAATATCATTGACAGTGATATGGCCGACGTGATTGCTCAGTGAAGAGGGAAGTTTTCAATTAATTCCTTTCTATGAGGAAGGAGTTTTAGTTTTATTTTAGCATACCAGCTTTGAATACGATACAGATAAGGCCATTGTTTTATAACTAATTCAAAGTCGAACTTATTTAGTATCAAATATACTATGATTATATTAGATATTGACGATGAAATAAAAGGTGTAAAATTTGATTTTGATACAAAATTTACAAAAATAAAATTAAGTCAAAATATTAAACTAGTAAAGGGTCCACAATTTTTTTTCTAGAGTGCGTTCTGGAGTTATTTTTGATTGATCTATAACAGATGATGTTTTACAAAGTTGTTGTGAATAAAAGACGGGTACTGTATTAATTTGTAGTGACTGTAACATTACAAATTGCTTCAAGTATTGCAAAGTATTGATTAATAAAAGCCAAAAGTGTTTTATAGTTATGATTATTTAAACTCCATAAGACTAAAATTTACCCTAGGGAGTGGTTCATTTTAATACATTTCTCAAAAAGAGAGACATTTTAAGATTCGTTTTATCAAATGTCTTCTGGTGCTTTAGGCAAAGCCTTGAGCAATCAGATTTCACAAATGAAGTTTTCCGGAAGCAGAAATATCAGGTTTTCCTTTATAAAAGTATTTGAATTATTTGTTCTTTTTTTAAATATACAACGTACGATTGTCGATTTTGATATCTTATGTGTCATAAATCGTACTTACCTTTTATAGTTTATTCTTACTGATAGAATTATGAATTCAGTGTCACGATGGAAATTCGTTTAATATTTAATATGCTTAAGCTTGTAATGTATCTAACTCTATTGATCACAATAATTCTGATAGGGTACAATATTTAATTTCCTCCAAAACAATATTAAATTTTGTTAACTATTGTTATAACAATAGTCTAGTAAACAATTCTAAAAGTACTCAAACAGCAACGATAAATAACAGCCAAACATAATAATTAATTGTGATACCGACACATTTCTGAAAGACAGCTAAGTTTTGATTAGAACAAATGTAAATTGTATAAATATTAAGGCGATATGAAAGGAGTTCAATATTGCCAATACATATTTAAACTCATATAAGATAGTAATACTGAATATTAGTGTCAATATAGTACTCTTATAACATCCTATTGTCATTTTTGAGAGCAAATATTGATTCCCTTTCGACTCTCATTTTCTGGCTCAGTTGAACCCCATGCCCTAGGTTTAATTTATTATGCAGATCATTAAGCCTACCAGTATTTTAACTTCAAATTATACTTTACGAACGATAAAAAAAATAAAATGTCCAAAAATATTTTTCCTAATTTTTTTTTAGCCGTAAAAAAATAGCTACGGTTGCAAAACGGCCGAGGTTGGCTTACGGCTGACAAGAGAAGTGAAAAGATTAAATACTACATATTTATATTACACACAATTGTCAATTAATACAAAACGCAATCATTCAATAATAACAGTACAGTGTATAGAATGAGCTTATAGATATTTATATATTTACCTCATATAAATATTACTTGTATTTATCAAGAAAGTTGAACAAGGAAGGAGGTTTCCTTTGGTTCTTTTGAAACAACCAATTTTCTCTTTAATATAAGTTAGACCAATAACTCTCTCGGTTGGCAACCAGTCTTGCACTTTTTTAGTAATTTTATCAAAACATTATAAAAACAATGGACTTGGTAGTAAAACGAACTATTTGTTTTATTAGACGAGAAATCATAATTCATAAAAAAATAATTCAATCCAAATGAATATATCGACGAGATTTACAAAAGACGATGTAACTTTTAACTTTCGATATTTGGCAAAGTTTCTATTCACTACTTTATTTCTTGGAAATGTCATTAAACAAAGTTTAAAATCAAAGGCCTCCTTTCTTATTTGGACTTTTCAAATATTTTGACACAAATATTATTTTGTGATCTCATAATTATCGCTGTCTGGGGAAATAAAATACTACTCTTACTACATAATATATTGCTTTGCTTTTGATATTTCGTATTATTTTTTAAATGTAAAATCACACTTATTTACCTCTTGGAAAGTCATCTTAATTAATTGTAAGGTGAGCTTTTGCTAACCTTAATTGCAAAGTTACGAGTTTGAATTACCCTTAATATATATTTTATATCCTAAAAAATCTTCCATTTTAAGGAACTTTTGTTGTATTACACATTTTTTATTGTAATTGTTAAATTGTGAAAAACAATTCCGAAATCGTGTCTACCATCCTAGGACGAAATAGTATATTTCGTACCTAGGGCCGAAAATGAGGTTTTGCCGGCTCGAGATAGTTTTTAAGTTCGAGACGAAGTCGAGAACTTAAATCGATCGAGAGCTGCAAAACCATTTCGGTCCGTGGTACGAACGCTATTTTTCACCACACTTTACCCTATTACCACTATTCACCACTATAATAATGCACACTGATAGTCAACTCAACTACAACTTTAAGGTTATGGGAAGAAATAATTTGAGGAATCAGCAAAAATAAAAATAAATAGTTGCTAGGCAACGGTGACAATATAGTATATTACGTTACTAGTCCTGAAAATAAGTGTTTACCGGACGAGTGTGGTCGTTCCCGTGCGAGACGAAGTCGAGTACGGGATTACCATACGAGTCCGGTACACACATTTTGGACGAGTTACGTACGATAGTTTACGACATACTACTAAATCTGTACAAATCCTTATATATTTCCACCAACTAAAGGACTAAAAATCACTAGGCATAAATAGGTTATGTTTTTGTTAATTTTTGTTACTCACTGCCACCTAAATACAGTATAATCAGCTGATTGGTGTCCGGCAAAACTCATTGCAGCACAGTAGTACGCAATGAAACCCCATTTGAATAAGGTGGCGGCAAACAGCTGTTTTCTGGACTAAATCCTTGCGTGGGAAGTTCGTCAAAATAATGTAGTATGGCGTAAACACAATTCTATTGCAATGCTATGGATTTCGATTGTGTATTTAACAAGCATTCATATTTTAAGAAAGTAAGCGGACAGCTGATTTTGCGGCCCCGGCATGTAAAAACCTGCTTGGTCCCCAAATTACGATGACAGCTGGCATGGCCAGAAAAACGTAACTTTCGGCCACCAATTAACGTATGTAATACAGCAAAAAACATCATAGTGTGGTGAAAAATAAAATTGTAATTGTTAATATAATGGCTTTTTTGAATAGTACAAAATTTATTTGTTTCTTAAGTTATATTTGTGAAAAAAATAATCTGTCATTACAAACTGTCTGGCTATTATTTGATTTTTTAAAGCCTCGTGTGTTTCTACCTTATTTTCAATAATAGTCATAAACAGTTTTTGAAATAATCTGTATCATCGTGTTGAAAATTTTTTTTAGAGTAAGATTGCTATTAACTTTTAAATAAATATGTGTGCTTAGATATTACTAGGAACACGTCACGTATAATATACGACCCCTGTTTTGACGAGGTTATATACATGATTGTTTTACCCTCGCCTGCCTTACTTGGGGTGAGTTGCTGCTTCAATAAATCAGCTGTATGCTGAGGAGCTGCATGTAATACAGAAAAGCCTGCCTATGCCTGCAACTACGAAATTACTGACTGTAGTTTATGTTTACAAAATGACACGATATATTATATGTTCTAACCTATATCAACGTTCAATTTACGTTGCTAAACTTTCGGTTGATTTAAAGTCAATTTGATTTATAATAAATTGTAATCAAATACAAATCTTTTCCCCCAAGTTAAAAAAGCTACCTACCAGTAACAAAAAATGAATATGATTTTAAATATATTTAGTAACGTGTTTAGTTATTTTTACTATTACCATTGACTATTGGATAAGGTGGTTTTAATAAACTTATTAGAGGGGGTAGCTTGTAATAGGGAAATCCTCAATGTAATATGCTGACCAGAGTTCCAGTTTACCAAACTAGATACGTACGGTATATTCGTAATCTAAATTGGATCCGAGAGTTTGAATTACTAATTAGGTTATACTGTTTATTAGTTATACAGGTTTATGTAGTATAGACAAACAGAATTAAATAAAGACCGACAGCAGTGCTGTGGTCAGAACATGTTCTATTTTATTCTGTCTATGGTAGTAGTTTGTGAGAAATCTATGTACGTAATACAGTTCTAAATAGAAACTGCATGTAGAGTTTTCTTAAAACTAAATGTTTGGTTTTTAAGGTATCAATATAAAAATAAACGTATATTTAGTTTGGGAATGTTTGGAAACATACTGTATACTGTAGAACTTGTAGAAAATCGCTTGGAACAACAATGTCTGGACAAAAATTGCAGTGAAAATGTCTGAATGTTTTTTCAACAGTACAAACCATTTAGTCAAAGTGAAACGCTTTTCCTCTGTTCTATTTGATGGTATTAATGAAGAAGCGCAAGGGTCAAAATATCCTCAGTACCGTAACTAAAATAAAATTAACTAAACAAGAGTTGAAAAGATAATTAATTCTGCGATTGAAGTTACTAAAGTAGAAACTAAAACCTAAGTTTATGTGTTATTGGACTCAATTGGGTTGAGAAAATTAATACTAGCTGACATTATATTGTTATATTAATAAGTTTAACACGGGAGAGCTCGAATTTTCACATATTATAACACTATTCAACTAGAAATGGTTCGCTCAAGAAGTGTTGCGAGCCAAATTGAATGAAATCAATCTACCAAGCAAATGTTTATGTACTTTAGCTGTTTTGCTCTGATATCAATGTAAATTCACTCTGCAAGCTGTTAAAGCAACGCTATCCTTTATACATCCAATATAACCAGTGGTGAATATATGTTATATATTATTTTTATCAGACTTGTTTTATTTTCTAGTTTAAAAATATGCTATTAAATGTTGGTTTGATGGTAAATAAAACTTTACTTGTCGTGGCAACCATTTAATAACCACGAAATATTTATTTTATATTTTTTAAAGACTGACTTATAACTTTAAAGTCTCACCCACAAAAAAAACTATGTAGGAGCCTGTGACGTATGTAACAATAAAGACTTTTTATCGTGAATATTTACCATAAAACATTATAAAACTGTTAATATGTATAATTTTGGTTTTGGCTTCTTTACAGGACGTCTATTAACTGATGTAACTGTTTCTACTATTGTTGGGCTATAACTATACAAGGCCGCGGCATGCGGAGAGACAAAAAGTGGCAACGCCGCAAACCCGGCCTATTGAAACAGCTGTTTTTTACTTAATACAATGTTTGTTATTGCTGTTTTTACCATGGCAATAGGCCGGTGCGACAATGACATACACAAACGGTGTTGCATTAGAGAAGGCTATGCTATAATTCATTATATTCTATTCATTTAATTACGTGTGAACAGTGTTGAAAAGTTATTTTAGTACTTCATATTAAATATTAATATTTAACATTTGGTAAATAGACAATACTTGTTTTGAATTGCATAAAAACCCGGTATTTCATAGATTTACGACTTAAAATAGCAATTTGCTTGAGATCAACAACGAACCATCGATAAAGCTAATCTAATTGGTTAAGTAAACCGTTTGATATTGGCACGCCTAATTAAAAGAAATCAATTTTATGTTGGCTTAGACTTTTCTATCTTGCCATTGACTGTGATTAAAACAGCAGATTATCTCCAATTTTAAAAACTTTAACAATAAGTATGGGCAAATGTGTAAAATCCCAAATATATTTTATATTATGCTAAATATTGTTATATTACGGTACTATGGTTATTTTATTGTTTACATTACGGTGCGATTTAATGGTTTATTTCTTATAATACATTGGTTGCAATGTTCTGTAGATATATTAGAACATATGAACATACGAAAACTGGGTTATTGTGTTAATTAGATTTGTATCCTAGGTCTTATTTGAATTCTAGTTTGCATACAATATTTACTAACCAGTGAGCTGTAGATGATACATATATGACAGTAATACATCATTGAGACATAACATAAATTAAATGTAGCTAAAAGTACTTCAAAAGAAGTCTTCCGCAATGGGTTTTAATTTACTTCACTGTACTTTAACCATATTAAACAGAATATTAAAAAAAGTTTTGACTTAATACTTTGATGTTGCATAAGATGACTGTATTGTATGTATAGAAAATAACATATAAATACAATGTTTATATTTCGGTTTACTTCAGAGAGGACTTTTACGGTCAATGTTTACGACATGTAAAGTCATTAGTTGAAAGTATCCTCCTTAAAAAGAAAAAAAAAACTCCTCATTATTCATTTTCTACAAAACCGAAAATTATATTAGTGGTCATACAATATAGTCATAATTACATTTTAAATCTTTATTTTTATTGGGCGTTTTTAAGGCGCTATTCTACTGTAGAAAATAAAATATTAAAATTACGTACAATAGAATATATTTAAATTTACCAACTACGATAAAATCACAAATTTGTAGCTAGAATGAATGTTTGTAGCAGATGTTTACCAAGGATTGAAGCAGAGAGGAAAGGCTAAGTAAATGTTTACAAGTTCAACATCTCTTAGCAGTAATATCTGCAGCTTGGAAATTATCATCAGCGTACTCAATTATGTAGTCAAAATACAAAGCCCTAGAAATATTCCCTCCTCAGTTACTTGTAATAGTTTTATTTGTAATAACTGTCAATAAGTAAAGAGGAGTCTTATTTACAAATAAATTTTTTTTATGCAAATATAAAAACCACACTTCCAATAAAAGATTGCTAAAACAACTGCATGGAAGTATTATAATTATTCTCTTCAAAAAACACCAAACCTCATTATAATAAATAATTATAAATAAATACGTACCAAAACATAAAAAAAGTACCTAAACAGACATGAGGTAATTCACTGAATTTCATTTAACGTTAATGAAAACTTCCGAATTACTAATACAAGTACGAAATTACACATTGGAGCAACAACTGTAAGCTGTAAGTAACATTAAAGTAGATTTACAAGTTTATATTGCACTAAGTAGTTGGTACACCTGTAGCTACACAAACTATGCATTTTGAGTTGTTGGCAACACTACATAGCAGTGATGTGATAAATTGCTTTCCACATCAGTATTTTGCTTACTTACAAACAACAACAAAAACTCTGACACCAGAATACAATTCACTGGGTTCCTGTGTTCGATGTCATTTTCTGACACCTTAGAACAACTTAATTCCGTGTTTTTGACAAACAACTCAGAAGTAAATATAGTTGTCTTTTAATCTGTTATGCCCCTATACAATAATTCTTCAAAATAAAATAACTAAATGGACACAATACACCAATAGAAAATATAGTATATAACATCAAAAGCATTTGCGTGGTGTTTTTAAACATTGAGAAGGTTCATAAGTGTCAAAAATAGTCTTTCGACGAACCAACCTTGAAGGACTTTGAGTGAAAAAATAATAATGTGCCTTGGTAATGTGAAGGATATTGTTTTAAACTAGAAAATAAATGTATCAATAAGTACAATTGTTTTATTATAATCAAATGTGTATAAGGTATTTATATTTTGAATGATATGTTTATAGAAAGTCAAAATTGGTAGACCCACGAAATATTACAACCTTCTTCAAAAGTATAACGCATAGACACATTTACAATTTACTTATCCTTCTTTTATTTCATACAAGTGTATACTTTAATCTCCTCGACAGTTTGTCTCATTCTCATACATGTTGGACTACAGTCAGCCCAACAAACTAGAGTAACTAGTGTCACTGTTGTCTTGTAGTAATTATAACTTCAGTAATGGGATTTTAAAGCCACATAGTGTGTAGAAACTGTGTTCTGGGCTGCGGGTCGTGGTGAAGTTGTCTTTTGTAGATGTTCTGCTGCACAATAAACTTTATCTTAAAACCATAGGTTCTTGCATTGATCAAAATATTAAGTTGCTTTGATTCAATCAGTGTGAATTGATGTTAGTTTTTATATTAGGCCAAATTTACATGAAGACTGCACTTAATTACAACAGATGTTTATGTATTATCTTCTCATTATCTTTGGTTGATGTATAAGGAATAATAGTTTTATTAACGCTTAGTATTGCATTTTAAATGATATTTTAAGCCGATGATTTCTTTGTATACTTTGCAGCCTAAAGGATCTACCACAAATATAGACATAGTCATTAATCAGCACCATGTGTTTTCTCAGACCCGAGAGTTCATTCATAACCTTTGTTTACACCAGAAGAAACAAGATTGATGACGTTTCTCGCAGAGTGGTAAGCGTTGTTGACTAAATAATGAGGAAAATCTTGGTGATTTGAGAACTTTGGATTTTCATGTCAAGCATTCCACAAGGACAATGTTAGTAGCATGTTAGTAGCCTGTTAGTAGCCTACTTCATTACTAATATTTTATTGCGTTCATATACTATATCCACCATAAACTATTCTTTGTTTGGAGTTCATTGTTGGTGATGGTGAGTTAATGATGTTACTGAAAGGGTTAAATATGAACAGCTGATCTTTCATTTAGATTGTAAACAAGAGTCAAAACAGTTTATAAAAATGGATACTTATTATAACTGTAACTTGATCGAGGTGGTCTTCATGTTTAGAAAAGTAAGAAATTTAATTTATAGTAAATAAGTAATTGTCTTTACCTTATAACTGTCTCAAACTTAACACCTTGATTGGTTAGCTGTAAAAAAATGTAATCCTTTATTTAAAACTTGTTACATATGGCAGAGTACTTATGTATTAGTGTTATAGCTAAACCATCTGAAACATTCAAATTTTATTCCAGCATTTGCTAATGTTTTGCAGGTTAATTGCAACGTTTGTAATCTCTAACAAGTCCACAGGTGTGCCAACCGAGATAATGAGTTAGTCCACCTTATTGTGGTAGTGGCAGCACTGGTGATAAAACAGAGTAATGTGGGGTAAATTCTGAAGAGTTATACTTCTTTACTTCCTTATTTACTTGACCTAAATGAGTCAAAGAGGAGCAAAAGGGGATTGTGGCAAAAACTTATATTCTTCTAAAATGTTTTGAAAGTGATATCGTGGCTCACGCACAGTGTAAAACATTGTAATTTTACAAGAAATCGTATGACTAATTCTGTTTCAAATTGGACTTACATTAAAAGACAGGAAGGAAAATGTTTTGGTCACTAAGTCGAAATATTTCCTACAGTTATTTGGGTTATTTTTAAAAGGCATGATAAGTTTTTGAAGGCCCAAGAACTAATTTATGTATTAACAAAAAACTTCGAATGGTAAATTATACAACAATATGTTTATTTCTGGGTTCAGTAACAGAAGATGCGGTTTCAATAACATTAAATCAGATCATTGAGATTATTAATACCTTTAAAAACAAACTTGTTATATTTAGAGTTTTCAAATACTTTTGATTTTAAGTTAACATCGATTGTCAGATATTCGCAATAAGCTGAAGTTATATAGGTAATTCAAATTTGAGTTTCACCGTATCTTTAACTCGCACGAATCAGTAATAAGTAGATTGGTAGATAATTCCTCTTTCCTAAGATACTTACCATTCAATGCTAGATTTTTGCCGTTGTTTTATGAACATTACGACTTACACAAGCCTTCTGTTCAAACGAAGGATATAGATAAATTTCTCTGATAAACACTCTAAACGACACGACCAGTTTCATGGGACCGCTGATGCAGTATCAGCATATTGACAGGAGGGTCTACACGTTATAAGGGTTTTTATCTGACATCGTGGCCAAACATTTAGATATCTACACTTCTTACCTGTAGTAAACACAGCTAAAATATATAACTCTGACTTTAAAACACAGATTTAAGAAAATCTATCTATCTATATACCATTATATACCATCTATATACTCTATCTATAATACTCTATTATAAAATTGAGGTGGTGTCTGTCTGTCCGGCTGCCACGACTAAAACACTAAACCGATACAACCCAAATTAAGCACAAAGATTGTCCACATATCTAGGAATGTCATAGGCCTATTCACTCCCCTGGGTTCCTCTTGGGCTTCGCCCGATGGATGTCCAAATTTTTGAGGTAATGTTTTCAAAAGTAAATATTGATTGGTCTCCGTGGAAGCATGAGAAAATTCATAATTTTTGTTTACGTTTGCTTTGACATTTCAATGTAAACAGTCAGAACTGCAAAACATTTATTTTCAAAATTTCAGACAGTGATCCAAACAAATTAAATAAAATGTTTTACACGAATATGTGGAAGGTTTGTTTATGTCATTGATTATGGAAATAAAGAAAGATTCTATAACCGTAAGTTATGACATTTATTATTTACAATTCTGTCGTTGATATATTTTTAATGTAAACAGTAGGACAATTACAATGTAGGTAATTTTTTTGTATAAATTTGGCGGCTTTTTGTTTATAAATTCGATATATTTAACAAGTGTTAAGATTAGGTTGAGTAGTACATCTTCCCGTTGCGAAGCACGGGTACAGCAGCTAGTGTAATTATAAGTTTTAAGTTTTCAAGTTTGAACAAAAACCAGTGAAGGTGGTTTCGCTATGACATTTGTATGCCAACTTCCACCTTAAACGCTGTATTAATATTTTACATAGTTACTAATTTTACATCTTCATAAAACCTCTGAAAAAAGGTTTAGGAGTAATGCATAAAACGTCAAATATTCTCCCAGACCGCAGAGCAGGGTAATGCTATCACAAGACGGATGACTGGATTGCTCTCTTCCATCTTGACGAAGAGTTATTGGGCAAATAACGTCAGAAACTTTTATAACTGGAGAGGAATTGGCCATTACCACGTCCGCGCCGTGGCGGGAATGGGACGCGTTTTGGAGGGAAATAAAATTGTTTTGGATGAGATTTATGATTAGCTTTTTGCTTTCTTATAATCTCATGACAACTCTTGTCACTGTTCATATCGTTTTTCGTCATGTAAAGGTGGTGTGTGTTTTAATGTGTGTTGTATGTGTTGTAATTACTTAGTTTATTATAAGTTAAATATTATCATTATTTCTTTCATGAAAAGGCTTTCATGTAAAAACATCAAAACCTGAATTGAAGTTAGACACGAATAATTTTATTGTATTAAAAAAAGTCATACAGGCAATGTAGTTCAGTTATGACAGTTTCTTTTTTTCGTAGATATAAAAAGAAAATAATAATTAAATATCTTTACAACAAAGTGTAAAAACTCTTTTTCGTTTTTTCAAAGAGTTTACGTATTGAACTTCCATAAATCATAATCACCATTTATTAAAAACTTACAAACATTTTACCCAAGCACTTTCAATCATACAGTACACGGGTTATCATGCGTGACCCTGGAGATGATGTTTATGCTTATGTTTCTTGGAGAAAATTTAGGTAAATTATTCAACCAACGACCCACGCCACGACACCCATCAACGCAAACACATTTCTCGGCCACACTTTACCTCTAAGTACTTATCTCGTTTGTGACTTAATCAGTATTTTTCTCATCTAATGTGTGATAGTGTGTTGTTAGACCCAAACATGTTTTCATATTATCCCTTTTAATTGGTTTATGAAACAGGGAAAGGGTTCAGAATCAAAGTGTTATAAAGTAAGAAATCCATCTATATATTAATAGGCAAGCATATTTCTTTAAAACCTTTTTTCTCAGCTCTTGTGCATCACAGGGAAAATATACGCATACTGTTAGAAAGGTATTTTCCTGTAGGTGTGCAGAATCCCTTTAAAAATTAAAATAGGCTCAAATATAAGCACAACAAAATAATTTGAAATTTTAAAAAAATTACATGGGCTTTATGGGTTGACATGCTGGTGACGAAATAACAACGAAATATAAACAGAAAATCAAAACAAATGGAAGAAATTAATTACAATCACATGTTTTATTTACAGCGTGGGGTGAAAATAAAGAAGCCTGTAACTTTGATTTACAACTAGATATTCCATCCCAATGTTAAAGTTGTCGCCAGTAAAATTAAATTCGTCGTAGTTGATGTGAGCCGCCAACAGACTGCGCTGATCTAAATGACTAATTTCTGTTGAATACACGATGTTTTTTACCAAGTCAAACTTATGGAATGACTTATTATGAGCTATGGCTACTGTTATGACCCATCAACTTTGTAAGCAACAAAAAATTAGGTAGAAAATATAATTTTAGACACGCACTCTGTGACTGGCTCACATAACTACATGTTTTTTTAAACTTAAAAATGGCGACAGCTGGTCCATATTGAGGCGTCGAGAGGCCAAGGGAGATATGTGACTTTTTAAAAAATGTTGTCATGGTAACGGGTTTTGTTAAAAAAGGTTGGAATTTCAACAAATAATTCACTTATATCCCTTGGCCTCCAAACTAAACACCTAAGAGTTGAAAGCCAAGGGGTATAAGTGAATTTATTTTTATTTTTATTTATTTTTTTATGACCATGAAAAAAATACAATGACATTTTTAAAAAAGTCACATATCTCCCTTGGCCTCTCGACGCCTCAATATGGGAGATCTACTTCCGTATCCAATAGTCAATGGGTGTACATTATATATTTTTGGTCGAATTGTCGACCACTGGACGACCACTAGTATTTTTTAATATTCTAAGAATCCCATTATTAGAATAAAGAAATATGTTTTTTATAGTGATAAAAAGTATTTAAAAATATAGTACAGTGCTCCAATTTGTTGCCGAGTGGTTAAATAGTTCTCTTTTGTCAAGTTTTCCAACAAATCCGACAGTAAAGCTATAAATCTATCGTATTAAAGGGTTAACGACTTAGTAAATTTCTAATGCCGTGTGTTTGTAAACGGCGTTTCATCCTATCATATATATTAATTAAGAACTTGAGAAAACGAAGTAAATATTTTCCGACCAAAATGTTAGCAAACAAATCATTTTGACCAATTCAAAAAGTTTATGATTTATATTTAACGTTTAGCTAGTGTTTGGAGGTACAATATGTTTGATGGGCCTATCAAACTAATCGGTCTATGTAGCCTAATTAACAGTAAGTAGATTATTAACTATGATAATTAGGTTAATTAGGTTCTAAGACGATAGACTGTGGACTTATAAGTAACAGAGGAGGACTAAGGAGAGATAAAGTTCGATATTCACGCACAGGTATTTACCTATGTGGAGACTATCTAAATTCTTATAAATTGTATTTCTTATATAGGCCTATTTGTTTGTTAGGTGGAATAAATTATTTAGATGTTTTATCAAGAGTACGCAACATTGTTGGTGTTCGTACACAAGCAGGAACAAACTCCTTTTCTAACAGTTCCGTTTAAAACCCCGGCTTTGTTATATTTCGAATGTCCTCAACGGTAACTTGTTTAATGTTGGTTAAATAGTTGAATCAACACATAGTAAATTGTAAAACTAAAGCTTAAGAGTTTCTAACACTGTTTTAATGTTCATGTAGGGTAGAACCTTTGACTATTAATACAACTTCGGTATCCAATAGCCAATGGTAAAACATAAGAAATTGAATGGTCTATTGAATATTTTTAAGCGTTTTAAATATCTTTCTACAAGAAGGAGTTGCCTACTTTAAATTATGCAGGTGTGGCTGTTGGAAGTTTTAAAAGTTGTCTTGTAACTTATATTCCAACAAAGTGCTGCAAGATGTTATGTAGATTTCTTTAGTGTGTAACTTTCCATCACTATGCATATACTTTTAAGAAGAGTTATAACGAATTCTTAAATCTCGAAAAATGTATAATGCTTGTAAAATCCTTTAGAAACATTTTACACACAGTCTTAAATTATCACTAATAATTTATGATAGATAAAGTTTCAAACTACAGTATAACGTTAAGAATGTTTTTCGGTATATTTTAATCAAATCTTTTATAATTTCGTTTTGACCGGGTTTTGTCGTAAGTCAATGATTGTTGTAAGCAATTCTTTTGTAGATAAATCGTAAGCAAATATTATGTGAGTAAATCATGTGCAAGTAAATTGTGTATAAGTGAAAAAAAAACATGTGTAAGAAAAAAAAGTATTATGAAAACGAAGGGGGGGTTAGTTTTTATACGGATGTTTATTTTATAGCTTGAATAATGTTTAAATTTTAGAAAGTGTTATTTTTTTACTTAAGGTAAACCTGTATAGTTACAATTGTTAATCATATTGAATAAAGTGTGATTTATAATGTTAATGAACAAGTATGAAAGTAAGTTTAAGACGATTTTCAATGAATAATTGTTTTAAATTGCATATTAAATACAATATTTTATCTAATATTGTTTCTATATGTTTTATGTACATTTTGTTCTTGTATATTATCTTTTAGGTTATCATTGTGTAAGTAAAGTATAACGTAAGTAATTTATATATTAAGTAAACTATGTTATCAAATTATGTTCGCAAACAGTTGAATGATTTCAGAAGAAAGAGCTTGAAGGGGCAAAAAAGGGTGTAGCAAAATCAAATTTGTTATTTCATTGGGCTTGTGAGCAGGCGACAAGTCTTATTTGTCAAAGCCGGTTGTCGCTTTTAGGGAAGCCTCTGTCTATTCGAGTTTTTTCGTATCTTTGCTTCTTAATATTGCGAAACTTTTCTGAAAATTACACGATTTTCTTTTCGATCTGCGTTTGAAAGGAACTAAAAGTGGTATGTGTTGTAAGAAAGGGTAATAACCATGAACCTACTATTCTCATCCACGCCGATACTCAGATCTAAAATAAATTGTTAGAGGACACAAAAATAAACTTATAAGATTATAAATTCGGTGTTTAAAATTACAGTTTTGAATGTCCATTTTTGGATGTGCCATACATCTCTAACCAGTTGGACAGCAGTACAGTACATGTAAGAAAGTTATTAAAAGTAGGCCTACCCAACCCATTGTTTACTTAGGGCTGCATTACTTGTTTGTTCACTATCTATTTTCTTTGTATGAACACAATAAAATCGATTATAAAATAAACTAAACAAGAATACTCGTTCATAACTATGTGTTTACAAAAAATGCAATTGAAACAACTAGCACCAAATACAATAATAAAAGAAAACAATTGTCGCCATTATTAAAAAAGCAGCTACGGTTCGTCAAAAGTACATTTTTCTGTTTGGCAAAATTTCCCTTCTTAACAACTCTATTGTAGTTCAACCTTGTTCTATCAGTTAGCTTGTTCATTATAATCATGACCTCAATAATCCCCTTGTACTATTATCAAGCTGTGTTCAGTTTTCTTGTTTCAAGTCAGAACATGTTTTTAATTGCTAGTAACAAGGCTATGTCTGCTTTAGCAACTTGTCTAGACTAGACATTTCTGCATTCCTCTCATCAACTTCAGTACAAAATGAAAAGTAAGTTCTTATTTATGTATCGTTTATATATCCTGTCTAAACAATAAGCCAAAATATACTGGGACATTTCAAAACATTAAAACAACAAAATATACATACTGATTTATTTTTAGTAACTGAAAATGTCTTTACGGATTTTTTTTTATCTAACTATATGTTTATTTATTGTCGTGCAACTGTAATCTTTGAAAATATAACTAAATTTCTTATTGTATTTGATAAGTGTCTATATATGTATCTTTGTAAAAAAAAAATAAATTCTATTGATTTTAGAATGTTTTGATACATTACATAATGTTTCATTTATTGACGACTAGCAGAGTACCCGTCCTTCGTACGGGGTTGGCATATAAGTATCAAATGCTTATAGCAGTTATGAGTGAGGACATGGTTTAAGAAATTTCGGTTCTTTTTGAAGTTCGTTCGCTACTCTCACTCACCTTTAGGTTGGAGCTCGTTCGCTGCGCTCACTTTCCTTCAGGTTAGCTCGTTCGCTACGCTCACTTGCCTTCAGGTTAGCTCGTTCGCTACGCTCACTCGCCTCCAGGTTAAAGTTCGTTCGCTACGCTCACTCACCTTTTGCTGTTGTCATAAATGTAAAAGAAATAATAGTGCTAGTGCTGCACCCTGTTGGTAATCCTTGTAACTTTTAATGCTATTGAACATCATAGAACAGAACCAACTTGTTTAATTGAAACAGCTGTTGAGATTCATTAATTCCATTTCTCATAAGGTTAACATGGGAAACTCCAGAGCCACTGGGGCGGAGCCCCGAAGGATTTTTGGGATAAAAATATGCCTATATGTTAATCGGGAATGTGAGCTATCATCATGCCAAATTTCAGCCCGATCCGACCAGTAGTTTTTGAGATTAGCTCATACAAACACACACACAGACACCACCTCTTCTTTATAATAGTATAGATAGATAGATAGATATAGATAGATAGATAGATAGATAGATAGATAGATAATTGTTAATTGTTTATTTAATGTCAATTACATTATTTACAGGTTCAAAATAACTTGTACCGAGTTTTAGTAGTGTGGTGCCATGGTATATTTATCATTACACAACGAACATTTGTTTTGAAATAATTTTGAACGAAAGAAAAAAGAATTTTAAATTTTAAATTACTTTTGCTTTAATGTTATAAAACAAAATAAAATAAAAGTACTCGAGGGAGACTCAGTAATTTTTCAGAGTTGGAAAATGACTAGTTGTCTTTGATCAACCGTACAGTAAAAATTAAACTAAACCACTCAAAATGTAGTCAAACTCACTAGCAGTCACTCATGTAGTGAGAAACTATAAATTGTTTACTTTAAACTATGAAACCACATTTAATTACTAAAAGTTAACATGTTTGGTTTAATATTAAAAAATAAGGTCAACGAAACAAACGTCCTACCTTGTTTTGTAAGTCATGTTTATGCTTAAATAACATCTTAAGTCTATTCAACCAAATGTTATAGTGTCAGCGAGTATTTAAGATTTTATTTTACGCAGGTTTCGTTTAAATATTTTTTATAAGGAGACTGCATTTGTAGCCTACATAAAGGCTGTACAACAGGTTTACGCAGGGACATTTTTCAATACAGAAAAGGATTAGACCCATAAAAGTCTAGTATTTTTTATTCACTTGATTAAGGGCCATACTACCTAATGATAAAAAAAACTTCTCTTTTTCTCTATTATCTTGTTGTCGTTAACTTTTCCAAGCATGTCTAATTTATAATAAAAAAACAGCTGTTGTAGGGCATATAATGCGATATTTTAGTTTTTTTTTTCAAGTGTTGACGATATTAACATAGAAAAACTACAATCACAGGTTTGGGGTTGTGTGCAGACCACGAATTAAAAGATTTAATTCAAATACATGGCATATTCAATAACTTAAATTGATTAATAATTTTGGAACAGTTATTTGAATATGTGATGACATTTCAGCCTGAAATAGTTGCTGAAGAAAGTAGACTAACAATTGAAATTTAGATGTCCTCACCAATGCTCTGTTTTCTTCCTATAATTTAACTTGAATACTGTAATTGTAATCCTTTTAGTTTCAATTTGTATGTTCAACATGTGAGTTTGGTAATAAAGACATTTTGATGGTTATTAACTTATTTTTGCACAAATTCAGTTTTTGACCCTGTATTATTGGAATCTGCTACCACACTGTTTCCACGTTATTCGTAACATTATTAATTATTAAATACCCCCGCCGCAGTAAACCTGCAGACTAAGCGAATTTCCATTAGCCTGATAGGATTTCACATTAAAATGCCTCCTTAAAAATATCATATTTATTCCCTATTTAAATAGAATTATTTTAACGAGTACTTAGGTTTGCTGCAACAGGGAGGGTAAAAAGGTGGTTTTTT
Source organism: Macrosteles quadrilineatus (assembly GCF_028750875.1). NCBI lineage: Eukaryota > Metazoa > Arthropoda > Insecta > Hemiptera > Cicadellidae > Macrosteles > Macrosteles quadrilineatus. Next base: position 18,277,244 of record NW_026542597.1, on the reverse strand, counting down.
TAATGTTAATAGTTTAGTAAGAAATGAATGTATTTTCCAAATTCGATCAAAATATGTTCATAAACAAGTAAACTACAACAGTTGACGCATTTTAAATTTACAATTTTTTGGAATTTTCTCAGTAACCATTAGGCGCACAATAACGCTTCAATATACTAAATTATTTGTTTTTTTGAGCTCTACAAAATGGTTTGGAAATAAATTGTAAAATTTTGTGTTTTTAGGGTAAAAAATGGGAAAAACCTATTTTTACCCCATAAAACCCCCCATAAACCCCCGTTCCCATAGTCCGATCATGCTGGTTCGCGAACTCGTTCAAATAAATGTAGGTTTACACGTTTGTACCAAATTTCATCAAAATCGGATCATTTTTGCTCGAGTTATCGTGCTGACGGACACATATATATATAAATATATATATATATGAATTTGAACGAATGGTGTTTTTGGCCTCTAGGGACCTCAAAACGAAAAATCATATCGGTCCCGGGTCCAGGTCTTACCATGAGTACTACGGTAATAGCTTATTCCCTATATAGTCGGGGGGCAAACTGTATTCCGTGGGATTTTTTGTGAAGGGAATGTGTGACTATGTGGAATCTCTTTATTATATGTCACATAATGGTGTAGTACCGGGTGTTTACCCTCAAATTGCGGGGTTTGGTTTTTATGACGTCTTAAATCCAAGATGGCCGCCATGTGTGACATCTATTCATTAAATTAATAATAACTCTTTTCAGAGTAAAATAATCGAATTTTAATTTATACCATTGAATTCAGCTCCACAAATCAAACAATTTGGTGTTTTGAATCATTGCTCTATGACCATTAGTTACCGAGATATTGAAGGCGGAAAACACAGAACGTTGTCCCCAAGCAAGACCCCACTACCCCCATGTTATCCTTATGGGGAAAAAATAAAATTGTATATCTAGCTTATTACTCAGCATATCTTAATAATAATTGGTATGTGGCTTCATTTAGTAGATATCTACTTGATTATGGCCTAAAATCCCCCATTTTTACATTTCCGTGGCAGCAAACCTGCATACTCACTTCCCATGTTAATCTTATGGAAAATTTTTTGCATGCTTGTTTATGAACATACGTGTTGAGAAATGTTAATGTGTGGCACCATTTTAATTATTTATTGAAGCATTTGCAATTCGTTGAGTATACAGGTCTGCTGCTACGGGGTCATTGTAGCTATAAACAAATTACAGGTCTAAAATAGGTAGAAAATAAAATAAATTAGACTATAGTTTTGTGAGGCATATGTAATTTTGTAGGATTTTGAATTAAGCAATTGTATGATTGTTGGCAATAGATAGGTAATGATATGTCTGTAGTATGTTTTATCTATGGTGTGGCCAAGCTGGTGTTTTCGGCCTCCATCTTGGATCCGCCATATTGGATATTAATAACTTTTTTTATGCAATGCTAGTGTTGTGACACATCATTATGAACTAAATTTTCACGCTGATTTCAATGCTGAAATATGTTTTTAAATATCTTTTTTCGTTTGGAAGATATTCAAATAAAAACTCTCCTTCATACATTTCTTAAGGACGTTTCGTAAGGTCATCAGTGTTACAATTTTTAGACGTGGAACCTCTTATATGCCTTATATGTCTGATATGCATCATCACACATAATTTACTTTGTACTTACACCAACCAAATGTTGTAACCCTGATGACCAGCCCTATATGTCTTTAATTGCTTTAACCAAAGACAAATTTCAAAATAAAAATAATTATTCATGTTAAATAAAGGTCCATGATTAATTTTCAATTAGTCAGATTTCATTTAGTGACTAATACAATTTTAAACCAAACATTTACTGAGTAATTTGAGGCTAGAATGAACCCTTTGACGTATTAACAACCCGAGATATAAATCTTAAAAAAAAACTGATTTGGAAAAAGTTAAATTTAATATTGTGTTGTGGTTCATAGCTCAACTCTAACTCGTCCGATTTTAATGGTCGATAGCTTAAATAAAAGCTCTTACATCACTGAATACTTTAAGACTAGAACAAATTACAAGCGATAATAAGAACTGGATATATGAGAAAAATAATCTGAAAAATAATTAAAGTACGAAACGTCCGTAAGAAATGTATGGGGGGGGGGGGAGTTTTCATTTCAATATATCTTCGAAACGAAAAACGATATTTACAAACGGTTTTCGGAATTGAAATTAGCGTAAACATCTAGTTTATAATAATGAGTCACAACACCAGCATTAGATTTAAAAATTTGTATTAATATCCAATATGGTGGATCCAAGATGGCGGGCCAAAAACACTAGCTAGGCCACACTTTCAGACAAAACACCCGGTAGTACACGATTCTACATGTCATTACCTATCTATCACCACCAATCATACAATTGCTTAATACAAAAACACAAGAAATTACATATGACCCAGAACTATAGTCTATTTTATTTTATTTTATATATATCATTTGTGAGATTATTTTTTTATTGCTACAATACCCCCGTAGCAGCAGACCTGTATACTCAACGAACTGCAAATGCTTCAATAAATAATTAAAATGGAGCCACACATCATCATTTCTCAAAGTATGTTCATGGACAAGCATGCAAAAATATTGACCATAAGAATACCACGGGAAGTGAGTATGCAGGTTTGCTGCCACGGAAATGTAAAAATGGGGGATTTTAGGCCATAATCAAGTAGATCTCTACTAAATGAAGCCACATACCAATTATTATTAAGATATGCTGAGTAATAAGCTAGATATACAATTTTATTTTTTCCCATAAGGATAACATGGGGGTAGTGGGGTCTTGCTTGGGGACAATGTTCTGTGTTTTCCGCCTTCAATATCTCGGTAACTAATGGTCATAGAGCAATGATTCAAAATACCAAATTGTTTGATTTTTTGAGCTGAATTCAATGGTATAAATTAAAATTCGATTATTTTACTCTGAAAAGAGTTATTATCAATTTAATGAATAGATGTCACACATGGCGGCCATCTTGGATTTAAGACGTCATAAAAACCAAACCCCGCAATTTGAGGGTAAACACCCGGTACTACACCATTATGTGACATATAATAAAGAGATTCCACATAGTCACACATTCCCTTCACAAAAAATCCCACGGAAGCTGGATATGTGCAGTTTGCTCCTGGACTAATATGGGAAATTCGCTAAAAACATGTATTATTTGTATTCTTGACAACAAACACACATTGTATTTTAAACTCAGCCATCGTTTTGTTGAATAATTTTGACATATCAATACAAAAATTTGTAATGAATTGTAATGTAAACAAGGGCTATATATTATTGCTCTGGACAAGTTTAGACACAATACATCCCATGATATAGTATTCAGATAAAGATATATGTGAATCAGATATGAAATTATTAATGATATTTATTTTTAAAGATAATTTATTAGTGTTTACTCGAAAAAGGTTTGATCAATTTCAAGTTGTGTTAATTTATTAATTTAACTATCAATGAGCCGCTGCAGCATTTATTTGATTATGTTTACTTCTTTATTGTAGATATCTTGGCTTTGTGGAATTTAGAGTAATAATGTTTGGAACTGTTGTATGCAACAGGTTTTTGGCTGTGCAGATGACGAGAAGATTCATGTATTGTTTGGTCTGTGGTTGTGAGTTTTCTGTATACTGTAAATCATAGTACAGAAAATACAATACACCTACAACACGTAACTTGGTACAAAATCTCATGTACTTTTGTTTAAGTTAGCAAATTTTTATTCATTCTAAAATGTTCCAGTCCCAATATTGCTGTGCCTCTGCCTGGTGCTTTTAGAAGAAATACATTGTTGTGCAGCTAGGAACTCTAAAAGGCATCGCATAACAGACAGTAAGTTGGAAAAAGATCATACAAGTCTCGAGAAACAAAGATGCTCAGAAGTACGTCAACGAATTGGGAATCTCACAGCTGCCGTGACAGGAGCTGTACGAGGTCATGACCTGGGAATCTCAGCTAACTTAGAAAAACACAATAGAAGACGCTTAGATAGAGAGCAAAGGCTACTAGAACGACTTGGATGTGAAAATATAGAGAAAGCCATCAGCAATGCTACAACCGGCCTAAGCAATAGAATAACGAACAGCAAGATAGCAGATAGAATAAATATTGCAGATAGACAAAAAGGAAATTCAACTGGTACTGAAGATAAAGGACAAAGGAAAAACAGAAACAAAGTGGGGGAAGGAAATAAAATTGCTGAAAGGCAACAATCCAAAGGAAATTCTAAAAAGGATAACAATTCAGTCAAGAAAAATAAAGTTGAAGACAGACAGAAAGTAGCAGAATCTACAATTGGAAATTTAACAGGATTAGTCGGAAAACAAATAAATAAAGTGACTGACAGACAGCAAAATGTCAACAATGGTACTAGAACTGCAGTTAAACAGAACTCAAATAAAAATAACCAAACCGTAGCAAACAGAGTAGTTGGAGGTGTACTTAAACCGGTTAAACAGAGTTTAAACAATGTAACCAAAGTTTCAGGAATACAAAAAGCGGGAAACGCTACCCGTGGATTTTTAGGGAATGTAGGCAAAGGAATCAACAGTATTCTGGGTATACATGAGTCTGGTAATAGCTGGGGTGGATTGATTCAGGATAGGCAGAAGAATGGGAACATGATGAAGAGAAAACCTATAGTGAAGAGACAGGCTTATCCTGATGCAGAGACGACGACGGTTGCAGAAACTACAACCATTGCAGAAACAACTACTGCAGCTGCAGAAACTTCTACTGCAGGGCCAGGAGGCTATCCTTCATAGGATGGTGTTTATGTAGGATGTGTTTAGTTGAAATTCGTAATTTATGTCTGTTAGTTAATTTTACATCAGTAAATCTTTTAATGGTGAATTTGTTATTTATTCATACTAACTGACTGAGTAATAGTAGTATCAAAATTTAAAATTCTAGATTGGGTGGTTTGTGAAATAAAAAGGCATTAGTTTCAGATGGGAGCTTAGTTTATTTGCAAATGTGCAATAAACCAACATTGATTTGCCCTGCGGATTTTCTATATAACACTGAAAGCAATTTGGCTAGAGTGAAAGGTTACGAAAAAATTATGTAAAAAATGTTATTACAAAGTAAGTTGGTTTCATTTCCATAGCTCATCGGTAACTTTAATATCTTACGAACCACTATTAATGAAAACTTAGTTTTTAAAAGTTACAATTTTACCGCTATGGTTTCATTTTTTAAAAATAATCTTGCTAATCCATGATTTATAATTTTACACTAGGCATCCATCTTTACCTACTATCTATCTTTAGAGATAATAAACACACATTTTATGTTGGTCAAGTACTTTTCACCCCCAACGACATACTAAGAGTATTTCATTGAAGTTACGTCACATGGAAGCTTTTAAGACCCTCAAGGATCGTCTCGGGTCACGGCCTTTACATCCACCTAACTTTACCAACCAAATGCACTACTTCACCTCAACACCTTTACTAAATAAGAGAAATTTCTACACAAATTACATTTTATATTATACATATATTTATTGCATACTTATTGATTTCTTTCACCGAGTAGTAAAGGAGTAGTTTTTAATTTGGCTGTAAATTTATTTTCCCTTCACTTTATTGAAACATTAAATAGACATATTTTATCAATAGGGGGTAAACTATCTACAAACAAAATTAGACTGGTTTTGCTCTAGATGTTTGGCGTTTCATTGATTTGTGTTCTCAATGAATAAAAATAAATAAATGGAAACGTATTTGTTGTAAAATATGGCTATATCAATTCGCAAATAATATTAAACATTAGGGAAATTGATGAAGCTTTGGTAAATAATTATGACAACCTACTTTGGTAAGGTTTTAACCTATTAAATGATTATGCATTCATGATGGACATATAGAATAAATATTAAACTTTCAAAGTAAATTCATGGATGTGAAGCAACGAGTCTCATATTCTTGTAATGACAGGTATATCTTGCACATTAAGCACTAATATGAATTAATATGCTTAAAAGGAAGAATTAAAAGTAATCAAATCTAATTGCACTTTCAATGACTACATAGTCTTATAGTTTTATCTTACGAATTATTAGTTAGGAGCTGTAATTTCATCCCTCAAACTCGTTGATAAAGGAAAATGATTTAAGTTATAAAAGCCTTAGTTGGCGAAGAAACTTTTAATTACAGACCCAAACTTGAATATTAATTGGAGGTAGTTAATTTTTTAATCCAGAAGAAAAATTTGAAAGTCACTCTTGTGATGGAAAATGAGTTTTAAAATAATTTTGTGATAGAAATATGAGTGATAAAAAACATAAATACATTTTAAACTTGTTTATTTATATTTTAAATTATAAGTAGTGAAAAATATCAATGTATAATATTTTTTATAAACTGTCTTTGGACACCCTTGTGAAATTTTCTCAACAGTTGATGTAGGAAGTTTTAAATTTTACTTATTGGTTTGTCATTATATCACCAATTCAGTTCTACTTGACGATATAATAGATTGATTTTGTTAATAACTGTCCGTTTTTTAATCAATTAAATCAAGCATACTAATAAGCAGTTTCGTGAAAATAAATTAAATATTTGTTCATAAAATATTTCAAACACGTACCAAGGTGACATATTTCTCAGAAACATAGCATTAATGAGAAGTACAATGAATACATGTGCTGAAGAACCATTAATCATACATAGAGAAAATATTAATTTAAAGAAAAAAAACATAATAAAATAGTACATCTTGTCAATGAACGCAAAATAAAGGAATATTAACTTTAGCAAGTAATATCTCCTGCGCTTCACTATCTAGTGATGCGATATTTTCCAATTTGTAAGCAACAGCTTTCGATAAACAGCTCATTACATGCTACACGCTACCTTGTCTTGTCAAAGGCAATTAGTTAGCGAAGCACAAATTGAAACAGCTACATGGCACTTATAAGTAACGAGTCAACTACGTCTATAAGAAATTCCCTTTTGACCTTAAGCATACATATGATGTATGTACTTAATAAGTGTAGATATCTAAATGTTTGTTCGGAAACTCAGGTAACAGCCCCATAACGTGTAGACCCTCCTGTCAATGTGCTGATACTGCATCAGAGATCCCATGAAACTGGCCGTGTCGTTCATAGCCCGTTTTAAGGTCGATTCACACACATCAGTTACGGCACGTCGCAGTCCAGTCACTTCAGGCACGTCACAGTTAACAAAAATATTCTTTGATGGATTTTCTATTGCGCTATCTACACTCATCCGTTGCAGTCCCGTCAGTCACTCTGCTGGCATCCGTCAGTCAATTTCAGATTTCTTTCCAACGATACTTTTTGATTGTTCGGACGCCTGACGGAACTGTTTGAGGTTAGAAAATAGTGTTATTGTTATTTAAATGGTTGCATTTGTATTTTGAGTACTGTTTGTAACAATCAACAAGATCGACAATGATAATTTAATAGAATATAGGCTTAAAATTTAAATTGTTTGACTGTAAATTACTGTAAATATTAGAGACGGAAGACTGACTGAAACCAACTGACGGACAATTGACTGAGAAATTGCGGATGCAACTGTGACTGGACTGTAACTGGACTGTAGCGGAACTGTGACTGGACTGATGTGTGTGAATCGACCTTTATGTTAACTACTCTGGACCCTTCGCTTAAAAAGAAGGCGTCGTATAGTCTAAATTTTCACTGAAGCAACGGTAAAAATCTACATTCATTTTGTTTACCATTGATTGGTAAGGATGTTAGAAAAGGTTGAATTGCCCATATAGTGCCACTATTACTGTTTCGTTGGATTTGAAGATTCACTAGGATTAAATATTTTTAATAAGCTCTTTGATAACGGATTGGTGCAAATAACCTTTTTGTAAAAAATTGACAATCACTGCTGTCTACAAATATTTTAATCGTTAAAAGTACTGTGATTTATATTTAAATACTTTATTTGCATTATTGAAAAAAAAATCTTTATCTTAATAAGGTGGAAATCTTAAATATTGAAGAATATTGAGAATATTGATGGGTCTTAGAACAGACACATCACGTTATGGGGATAAAAACACTGAACTAGTAGTTTACGCAAATCTACGAGTGTCTTAAAGGCTTGAGTTGCGTACACTACTTGTACCTACGACTGTTTTGAATTACTAACAATCACTACTCTAACTTCTAAGAGAGGTTATGTTTTCGTTTATAACCTCTCACTGCCACTGATTGTGATGCAATGACTCATTATAACAAACACTCACTCATAATCAATTAAATTTTCCTTAACAGCTGATAAGTTGATGTTCAAAGCATTAAAATTTTACTTCTTTTCTGCCAATCATTGAACCTCATTGGTCTAAGCTTGTACTGTAAAGTAACAAAACAACGCTGTTAAGTAAGTAAAAAATACTGTTAAGTGAATATTTTCAACTCTAACAACTTAATAAAGATGCTAGTTCAAAAAAAAAAAAAAAAAAAAAAACTGTCGTAGGTAAAAAAAGATGTGCACTTAGAGGTAAAGTGTGGCTGAGAAATGTGTTTGCATTGACGAGTGTCGTGGCGTGGGTCGGTGGTTGAATAATTTACCTAAATTGCCCCAAGAAACATCTGCTGATACATCATCTCCGGCGTCAGGTGTGATAAAAACTGGTTTTATGTTTATAATAATTATTATACATTTCTTAAAATGGAAATTATTAATGGATTTAAATAACTTATGTTTATTATTTTCAAAAGGTAACCACACAAACCATATAAGAAAAAGCTGAACTTTGTACACCTATGGTGAAACATGATTTCTTACCCTTGGTTGTAAATATCCTCATCCATTACCATTATTGTTATTTTACACAATATAAACCAAAAACTCACTCAGTCATAACTGTAAACATTAGCATAAATAACCTTCAAACTATAACATAACAAAGACTAAAAAGTATAGGGGCATAATTTATTTTTCTCTAGAAGAACATTAAGTTATCCATGTTGAATTTAAATTTAGTTTTTATTTTATCTACATTCCTTTGATGAAAGATATAATGATTATATTTAACTGTAAATAAACAATTGAAGCTCGCAAAGTTACTAGTGATGCACCACATTTATATAACAAAATAGAATTTAAAAAAAACTACAGGAGTGGTTATAGTAAAGGAAAAGAATGACAGATTCATAAAACTTTATCCAAACATTTTTATTTCCCTCCAAAATGCGTCCCATTCCCGCCACGGCGCGGACGTGGTAATGGCCAATTCCTCTCCAGTTATAAAAGTTTCTGACGTTATTTGCCCAATAACTCTTCGTCAAGATGGAAGAGAGCAATCCAGTCATCCGTCTTGTGATAGCATTACCCTGCTCTGCGGTCTGTGAGAAATACATCACATGTTGTATGTATTTTATGTGTTTCACACCTTGTTTGGAGGGGGGGATTTTGTAGGGTAACACTAATTCATATTAGATAAAGTTGTTAAAATAGGAAACAAGTAGGATCTGAGTTTCAATTGAGTAACCCAAAGCCAAAACCTAAAGGCATACAAATATAATTTCCGATCAAGTATTTGGGTAACAATAATAGTTGCATAGGTGGTCACGTCACACAAACCAAGTTTGATATTATAATTCTACAATGACACTAGGTAAAGAGTTAATTATCTAATATTTGGCAGATAATACATAATAGGCTGTAGACTCTGCTGACGTGATGCTGATTCTGCATCAGTGAACCCATGAAACTGACCGTGTCGTAAACACTTTGTTTTATAGAACCATCCGTGGAATTTTTGTCGAGTATTAAAGGCATATCAGCAAAAACACCCTTAATCATAAAACAGATTCAATTGTTCAACTAGTCTGAATTTTTAAATACATAGGAACCCCGATAGTAAGATTCTTTGATAATAAGTCACCCTCGATAACAAGTGTCATTTTCAAATCCCCTAGAATTCATTTTACCCACAATCACATGTTATTGCAAACATCTAAGAAGTCAACCTTGATAACAAGTCTTATTTAATAACCCCTATGAGAGTCTTGTTTTTGAGGTTCTTCTGTAACTATAATCGTTTTGATCTGTTTTATCTGTTCAATACACATACAAATAGTACATTTCATAACAAGAGTAGAAAGTGAGTCATTACGTATTTGAGACCATGTTTAAAGTGCGAGATTTATCGAGCTTGGGTTTTGAACTTTACTTTTCGCTACACTACAAAGTCTAATTATTTTCATAATTAAAACATACATTGGATATTTATTTACTACAGTTAGGAACATCATTAAACTCATAGCATTTTTAAAGGTTATGCCTTCAATTAAATTTAATATTTACTTTGGCAAAATAAAAAAAAAGATAAGAAACATTACTTTCGTAGATTAAATATTCTTTTGCCGTAGTAAACAATGCAATGATGAATTTTCGCAGGTGATAAACATGTAACGAAAACAGGTCATTCACAGTAGTGTGGCGATGGTCTTAAATATGTAATGACTGACTTTCTACTCTTGTTATGAAATATTTCACAATCGTAAACAGGCGAACATAAATCAACTGTTGCTTAACTTTCATAACGGGTCTGTCACATGAAAATAAATTAATTTCATAAAGTCCAGTAATCCACATCAAAAATAGTTATACATCTAATCGCTATCTTATTAGTAACAAGTGATCACCATAAATTGTCATCAATAATTACCTCCAGTGCTACCACTGCCTCGACAAGGTTAACGAACTCATTAGCTGGGTTGGTAAACCTGTGGACTTGTTAGAAATTATCAAGATACAAGCCCCCAGTGAGTCATTACGAGGTAAAAAGAATATTTTGATGTTGTAAAAGGTTTATTTTGAAATGGTGGAATTAGTGTGTGAAAGCATAGATATACACACTTTAGCACAAGTAGTCTTACGTGTTTACTTATACAGTATAAGTATACTTTAAAAACGAACTAAATATTAATCATAGTAAAAAGGATATCATGGTTTACTAAGAACCTGAGATTTGACGGAGAATGATGATGCACAATTAGCTGTTTAAGCTGTGATGCAATCCCATAGTTTACTTATAAGCCCTTTGTCAAAAAAATACATGGCAGGCAGTGTTTACAGATTAAAAATTAATTACTAGATTTCCGTGCACAGTAACTCGTGCTATGGATGAATTTATCAAGCGATTTTAAGAGCAGCAATAAAGAATATAGTTTACTTAACTACTAGTTTTTCTGATGATTAGTTTAAAGAATTCGAGCAACGCAGAACTCAGTGAGAAAATAAAAGAAACACTAAAACAAAACTATATTTTTAAAAATAGTTATAAAAAGAAAAGGGATTAGCATGTATGTATACATTGTTCTTATATAAGTCACTATTGTTTGCTTAACAGTTAGTGTAAATATCCAAATATAAATCGCAAAGTGCCCATGGACTTTTGAGAAAACTATAAGTCAAACCCTCATAAGCAAAATGTTCGTCATGACGAGAAACCTTGCGCAAAACTATCCGTTATTTTATAAATTGCCCTTTAAGGTCGTTATTCCTTTGTAAAGGGAACTTTCCATATACCAAATATTAAAAATACCTCAGCTGTACTGATTTGTATGGTATTTTTTTCAATTTATTACCTTATTGAAAACAGGTTTATCATTAAAACCTTATTTTTTGTTTGTATTACTGTATTCTGTTTTGTTTATTTCAATTTAACTTAACCAATCAATAGTTTTATTAATACTTATGAATTCAAACGGGGTGAAGCCCGTGGGTAACTGCTAGTTTGTATAACTTACAATAGTATAGTACAATTAAGGAGTATGAATATCCCAAAATACTTGACCACCTACTTCAGCTAAAAGGCTTTCATAAAGGTTTGTTCCTTACATAATACAATCACCTAATTAGTAATATATACAGAGATATCTAAAATAATCTGCTGGACTCCCGTGTGGAAAATTTTATTCATTAACACACTTCGTTTAACACTGTTAATCAATATTTTAAAATGTACGTGGTTAATATAACATATTAAAACATAGCGGAATTCCATTTTGAACGAGACAAACATGATGGATGATAAAACAATGCTTTGAGCAAACATTGCATATCTCTGAAAAGCAAATATTTGTTGATCCATAGAGCTATAACCAAGCTACTGACAATATATGCTTATTCCTTCACTTGACTGCATATTGCTTTTATCCGCATTTCTATAGTTGATATCAAAATTTGTGTTTTATTTAATAAACAAAATAAACGAATAAATACAATAGAGTCACACCAAAGTTTTACAAAATCTCTTGGCAGCGATTTAATCTAAGAACGCGACAGAAAAAATCTAAATTATTATTTGTTTCAGGCTGTTAGAGTCAAATTATTTATTTCTCATTCAATTATATTTAGAATTTGTTGAAATATACAAGCAGATCTTTTTTCATAATTACTCGGTATACGACTTAGGTTATCAATTTTTATAATTAGTACAAATTAAGAAGTTTAACTTAAGTACTTTTTATAAGTTAAAGAAACAAAAAATTCAATTATATATTTATTTGAAGGTTTTATTCGAACAAATCTTTATTGTATTTTCCGAGCGAGGGGACAAATCAGAATCTAAACGTCTCAGATCTACTATAAACTGCAGCAAACTGCTTCCACGTTATTTCAAGACTTAAGCCCAACGCCAAAGTTGTATTTATTATTGCTAAGTCTGTTGTGCAGCTATTTCTACGAGGAACATAAAATGTTAGGATTAAAGATAAACTACGATTAGGAATCATTCTATTTTATTAATTATATTAGCAGTACGCTTATAAAAAATCACTTAAACTAATAGTGAAATTTTTTCAAGTAAACATTTATTGCACAAAAATATATTTAAAACAGACTAGCCAAATAATTTAGCTAATAATAATAATTTGGCTTTTTAATTTTTTAGCTATAGACAAGACAGATCATTACTTTTATATTGGAATCCATTGTAATTCAGACAATGGACTTCCAGTAAGATAATTTTATCCAATTATATACACACATAGTATATTAGAGAATCTATTGAGAGTGTTTTTAAAGTGCGAAAATAAAGTTTCCAGTGGTCTCAAACACCTCTACCAAAGTAAAACTTTACCAACGCCCGCAGTCCAGAACTAAGTCTCAGTTTCTACATACTTAGTTGTGTCTGTTTTCTCATTAAAAAAGTTATAATTGCAACAGGACAACTCTGTCATTTGTTAATCCAGTTTGTTGAATAACTACTTGTAACAAAACATTGTTGAGGGATTTAAGGTTTTTTTTTATATCAACAAAATGTGATACGAACATTTTTACATGCAGACTTAACAAGACAAAACAGATAAACGAATGAATTAAAATGAAATAATGAGTTATATAAACAAAGTTAATTTATAAATGCATTAAAAATTTTTATAAAGATGGTTGTTCCACAATAAATGTCCCTGTTTTCTTTAAAACTTGTTGTTCTTTGGCAAGATAAACTCTATAAGCAAGTTGTAAGTTGGCATTTTAAAAACAATATGGATTAAAGACTTTATCGTATAAAAATATATTATACACTAACAAAAATTAATGTATTTCACTTTTAAAACTTCACACATTTGTTAAGTTTCATGAGGCTTATATTGGCCATTCTAAGGATAATTACTTATAGTTATTTAAACTAACCTGCATACTACTCACTTTCAAAAGTATTTCGCACAGTTTTAACAAATTTGTATGTAATGCAAATCAAGGTATGTTTTACTAAGTAAAGTTTTTGGAGTTTTTTTTACCTAACGGACATTTATACGTCGTTATAGACATATTTACCGACATACCAACATAGACCCTTATCTAGTAAGCTTCAGGTATACCAACAATTGTTGTAAACTTGGTTAACACAGCAACTCAGCAAATGGCAATACATTGTAAGTGTTGTTGTTGTTCCTTTCATACAAGTACTGAGGTCCGTGAAGTTGGCGTACCCATATTAGCGTATCCACTTTTGATCATTCCAATCGTTAGTTCATCGTTAGTTCTCGATAGTTCCCAAATTTTGTCGTTAGTTCTCAAAAAATAAAAAAGTTATAGCCGATAATAAGTGGGTAGGGGCCTACGCTAACTTCACACTTCCGGGTTCTAGCGCACGCCGTTTCCTGATGACAAATGTTTACATCTATATACCAATCGTTAGTTCTTCGTTAGTTCTCGATAGTTCTCCAATATTAACGTTAGTTCTCAAAAAATAAAAAAGTTACGAGGCATACAAAGTGGGTACGCCAACTTCACAATTATAGAATTTCCAGCGTGCACACTTTTTTGAATAAAAATGCTTACATCTATATACCAATCGTTAGTTCTTCGTTAGTTCTCGATAGTTCTCCAATATTAACGTTAGTTCTCAAAAAATAAAAAAGTTACGAGGCATACAAAGTGGGTACGCCAATTTCACAATTATAGAATTTCCAGCGGGCACACTTTTTTGAATAAAAATGCTTACATCTATATACCAATCGTAAGTTCTTCGTTAGTTCTCGATAGTTCTCCAATATTAACGTTAGTTCTCAAAAAATAAAAAAGTTACGAGGCATACAAAGTGGGTACGCCAACTTCACAATTATAGAATTTCCAGCGTGCACACTTTTTTGAATAAAAATGCTTACATCTATATACCAATCGTTAGTTCTTCGTTAGTTCTCGATAGTTCTCCAATATTAACGTTAGTTCTCAAAAAATAAAAAAGTTACGAGGCATACAAAGTGGGTACGCCAATTTCACAATTATAGAATTTCCAGCGGGCACACTTTTTTGAATAAAAATGCTTACATCTATATACCAATCGTAAGTTCTTCGTTAGTTCTCGATAGTTCTTCAATATTAACGTTAGTTCTCAAAAAATAAAAAAGTTACGAGGCTTACAAGGTGGGTACGCCAACTTCACAATTAAAGAATTTCCAGCGGGCACACTTTTTTGAATTAAAATGCTTACATCTATATACCAATCGTTAGTTCTTCGTTTGTTCTCGATAGTTCTCCAATATTAACGTTTGTTCTAAAAAAATAAAAAAGTTACGAGGAATACAAAGTGGGTACGCAAACTTCACAGTTATACAATTTCCAGCGGGCACAGTTTTTTGAATAAAAATGCTTATACCAATCGTTAGTTCTTTGTTAGTTCTCGATAGTTTTTCAATATTTACGTTAGTTCTCAAAAATAAAATAAAAGTTACGAGTCATACAAAGTGGGTACGCAAACTTCACAATCATACAATTTCCAGCGGGCACAGTTTTCTGACTATAAATGCTTATATCTATATACCAATCGTTAGTTCTTCGTTAGTTCTCGGTTTTTCTCAAAAACGTACCCTCAAGTATTCTTTCAAACATTCACAGCATCGTTCTTAAACAGTTTCAAAATACGCTCAAAATTAAAAGTGTTAGGTTATTAATATATATAGAGAATAAATATTGTTATCTTATGATAAATTAGTTATAATAAAATATTAATTGAAATTTAGTTTAATGATTTGAAAAAAGGGGATTTTATTCAAGTTCCATGCCTTTAGCCGGCTCCAGACTGTACCCACGCAAAGTACAGAACAGTACGAACACGCGAGTTGTATGACAGCAAATGCTCGTGCTCGTGTTTTCCGTTCATTGCCGGTATTTTTGCACACATCAAAGTGAAGGATTATTTTTGCCATTCTCGAAACGAACAGTTGGTGGGAAAACAACACATGTGTGTAGACACATGTAGATATAGATATAAGCATTTATAGTCAGAAAACTGTGCCCGCTGGAAATTGTATGATTGTAAAGTTTGCGTACCCACTTTGTATGCCTCGTAACCTTTTTATTTTTTTAGAACGAACGTTAATATTGGAGAACTATCGAGAACTAACGAAGAACTAACGATTGGTATATAGATATAAGAATTTTTATTCAAAAAAGTGTGCCCGCTGGAAATTCTATAATTGTGAAGTTGGCGTACCCACTTTGTATGCCTCGTAACTTTTTTATTTTTTGAGAACTAACGTTAATATTGGAGAACTATCGAGAACTAACGAAGAACTAACAATTGGTATATAGATGTAAGCATTTTTATTCAAAAAACTGTGCCCGCTGGAAGTTCTATAATTGTGAAGTTGGCGTACCCACTTTGTATGCCTCGTAACTTTTTTATTTTTTGAGAACTAACGTTAATATTGGAGAACTATCGAGAACTAACGAAGAACTAACGATTGGTATATAGATATAAGCATTTTTATTCAAAAAAGTGTGCCCGCTGGAAATTCTATAATTGTGAAGTTGGCGTACCCACTTTGTATGCCTCGTAACTTTTTTATTTTGAGAACTAACGTTAATATTGGAGAACTATCGAGAACTAACGAAGAACTAACGATTGATATATAGATGTAAGCATTTTTATTCAAAAAAGTGTGCCCGCTGGATATTCTATAATTGTGAAGTTGGCGTACCCACGTTGTATGCTTTGTAACTTTTTTATTTTTTGAGAACTAACGTTAATATTGGAGAACTATCGATAACTAACGAAGAACTAACGATTGGTATATAGATATAAGCATTTTTATTCAAAAAAGTGTGCCCGCTGGAAATTCTATAATTGTGAAGTTGGCGTACCCACTTTGTATGCCTCGTAAATTTTTTATTTTTTGAGAACTAATGCTAATATTGGAGAACTATCGATAACTAACGAAGAACTAACGATTGGTATATAGATATAAGCATTTTTATACAAAAAAGTGTGCCCGCTGGAAATTCTATAATTGTGAAGTTGGCGTACCCACTTTGTATGCCTCGTAAATTTTTTATTTTTTGAGAACTAATGCTAATATTGGAGAACTATCGAGAACTAACGAAGAACTAACGATTGGTATATAGATATAAGCATTTTTATTCAAAAAAGTGTGCCCGCTGGAAATTCTATAATTGTGAAGTTGGCGTACCCACTTTGTATGCCTCGTAACTTTTTTATTTTTTGAGAACTAACGTTAATATTGGAGAACTATCGAGAACTAACGAAGAACTAACGATTGATATATAGATGTAAACATTTCTCATCAGGAAACGGCGTGCGCTAGGACCCGGAAGTGTGAAGTTAGCGTACCCACTTATTATCGGCTATAACTTTTTTATTTTTTGAGAACTAACGACAAAATTTGGGAACTATCGAGAACTAACGATGAACTAACGATTGGAATTATCAAAAGTGGATACGCTAATATGGGTACGCCAACTTCACGGACCTCAAGTACTGACATGAAACATACTGTAACAGTTAGAGTGTTTCCAGCTGTACAAACATACAATCCTAACAGCTGATGTACCAACTACTGGGTGTGAGATTAATCTGTAAACTTATAATTTATGTTTCTGCTTTGAAGCTAAACTAACTGCTGTTGTTTCAGCAGACCTACGTAATTGTATACTTGTATGAGAAGCACTAAAGATCTGTGAATTAATATAAACTAGAGGTCGTCCAGTGATATATGTTCAAAAATATCTAATGCGCATAGCCTACTTCGCTATTTTCACCCCATGCTGTAAATGAAACATGTGATTGGAATTTCTTCCATTTGTTTTGATTTTCTGTTTATATTTCGTCACCAGCATGGCAACCCATAAGGCCTATGTTAATAAAAAAATAATTATTTTTTTGTGCTTTTTTGTGTGCTTATTTTAGTTTATAAATGAATTCTGCACATCTAGAAGAAAAACTTACTAACAGTATGCGTAAATTTACAATTAATTTTTAATTTTCTATTTTTAGCTGAGAAAAAAGGTTTTAAAGAAACAAGCTGTCCTATTATATATAAATATCTCTTTTCTATGTTGATTCTTAGTTATAACCTTTGGCAGGAGTAATAATTAATTTTCGGTAATAAAAGAACGGGAAAACGTTGCATGCTGTCTCAAAGAATGTGCTTTAGTAAAAGGGACGTTTGGCATAAAATATACATTTTAAGTTATATAACCGTGTTGATGCAATGTATCCTATTACTGAATAGTTTTTTCTACACCATCATTATTTAAAAACATAGAGTCTTTTTATAAAACACTCTCTTTCATGGAAAGCGAAAAAATAAATAAGTTTTTAACAGGATTGTAACCAATTAAAAAATATGGCTAAACAACAAGGATTAATTAACATGGAAAGGCAGTATTAGAGTTGTAGTAAAGTACTTTTCTGAAAACATACAAGGATTTTTGCAGCCCAAATAACACCCACACTTTCTTGTTTAAAGGTATCAGTCAAATCATTTAATGTTATTACTGTAGATAAGCAATACTATTATCCTTTTCATTTCTCATTTGAAATCCATGCACATTTAAGCGTTCCTACAACAGAAATCAACAGGAAATAATCGTTAAATTCCAAAGGTAAAAGATATATTCATGAATATTATTCCTATTTGGTGAGAAAACAAGAGAATGTCGCCCACAGAAAGCTATACCCCGTCCCAGTAGAGTGAGTGAGAGGGAAGTAATTTGAGTCTTTTTTATCCAGTGCTATCGTCCTCAAAGTGTACATTGGGTAACATTGGTATAATTTAGTTTAATGTTGACCGTGTATAGAAAATGCAGATAAAATTGGTTAGGAATAAAATAAATGAAACCTAGCAGAGTATCCGTATATGGTTATTGCAGTTATACTCTAGCTTTGCGTTTGCAATGAGGGAGGATACAGTTTGGGAAAATTTGGCTATTTAAATGTATGGTATGCTATAGTATAACACATTTACCATATCCATAATGTTCGACCACTGCACCTAAACCATAGAAAAATAAATTAAGTGATATTCGCACAATATCACAAATTATTCATGAAATTCAAAACATAAACATAACTGTCAACAATCCTACTTTGACAGTTCTCATTGCATTTTACAGCTTTTTGTTACTGCTTGGTTCAAATTAGCTGTTGTCATAAATACAAAAATAAATAATAGTACCACACCCCGTTGGTAAAACTTATAACTTTTTAATGCTATTGCATATCATAGAAAAAAACTTAAATAGTTGAAAAAGCTGCAACATTTTTTAATTATTTTAAAATATGAATCCTCATAAGGTTAACATGGGGAACTACAGAGCCACTGGGGCGGAGCCCGAACGGATTTTTGAGATAAGAATAGGCCTATATGTTAATCGGGAATTTGAGTCATCGTCATGCCAAATTTCAGCCCAATCCGTTCGGCAGTTAATGCGTGATTTTAGTTCAAACAAACACAAAAGTTTTCACACGAAAATATTGAACCCAAATTACTTTTGAGCTACTAATATGTTGAAAGTAGCATCCCAATATAAGATGAGATACGAAAAAGCTTATTAGCGTAATAAATAGTAATTGTGAGTATCTGAATAGGTAAGAATATATTTTTTTGACCTCAAAGAATTTTGATAAAAAACAGAATAGCTGAACAGTTTTTTTCTTATTATACTTTAGTACCTTAAACGAAAGTGCGTCTAAACTGAATGTGCCTTTACATAAAAGTGGTTGATTCTCCACGGTTTCAATTTAATTATTAAAATATCAAAAGGTAGCAAATCTAAATAAAATATTAAATATAGCTTCGAATATCTGAAAAAGTATATTTTATTTAGCTTTTATAATAAAATAGTCAAAGACAATATTTATAACATATTCAATAATATCCAACTAAATACAGGGTAGGGCAATGAAAGCGCCCCAATTTATAAACAGTACAAACTCAATAATATTCACCCTATGGATATAAATAGCACACCAAAACACAGCTTATCTTTTGCCATTTTTAACTTAACAAAGTCATTTTTCCATTTCTTGAGAACAAAATCCTACAAGTGACTTCATTGTCTTACTTGACATTCCTTTTTGCCACTTGAAACTCCATCAAATACTCCTCCAGCACTTCTTCAGGAATAACTTTAGTTTTTGGACTATCCTTAGCTTCGGTTCAAACAAATCTGTGGGGTGACTTTGAAAAACCTAGAACGTCAAGTAGCTTATTAGAACAACCCCCCCCTCCCAAAAAAATTTGCCAACGTAAAGCTTTCAACAACAAAAGCTTCCTGGCAAATCTCTTCGGACTTTGAGTTACTGGGACTCATATTCTTTTAACATTTGCTGGTGTACAAAGAGTTTTGCGGCACACACCGATTATTTTTTTTTTGTTTAAGCGATTATTCTAAATAATTTTACCCATATGTTATTGATCTCAAAGAATGGTGATAAAAAACAGAATCAATGAACAGTTTTTTTCTTATTATACTTTAGTACCTTAAACGAAAGTGCGTCTAAACTGAATGTGCCTTTACATAAAAGTGGTTGATTCTCCACGGTTTCAATTTAATTATTAAAATATCAAAAGGTAGCAAATCTAAATAAAATATTAAATATAGCTTCGAATATCTGAAAAAGTATATTTTATTTAGCTTTTATAATAAAATAGTCAAAGACAATATTTATAAAATATTCAATAATATCCAACTAAATACAGGGTGGGGCAATGAAAGCGCCCCAATTTATAAACAGTACAAACTCAATAATATTCACCCTATGGATATAAATAGCACACCAAAACACAGCTTATCTTTTGCCATTTTTAACTTAACAAAGTCATTTTTCCATTTCTTGAGAACAAAATCCTACAAGTGACTTCATTGTCTTACTTGACATTCCTTTTTAGCCACTTGAAACTCCATCAAATACTCCTCCAGCACTTCTTCAGGAATAACTTTAGTTTTTGGACTATCCTTAGCTTCGGTTCAAACAAATCTGTGGGGTGACTTTGAAAAACCTAGAACGTCAAGTAGCTTATTAGAACAACCCCCCCCCCTCCCAAAAAAAATAGCCAACGTAAAGCTTTCAACAACAAAAGCTTCCTGGCAAATCTCTTCGGACTTTGAGTTACTGGGACTCATATTCTTTTAACATTTGCTTGTGTACAAAGAGTTTTGCGGCACACACCAATTATTTTTTTTTTGTTTAAGCGATTATCCTAAATAATTTTACCCAGTTCAACATTGTTTTCCAATCTGGAGCAGCGCCATGTTGACCAAGGATGGTATACGGTCCAAACAATCTCTGGGTTTTTGCACAAGAACCACTATTTTATTAATAGGTTTCCACATCAAAATCTCAGTGTTAATAGCCTCAGGCATAATATTTACTAAAATGGCATAGTTTATTGATGTGTTAAGCACAGCTGATCATTCATTGTTGCAACAATTAACATGTGACAGGTAAAACAAATTGTAGCGTTCTCATTGCCTCACCCTGTACGTAATAATAATACGTAAATAGTTAATAATATATTAAGTTTTTTTTTGTGTTCAGAGAATATTAAATTTTAGCTTGAAGTCATTATGGGAAATGTTTTATAGAATCCACATAAAATATAGAATTGTAACTATGCAATGTAAGAAGTAACCAACGTAAATCACTTAAGTGTTTTGTGTGGATGATTTATACTCTGAAGCACAAAAGGTTATGGGTTTTGGAAGGTCAGACCTTCGGCTACAAGTCAACGTTTTTACATTATATTGTTGGTAGGGTCACGTAATAATTCATAAAGTAGGTTAAGGAATCACTTTATACTTACTGAATTATATAATCCCACTGACTGAACTTCATAATAATCATTGTACAAAAATGACTTCAGTATCCAATTCAAAATGACACGATTTACACAGTTAATATCATAATTATAAATACAAAATAGGCTAGATAAAAGTGGACTTAATATCAACCATAGTTATATTGTCATTCGTGTAAATGCTTCAACACTAACACCATGATCGCCTAGAGTAAAATATTTAATCAATGCCTTTTCCTGTACAGTTCCACAGAGTAACTACAATACATTATAGGAAAACTGCTTCGTTCGATATAAATATCGATTAAAATATTTCATTCGATGTATATACATTTCCTGTTGATATCGATCTAATAATGGAATAATTAAGTCATGTTTCAATGCATTTAATCTGTTCGAATTTTCTTCGTTGTACAAACGGAAAGTTTTAGAATAAACATCTTAAAATTTTCATTAGTGTGTGAATAACTCAAAAGCTTAACATGTAGCTTTAAATACAATTTTCTAATAGTCTTTTTCAATTAAATTAGTTTCATTTACTACGAACCAAATAAAACTTTATTATTTAACAATCCTTTTACTGACAAACTGGTAATTACTTCAAAACTAAAGGGTATAATTGAGATTGCGAATATACTGCACATATGTTTCGGTAAACTAAAACTCTAGTCAGCAGTCTGGTAGTTTACCTCCAAAGCCTAGCCTCCATTTTCCTGTAATACATGCAACTTCCCCGGCCATCAGATGATATATTGAGGCAGAAACTTACTCCTGGTAATGCAAGTGAGAGTAAGAAAAACATGTGTATAGCCCGATCTCAACAGGGCTTGAATATTCTATGCAAAAAACCTGTCATCTAAATGTACACTATGTAAAAATAATATAAAACATATTAGTTTTATATTTCCCATTAAGATTGTATTGTGAGATTGTCACAACAATCTAAAAAAAAAAAAAAAAAATTAGGGCGTTTGTTGTAAACCCTTGAAAAGTAATGATTTGGAGCATAAATCAACAAGACTTTTGGGAAAACCACAGTTTTAAACACGACAAGTTATGTATACGTTCTTCTATGGAAGAATACAATTTTATTAAAATATTAATTTTACATAGTTCATATAAGGGAAACTAACCTCTTCAAAATAATAGAGAATTTATTACCAATGTTTATGTTATGATTGTGTCCTTCTTAACTTAATTACAATAATGCATCAAATTTCAGAAGTGAATCTTGTATCAAGTAAAAGGTAACACTCTATCTCATCTCATCGCATCTGTTATTAATAATACTTAAGTGTACAGAATAAATAAGAACATAGATAACTGTAGCATGTTTTTATTTATCAAAGATTAACAGAGGTAAATTAAATAATATAAGTGAAAACAAATCACATTATAAAAGTGAAATGGATACTTAGAAAAAAGTTAATGTAGAATATATTCGATGGTTAAAGAGGAGTATAATTACCTCCATTAAACAAATAGAAAATATTGTATATTTTATATGAATATTAATAACGCACGGAAATAAATATGTTAAAAATAACTCCTTAGTCCTTATGATATACGAAAATATCATTCGTCTCTCTTGAACCAAAGACAACATGAAGTTTCCGCTTCCGGAAACATCATTCGTAAAATCCGATTGTTTAAGGCTTTGTCTGAAGCACCAGAAGCATTTGATGAAACGGATCTTAAAATGTCCCCCTTCCACAGAATAGCGTTGAATCGAATAACTTTTTGAAAATAAAAGGTAAAACCAAAGCGTATCTTTATAAGCTACCTACATATTCGTATCTTTTGGCGTATTCCTTTCGTCTTTTATTATGAGTATTGAAACATTTTCTCTCTAATTTGATTTGATTATTTTTCTTGTGTACAAACCTACCAGTTTGGGATCTAATTAGAATATTATATCTTATATAATACGTTTCCTTCAGTTCTATACAAATGTACAATAGTCTTATTTTTTTAGTATTCAGTTTTGGGGAAATATACTTTGGTGAGTCGGTGGCTCAGTCGGTAGCGTCGCGGACTTCGGGCCCAAGGCAGCGATGTTGTGGGCTCTGATCCTGGTCACTGTCACTAACATTTTATCAGTACACTTACCTTCGTACTGTACCGGCTCACATCTTGCTTTGCTGGATACATTCCACGCACAGATCTGTAGTCTATGTGGACGGGCAAATGCAAGGTTAAAAGAGGCCGCCAGCCTTTTTTTTAAGGAAATACTACAAATATCAGTACTTTTGGTATATAAACGGTAATTTATTGAAATGTTATAATATTAGAGGCCTACACGTAGTTTAAAATTAAATTCTTAAATTCTTTTAAAGACAATTTTATATATAATCGTTACCTAAGTGATTAGTATGAAACCCATTTTAAAATTTTATTCAAGTTACGACTTTTCCGCATTTTAGGCTCTTTCTAGTTTTATTAGCAACTAGCTGTACCCGCGGGCTTCGCCCCGTTTAACTTCATAAGTATTCGCATGGCTCATTCTCGTCCTGGTTGAAGTTCGTTCGCTGGGCTCATTCACCTTTAGGTTGGAGCTCGTTCGCTGCGCTCACTTGCCTTCAGGTTAGCTCGTTCGCTACGCTAACTCGCCTCCAGGTTGAAGTTCGTTCGCTACGCTCACTCACCTTTTAGTTGGTAATTAGCTGTTGTGATAAATAAAAAAAAAATAATAGTGCTGCACCCTGTTGGTAATCCTTTTAACTTTTATGCTATTGAACATCATAGAACAGAACCAACTTGTTTAATTGAAACAGCTGTTAAGATTCATTAATTACTTTTAAATATGAAAAATCATAAGATGAACACGGAGAACTACAGAGCCACTGGGGCGGAGCCCGAAAGGGTTTTTGAGATAAGAATATGCTTTAATGTTAATCGGGAATGTGAGCTATCATCATGCCAAATTTCAGCCCAATCCGTCCAGTAGTTCATGCGTGATTGAGCAACACACACAAACACAAACATACACACAAACATACACACAAACATACACACAAACATACACACAAACTCACAAACTTTCAGATTTATAATATTAGTAAGATAAGATGCTGCATATTTTGGAGATAAATAGGCCTTTTGGTTTAAATTTTGATAAGTTTTAACGTTATATTGAATTTATAAAAGAAGAAAAGAGTGTTACACTTTGCCACACCTGCAATCATGAAATTACCACAATATACACAAGTATATTAAAACTTATCAAAATTTAAATCAAAAGGCCTATTTATCTCCAAAATATGCAGCATCTTATCTTACTAATATTATTCTTACAAGGTGGTACCACAATATTATCATAGTTAAAGAGTGGACCTTATTGACCGTCTACACCCCATGCCACCTATAACTTTTGGAAAGCTAATAGTCATGGTAGTTACACAGATTTGTAATTAGGATTCGATTCTTTATTTTATTATTTTTATTCATAAAAAAACATACTTCTGCACTGTAACTGTACTGTAATGGTGAGTCGGTAACTCAGTCAATAGCGCCATGGACTTCGGGCCTTCGCCTTTATCTTTATGAGCCACCCTGGCCATTTGCCTTAATCTTCTTTAGCCACCCTGGCTCTATTTTTCTTCATTAGCCTCCTTGGATATCTTCTTTCGCCGCCCTGGCTTTATTTTTCTTCAACCGCCTCCCTGGCTGATTGCTCTTCTTTCGCCACCCTGGCTAATTTATTTTTTCTCTAACGCCTCCCTGGCTGTTACTTTAATCTTCGTTGGCCACCCTGGCCTTTTTACTTTAATCTTTGTTGGCCGCCCTGGCTGTTTACTTTAATCTTAGTTGGCCACCCTGGCTCTATTTTCTCCCCCTCGGCACTTCCCCTCCGAGGTACCTCAACCTTTACTCTTCTTTTGGTTGAGAGTGATGTTGTTTTCATTCCCCTATTTTTAGTTATTGTCCCCACCACCAACACCACCACCATTCTCTTGGCGCCATATTTCCTGTAAAATAATTTTATAAATTACCTCGGATGTATGTTTTTAGAGAAGTGTACGCCCTTCCCAGGAATGGTCTGACGGAAAAACTCTTATGATAATTCTGTAAGGAATCTAAACAATAGATAACGCAATCAATGTAAATGCAAAACTACTTATCCACGTCAACTTTAAATATTTCATACATCACAGTGAGCTTCGAGTTAACTTAAGTGCATCACTTACGCACGGTTATGAATATGGTCATAATGTTATTTGAACCTTACATAAGGTTACGTCCTCAAACTTATATTTTGTGTTGACTTTTATAAAAATAACTTGTAAATTATTGTTAAATACAAACACTACAACTTACCTCCAACTGTTCGTCGGTGTGGTCAAGCCACACAGGGCCTCTTTCGGCCTCGTCATCACTAAAGTCGACCAAGTCGAGATCGAAGTCGGCAGGTTCGTCACCTGCTGCAGGAGGAGCAGCAGGTGACAACCACTTGAACATTAGAAACCCTATCGCTGCCATACAACCGGCAGATGCCAGGAACAACAGCTTATGGTTCCTGTAACAAGTAGATTAATTACCTTATAAGTACTGTTTGGAAGAAAAACATAAATGGAATTGAATATGCTTTTGTAGCCCGTAGTATAGCTTATCAATTACAATATGTATTTTTAGAATACTAGGCTTCAAACATCGGATCGTTGAAAGCAAAAGACTGCATCAAGGTATTATAAAAGGTTAACAGGATACAAAGGAGGTGTGATGATTATAAAATACCGTATACTATTGCTCCATTTACGTTGAATATACTGCTGTTCCATAGTTCATACAAGTGCAACTTTACCTAGTGTAGATTGATTCATATAGTACAATCCGAATAATACGCTTACTGTTAAATAATATAATCTAAAGTATAATTACTTACAAAATGAACGATAAAATCATGATGAAATCACGGCGAATTCCGAAGAGTGTGTAGGTTGAAGAATATATACTTTGTTGAATTAATAAAACGTGTAACTTGTTACAAAAAGTTACTGAAAATGTTTTTAAACTCGTTGCTAGGCATTTCATGAAGGTTTATTGACAATGGGTTTATTCTGTTTTATTACCGGGGTTTCTCTCTATATATTCTTTAAATCGGTTTTAGACAGCCAATTCGGCTTGATGTATTTTTTAGCTGATTACTATTTATTGAACTACCTTATAACTATAAAAAGGTTGCAGATCTGTCCTCATTTTCGTAAAAAATTTTAGCTAATAGGCATTCAATATTTTGATGTTGGTCTACATTTTGTCAATTCTTTCCTTACAGTAAGTAACTAAAGTAAAACTGTCTCCTTTTATAGGGAAACAGTCTAGAACTTTCCCTGCTAAAAAGATTTACAATTAATATATTTTTACGACACCTTTAGAGCAACTTTTTTTATTTAGATCAACTTTATTGTGGAAGGTTGATGATTAAAACGGCATTAAGCTGGCATAATTGTTTTTTAAATTTATAAAAATGTTAAACTTTTATGATCATAAATTAAGTTAAGGCGGAAATGTTCGTCAATGCATATTATTTACATATCTGATTTTACACATAATGCTAAATTAGTAGGAATGAACAAGCGGGCTACAAAGCTACCAAAGTTGTTGATGTGACCCCTCCTCCCGCTCCACTCGGAGAGAGAGGTTTGGTTTGCCTTGACGTCAAAAAATATGAGTAGATTATGTCGTCGGGAGGACAATTCGTTGGCTGGACTTGACGTGTTCCCTTTGTTTCTGTACATTTCACCCATCCACTGTAGCCCCATTCTATGGTGAGCCCAACGCTTTGCTGGACACGTTCCACACATTTGGTCCATATTCTATGTAGACTGGCCAATAGAATGTTAAAAGAGGCCGTCATAGTTTTTCAAAAGAAGACTTAGTTTATATATGAGGGTGATGTGATATAAGGAATCACGAATTATTTGTTACTGTTATAGGATGGTATTTTTTCAAGATTAAACTGAAAACTCTTTCTAACAATGATAGCTAGGAATTATCTAAGACCCCCTTCACCAAACAACCAAGTCAGTCATATCACTGTCAATGATATTGTGCAAGTCAGTCATATCACTGTCAATGATATTGTGATATTGAGTTATACTCGGACGAATCTTCCATAGATATTAGGAGCTAGATACTATCAATGCTCAATATGCTATTTATAGAAGAGGATGTGTGTTGTATTTATCTTATGATATACAGTATTGATTATATTTTTTCAAATTTGTTTCTTGTTGTCAGTAATTTTAAGAGAAAAGTTTATTTCAAATAAAGATCAATATAATTTTCTAAATATTTAAGAAAATTTAAAATTTCCAGTACTTTTATAACTATACTTTAAAAAATTTTAACTCCTGAAGAAGGGGAAAGATTATTGTTTTGGCTTGGTGTGGTTCACATAGTTTTGTCAAAAATAGTCCTGGAACTGTTGATCGAATTTACTCAGAATTGATCTTAAACCACAACAAGCTTGAATCTGTAGAATAAACTTATCAAGTCACTGATATATCTTTATCAAAAGTAGAAACTTTGCATCTCGCTTCTGTTGCCATGGAGACCCCCTCTGGTAATAAAAGTCTCGTCGTAAATTTTGTTCTTGAATTTATAACAGAGACTAAGTCTCGATATTCTAAATAATTCGTCGTTTAGGCTCACATAGATAATTTACAAACTTAATTTAATTTACGAACTTAAATTAAGCTAACTTTTAATCCTTAGTCTGCCTAAATTTAAAAAAAAACTTTGCTAGTCTAAGCAAATTACTTTATTGAAGAAGCATTTGTTAGATAACGTTTACGGTATAAAATTACCATTAGTATAAGTTTAAGTGTTAAACGTTATCTTCAATCTTTTTCATAAATTCTTCGACAATTTGTCTCCTACCGAGTGTCAAATATTAGTTATAATTCGTTACTTGTAATGAAAACTTTGAAAGTTACTTGTTCTATTTGTATGAACAATCTGATGTTTTTTTGTTTCAAAATGCTTGGTATGTTTTAGACTATTCATATAATTGTTTCTTATAACTTGTGGAAAATTTTTAGATGAATTGTGCTGAGACCAGTGATGGATTCGACAGAATAAATGAGAATCTTAGCATTAACACGGTTGAAGAACATCGATTCGTGGTATCTATTTTCATGACTAACACAATAGGTAAATTATAAATATTGTTTTTTCAAGCCAATTTTCTAAGAACACATATAGTGTTAATTCAAACTGCTAAAAGTTCGTACATAGTACATAGTTAAATTAAAGCAAATAAAAAATACCAATGATAACACTGGAATTATAATATTAATTTTTATTATTTTTATTTGGCAAATCTTATAAGGGGACCTAAATAATATATAACTTTAGTACGTGTTTTACATACATATCTTGCGCAAATCCTAAGCTTATGTGTGGTGGTAAAAGATTCGTAAAAGGTTTTATCGGGATGTGACGGGTTGTGACAAAACCCATAACAATCTGTAGCAACCGGAAGTGGTCGGAAATATAAAGTGTCTACTAAAATGGTGAAGGCGCCAGAAAAGCTATTTGTCGTTCCCAACAGACAGGGAACACGGTTGTTGAAATCGTTCCCGAGAAAAACAATAGAACTTCCAACAATTTTGTAACATTGGTTCTTAATCGCACAAATATTTGATACCCTATAGTTGAACTTTGAACCTATTTGCTATATGTTGTTCCTATATTTGAACTGTTGAGTAATAATACATTTGACATATAAAAGCTGCTTTTTCGAAATCAGCTATAATAAACATTTTAAAAATAGTTTTAATTGTAAAACTCAAATTTAATTATCTCATTCTCGTATTTATATTAAACATTTTCATTACCTAAAATTATAGACATGTGGATGAGATTGCTTTTACAGTTAGGTATAAACACTTTGTGTGAAGGTAATAGGAAATAAGAAAGTAAATAATTAAAAACATGTACATATAATAATGTGTTTGATGACTGCCATATAATTCTAACAAACGGTAGTTATAGTTTTTATGGTGGTAACAAAAACCTCATATATCATATAGGTGTCATGGCCTGTTTCATAATAAACTACAAACCAATATGATTAGTAAATCAGCTGTTTGCCTAATGCAAATCTAATGGAAATTACCACTTACAAGTTACAGCCTGTAATTTGTTGTTTATTATTAACAGGGCCCTGTTCTATTTCTGCGATTTAAACCCTTTCAAATATCACCAAAAGATCGCTAGTTAGTACACTTATCGAGCAATAAACAACCCATGCTATTTGGGAAATATTTAGGGGTCGATTTGCTGCACACAAAAATCCAACAAACTCTTGTAATAATATATATGACTATTTCTGAAATTCTAATTCTTGAGAAATTAAATTGATATTTCTCAAATAAAAACTACTAGTCTGGAATACAAATAATACATTTTTTCTTAAATAAAAATGATAATTCTAAAATAAAATTTACGATTTCTGAAATAATCTTGACACTTTCTGAAATTAGAAAAGGTGTAGAGTATTTTTATTTCGTGTTTCTGCCTCGATAAACATAAAAAGGGCTATTCCATCCACGGCCTCAAGTGGCAAGCAATGAAATAGGAATGAAATGCCATTTATGGGTTGACAATAAACTCCTTATACGTCACATATAGTTTTAGTATTTTTTAAACTCAATCGTTGATTAACTTAAAACCATAAAATTTGTTAATGTCTCAAAAAGAAATTAAATTATGTAACCATCCACCACTTTCAAATTTGATTGTTTTATATAAGTTGTTTAGTAAAGTCATAATCTTAGGTTGTCGGATAAAAACGGTATTTAATGAATAAAGACACCAATCAACTGAAGAAACAAAACTTATTATGCATAACCTGATAATGTTCTCGATTCAATTAGTATGTTTGGAAAATAAACAATTAATATATATAGTATGAACAAGGTAAAACTTGTTATAAAAAAAATAATCCAATATGTAGAAACAGTCAGTTTCTTTTTATTCCTTAAAGTAAATCATAAATATGTTCTGTGATAATTTCCCATATAGGGAATAACCTATTTTAACTATGCCACTTATTAGTGCTGATATCCATATCACTTAACAGTTAAACATAACTAGTTCTAACAGCACTTGACAAGCCATTGTATTAGTGTCAAGAAGTTCACGGTGATGTCATTTGTCTTGCTCACTACTACAATACACATTATAACTTTGTTATTATAATATATTTGAACTTTTTCTGTAATATAATATCTGTATGGAACGACGGGGGAAAATATCACAATGAAATAACGCTACAAAATTTATAAGATTTGTTTACCTTTATCATAGACTAACCAAAACAAGTAGTCTTCTCATCTCATTGTACATTTTCAAGCTCGTTTTTCGTATCTAGTTCATGTCCGGTGACACTGATCGCTAGTGTCGATGGAATTTTGCTTCTATTATTTAATGATGCTAATTATGATGCTTTACTTTTTGGTTATCTAACTGGGTAACAAGAAGCAAATTGTAAACAAAACACGACATCTACAGTGCACCGGACAGAACTAACGAAAAAAATTATTTCAGCTGTTCTATAAGGATGAGAAATAGTGGGTGTGTTTTATCTATGCTTTTAGTTTTATATTATCACTGTAGATGAAATAATCATAACCGATCTTTTACAGGCTTTACCGCAACATTATATTGTGAATATTTGTTGAAAATAATATGAAATGGTGCAAACGAGTATAGTTGTGACTTGGCTTAAAAAATTACAACTTACATTGGGATTTATTTACTTAAAATCCATAGTAAAAACTTGTAAAGGTCTAATTAAATGTGTTGTCACTTGGATGTTAGTAGTTAGGGATCAGAAGGTTTAGAACAGGGTTTGGTATATTAATTAGTTTTTTACACTTACTTTTATTATACTACATGACAAATAATTTAGAACAAATAAGTCAGAGAAGCATCATTCTTCATTGAAAATTTTATAATTTAAACCAACCCAACTTATATATTTAAATTTGATAAACAGTAAAATTCAAATTGAAGGACACTTGCCATATTATTGAATTGGCTCACCTATGCAACGGAGGTTGAAAAACAATGTTCTTAATGCCAAATAATAGTCACATCTAACCTAAACACTAGGTGTAGTGATTACTCTTAAAAGCATAAACTGTTGATTATTATCTACAGTTAAACTAGCAAAAAGTATTTCCTGTTTATAAAACATCTGAATTCAAATCTATACGAGAAGTATTGCGTTTGGACACACGTATCAACATTTTTGTTGAGATTGTTTAATAATTGGCTGTTTGGTTCAATTTAGACAGCTTAAAAAACAAACTCTAAATTAAATCTCGAAGCCAGACTTGCAGCCAATATCCGCAGAGCTGACAGTTTCAATATCCTGAAAAGGTTGGTTTGGAACCGTGATTTTAGTGATTTCAATGGTTTTTGCATCTACCTATTTTCAACATCCTAATATTAAAATAATAATAAAAAGCTATAAACCCATATAATTATTCCCTAATATCCATTAAATATACATTTTTTAACAGAATAGAATAGAACCTGTAAAATATTAATTTACTCTGTTCAACTTAAGGGTAAGGTATATTAAAGTAGTTAACTTTTTACATTGATTTTTTGTAATTGATTTTACTATTATTATGATTTTACTGAATATTTGTTTTTGAAGCAGCAGTATTCCATGAATATTTCCGATGTGCAAAACAAATATGTAATACATGTACATATTGTTCTTCACCTAGTCAGGTGAACAACCTATTAAGTTAGTTGACAGGATAAGTAAGCGTATCCTGAAAGTCCTGATACAGTTATGAGATCCTGACATGTGCCACTTAAGGAAGATATCTTCATAATGTTTACTCTATAGTTTTAAAAGCAGTTATCAGAGCAACACAACCATTGCTTTCAACCACACTATTAATTGAGTTGGCATTTACAACGATGTTACAATGTACATTTACTATGGATACATGTATGCACTATATATTTACTTTAACGTTTAGGCCTAACATATCTTTTAAATAATATATACAGGGTGACAAAAGAGTCTGGAAACGGCTTAATAACTTTTTAACTAAATCCGTTAGAAAATTCAAACCTTTCACATAAACTTACATGCATAAAAACTACTTTTTCCAAGCATTTTCATTTTTTTACCTCTACTAGGGGACGGCCCATGAGGAGTAGGTACATAATCTTTAATGTAAGCATAGGTTGATATGCACATCATTTGAAAGGTATGGTCAGGTGGAGTTCATTGCCGGAAACCGCGTCTCAAAAGGTTTATC
This sequence comes from Macrosteles quadrilineatus, assembly GCF_028750875.1. NCBI lineage: Eukaryota > Metazoa > Arthropoda > Insecta > Hemiptera > Cicadellidae > Macrosteles > Macrosteles quadrilineatus. Next base: position 18,244,362 of record NW_026542597.1, on the reverse strand, counting down.
CGTTACAAAATGGCGGCTATTCAAAGTTCTTGTGGAATATACCTGTACAGGCATTAGGATTGGTAAATACTCGTTTTAAACATTAGCTTGAGAGCTGAAATTTCAACTAGCTCATAGACTAAGTTTATTCAATCAGTAGTAGGGAAAAGCCGGTTCTGGATCAACCCCGACAGACCAGGGATTCTCATCTGTTTACTCTTCCACTCATCGAAAAGCCGGTTCTGGACCAGCCCCCCAACAGACCAGAGATTTGCCCATTTTCAAGCTCGGCTGGTTGTAGTATATATATGTGCGTCCTACTTCGGGATCCAATATGGGCTCTTATGGGAATACCTCCCCACACCCTGGCTGTCGTTAGTGAAGAGGCTAGTCCTCTTCATGCCCTCGGTTGCTTCTTCCAGTATTATAAGAGAACGTGTATTGAAAAAGCACTGCTGCTTCTCATCCCTTTTTTGTGTATGCTCAGACTCTATATAGGACAACACTCGCCCGTGAAAATGGATGATGTGTATTTGGAAGCGTGCCAGTCCATGGACAGCAATACTTCGTTTTCCAACGCCTCTTCAGAAAACGCAGTTTTCACTGCGACCCCAGAAAGCGTGGTTTTCACCGCGACACCTGAAAGCGTGGTTTTCACCACGACCCCAGAAAGCATGGTTATCACCGTGTCACCTCTGCCTGTCGATTCGGATGACGACGTGAGATCGTTTGAGCTCACCGACGAGGAAGCCGGTTCCGATGTTTCCCCTATTGTCGGTTCTAGCTTACCCGATGACACTAAGGTGCAGTGTCCAATCTGCGGTGTACGTGTATCGAAGCCCTACTTAGGAAGACACAAGAAAACCAAGAAATGCTCTAACGCCGCAAGCGCACAAGAGACAAGAGCTGATATGGTGGTTGTTCAAGCTACTCCTCAAGAGAAGAGTTCACGTTACAGTGTGAAGGTAGCTTGTGACCGATGTGGAGATAGTGTGTCTGTTGCGAATCTTAAACGACATCAAAAGTCAAAGAAATGTCTAGCTGCAACACAAGCTAGTGAGCTGGCTTTGGTACCTGACGTTGCCACGGAACCCCGACGTCTGTCTAAGATTGAGTGTGATACTTGTGGTAAGCTTGTTACTACTTCGAACTTGGCCCGACATCAGAAATCAAAACGATGCCGTCCACCTGTGGATGTTCGCGAAAGCACTGCCCCAAAAATGAAGACATGTTTGCTATGTGGAGTGTCTATGCTACCGGTTCAATGGAAGCATCATAAACTGTCGGATCGTCATATTAGCATGCTGAGACAAACTCAAAATATGGCAGGTGTGAGTTCCAGAAATGTTGTATCGATTGCTCCACCTATAAACAATCAACATGCTGTACCTTCCACGAGTGGTGAACCCGTGAAACAATATGTGTATCCTCGAGCTGGTTCAACCGATGTGGAGGTGTGTAGGATTTGTATCAAACCTGTAAAAGTTTCAGAATGGTCTCAGCATTCCAAACACCATCTTCGTCCTGAAAAGCCTCAAAAGTCTAGTTTGGATATTAGGCGGTTGGTCAAGAGATATCTGAAGGTTAAAAGGAGTGTTAATGTTCCACACCCGACTATGAACAATGTTGATCTGAATGCTATGGTGAGAAAACCTACTAGACCGCAGAGACCTGACAAATTCCTTCGTACGACCTCTCAGAGCCCACTCCCATCAACATCAGCTGATGTTCCAAATGTTGTGGAAAAAATTACACATCAAAATCTCATTGATGCATTGGATGACATTCTAAAATATACTGATTTTGTGACAGACGAACAGTTCGCAGATGCTATTGAGGATTTTGATTTTGGAATGATTGATGAACCACACTCTGTTGTGAAGAATCCCCGTAGACCTTCTCTTAAGCTCATTATTCCTTCTCCTTCAGAGCTGAATATACCAAACAGCCCTGTTTATCGATCTCCACTCCACATTCCTGACAGCCCATCCTATAATCCACTATCACCATTTACTTTTGGGAGCAATCCTCCTGGACTAATACTTGGGGAAACGTCTGAAAGTTCGATTGATTTGGTTGCTCCCCCACCATCTCCAATTAGCCCACTTCCACCAACACCGGAAGTTGGTGTAGAGCATGATACTAATGGTGAGGCTGATCAGACACAAGAAGATAACAACGCAGGTGATGATGATAGTGGGTCATTGGAGGTAAGACAAATTGAGACAGCATTCAAGTCAAGACTCAGAACTTTTGTTATCGACAACAAGACTAATGTCAAGGATCCAACATTGTTTTTGAACATGTGCACGAATTTGGTTGAAGAAAAAATTGAAGAAATGGTCGTGGAAAGCAATATAAAAGTCAACTTTGTCTTTCATGCTGAATTTCAGAGAGTAGCTCAAGACAAGAAAATAAAACAACTAATGAATTTCAAGACTACTAATAAAATTGTATATCCAACAACAGACATCTCTGAATATTACAATGATGCAAAGGCAAAGATACTTGCAGAGATTGAAGACTTCCAAGCAACTGGCTCTAATTGGACTTTGATGAAGGTCATTGATTTGGAAATCAGAGTAAATAAATACACACCTCTTAAGGGCTCTAGTTACATGAAACTTCCGAAGAAGATAGAATCCAAGAAAGCAGTGATAAACATAAATAATAATGATCAGAAATGTTTCCTGTGGTCTATTCTTGCAGCTTTACACCCTGTGAAGGATAATGTTAATAGAGTGAGTATGTATAGAGCTTATGAACATGAACTTGATGATGTTTTCAAAGACATTGAGTTTCCTATGAAATTAGATGACATTACAAAGTTCGAAAAACGTGCCAATATCTCTGTCAATGTTTACACTCTCCATGGAATCGAAAATTCAGTTGTTCCTCTCAGAATCACTAACGAGGAGATGGAAAGACACGTAGACCTGCTCTACTTGAAGTCTGCAGACACAAACCATTATTGTTACATAAAGAATCTATCTAGACTTGTACAATCACAGATATCAAAACATGATCATATGTTATGGTTGTGTAAACGTTGTCTGTTACACTTTGGATCAAAAGAAGGTTTGGACAGACATAGAGAGGATTGCAGCAGACATGAAAGTATAAAAATAAATCTTCCAGAAGAAGGGACGGTCATCAAGTTTAATGATTTCAACAAGTCAATGCGAGTCCCGTTCGTGGTGTATGCAGACTTTGAATGTCTTCTTGAGTCCAACAGAACCATCAAAACTGAACAAACACAAAGCTACCAAAAACACTTGGCTATGAGTTTTGCATATTACATCGTTTCCAAAGATGGAGACTATAAACCTCCTGTCACATACTTTGGTGCAGATGCTGGAAGGGTCTTTGTGGAGCAACTTGAGATGGAGTCTGAAAAAATAAGACATTTGTATTCTAGTGAGGCTATCAAACCTATGGATTTAACGGTAGATGACCAGCGTATTATATCAAACTCAACAACATGCCATATTTGTGAAAAACCTTTAGAAGATGATAGGGTCCTTGATCATGACCATTTGACAGGACAATTCAGAGGAGTTGCACACAATAAATGTAACATTCTGTACAGGAAACCCAAGTTCATTCCTGTCTTCATTCACAACCTCTCTGGCTACGACACACATTTGTTTATTAAAATGCTGGGTATGAATGATGAGGAAATAGAGGTGATCCCAAACAATGAAGAACGATACATATCATACACAGTTAAAAAGGCGAACATGATCGAACTGAGGTTCTTGGATTCGTTCAAGTTTATGTCCAGTAGCCTTGATGCACTCACCAAAAACCTTCAGAAAGATCAGTTTACACATACTGCTAAATACTTCAATGAATCCGAGTTGAACCTGGTTTTGAGAAAAGGTATTTACCCATATGATTACATGGACAGTGAGGACAAATATGAGCTAACTCATCTACCTAAGCAGGAAGAATTCTATAACATACTCACTAAAACAGATGTTGACCCTAAAGATTATGAACATGCTAAAAGAGTGTGGGATTCATTTAAAATGAAGGATATGAAAGAGTACACATTGATGTACAACAAATCAGATGTCCTCCTATCAGCTGACGTTATGGAGAACTTCCGTAATGTGTGTATGTCAACGTACAAACTAGATCCTGCATGGTTTTTCACCACACCTGGTCTTGCTTGGAGTGCTATGCTAAAAACAACGAACGTTGAACTGGAACTTATTTCAGATTACGATATGCTACTTATGATTGAGAAGGGAATTAGAGGTGGTGTATCGCAAAGTTCTAATCGCCATGCTAAAGCCAATAACCCCTACATGAATGATTATGATTCGAGCAAACCAACTGAGTATCTGGTATACTTAGATGCAAATAACCTATATGGATGGGCAATGGTTCAACACATGCCGTACGGAGATTTCAAATGGTGTGATACAAACATCGATGTCACTGAAATACCTGACAATGCCGACACGGGGTATATACTTGAAGTGGATTTGGAATATCCTAAAGATACCCACGATTTGCATTCCGATCTTCCTCTTGCCCCGGAGCAGAGATTACCACCAGGAGGAAAAGAGGTTAAACTATTGACAACACTTTATGACAAAGAGAAGTATGTTGTTCATTACAGGAATCTCAAGCTGTACCTCAAGCTTGGATTGAAACTGAAGAAGATCCATAGAGTCATTTCCTTTAAGCAATCAAACTGGATAGCTACTTATATTGACCTGAATACAAAACTGAGAACTCAGGCAAAGAACGATTTCGAAAAGGAGTTTTACAAACTGATGAATAATGGTGTGTTTGGGAAGACAATGGAGAACATACGTAACAGAGTGGATGTGCGATTGGCGACAAAGGAAAAACAAATTGTCAAATGGATCGCTCAACCTACATTCAAGGATCGTACAATATTTGCTGAGAATCTCTCCGCTGTGCACATGAAAAGGACAAAACTCCTGTTCAATAAACCCATATATGTTGGTATGAGCGTATTAGATGTTTCAAAGACTCTAATATACGATTTTCACTATAATGTGATTAAATCGAAGTACGGTGACAAAGCTCGATTGCAGTATACAGACACAGACTCCTTGAAATATGCCATTGCCACCTCTGATTTTTACCAGGATATGAAAGCCATGATAGATTACTTTGATACAAGTGACTACCCTGAGAACAATCCGTATGGGATGCCTAGAGTCAATAAGAAGGTCCTTGGTAAAATGAAAGATGAACTGAGTGGGAGGATTATGCGAGAACAGATTGCTCTAAGATCTAAGATGTATGCTCATGAAGTCGAGGATGGTAGTGTATGTAAAAAGTCAAAAGGAGTCAAAAAGTCAGTCTCCGAGAAGGAAATAACATTTGACGACTACAAAAAATGTTTGTTTGAAGGTTTGGAAACCACTAAAACTATAAACATGATTAGAAGTTTCAGTCACGACCTCTATACCATAGCACTCAATAAAGTAGTGTTGTCAAACCAAGATGATAAACGATACATTTTAGATGATGGAATCCATTCCCTCCCCTGGGGTCACTATTCAATAAACCATTAGAAATTACTCTTTTGCAATTCCTTTTCATAAAACGAACCCAGAATCTCTTCTCCTTCACCATCGATGATTCTGTATGTTACCGGTGCTGTAGACTGAATGTGAGAAATTGTGAAAATCTCTGTTCGCCAGTTTCGAGCGTACTTGTTGGCAAACGTATCTTTCTTTGCTACTATTCTCACTCGATCGCCAACTCTTAGTTTAGGTCGTGGACGTTTAACTGATCGAAATTGATCGAGGTACAAGCTACGAATTCCTGGTTCGACTTTCACAGTCACATCGACCGGCCTCATGCGAATGGTGGAGTGTACACTTGTGTTGTACTTACTCAACAGACCCTGCAGTATGTCTATCCAACGGAATGACCCCCTAGCTTCAAAATGCACTTTCATTCGTTCATTGAGTGTGCGATTGAACCTTTCAACTATGGAGCTCTTTTCTTCATTCTCCGTATGATACATCTTTATACCATGTTTGGTGAGAAGACATTTAAAATCCTTGTTGACGAACTCTCTACCCTTATCAGTGTGTAATAGGTTAGGTGCTTTGTGACCATTGCCCTTAGCTCTTCGTATGATGGCTTCAAACGCGTTTGTCACTTCGATACCGCTCTTCCTGAGTAATGGTTCAGACCATGCATACTTGGAAAATGTATCAATCACATTTAGCATATATTTATATCCATCGTTTTCCCGGAAGAACTTGTCCATTATAACCAAGTCAGCAGCCCACAGGTCGTCTATGTAGAGAGTGACGATTTTACGTTTTGGAAACTTTTTTGTTACTGGTCGATGTAGCTCTCGTGCCTCTTCAAATTTGACATCAGTGATTCCCGGTATAAGTGCTTTTGTGAATGTGCTCTTCTCGCTTAAGCACTCGACACATCGGCCTCTTAACCGCCACTTGTCGTTAACCGTCTTGATACGTTCCACATCAGCCGAAGCGGTTTTCCTTTTACACTTGGCACAATAAAATACGTATACCATTTTGAGCTTATAATAAGAGTACTTATAGTGATATAAGCACAACATGAGTGAATTGCACAGGCACACCATTCGTCTGTCTGAAGGGCAGAAACGTAAGCTTCGTATCGCCTATAAGAAACGGAGGAGTGCTATAATTGGACTGACAAGTGACGACATAGGTCGTAGTGGAACGGACCATATCCTGTTAGACAGTGTCCAGCATAAGGCTATTGAGAAAGCTAGACGAAACCAAACAGGTATCCGGCTGAACCTCAGCTACGATCAGCTATTGAAAAATAAACAGGGAGGCCTCCTAAAAGAAGTGATGGAATTTGTGGAGGGTGCCGTTCCTGGTGGAAAACGTTTTATCTCACCTGTTGTCAGAAGACACCTAGCACCGATGCTGAAGGAAAGGTTTATTCCATGGTTGAAGCATTTGATTGACAATGAGTTGGACACGATAATAGACAAGGATCCTAAGGGTGCTGGTTTGAAAAGATGCATCAACAGGAAATTGGATGCTTTACTATTACAAAAAAACGGATAAACCCCTTAACGCTTGTGACCTCGAACGATGGGCCAAAGTGTTGGGATTGAAAGGATTTCGAGGTGTTTTCATGCGTGAAGTTTTGCCAGAATCCCCATGGGGAATGGAATGTGGTATTTTGAATCTCGGTGACTTGGAATCGAATGGTACACACTGGACCTGTTATATCAAAATGCATAATGGTAAAAAGCTGTATTTCGATTCATTTGGCAACGCTCCACCACCAATTGAACTTGTGAAGTATTTAGGCGAGCGTGATTTGTTTTATAATGATATGCGAGTACAGGAGTTTGAAGACCCTCCTATTTGTGGTCATCTCTGCCTTGAAGTTCTGAAGCGATGTTCAAACGATGATACAAATTGGAACACGATCATAAACACTTTAAGAGATGACAAATACTCGTGGCAATCTTGGTGGAGCAAATTATAAGTGTACCATGCCGCTATTAAAACTTAGAGGTACAAGCTCTCGCGTCACTCTCCACTTGGAACACCCAATCCACCTGGAGGAGAACGTGAAGCATCGTATGGCACTTGTTGCGTTCTTTACAGACAACAATATTTACAACGTCCGTGATGAAGCAAATATTTTCTTCTGGGATAGTGACGTTCATGCAATACCGAATCCTCTCACTTTCACAAGAGGTTACTGGACGATCGAGTCTATGGAAGCTACTGCAAAGGACTACATAAAATCCTTGAATCTGAACATTGATCCTACTAAATTTAGACTGAGTAAAAATGGTGATTTTCTTTCTGTGTACTCACCATTGAAGTTCTATATGGATCAAGCGTGCTGCAAGTTGTTTGGTTTTGATCCTCCAACAATAGAAACACGGAAGAGAGCCGACAGTAGCTCATACTATGTTGAGAATCAAACAGTGACAGGAAAAAGACCTCCAAAGTTGAGGGCAGTAGATACTATTGAGATACACTGCAATATAGTGCATAACAGTCTCGTCAACCATGACACACATGATCACAAACATGCGGAAACTGAACTGCTATACACGTTCTTCCCTCAAGTTCCACATGGGTATAAGATATCTGAACAACCGAAGGAAAGGTTATATGTTGATTTGAAACCAGGGTTGAGGACAATTCACTGCATAACAATCAACATACTTGATCAAAATAACAACCCGATACTCAATAGTAATGTTGAAAACCTGGTGTACTTGGACTTGGTATCATTATAAGAGCATCATGATGTCTATATATAAATTTGATCGGTTCGGAGAAGAACTGGCTGACATCAGTGCTAACCAAAGTAGCATTTCAACAGATAAGTTAAATGAAAAACTTTTATCGTTGGAATTCACTTGCAAGCATGATACAGATTCAAAGCTCAGTAACATGAAAAGAGAATTTATTTCTCAGGTAGATAACATGTTAGAAAGGCTAAAAAAAGATCTGACCTCCATTATAAAAACACAAGTTGGGTTCGAGAAACATTATATTAGTGCCAAGAACAAAAGAATAGTGAAGGTTGCAAAAGGTATAGATAAGACTGATGTGGTTGTTAAAGAACAGCTTGAAGAAGTAAATGATAAAGTTGACGGTATTTTGAAAGGTCTTGAAGTCACAAAAGACTGTATTCAGATAAAAGGAGGTCGAAAGATCTGTGGAATCAGTCGCAGCAACAGTGCATATGATGCTATTAATGGACTTGAACTTCTAGAGCTGTCTAAACGTCTACATCGAGTAGAAACGTTGACCGGTAGGTATAGAGCAACAACAGTCGATGTTTAAATCAACAGGGCAAGACATTAGGCTGTCAAGGAGTTTCCTATGAAACCAACCAAGTGGTGTTATAAGTAAAGACAATGGAAATAAACGTCTACTGTAGAGATGGTGAAAGGGCGGAAGGTGGTGTTTTCCCAAAACCACTTCGTTGCTTGATCGTTGGTCCATCAGGATGTGGAAAAACCAATTTACTGCTTAACCTCATATACAACAAAGATGGTATAGCTTTTAAACATCTCTACGTGTTCAGTCGATCAATAGAACAACCAGCCTATCTTGATTTAAAAAAGCACTATGAAAGAGTTCAGAAAAACCTCGGTTGCAAAATAGCGTTCTTCTTCTCTGATTGTTCCGACTTGGTTCCATTGGATGAATGCAAACCAAATTCACTGGTTGTGTTTGATGACTGTTTACTTGATGAGCAATCAAAAATCAAAGACTATTACATCAGAGGTCGTCACAAAAATATATCATGTATATACCTGAGTCAGAGCTATGGTCGTGTCGATATGCAAGTAATCCGTAACAACCTAAATCTGCTGTGTGTGTTTCAACAGAACAAACATTACTTGACACGTATTCATGAGGATTTTGTCGGTTCCGATATGTCGTTATCTGAGTTTGAAAAGCTCTGTCGTCGGTGTTGGCAGGAACAACATGGATTTGTAACCATCAATACCACTAAAAAAGCACACTCTGGAAAATATAAATGCATGCTGAAGAAAACGATATTTACAACGTCAATGTGAAATGTCACATCTTAAGCTAGAAACGATATATAACGTTTTTTGATTGAAATGTCGTTTTTCGACGATATGTCGTTTTTATACTAGAAACGTTATATCACGTTTTTTTAAGAAAAGTCGTTTTTCGATGGATATGTCGTTTTTATACTAGAAACGTTATATCACGTTTTTTTTAAGAAAAGTCGTTTTTCGATGGATATGTCGTTTTTATACTAGAAACGTTATATCACGTTTTTTCTGACGTTGTATAATATAAGTGAATGCAGGCTATGATGGATGCAAAAGCTGCTAAACGACTTGAAGCTATCGAGAGTAACCTGATGAAAAAGTTTCATGACGCTGAATTGGAAGAGCAAAAACTACGTGAACAAAAACTTAAAGAGATATCAGTTGTATCATCTCCAACAAAAAGTTCATCCACCACAATTATAACAAGAGATGTCCAAAAACAACCGTTGACTGTCACCAAGGCAAAGCAACTAGAAAATGTAAAAAATAGACTTCAACAACAATTTGCTAACGTACACATTTTAGAAAGAGAGGAACAACGAGAAAGGGAAAAGAAATATCAAGCTATTACCGATGCAATAAAAGAGAAAAAGGAAAAAGATGATTTATTAGAACAGAAGACAAAGGAGTGGTTGAAAAAGCAAAAATACAATCAAATGGTTGCTCGCTTTAGACCAAGAGTATACAGTACACCAGATCGTAAACAAATTCCCTTCGATAACGAAGATGAAGTGGAAACTGAAAACGTTCAGAACAAATCAATTAGACAGTTGGTGGACTCAAATGTAATCAATTTGGGCAGTGTCGGTGCAAGATACTTACCTCGTGCAAGCGATTCACAGTTTGGTATTTATTATGATGTGACGAGTGAACGCTTGAAAATTGGATCAGAACCAATCACTTTTAATTACGATGATATAGTGATGTCAGGTAAAAGTTTTGTCGGCAGTGAAGGTCTTTGGAAACTCTTGACGAATAAAGGTTTTGTTAAGTCTGATGAGTACACATCTGACAATTGGAATTCATACAAGGAAATTCTGTTGACATCCAACTCGTTGTATCAAAAGAACGATCCCTCGACTAGACGACCGAAATCAAGTCAGGGTCAAAAGTGGAAACAGATGATCAAACCCATTTGGGATGAGATGAATAAACCCGCAACCCCAATTACATCAACACCCACAGAGACAGTTGGGTCTGGGTTGAAACGGTACGATGACAAAACACCAATCGAATATCGGTACATAAAGGATTTAAACGAATTGATCAGTCGACTCAATTTCATACACGCTGAGGAGGCTGCTGGAAACAATAACTTTCACAACGAGAAGCTATCAGTCGTGAAATTCATATACGACCGCATGCAGGAGCTAATCGAACGACCAAACGGATTAAAGTATCTCATACGCTGTCTGTCAGCGTTACCTGAACACGCTATTCAAGGATCGGGGTTGTTGAACAACTTAATCAACAGTTTACCGTTTGAGCTACACGCTCCACGTAGTTGGAATCTTGATACATACAATTATTGCGGACCTGGTACGAAGCTATCTGATCGCCTGGCTCGTGGTGACAAAGGAGTCAACCCCTTAGACGAGGCGTGCAAGAAACATGACATATGGTATCGGGATCATAGGCGTGCTGAAGACCGATGGGTGGCAGATAAGAAATTGCAAGACGCTGCTTGGAATAGGGTCACGTCTTCTGACGCCGATCTAAACGAACGCGCTGTCGCACTTGGTACAACTGGTGCAATGTGGATGAAGCGCAAACTCGGTCTCGGACTAGGAACGTCTGTATGTATATAAGTGAGAGAAAGAGTACAACATGGAAAACGCATGGACGATTCTTTCCCGGGAAGCGAAAGCACCTAAGGGCGTTCTCACAGACGAGTTCGTTATGAAGTACGCTAAGGAGCTCGATTGGGGTCTCCTATCCGAAAACTACGATTTCAGCATCGACATGTTACGCACGTATTTCCATCGCGTAAACTGGTATGCCGTACTGAAGAGGACAAAGTTCGATGAGAGCTTCCTCCGGGAAATGGCTATCAACTTTAACGAGTGCTGGTATGTGGTCAGCAAATATCAAACACTGTCTGAATCATTCATACACGATTTTGCAGGCAACGTAGATTGGTACTACATCATAAAGTATCAAAACGTGTCCAAGGAATTCCTCGAAGAACACGAACGTAATCACGGATTTAATACACGGCTCTTGAGTTCGCTACTGAGCATGAGGCCTAAAGAGTAAAATCGTAATGTTACCATAGTATATTTTTTTCACCCTTTATTAAGTAACCAACACAAATGGATGCTACGTACAATCAGTTTTCAAGCGGTGTGGTGAAGAGCGAATACCGCTCTGTCATGCCGGTGTCTGAACTCAATTTCAACACTCCAAATAATTACACGGTTTTTAAACTCGATCACGGTGACACGTTTTACGATTCAGGAATACAATTTCACATTTGTGGTAAAGTCGTCAAGAAATCTGACGGGGCTGCTTATGCCGATAAAACAAACATTAAACTCATCGACAATTTCGTACCGTTTCTGTTTACTCGAATTGAACTCAAGAAACACAACACCACAATCGACACTGTTGACTATCCTGGTGTCACAAGCACGGTCAAGGGAATACTCAACTATTCCAGTTCGAACAAGAACTCTCTAGGAAACTGTGGTTTCGTATCCACGTTCACTGGTGGAGGCAACTTCGAAGTAATCGGTACCCTTGCCCACCTCGGTCTCGGCTTCTTCGATCATCTACGGTATCCCATGTACAAAGGCGGATTCGAAGTCGTATTCACCCGTGCTGAAGATAACGATGCACTATTTGTTTGGAAAGGATCAGCCACAACAGACACGATACCAGAGGATGGAAAAGTCGAAATCAAATCTTTCGTTCTTCGAGTTCCGTTAGTCGAGTATATGGCCACCAGCAAGATTCAATTGATAGATGGGTTGACGCGTTTGAGTGATCATAGCAAATTGGTATACAACTATTACCAGTGGCAGTGTATTGAGAAAAAAGGTGTTTTCGGGGCCTCGTTCAACTTCGATATCACTAACGTTTATAGAAATGTATACAACCCGAAATTTGTCATTGTGGGATTGCAAACTAGCCGTTGGAATGACCAGAAGAAAATTCCCTCCCGTTTTGATAGTTGCAACATAAAAAATGTCGCAGTGAAAATAAACGGAGAACGTTATCCTCAAGAAATGCAGAACATACACATCACTGAAGGCAAATGGAGACTGTTATACGAACAGTTGGTCAGATATCGTCTGGTGAACTTTGGAGACACCAATGTGTTCGTATCTCCTTCAGAGTTCAAGAATGATTATCCACTGTTGGTGATAGACACTCATCTCCACCCAATGAGCACAGATCGCTCGAGAAGTGACATCCAGATTGAGTTAGATTTCGTAAATGCTATCGCGACCGCGCAAGCCGATGCCGGAACAACAGCATACGTAGTCGTGGTCTCTGAAACTGGATTCAGTTATGACATTTCAAGAAACATCATTAGACAACTATAAACAATTTCTAGATCGCTGTAAGAAAATAAAAACAAAAAAAAATATAATTTTTGCCCCAGAGTGATGAGGCAAGGGTTGAATTTGATTTTGTGGGGAGGTAGTCCCATAAGAGCCCATATTGGATCCCCCAGTAGGACGCAGATATATATACTACTGGTAAAAGTTGTAATCGGTCTTCGTTACCTCCCGATTTTGACTCCCATAAGGGTCTATATTGGATCCCGGAGTAGGACGAACATATATACTCTACTGGCTGGAGGGGAGGGGGCTTGAAAATGGGCAAATCTCTAGTCTACTGGGGGCTGGTCCAGAAACGGCTTTTCAATGAGTGGAAGAGTAAACAGATGAGAATCCCTGGTCTGTCGGGGTTGATCCAGAACCGGCTTTTCCCTACTACTTCAATCTTCAAAACAAATTTAACCGGGTTTCAGATTTCCCGGCTAATGTTGACTACGAGTATTTACCATTACTAAGGCCTGTGCAGCTATATTCCGCAAAAACTTTGGACTGCCGCCATTTTGTAAAGGATGAACCTTTTTTGACGCGATTTCCGGCAATGAACTCCACTTGACCAGACCTTTTAAATGATGTCATATCAACCTATGCTTACATTAAAGATTATGTACCTACTCCTCATGGGCCGTCCCCTGGTGAAGGTACAAAAGTGGTAATGCTTGCAAAAAGTAGTTTTCATACATATAAGTTGATGTGAAAGGTTTGAATTTTCTAACGAATTTAGTTAAAAAGATATCTAACCGTTTCCAGACTTTTTTGTCACCCTGTATTTAATGATACATTTGTAAACGTTTTCGGGCGTCAATCTCCTTTTTTTTTTCGTGTGATACCAAGGACGAGAGTGTTTTTATCGTTGTAATTATTATTATGATCACACCAATCATCCTGGAAATAACATCCCATTTTGTGTGTGTAAGTGTGAGTGCATGTATGAGTGTTAGTAGTATATGCTATGTTCTGATAACAAGAAAAAAATAAAGGAAATTAAAACTAAAATGTTTACAATCAAAAGTACCTCGGCTAAGTGCACGTGATTTTAAAACCGTTTAAATTATATTATACATACTGAACATTCCTATTGTTTGTTATGGAGAATATTAACTCAGTATATTAAAACACAATAGAAATAGTAATTATAATAATTAATTATTAAAATTAATGTATAATACTATAAATTAATAATATTTCAATATAGTTAAATAATATGAAATAATTTTTTAATAGGAATAATTATTCTAGGACCTAAACACTGATAAAGAGAGAAGACGGTGGAATAATAAATGAACACCAATTAAGTAGCTAAAAGGATTTCTTGCTAAACCAGATTTCTAAATGTGCAGCATTTGCCAGCCGATTTATATTACAAATATGGCATTTAAAGTAGAAAATACTTATTGTTTGTTACCGTGAATATAATAACTTATTTTGTAATACATTACCAAAATAGGGAAAGCATACTTTTCACAAAAATTTTAGTTTAAATATATTTTTCACTAAGAAAAACATCTTAACAATGCTTTAATCCACCAATAGTCTGTTGTGATAAAACGATTTAAATTAATTGTTGATTTTGTATTCACCTATGTCTATGAATTGATTTTGCTTAAATCAAGTGCAAATGATGCTTAAAACGTATGGGGAATAAATTTAAAATATAAATATATACTTCTTTAATACAGTTAGAAAATATTCTTTAGATTAAAAATACATATATTTATTTATTTATATAAACTATAAAGTATATATAAACTAATTATATAAACTATATATTTATTTATTAAGAAAAACAATCCTTCAAAACCAGGAAACCGTGGTTGACGAGTTTACTCAGTTCCATATTCCTCGCCTCAAAACCACAGCAAACCTTGTCAGATAGTTTCTGATTACATTTGCTGTCCCTCGGAGTTTCTACTAATTAACAAACATTACGAAGAGAAATTATAAGTTAGATAAGCATTTGGATCTATATACGTCAAAAATTACATAAAACTTCCCTTACATTTTAGAATTTTAACTATTTACCACAGTTACCGTACTGTGTAAAGTCTATAGAAAGTTATAGTGTTAAAAAACAACTCAAAACCCTTCTTATTTTGTAATACAGTAAAATAGTTGAGTTAAAAGAAGTGTGAATTGTCTTACATAAGCACATTGCCTGTGTCTTAAGAGTATATATGAACAAGTTATTAAACTGAACAGGCCATGCATATGCTCTCAAGATAAGCCTGATGAAATGTGTTATGTTTGAGTTTTAATAAAAAACATCATGGGTATATTTTTTACTACTTCATTGGTATTTCCTTCGTCTTAGCAAACAGACAGAACTATTTTTTCAACACAGAATAACGTTTAATTTTGAAAACTGTTGCACCTTTTGTAAATTCGTGTACATATAAGAATGTACAAATAAAATGCTATGCCAAATTGTACTTATTACTGGATTTTGATGAATATTTTATTTTTTAAGGGCATACTATCCTGTATAATAGATGTTCGTGATGAATCGGGCTATCAATACTGCAATGTTGGTAATCAAGCGAAACAAGGAACCCTTTCAACCAGTAAACTACTAGTCGTTTATTATTTTTAAATCACCGACTTGTCATTTTAAGTGAATCTTGTTTTAATAGTTAGTTGATAGTAGTTTTTATCTCGGGGTTAGTGATGATGCTTTTACACAGCGTTTATTGGAAGATTAATGTAACTTGTAGAATAAAATAAATCTTATCAAGGGCACTAAAAATTTACAGAGTTTCCGAATCATTTTATAAGTAAACATTTTATTAATAATTTAACGTCTGAATATTTTACTTTCAATTCTTATTGATTTGGGAATTTTAAAAAGTTATATTAATTTTAGAAATCCGACAGGGTTGAAAGCGACCGCATAACTCTTCAAAAAGGTTAGTAGAGATTGTTAACTTAGAAGTTAACAATAGTACAGTAGAAATGCTTCTACCATTCTGAAATGTTCTTCTTTAATAAAATTTACATGTTTCCTAGGATTATGTAATGCACTAACCATAACCAACACATTGCAAGAAGTCTGGCAGCATGGTATTAAACCATTTTTATATGGTATTAAAAGTAATATATGTATCTTCGTCCTTGCTTTTTGGTTTAAGTATGCTAAGTGTTATTATACATCAATTTTCACTTAACTCTTTTTATATGTGAGGTGGTAAGTGTACACACAATTAGGATGGCTGTGAATGGACACTTGTGCTGAAGTACCAACAAACAAATTAAAATAGTTACATTGAATGTTTACCCAAATTCTACTGGTTACCAGAATTAACGTAAGTGTCTATTACATTGAAATAGTTTAATATTGAAAGCCCTTAGTTTTCGATTATAACATGAATATATACTTACCTAGTTGCCAGGTCAGTTATATCTATTCCATGCGCGACATGTTTCAAACTGATGACAGTTCATCTTCAGCATAATTTATTAATTTAACAAAAAAAAATCCCATTGGACGATATTTGTCGGATATTTATTCACACTCATAAATACATAAAACTAAAGGCCTTGGTATTTAAAAATTTGTACGAACGAGAAACACCGGATGACATGCGTAGGCCATTAAGTTTATCTTTATATTATATTTAAATTAAATGCTGAATTCACTTAAAAACGTATCATTAGTAAATTGCTGAACAGAACAACATAATCGGTCTCTACTGAAACACAGAACTTTGCTACTTTGACATAGTTTAGGATAGGAGCCAGAAATAGCTTTGTGCAACAATGTTTGTGGAATTATGCGAATTATACTGTATAATAGTATTCATACTAAATATATCATTCAGTAAAGTCTGCAATGGAATCTAATAATTTAAAAACACTTACATAAACTAATTTTAAAACCCTAGTCTATACGTCACTAATAAAGAAGTTAAACCCGGTTTCACCTGTTTTAGCTTAGTAATAACACAAGACTCCCGTGATTCGGAACCCATCTCGAGCTGATATCTTAGTTAACACAGAAAAATATGGATTTAAAGTCAGTTATGAATAGCATAATTTATTACATAGATTTACCTATCTCATTTTTATGACTAATACGTTTTAAAATACTATTTCGAAAAACAAGTTTAACGCTCTCAGTTAATATACTTTAAATATTTCAAATACTACCTAAACTCATTACACCACTCTCTAACCAATATAGACCTACTTTTTTAATTGGTAAAAAAATATAATTTTCTCAAGTCACTAGACCGAGAGAGTGGCGTCAGGACAAGGCTCGTGACGTCAACAATGGACATCTGGCGCTGACATTGTAGTCTTTGGGCGAAGAGAACTGTTATCTATTTTATAAAACTTAATACAAACTTTTCACAATTTCATTAGAAAAGGTTTTTATATTTTCAATTCTTCATAAAATTTAAAGGTGCCGTAATAAGTGCTATTATTATCTAATATCTGTCAGGGATGTATTTGCTAGCTATGAGCATAACGTGGGGACAAAATAATGTAAACATCAACAGTTTCAAAAATAAAAGTGAATATGTATTAATTTTACGTATTTTATATTTCAGTGTTTTGGGTTATTATTACATTGTAGTCCCTACTTTCAACGTCTGTTACGGGTTACTTGGCCTGGTAGCGAGTCGTCTAGCTTTTAAGGCAGTTTGAAGCATCTTGGTAATCTCGGCAGTCACTTAAATGCACCGGTGTCCTTAAATAGCTAAAAGAATCACGATTTTTAGTTGTAAATGCAAGTGAAATAAGACGAAACAGTGTATTAGACTAACATTTTTTTTTTACCTGGTGTTGTTTGATATTAAATTTTAATGCTAAATACAAAATGACATACTTTTTCATAAAATTAGAATCATTTTTTGTTTTTGATATAACAATTTTAACAGCCGCCATTTTAAAACTCAAAAATATTTGTTTATGACTGTTTTCCATGAAACGACTTAAAATTGTACACTTAATTTCATAAAGATATCTGTGATATCTTTTAGATTAAAAAACTTAAACACAAAAAATAAAATGGCATATATCTTGCTAAATAGACGTTAAATATCAATTGCTTTTGATTTGATTTAATCAATTGAATCTATTCAATTTTTTTGCGCGTACTTACGGGAAACCCTGTATGTACAGCATTAAAAATTCAAACTGTATAAGTAATAATGAAATGTATAACTAAATTTAAATGTTCAAAAAGGCCAATAATTTGTTGTTGCATGTTTTACAAATTATTACCTATATATTGGCCTTTTTGAACATTTAAATTTAGTTATAAATTTACTTATTAATTGCCAATAAACACCAATATAATTTATATATATGTAATGCGTAAAATATTACCATAGTAATAGCAACTAATATAAAAAAGGGATTGCTAATAAGATCAGAGATTAATTAATTGAGAATCGCCAACTACTAACTGTTCAATAGGGCAATCTCATTGACTTAGTAGACGGCTTCAGCTAACATTGACATTTTCCATTGTTTTAATCTCTATTTCCAATTAGTTTAAGATCCTTTCAAAGCTAATTGAAGTATTTATCAATTGAATTTGAACGTTTATGTTACGAACGTATCCGCTTACTAAAGCGAATTCAAAGCACCTATGTCTTAGTATGGTATATTATACTTTATGACTTTCATCAATAAATCAATTCAAATTAAATTACAGTGAAAACAAAAAGCAAACTGCCAAATCGAAGTTGAAATAAGATCCTTTTGAGCTTATGCCAAACCGAGATGCCAAAATGCCATTCTATCATTTCATAACAAATATAAGAAACTAGTTTTTACTAAACGATATAAAATCCAATCACAATCACGCAATTAAATTAATTTTTGTCTTATTTTACACGATGCCAATAAAAACAGATATTTAGACATGTGTTAACCTAATAAACAATAATAATATGTATAATCCAAGCGAAAAAAATGTATAGTGAATTGGTTTTGGGTTTTATTAAATGCAATCAGATAGTGAACACTTGAGACATTTAAAGCCTCATATTATTTTGTAAAATAATAGTCTGAGCAAGTGCTAAGTTGAAGGTGTAAGCGGTGATTTTGGAATCGGAAAGTTAGATGTATCAAGTGACGTTTTATGTGCGAGATATCAAACGGAGGAGATGATGTTTATAGCCAACAGACAGATCTCTGTTTATAGCTGAGGTTTATGTTGATTATTCTATTTCCAGCATTCGGTGTTCTCCTGCTTTTTACACATCACTTGGTTACGTTAGGTAGACTTCCGTATCTGTTGGCACAAACAACCGAATGAAAATATCGATTGATATATCGATCATGCGATATATCGTTTGGTTAGTTAGGTAAGGTTAACTTAACCTAACTAACCAAACGTTTAAGCAAAAGAAACAATCGAATAACCGATATTTTCATTCGGTTGTTTGTGACAACAGATACAGAAGTCTACCCACGTTAACACTATACAATTACACACGTGTGTAAACATTAGATTTGATGGAAAAATATCGATTTGTTATTCGTAACGTCATATTGTTACCGAACATAACTGATAGTTCTTGAATAGTGTGGTAATTACCGAGCCTATGATGAATATATAAATTATAAGTAGCAGTTCTTGAGGGAGTTTGTGCCGCTATCAGCTATTTTGTAGTGTTCTGTATATGGTTTATACATATGAAAGACCATTTTAGTCGGTGGCCTTTTTGTAGTCTACCAGAACTTTTTAATTTTAACCCTAGGACGCTAGCCTCTAGCCCATGATCCTTTTTCACCTAGGTTAGAACACAGAAAATATACTTAGTATATATTCTGTGGTTAGAAGCACCATCATTTAGATAAAATTCATTGGTAATTAGGGGGATTTGATCCCGAGACCTCAGAGACTAAGATTTCAGACTCTACCCACTAGACCAGCTCGTTTTTGATACATAAAATGTTGTCACACCACCTCCTAATCAACCTTCTAAACCACCGGTATATTTTAAGTAGGCAACTCTAGATTAGTGTTTTCACCAGCCATGATTTTAGCTCAATTGTAGATATAATTATGTGAAGTAGCCATACCATTCCTATGTAAAGGTTGTAACCAGTAAAACCTGTTTAATTGACCCAAAAAGTGTGCTATTGTTAATTGCTTCTACAGTAAAATTTTTAGTAGACAAACGTTTTATTTATGTAGGACCAAATGCCAATCTAACATATATTTTTATTTGTATCAAAAACTCATTTACGTATTTTCTCAAAAGTAAAAGGTGACTGAAGCCATTGAAAGTGCATTTGTTGTTAGTTAAATTTTAGCAATTACGAATGGTGGACATAATATGTTCAGCTGAAACGAGCAATTAGTAAATTTGAAACGTTCACATTTATTAAACATTTGATCAAGTTCACACAATAGTTTGTACCATCACAATGCAACATAGAGTATTTTTGCAATATAAACACACAACATAATGGTCGCACGTGTTACGATTGAGCAAGGTTTCATCAGTAGAACTAGGTCAATACTCTAGAGAGTGGCCAATCAGGGATCATAGTTGAAGCGTTGTACAACTTAGAGGATAATATATACAGTTACATAATTTATATATTCAAGGTTATCGTTTACCTTTAACTTTCAAATGCATGATATTATACTTTGTACATTGAAAGAGGTTCAATTCATGTTACTTATCATAGTTTCCGCATACAAATAAGTTTTCAAGTCTTACCTTCACATTGGACACTAGTTCTAGCCCGGAACTGTTACACATTTCAGTCTAGTCCTAGTGGGTAGCAGCATCATGGATAAAGTTCATTGGTGATTAGCGGGTTTTGAACTCGAGACCTCGGACACCGAAGCCCTTTGCTCTACCACTAAACAAGCTCGCTCCCCATTACACTCTATGCTACCTACATATAGCTTTTAAAAAATATTGCAACCTAAAAAGAACATATCGATTGATTTTATTAAACACTTATTTATTTGTGAGTGAGTAAATATTGACATTTAATAGAAAAACTATAACGGTTTTAATATATTTCAAATCTTACATGACGTTGTATCGCCAGCTTGTGACGGTGTCAGGGAGATCGAAATTCGTATTGCTGACGATATTAGATTTCAATGTTCCGATAAATGCTACGAGCTACGATTCTTATTGCACAATTATATTTCGTTATTTGCATTAAATTTACAACAGTCTTGTACATAATTTGCACAAAAATATCACTAATAAAATGTTTTAGTATCAAGATAACCTAATGTTTTGTTGTTAAGATTTCATGATAGGTCTCTTAAAACAATTTACCAGTTTAATATAAGTTTCCAGGTTATTTGTATTTGATATTACAAGCAACAAATTAGGGAATACTGTAGGTTTTAACGATTGCATCTCCAGGATTTTTAGCTTAGCTTCATGATTGGCGTAGGTTGCAAAAAATTATCAGGTAGACTCGAAAAAAGTTTGTGAGTAATAAAGTATTTTCGAACCATTTTCGAAAACCTATTTATAAAACACTATAACATATATCCACTAAGCATAACTAAGAGCCCTCGAAGGCTGGCAGCTATCTTGGATTAATTTCAAACTGAAGAGCTATTTAGCATCCCTAAATATTTTTTTTTAAATATCAAAGTGATTTATTTAGGCCACTATGAGATCAGAGATATTCTGTTTCGTTTTATAATTGTTTTCGATGGAGGTCCTTAGAAGGAAGGCCATCTTCGATTTGCCCACCATAATAGCAATGTTAGTTTTGAACAGTCTCTTAAGGGCTATTCACTATCTCAAAATATTTTGTAAAATACCAAAGGGACTGTAATTGAAATATCTAGGGTACTGTGGAATTATAAATTGCCTTTTAAAATTTGTAACTGTTTTATGAGTTGGCACGGCTAGGCTCCGAAGACTCTTATTCATTTACTATTACCAAAAGATAGAGGGTGTTTGTCAGTAATACAATGTAAGAACAAAATATTTACGCTTTTCAAGGATAACCTAAAAATAAATTTATGCATAACCAACACCCTGTATAAAAACTACTGTTTAAACCTTCTTAGGATTTATAATAATTCTGGGGCAAATAACACGAAACTGCCTGTTATCAGTACAAAACTATTCCCAGAAAAAAAAATTATGATTTAGACTGTACATAATCAATAATCGTGGTGAAAAATTAATAATGATTAATAATCATGATGACTGCATAGTAGATGGACTTCTCCGTATAACGTCAGAGTTATGATTCTGCCCGTCGTAACCTTATGACATACGACCAGTTACGATGTTTATGACATCATTGATCAATGCCCATGGGTTACTGGGTATGTGATGACTATCTAACCAAGATTTTATGGTTTTGCAACACTATACTGACGTAATTTTACTTATCGGTGATCATTAAGTACTCCAAACATGAAATAGTTATTTGTGTAACTAGTGAGCAAAGGCCATTTGCGCTCGTGTTGCACATTATATTTTTCCTAAAGTCACCATAAAGCATATATTAGCCTTTCAAGCAATATACAACACGCTTTAGGTTAGGTTAAACCCAAGCGTTGAACAGAATGAGAAACACTGTCCCAGCTGATTGTAGTCGTAGTATCTTTAGGTGTTACTTATTTTCAAGAGTACACTTATAAACAGTAATAACCGTAAAGAGAATAAACAAGTAATTTTGTAACTTTCTTACTTACGCAACAACAAGAAAACAGTTCATATGCTCTTTCATACTTCTTTCTTGATTTTCAGGAAATAGGTTTAATGAAACATTCTTTGCAGTTTCTGCTACATATTTCCTCTGGTGTACACATATACTCACAATCACTGAGTTCATTATTCTCAAACATGTTAGGCCCACTTATAATTATTCTTTAAAATACTACAGTTTAGGCTATGTTCAAACCAAGCGTTGAAAAAAAGAGTATAAACACGAAATGACAGGTTTAATTGTAATATCAATAGTCAATCAGCTGATCATATAAATAGTATCTTAAAGTGTTGCCAACCTATTTCCAAGTGTACTCGTATTACGTGCATAATAAAACCACGCTGTTTTGTTTTGTTTGGTTGGAATACTGGTGTGTGCCAAACTATAAACCGTGCGACAAAGTTTAAACGGTGCGACAAAGTAAGTAAATGCAGCAATTAGCAGCTTTATGTACTATAATCAGTGCAAGGAAGCCAACTTTGTCGAGTGACTGTAGGAAAAATTTATCCCATTAGCTACAGTTGATTATCATTACGTATTGAGTAAGCCAATTTAGAAACCGTTGTGAGATTCACTTACAATAAATAATCCTACTAATATTATAAATGAGAAAGTTTGGATGTATGGATGTATGGATGTATGGATGTATGTTTGTGACAAGTGAACGCGAAAAATACTGGTCGGATTGGGCTGAAATTTGGCATGATGATAGCTCACATTCCCGATTAACATATAGGCATATTCTTATTTCAAAAATCCTTTCGGGCTCCGCCCCAGTGGCTCTGGAGTTTCCCATGTTAACCTTATGAGAAATGGAATTATTGAATCTTAACAGCTGTTTCAATTAAACAAGTTGGTTCTGTTCTATGATGTTCAATAGCATTAAAGTTACAAGGATTACCAACAGGGTGCAGCACTATTATTTCTTTTACATTTATGACAACAGCTAATTTGCAACCAAAAGGTGAGTGAGCGTAGCGAACGAACTTCAACCTGGAGGCGAGTTAGCGTAGCGAACGAGCTAACCTGAAGGCAAGTGAGCGCAGCGAACGAGCTCCAACCTAAAGGTGAGTGAGCGTAGCGAACAAACTTCAACCAGGACGTGATTGAGCCATGCGAACGAATAATCTTGAAAATTAAGAAGTTAAACGGGGCAAAGCCCGCGGGTTACAGCTAGTAATGTATAATTTTCTATAATCCTTTTTCCATTACACTTTCGACCATTACGACTTAAACGTCCTTAGAGTATTTAAAAATTTTTCTCAAAAATAAAATCTCTGCTTTGTATTTTCCTGGTGTTAAAATATGACACAATCACAGTAAGACATTTATACAGGGTGTATACAAACTGATTTTGTATATTTGTTCCTTATGGACACTGAACAAATTTCATATTTTGAAGTACTAATAATTTATAAATCTGACACTTCGCACAAAGGTTGGTCCTATTCGTCACTATTTTTTACACAGTCTGTATGGTATTTATTTGAAAGGTTTAGTGTAAAATGAAAATTATGAATATAAGTATTTCTTAAGGGGATTATACATTTTGTATTACATAAACAAGTTAAACACATCATTGATCCAGCACACATCTGATTGGAGATCCCCTCAGGGTTTGACCTGGTTAAACTGATCAAGCCTTGTACATGTAGATAGCAATCATAGTGTTAACATCATGTAATTACGTTAGGTTTTATGGTAAATAACTATGTTCGAGGGATTTATTATATCATGTGGTTTATACTGTGTTTTAATTTTGTAACCATAACCTAAAACAATCCATGAAAAATACGGTTATTTAGATTATGATGTAATCATGCCTTATGTATTGTTGTTTCACGTATGGTTGGTAATAAAATAAATGGATTTTGCAATAAAAAAACGAAAAATTAAAAATCGTTTAAATTGACGCGAGAGGCCCATGGGCAGATTGCGCATTATCTTGTTTCTGAAGCAACACGAGTTAAAAAATATTTTAACTTTCAAAGTTTTTGGTTAAGACATTAGATAAATACAACTACTAACTTACAATAAACAATGTTTGTTGATTTGAGATCCATAAAGTAAAAAGGGATTCACTTAACTCAATCAGGTTACAACTATCAAAACGGTCTTTTGCCTTAGTAGGCCTACTTATGATGTGACAAAGTACAGTAGATAGTGCCACAGAAAATGTACTACTATAACCCAGAATGCCAACCGCATTGTAAAAAGTATTAAGCGTTTTGAGAGAGCTTTGCCTGTCAATCCGTAGGCAGCGCCACCAGCGTTGCCATGCAATAGCATAGCAACGCTGGTGGCGCTGCCTACGGATTGACAGTCAAGTCAAAGCTCTCTCAAAACACTTAATGCTTTTTACAATGCGGTTGGCATTCTGGGTTATAGTAGTACGTTTTCTGTGATAGTGCTTAGCAGATGTGTTATACCTCAGAAACTTGTAGAGATGCGACTTTTTCGCTTAGAATTTTGATTCCTCATGGTCTAAAGCATTAAAATCAACCCTAACCTCAAAATCAGAAATTTTGTCAGTTACGTCTTTTTGTCTTATCAGGGCAGAAAGGTTGTCTGGACTACTTAAAATCCATTTTCATAAACTGTGTCATTTAAGTGGATGATCAGCTTTTAGTTTAGATTTCACAAGAAGCTATACAAATATTGGTCTGCACCACTTAATCTTTGAAAATGAGCCTCTTTGAAATTACCTTTTTAACTAACACCACGCTAGATCATAAATTTAAAAATTACACCTAAATCGTACACATCGATTAAGCAGGACGGGGAAAAAAACGCCACTGAGAAAACCCACATTTAATAAGTATTAAGATTTTGACACATTAAAAATATATATATGAAAAGGATACTAGTGAAGTGTTAAGATGTTGCAGAAAATGTAGTACAGCAAATAGATTCCTCAACTGAAATCTCGGCTATAAATGGTGTTCTAAAATGTTGGCCATAAACAACAGATCTGCCATTTGATATTTCGCTCATAAAATCTTACCCGACACTCCTCAAACTCTTACTCAAACACCTAAACCACAGACTATAGAGTAAACTATCACAGTATTCTATAGTCTGTGCTTTAACATATTCTATGTTTCGTAAGTAATCGGCCGAGTTTATTTAGGCTACCGGATATATGAAACTATCGAACTGCAATTATCAAGCAAAGTAGGGAAAACTTTAACCGATTATTTCACGAAAATAATATATATTTTTCTACACATTGAGGCATAATTAGGCTGAGAAAAGTGCTGAAAAGGCAGTTCTGAAGTTAGAAAAACTTGGACGCTTGTAGAGTCAGCATTAAATAAATCTTAAGCTAATGGTTAACATTTTTTTTTTTTAAAGAAACTTAGTTTTGATGGATTAAAGGGGCTTAGATTTAAAATGTTGTTTTTAATATCACAATGATTGATAGTTTATTCTGAGCTTTACTAGTGTCTTGAGTCTGTCTGCAAGGACTCCTATCCTAAGGGTATTTGCCAAGGATTTCTTTAGAAGTAGTTATTAAAGGAGAGAATTTTATGGATAATTGAAATGAAATTGAAAGTTTTCAGATTCATGATTTCATGTGACTTATGTGGTTTGGTATTTGGTTGATGTTATCGTGAATTTAAGGGGGGGGGGGGTGGATGAGAGTGGGAATTTAGTAATGAGGTGGTAGGGGGGGGGGGGTTGAAAGTAAGAATGGATGGGGGGATATGGTGAGAGAGAGGAGAGAGAGAGAGAGAGTATCAGGGTTGTGTGGATGATTGTGAGTGAAAAAGATATTGAGAGAGGGAAAAAGTCACTAGAAAAGGTAAGTGATATAACGAATGAATACAAGATAAACATAATAAAGGGAGCACCTACCACTTAAAAATACTGTATCCAACGTGCCTACAAGTTTTTACTTGCGTTCTAGAACTAGCATGGGAAAATTCTAGAAAATAGCAAATTCTAGAAAATACATGGGGGTGCGTTTATGACGTTCTTCTATCACCTTATTAAATCTATATTCTTCGATAAATATTGTGTATTGGTTATGATGTATCACAGAAAGCATCACAGCTTAAGCCACCTACTTTTTTATTATTTATTTTCTTAACTTGGTAGATGATTGTAACAGGAATTTATTTAAGTAGTATGGGTAGTGACCCTTAAAGAGCCTAGTTTAGTTCATTATCGTAAAAATCTTACTTTTTAGCTAGCTATCCAAACTACTTATGAAATCATATAATCAATAATGAAATGTAAGTTTAAAATCCTTACCTTGTTCATGTGGATCTCAGTATCTTTAGGACAGCTGCAGTTTCGGAAGTCTAACATGTCATTATGAGTGATTTAAGGTGTGATTCAAGGATGGAAGTATTATATAACATCATTAGAACCATCTCTGGGGTAACAATACGATGAGTAAAGAAAGTATTCACTATTATCATTCATATAATAGATTATTATAACATTTGAAGTAAGAAAGTTGGCAACTCAGGCTGGCATACGTTCAAAATGATCTCACTTCCACTTCAATTTGGCAGTTTGTTTTCCATTTTTCCATCAATGGATGTTTGTCCTGTTAAATAAAATTATTACTTCAATGATTTAACTTTAAAACAAAATTTAGTATTTATTTTAACGTTAATCAGTTAGAGAAGAAGAAATAAATTAAATAATTTAAATAATAAATTAAAATGTCAACTCAAATGACATTTATAAAGAGGAGTGTTTTTACTCTCATACGACCATTCTAAAATAAAAAATACAACGTAAATAATATTTTAAACATTTTGTTTAATTATTAATGCACTATCAATTAATTGAGATGGAGACGCCACCGAGATTTTAACTTAAATATGAGTGAATCGTGAGTGTAGAATGGAGTGAGATGATCTGACTAAGATACTTTGTTACTGACTAAGATCAGCTGTTTCAAGCTTAAAGCCCAATGATCAGGGACTGCTAAATCCAGCTTTAAACCATCAAAAAGCTAGTGATGTATTATTGAGTGGAGCGAAGCTCTTAACTAAACTCCTGCTTTTGTTTTACAAATACTCCTCCTGATTGGCTGATCTGCACCAAATTTAGCACAATCATAGTAACCGACCATGGGAAGGTATGAATCTGAAATTGTACAAACCAGACCACAGGGCTTTTCCCTACGTGAATTCAAACTTTTGGAAATTTAACATGGGTCTTATAGGTTAACTGGTTGCCATTATTTGCAAGGTAAACATAAAAAAGATAGACAAGATTCACAAAATATATTAGTCAACGAATAATCTAAATAGCACATTACAAATACCGTACAGAGAAAAAGGGTAGACCGATCTGATTAATATGATTGAGCATAATTTACTACAAAATGAATAACCAATAATTAAGGTCGCCGGAATAAGGCTGATGCACCATTGACTTCCAAATAGCCATTCCATTTATGTGAACCAAATATAGGCCTACAATTGAGTTTGGATACTGCAAGTAGACTTTTCATTTATGTGAACTACTGAACTAGACGTATTATTCAATTATGCAGACTTTGAATAGGTACTGAAATTAGGAATTCCATTAATAGAATACTGCAAATAGACATTCCATTTAAGTGAACCAAATATACCATTGACATTAGATACTGCAAATATTTAATCTCATCACGAGAAATACTTACCTTAAGAAAGGTATTGGATTAATATGCTAGCTCCGCTCAATAATGCAAGAAGATATTGTAAACCAAGTTTTTTCTTTTGCCCATTAACTGCCATGACGAAAGTAATAACATTTACTGTTATTAGGATTCTTATTCTTATTAGGGTGGTATCATAGATAAAACATACTTCAACAATCATAATAATACAACCTGTTCACTTTACTTTATTTTAAGATGTGAAGCTTACGTTAGTTTTTTCACTCGCAATTATTTTACTGAAACCATTCAAACATTTATTTACATACACTTGATTATGTTAATGAAGCATAACATTTCGTTAAAGTAGAAACTGTGTGAAATAAACACAGTCGATGAAAACAAACGTAAAACTCTTCAAGTGCAATCGCAGGACAATTCCACAAGTAAATGTTGTAAATCAGAAAGCATCTAAAATCCAAATCCCTTCGAATAATATATCTCTCAAGAATATATATGGCTGTTATTTTCTGACATAAACTACTTCAGGACAATAAAGTCAAAAGTTGATATTAGAAAGCATAAATCAGGTCTGAACGAAGATTTGTACGTTTTCAAATACCTTTATGTTAAATCGTGTTACAGTATTTATACACCGTAGATTTAAAATCCTTTTATCGTTATATTTTCATAATTAATTATTTGTTTAAATACATTTTTTCAACTTGAAGATGCTATCTCCAAATATATGCAAAGCCAACGGAGAAGAAAATTTGTAGGAACATCAGTTAATTTAGTCTTAAGCCATGTAACTATTTAAATCACTTTACTGTTTAGAAAAAAAAATAATTTGCTGTAAAGAATGCGGTATTTAAGAAGAAACTATATTTATTTCTCATCAGGGTAAAAGTTTTTTCAACTTTTTTTATTACACTACGTCGGTTTTAACTGAAAAAGTTCAGTCGTCATAATAGCAATCCTAGCTATAAATATAAACTACATATGGATAAACTTTGAACCCTCAATCAACAGGTTTTGCCTCGAGGCACCGTAGTTTTTACAAAATTGAAAAAAAATGTGACATGCTAAAACACTTTGTCGATTGGGTACTTTTATTTAACCAACTACTGAATCTTATTTATTACCAATTATAAATTTAACTGGATCACTAAGACTATTTATTATTTTATTATGAAATACACATTATTACAAGAAAATACGATGAATTATGTATAAATTTTATATACTGTATATACATTTATGTTTATACCTGCAAACATCTGTTGATTATAGTTCTTTATGGTAGGACTATAAAGTGAAATTGTTTAAAAACTAAAATAATAAATGACTTATGCATTATGAATTATGTTTTTTGCTGATGAGTCATTATTTGCAATTATATAATTATTATGTTGCTTTATTGCAGTTATATCCCACCAGATGGATAAGAAAAGGAATTATACACCTAGGCACACAACTGTTACTACTGTCTTGTTGTCCCTATTATCATTTTTTTCATTTCCAGCTACAACAGACTTAAGACATAGGTTGAAAATTCGTTAAAACTACTTTAAAAAATTTTCGGATTAACCTTTATTTTGTATATTTAAAAGATTTTTTGAAAACCACACCTTTCAATGCTTCAATATTCATAATCTAGAGTTGTCAGAAATCCTTTCAACACGGCGAATGTTCTTCATTTATTATTTCTCAGTACACGAAGCATCAATTGAATTTTTATATAATTAAATTAGGAGTTTTACTAGAATTGTAGGCATTATTATTATACACTAGGGAAATACAAAAACTACCCTGATATATTTCTGAATTTTTTATTTAATTCCTTAACATTGATGAAATAATAACACGAAACAAATTTCGGTTACAGCAAAGAAGTTTTATTTAAAAATACAAAGGACAGTATATGTACTTGTACTATGCTGGTGTATGTATCTCGGGGAGCTGGTCTAGTGGTTAGAGTGCGGCACTTCGGTTCCAGAGGTCCCGGGTTCAAATCCCGCCAAATCACCAATGTATTTTCCATCTGATAATAACACAACCCCTAGGGCTAGCCTGAAGTAACGTGAAAACAATTCCGGGCTCGTGCCTAACGTCATAGGATAAAAAACAAAGATGGTGTATGTATGAACTAATTTAAAATAACCAAGAAAATTTAATGATAACACTTTAGCGATTAAGGATATGATTACAAAAGTTTGCTGAAAGACTCAATATGCTTGAATGCCTTGTACACTTCAAAACCAATTTTCAATAAATGAATCATACTAAATATTTATAGAAAGTTTGCTATTATGATATATAAGCTCTGGAATCCTATTAAATATGTTTACAATAGTTGTTTTTTTACTGAGAAAATACGACAAAACAACCAACCTATTTGGCTTCAAACACTTTAATAAGGTTCCACATACATATGAGTTACTTAAAAATATGTTTAAAAAACATTTAAAAATTAAATTTTAACTATACGAATTTTCTGATGAAAGGAACAATCTAAATCAAATTAAACCAAAATGCATTTATTCTTGAACGCTTCTTAGTACACAATCCATGCAAAACTTACACATTAGCTCACACTAACTAACATAAATAATGAATACTGAATTAATGTTCAAGTATTACCCGTCAAGTCATCAAATGCTGTTCGGTTACAAAATGCATTTTTAACCGACTTCCCCACTACCAACAAAAGGAGGAGGTTCTCAATTTGTATGTGGCGATGTTTTTTTTTTCTATGTATGTTCACCAATTTCTCTGTGATTCTTTTACCGATCAGTGTGGTTCCAACACCAAAATAACCAGGAGAGTTTCTATTTGGTAAGTAGTGGTAATAAGCTGGGTTTACCCCACTTCCGGCGTTTTTTGGCCCATTTTTAGAGGGTATGGAGACGTTTATAGGGGCACTGGAGACGTTTTAGAGGCTATATGTTGGCATTTTTGAATTTTTTCTTCGAGAGCTTTTTTTGACCACTTTTTTAAAAATCAAGCTCTTGACCTATACAAGCCTATATCAAATATTCAATATCAAGCTAAAAAAGCTATTTCTTATATTTATTGACCCTTACAAGTGTAAATGTAAAGTAGTGGTAATAAGCTGGGTTTACCCCACTTCCGGCGTTTTTTGGCCCAGAACTTTTAAAATTTTCGGCGAAAAAAATGTCCGAAGCCCCAGGAGCTTTTTTTGGCCACTTTTCTTAAGGACCTAGCTCTCGACCTATACACCCATATATAAATTTTTTACTTTTTTAATACTGAAAAACACGTCTGGAAATGGTGAGCTTTTTTTGACCACTTTTTTAAAAATCCAGCTCTTGGCCTATACAAGCCTATATTAATGTTCAATACCATTGTACAACTTCAATCCACATCCATTCACAAGTATATTCTCAAAATCATCAACTTGACAGTGCGAGGTTTGTATGTGAACTCGGGTGCGCTCCCGGCTCATGGCGTGGGTATGCTCCAGGCTTCTTGCTCTCGACCCATGCTCCCACATCTCGTCTCTAGTGGTGACGCGCTCCCTTGGATATCCTTAGCGGAAATCCATGAGTTCTGGCTACTTGGGAATCCAAGCCATTTGACATACAACGAATCACCCTTTCTCCTAATTACCTTCTCTACCAAATACATGTCCTTATACTTGGTCTTTAACAACTCCTCTGTATAGAAACCTCCCCTGATTATATTGCCATTTTCATCTTTCAAGATATAAGTCACAGGCTTTGTATTCTTAACTTCTGCTATTGTAAATAGTTCCCCTGTCCAATTTGGAGTATAACCTTTACTAAAAACATGTTTATACTTGGAAATCCTCACACTATCACCTACCTTATATCTTGGTTTTTTAACTTGCACTACTTTAGAAGTCCTTTCATGCAACCTCTCATGCACATATTTACTATTCTTAACATTCACTTGGTTAGGCTTCATTCCTATAGATCTATGCACCTTATTATTATATTTTCGAATTAACTTTGGAAGTAAATCTAACCATTTATAACTCCCCTGAGCACTAAATTCCCTATATAACCAATTCTTTAAAGTTCTCTGAAACCTCTCCACAATTGCAGCCTTAGTTGTAGAAAATGTGTGATAGTGATTAATATTTAATTTTTTCATTAGTTTGCTAAAATATTGATTAAAAAATTCTTTTCCATTGTCAGATTGAATGTTTTTAACCCCCTTTGGTAGAATTGTTTTAATGGCTTCTGTAACCACTAACCCTGTCTTATTCTTTAGTGGAGCAGCATAAGCTTTTTTAGAAAATGTATCTATTAAAGTTAAAATATATTTATTGCCAGAATTTTCTCTAGCATAGTTTTGCATATCAATTAAATCTATTTGTATGGTTTCGTTTATACCCAATACTTTAAAAGACCTTCTAATGAAATTCTTTCTTGCAGGCTTATGAAGTTCGTATGCAATTTCATTCATTTTTTATAACATCATCCTTTCCTGTAACTCTAAATACATCACCATTAGCCCCAATCAATAGATTATCTTCCATTCTTTTAAATACATAGTTTTCTGGTATATATGGTCTATTATCTATATACTTAAATCCACTCAAAGATGTGGGGTCAGCAACTAATAAATCAGGATTATATTCCATCAAATTAAAAAATTTTTCTCCATATACAAATTTTGATCCATCGTAATGCATAGCCTGTGACATTAGACAAATGTCATCCGAATGTTCCCCTTTTGGTAGATTTCTTATAAATAGATTTCTGGCATCAAAACAATATAGTTTTTTATTATAAGTTATAGTCTGTTCTTTTATAACACAGTCAGTGTCATCAATGGCAGGTTTAACACGTACTAACCTTTTATTATTAAAATTCCAATAGCCTGCTTCCATTTTTGGAACTTGTGAAACATTCACAGCATCTTTACTATCTGTACCTTCCATCAAATCACTAAGTTTCTGTTTCTTAGCATTCCAAACACCATTCTCTGATTCTAAAAATTCATAATTATTATCGTCTTGTATAAATTTACCATCTTTTTTTCGTATTAAAGTCTGTTGTAAAGTGGGCACATCATTTAAATTTTCACCCTTTTCTACATTAGTAATTTTCCGTTTCTTAGCATTCCAAACACCATTTTCTGATTCTAAAAATTCATAATAATTATTGTCTTGTACAAATGTACCACCATCTTTACGTATTAAAGTCTGTTGTAAAGTGGGCACATCATCTAAACTTTCACCTTTTTCCACATTAGTAATTTTCTGTTTTTTAGCATTCCAATTTTTATTCTTGGATTCTAAAAACTCATATTTAGTTTTACCTTGTAAGAAGACATCACCTTTTCTAGTTAATGTCTGTCCCAAAGTTGATACATCATCTACAAACTCCCCATCTTTAACATTACCAATTTTACGGTTTAAACCATTCCAACTATCGTCTTGTAAATTTAAAGTAGGTTCACTACTAGCCCTGGGTTCTGCAGGTTTATTATATGGATTATATAAACGATAAAATTTATCTATAAACATATTTTTATTTAATAAATAATTCCACTTTCTCTCAATTCCTCAATAATGGAATCTATTTCATTATCCACTCCTGAGTTACCGGCTTGGCGACTTAGCCAAAGAAGTCTTAACCTATCTACAAGCTCATTAGGATCATCCCAATAAATATAGTCTATTTTATTACCAGTCACTTGTCTCAAACCTTCACCAACAGATCTAAATAGAGGTTTAATTATATTAAGATATTTAGTATGTCTATTACTTGAAATTGGTGCACCATCTTTGTAACTCTTTAAATGTCCATTTGTAGCTTCTAAAATCTCTTTATAATTTTGCAAATCAGCCGGAGTATAATCCTCAGGTTCTTTTAAAGTTAACAATTGCCACAAACCTTTTGTCCCCTTGTAGGTTTTATTTGCAATTGTAACATCATCATTGGCAATATTAACTTCCTTATTTCCAATAAAAAATTTATTTGCTTCTCGTCTAATACCATATGTAGTGTCTGTCATACTACTTTTACTGAGGTAATTTCCTAAATAGTCTGATGCTAAAAGACCAAAATCTAATTTCTGTGGGGTGTGTGTTTGTAATGGTTGCAATCTTGGTATCATTGATATTCTAGACGGAGTCATTGGGAGAATCTCCATTCGAGGCCTCTCTGATGTGATTTTTTTTAATTCTTGTAATGGCTCAATTAAAGGTTGAAATGTTTGGAACCTCTCTTCAGCCTCTAGAAACTTGCCACGTTTTAAAGCTCTATATTTCTCTCGTATTTGATTTGCAGAGTCAACCAATTCTTGTTGAATGTTTTTCATCTTTTATTTACATTTTATTTATCTCATTTGACAAAGGATTGTACTCAAACACTTTATCATGTATTATCAAACAATATGCAGATGTATTTGCTGGCACATTTTCTGCAGTTTCAATCTCTAATTTAATATCAACAATTCCTTCCTTCACTGTTTCGTTCTGTCTAGAACAGTCTATTACAATTAGTGGATATTTCTTCATAAACTCGGCCCTACTAATCATAGGATCTGGGATAGTATTATAGTAAGTCTCTCTAAACCTCATAAACATCTCATAAGCTTTAGAGACATCTCCATGTTCAAAGTCGAGATTTAAATCACTATAAGGATAATATTCAGAGTTTAGAAATACTTTGAGATTTTTTAATTTACAGTGATCAAATTCATCAGTTCTTTTTCGTGCACTATTATCCCTAGCTGTTTGGAAACCAAATATAATATACCTAGGCTTCTCCAAACTTGAAGATGTCTTTACTGACCATGTATGTCTTGTAGTATTCGGATATGATGGAAGTTCATGCAGCTCTAAACTTCTAAATGCAATTTGCAAATTTTTATTTTGCAATAACATCTTTTGTAATTGTAACTTCTCCCCATCTGATGGTATCACATGTGGCATAACCCATTGAATTGAGTTAAGTGTAATTTTAGGAATCATATCAGCAGTGCCACTCGCTGGAGCACTAGTGGTTGTTAATATACAATTCAAATCATTTTTGGATCTTTTCAACACCAATTCTTGTTTGACATTTACTAATACCTTATTAAAATCCTCAAATACACCCATTAACAACTCTAATGGCAAACATGTACTAAACTTGCCACCTTTATGGAACTCTTTTAAATTCATGTCAGAATCAAATGCTACATTTGTCAATTTAGTAGTTTTATTGTAAGAGCTCAATATTTTCATAAGACTAGAAATTCCTGGGTTTCTTACAATGTCTATTTCTTTACCTGCGACTTCATATCTAATTTCATCAAATAAGAATGCAAATGCATTATTTATAAAATGACCTTTATCATGATTTTCAATTTCTCCCTTAATATACAGATAGCTCCTACATGGCAGAGTTAGCAAATCTTGATTATTAATACATATTTGAATTTCATCAGAATTATTTATTGCTAAAGTGTTGTGGGGAACATAGGAGTGATTTGTAATTTTAACCACACTATCGTCGAATTGGGATTTCCCTGTAACGTCTAGAAAATCTTCCATTTTTATTAATAGAAAATTTTAACTTTAGTCCTATTGATCGTAGGAACCTAGCATTTTGCACACTTATAGATAAATTCTTATAAATTCTCATATCTTTTTTATATGACAAGTAATTGTAGTTTCTTCTCCGTTAAAGTCAATTGCCTTGTCGTGCTGGTCGGCAAACGTAATACTGACAACATCCAAACTTCTCTTATTTACAGGAAAATATATAATATTTCTTGGAACTTCAATAATTTTGTAGCCAGGAGGAGCTTCTGGATAAAAGCTATGTATGGTGTGTGATTTGTTTCCATTTAAATAGGACCCGTTTGCAATATTACATTTTACTCTAATCACATTTACATTATTAATGTTTATTTTATTTGTAGATTCAAACTGAACACCAGGAGTAGAAACACCTTTAAATCCCAATAAAACAGACCCTAAACATGGTTTTGTAAAATCAAACACGTGGCTAGAAAGTAATGTCGCTTTCATAGTTTTATTATTAGCTGTAAGGAAAAAGTTTGGAATTTGCTTTTGAATTTCCTTTGCAAGCTCAACCACCTCATATGTTCCTTCAGAAATTTCTATTGTAACTGGAGCATTGTGGTCATAATAGAAAACATCATCACCTTCTCCAATGGTTAATTTGTTGCCTTTAAGTTGATTTAATTTTGGAATAAGCCCTTTAAATAAAAGTTTGGATTTAGTATTAATTAATGCTTCTCCATTTTTATCTATTATAACTTTAAGTTTACCATTTAATAACCGGTTTAAATCATCAACTAAGATCTCTCCCTTTGGTAATGTTTTTTTCTCTACTTTGTAATATGTTAAAGTATTAAGTGGTTTTTTTTACATTAAATATAGAATTATAACTTTGAAAATCTACCAATCCAATTACATAATCATCATTTAATTCTATGGGAGGAAAGAACACTGACTTTAGCTCTGACTCTGTACCCGAAAATGTTATAGTAAATGAATCCATTTTTATAAACAAAAATATTTTATGAATGATAAACATAAAATTCCACAAATAGAACTATTTAAATCTTGTATTTGATCAGTAGTATAGAAGATTTTATGTCCCTCAAAATATTTAATTACTTCTTTTGGAGGTTGGATTCCAAACGGGTCAAAATAAATTACAATATCTTTATTTTTACGATATGCTGTCCAATGTGTGCCAGATGAACTGTCTAAATTAACTATTCCGCACTCTTTTACTCTTGGTGTTAGATTTTTTAGCTCGTTTTTTAGGTACACCCCCCGGAAGTGAGGCACGTCTTTTGCGGCCTCTAACAGCTGGTAGTTGTCCATCTTTTTTATTAAATTTCAATCCCATTCCCATTTTTGCTTTTGCCTTCATCAAATTTGTCACGGCATAAGCAGCTGCTCTTTCAGCAAGATTTGCGTCCTTGGCCGTTACTCTAGTCCAAGCTAAGTCTGCTAATCTCATGTCTGCTTTGTTCCGAGCAGCGGTATCGGGATTATTCATGTAGAATATGTCATGCTCTTTACAATAAGAGTCTAACTTATTTTTTGGAGGTACATTTTTAGCTAAATTCTCACGTATATTCGTTCCAGGTCCACAGTAGCGATATGATGGTATGTGAAGTGGAAATGGAAGGTTATTTATAAGAGTATTCAATAACCCTCGACCCCTGTAAGGCTTTAAGAATAAACCTTTGCCCTTTTTACATGTTTTCTTATTATTTTTTACCATTTTTATTATATAAAAAATGTCTTTTATTCAACAAAAACACAAATTTAAAATAGTACATACTAAGGAAAATATACCAAAGAAGTTGGGTCTTTTTCCTACCAATATTCGATGTGTTATTTGTGGTCCAAGTGGAAGTGGGAAGACAGTTGTAATTTATAATTTAATTGTAAGAAAGGAAGGATTAAAATTTACAAATTTATATTTAATATCAAAATCTTTAGAACAAGAAAAATATAAAAAAATAATTGAAATATTTAGTTTGTGTGACGAAGTAAAATTACACACGTTTACTGACTGTGAAATCACACCAAATGATGTCGAATCACAGTCAGTTGTCGTATTTGATGACATAAATAGTCCAAATATTACACAATTTTTCTCAATGGGTCGACATAAAAATATTAACTGTTTTTACTTGTGTCAATCTTATAGCAAAGTACACAAACATTTACGTGATAATGTAAATTTCCTAATATTATTTAAACAAGATGATTTAAATTTAAAACATGTATATCACAATCATGTCGGTAATGACTTTTCATTTGACCAATTTAAAAATCTCTGTCATCAATGTTGGGATAAAACTAAATATGGCTTTTTCGTAATAGACAAAGAAAGGTCAAAGAATAATGGCAAATATAGATTTATGTTTGACCAATTCTATCAAGTGGATGGTAAGGGTAAATAAATGAAAGACTGGAGTTTTTTAACATTTGTATTTATTATATATCTACACATACAATTTATTGAACATCAATTTTATAATGACCAAGTGCAAGAGTATTGATGCCATCTTCTAGAATAAACCTCTTGTCATCGTCAAATGATAGTACTTTCTTGTTCATGGTCAAGGTTTGAAGATGATGATTTGTAGATTTTATCCTTGTCACATTCTCATAGTAATCTTGCCCAGTTGCAAGACAGTTCAAATAATGTTGATGTCTGAGGAGATGTTTAACTGTAGCACCATCGGCTCCTTTAGCTTTCTTCACCTCTAAAGCTTGCTTGTCTTCTTCATATAACCATTTTAGAGGAATGTAAGAGTATAACTTTGGTCTTAAACCACAATATTCATACATAATATGACCATCTAATTCGTCTTTAAACTTGCCTGTGACTTTTTTATTTTTATCAGAGTATAAGAAATGGTCTTTACTATATCCAGAGGTATCAAAATAGTGCAAGTCACATTCTATTTCCTTGTAAAAGTCCTCTGTAACTATAGAATACATTAAAGAATCCGTATCTGTCATAAGAAATCTTTTGTTCTTAAATTTTGACATATAATTATAGTGGAAATCATACATTATTACTTTACTAATATCCAAAATGGTCATTCCTAAATATATAGGTCTATTAAACTTTACAACTAATTTATTTAAATGTATAGCATGTAAATTGTTATCGAACTTTTTGCTACAGTCAAACCTTGGATTAGTGACATATTTTGTTAATAGTGACTCATCCTTGAGATATATGTCACGAAACTTTCGTTGATTCATAATTGTTCGACCAAAGAGACTATTATTTAACAATTTGTAAAAGTCTTTTTCAAAATCATTTTTAGCCCATTTTCGTTTTTCAATATTAAAATTAATATAGGGCGCAAGCCATTTAGACTGTCTAAATTTTAAAATTCTGTGGTATTTTGTAGCAACCAAACCCAATTCCTCATATTTTTGTAATGCTTTATAATGTAAAATATATTTAGTTTTGTCATTTAAATTAGGTATTAATTTGCCATTCATTTTCTCTGGTGCCAATGGATAGTCATTATGTAAATCATGTAAGCTTTTATCATATTTTAAATCAACTTCTAAAATGTATCCAAACTCATCATTTTGATTGTATTTGTAGTCTACCTCATTAGTCCAACGAAATCCATCCACGGGCAATGGCTCACACATAGCTGTGGAGTATAGCGAGTTACAATCTAAATATATTAAATACACACTCTCTTGATTGGGATCATAATGTTCGCCCATATATTTATTATTGGCTTTAGCGTAACGTGTGGAAATCATACTGACTCCTCCTCTGATTGCACTTTCTATGAACAAATGCATGTCAATATCTTGAAATAATTGTAATTTTATACCAGTCATTCTAAGACAGGCTTCCCATGTTAATCCAGGAAGTGAATACATATGTACGGGGTCAAGTTTGTAATCCTTTAAACACAGGTCTCTAAATGTCTCAAACACATCAGCCAGTAGCAATACATCTGTTTTAAGATATAAATCATGATATTCTTGTAAATTGTTTATATTAAAATGGGTCCAGACATTTTTAGCATGTTCATATTCAATGAGGGAGATATGTTCTTTAGTTAGAGTACTGTAAAATTTTTCAATTGAAGGTAGAGACTCTGCAAACTTATCTGGTCCCGTCATGTATTCATAGGGAAATACGCCTTTACGTTGTAGTAGTGGATTGTCTATGAATCTAAATGTATTTAAATTGGAAGCTAATTTGTATAATGGAAGGGACAGAAAATTATAGGAATCCAAAAATACTAAATCATCAACTGAGAATGAAATGTACTTTTCCATATCCTTGGCTATGCAATTTAATTTACGATCAAACTTTCCCAAGTGTTGCATTATTAAATGTCCATCATAATTTTTCAAGTTATGGAAGAATACTGGTATTTTCTTTGTTACTTTATAGTTTAAATTACAATCATTATGGGCAGCTCCACGGTATTGGCCAGATGAATGACAATGATCCCTCACCCTATCAAAATATAGGGGCTTTTCACAAATGTGACAATGAGTTGAGTTTTGGAAAGATGCCTCTTGCTCTGGAGTCATTTCAAGAGGAATATATATCGACATTTGACTTTTAATGAAGTCATAAGTCTCAAATAACCTTTTGAAAAACACATCCATAACATTTGCACCACTATATAACTCTTCAGAAATAATCTTAGAATCTCTCACTACAACAAATGCAAATCCAGATGGAGTATGATTGTTTGAGTTTATAAAACATTCAAAATCTGCATAAATCACAAATGGGGCTTTAAGTTGATATTTATAATTTTTAAATTGTAATGTATCTTGTTTAGACATTTCCACTCGTTGGGCATCAAAGTTCTTACAATATGTTATATGACGCTCTAATTTATCATTAGTGTAAAAATGTTGTAAACACAACTTGCAAAAATGCTTTTTACGGTTATCTTTTGTAGAGTAAAACATTAACCTATTAAAATCACGAATTAAACAATAATGTGATTTACGACCTTCTTGTAATAATAATAAATCTACATGAGTATTACTATTCAGTTTAGTTGTTCTTAATGGATATATACATTTATCATCTTCAACCCCAAATACATTAACACTTATATTATTTTGTTTTTCAAATTTATCTATATCAGCTAATTTCACTGGATACTTTATGTTTGACATATTCAGCTGACTTTCATGTGGTACATAATTGGAGACTCTATTAGCATGTTTAGCATTCCTTGGATTTAAAGCTGCTAATACCGACCAAAGAAAGCATTTATTATCATCATTTTTTATATTTAAAACTGCATGTTTTGATTTAATACTCTCTGGTGTAGAGATATATGACTTTGGAGTTAGGGGCTTATACTTGTAAATATGTAACTGCCAATATTTAGTATGGTCATAAATCCATCCACTGCCTTGGGCTTGAAATTTGTGTATAGATGCATCAATCTTTAAATGTGCATTTTCAATTTGAGGCTTTAAATCTCTCTTCTCAATAGTTAAGGTGGTAAGGCTTCTAAAATCTGCAATACATTCTTTCTCATTAACTAATTTTCCATTTTGATCCACTGAATATTTTATAAATTTGATTCTCCTTACTAAAGTCCATTTTATTGGCAGAGGACAAGACTGAAGAGTATTTTTAAGTTCAGTTCTAATCGATTCGCCAACAAATTTTATCATTGTATATGGACATTTATTGCAAGAATTGACGTGTCTTTTAAAATGACCAACAACATTTTTCTTACAAAAATTACAATTCTTGTGATTTTGTAATATATGCGATTTTAGAGCCACATTATTATCACAGATTAAATCACAAACCTTGCACAGTTTCACCTTCATTTGATGCATTACCTTGTAGTGGCGGACCAAATTGCTCTTCTTGGACAGCGAGGCGGGACACAGTGTACAAGTCGGCATCACGCTCATGAATGAAATACCACCCGGATGTCACTTCTATATATAGACTCTCACCACCTGGGGATTCCCCAGTCGCATGACCGCTTCACATGACCCGTGTGGCAGTGCCCGCGGCCGGGAGCGCACCCGAGTTCACATACAAACCTCGCACTGTCAAGTTGATGATTTTGAGAATATACTTGTGAATGGATGTGGATTGAAGTTGTACAATGGTATTGAACATTAATATAGGCTTGTATAGGCCAAGAGCTGGATTTTTAAAAAAGTGGTCAAAAAAAGCTCACCATTTCCAGACGTGTTTTTCAGTATTAAAAAAGTAAAAAATTTATATATGGGTGTATAGGTCGAGAGCTAGGTCCTTAAGAAAAGTGGCCAAAAAAAGCTCCTGGGGCTTCGGACATTTTTTTCGCCAAAAATTTTAAAAGTTCTGGGCCAAAAAACGCCGGAAGTGGGGTAAACCCAGCTTATTACCACTACTTTACATTTACACTTGTAAGGGTCAATAAATATAAGAAATAGCTTTTTTAGCTTGATATTGAATATTTGATATAGGCTTGTATAGGTCAAGAGCTTGATTTTTAAAAAAGTGGTCAAAAAAAGCTCTCGAAGAAAAAATTCAAAAATGCCAACATATAGCCTCTAAAACGTCTCCAGTGCCCCTATAAACGTCTCCATACCCTCTAAAAATGGGCCAAAAAACGCCGGAAGTGGGGTAAACCCATCGATATATAACTACTACGGTAAACCCAGCTTATTACCACTACTTTGGTACCTTATATATTATGTTTAGGTATAATATTTGTTTCGGTGAAAAATTCTGAAAACCTTAAATATTCAACATTTATTTTGTTTACATTTGTGCAGATTGTTTACATTTGTGCAGAGAAGGCAAAAAATAATAATAATATTCCTACAGCTGTTAGTTGAAACCATTTAAATTAAGCTACAGGCAATTCTTCATGAAACAGTTGCTTCATATTGATCAATAAACTATTTCTTGCCTTGGAGCCTTAATGAATTACATTGAGAAAAATGCATTTTGTTTTGGTTACTATAAAAAATGTATTTTAACGATTGTCCTGATTTGTGTATACAGTAATTCTTCTTTTAGTATTGAATATTCTGACTTACAAAACATATATGTATCAGTGAATATCTGTATGATATTGACAAATAAAGGTGTATTGTGGAAACCAAAGCATTCGTAAAACAGGTCTAAATATAAATTAAATTCAATTATTCCTTACACGACCTAAGAAGTGTTAAATATTTTAATTACTAAACATACATTTGCAGATGTGGAATGTTTATTGATATTCTCTACCCAGTTAGTATATCATATCAATACTATTATGCCTGCTTCGGAAAGTCCTAGAGGAAGATGATTTGCAATTTCGACTAGGCTATATCTTGATCTAACAAAACCGCCTACATGGCTTGCACCACTTTTAGCTGAACCAATCTTTCATATACATATTTCATTTGCAGATGTGGAATGTTTATTAATATTCTCTACCCAGTTACTATAACATATCAATACTATTATGCCTGCTTCGGAAAGTCCTAGAGGAAGATGATTTGCAATTTCGACTAGGCTATATCTTGAGCAAACAAAACCCCCTACATGACTTACACCACTTTTAGCTGAACCAATCTTTCATATAATATTTTCCAAAGGTACTATACGTGTTAACGACCAATTTTCCACTTTTGAGAGATTTTTTAGTGCTGGTGGCTGAGGAATAACTTTCATATTGTCCCAAAAGGCTTGAGACGTTACTGTATTTCTTTTTATAATGTAGAAGTACACCGATTGCAGGAAACGATGTCTGACATTTCAATGTATCTAGAAAAGACAATTAGTTTTTCATTAGGCCTAATGTAATGGAAAACTCTTTCATTCTTAAGGAATATCTAAAAATGTTTATTTTCGTACCCATTGATACCTGAACAGGTGACTCAAGCAGTTTTAAAATAATGATTGTTCTGTGGAACTTTTGATTGTTTCAAACAGTTTTGCTTATCAAAAAACCTCAAGTAGTTTATACATAAAAAAATATACAGTCACTAAAAATCATGAAATAATTTATTTTTGTAAAAAAATACAACCGACTTCAAACGCTCTAAAAAGAATGAAATAATTTCAATAAAGTAAACTTTTGTATTAGGCAAGCTCACGTATTTCAAGTCGGCGCGGCTCAAACTGCAAATATGATTGAAATTAAATATTGTGTGTGTATTTTGAAAATCAATAAATTGTAGCTGGATAACATAAATATAAAAAAAAAACATACTGAACTGTTTTGTTTATATATTGAAGGAAATATTTTCTTGTATTTTATTTTTACTTCAGAATAAATGCATTATGAAAATAACACACACAAATGTTCTATATGAATAGGAAAATAATTTAGTTTGATATTATGATAGGGAAAAGAAGCTAGTTTAGTATTAAAACGTTACTTTTCCAAGTTAGAAATATTTAAATGCGTTATAATCTTTTTAAAGATACTCGTTAATACCACTATAATGCCGATCTCTGATTACAGTAATAAAATAACCCTTAACGCATAACTATGAAAAAGACATGCAGATTAACACCTTTAGCTATAGATAGTCACCTGCAATATGGACACCCTCTTTCAATTTTGTATCAAAAATCATCATAGAGCCGCGCCGACTTAAAATACGTGAGCTTGCCTAGTACAAAAGTTTACTTTATTGAAATTATTTCATTCTTTTTAGAGCGTTTGAAGTCGGTTGTATTTTTTTAC
Organism: Macrosteles quadrilineatus; assembly: GCF_028750875.1. NCBI lineage: Eukaryota > Metazoa > Arthropoda > Insecta > Hemiptera > Cicadellidae > Macrosteles > Macrosteles quadrilineatus. The sequence continues at coordinate 18,199,790 of NW_026542597.1, read as the reverse complement.
AAAAATAAATTATCTAAGCAGTTATTTTAAATGAAAATTGTTCAATATGAAACCAAGGATAACTTTATTTGCAGCCCTTGACTCTTGTTACAAAAATGATACCAAAACTGACTGGAATTACTAACTGGTTGGCCATGAAACTATTCACTGTTTTGAAATATAAACAAGGAAAAGGTGATCCTAACTTGTGTAGTACTAAGTATGGCAATGGTATATTATTGCCAAAATTACTAAGTTTACTTTTGGGACATTTAAATATATTTATTTCAACAGTTTTACCATTTTACAGTGATTTTGACTTATGAAGATAAACTACAAACAGATACTAAAACAGAAAACATTACCACTCTTGACAGCTGGAGTTGAATTAAATAAATCAGGATGTTTTTCTCACGGACAGCTATATGTTGCATGTTCTTGAATGCGACCATCAAGAAATTTATTCCTCCATGCTCCAAATGGTCGAACGGCAAACGTTTTTTACGAAGAAGCCCTTCGTTAACAAGGGTCAGATCATAACTGTTCCAGTGTTTTATTTGTATATGTCATTTAAAACAGCACCCACTGTTATTTATTATTTGTTATTATTTGTCATTAGGTATTTATCATTTGTTTTATTACCTACCATTCAAAAATTGCCAGATGTCAATATTTCTTTGTCTTTCTGTTTTTTTCTTATGGCTTGGTCAACTTTATTCATTTAGTATGCAATGCACTTATAATTACTAAACCTCTTGGGGTACTGGTTTATGGTTTGAAATGTATTTTTATTTCTTTTCATTGTTGGGTTCAATTAATCAATTTTTTGTACTAAATGTTTTAAAATCACCCTGGAAAGTCATCATTCCACATGATAAAATTTTAATCGACATTGTCCACCGAAGTGATACTACAAGGTAAAGTTTTAATCGAGCACCAATATGTATGCTATTTTGTTATAGGTTTGATTGCATTATTCATTGTCATAAAGTACAAAATATGGGTACATATCCAAACCATACAACGTATGTATTAAAAAAAACTAGCTGTAAGATAATCATATGACTAGCACTATTTTTTGTATAGTTTTTCGATTGTTAATTGTCTCATATTTCATTAAATATGTTATTAAATTTAAATCAATTCAATTTTTATATGCTTACATTATTTTATAAGATAGTTTTAACAGATAAGATTTTTTTTTATTAATAGGTAAAGTTTTTCATCTCTAATTTATCTTTCCATGCGAAGCACGGGTACAGCAGCTATAGGGAATAAATGTGATATTTTAAAGGGACATTTGAATGTAGATCCAACCAGGCAAATGGAAATTAGCTTATAGGTCGACCACTTAGAAAAGAACCCGCGCGCTAATGTTAATAGCATTAGCGCGCGGGTTCTTTTCTAAGTGGTCGACCTATAGTCTGCAGGTTTGCTGCGGCGGGGGTATTTATGTGTAGTGGTAGAACACTGTGGATATGAATTTTCTCAAACCGTGTATAACCGCGCAAAGCACGAGTATAACTGCAATAAGCATTTTTATAATTAATACAACAACCCCGTACGAAGGACGGGTATTCTGCTAGTAGGTTAATATTTCTCATGTTTTGTGTATAACTTGAAAGACGCTCTTACATTAAATGCGTTTACTTACAATTTTAAGCTCAAGATGAAACGGATGTTTCAAATTATTACATTAAATCAACTCACTAGGTCTCCTTTAGAAAAGTAATTCACCCAAAAGCTTTTCGCCAGAGGAAACACATTTTAAGACTCAATTCGTCAAATGTAATTCCATGCTTTAGACTGGGGTTTACAATAAAGTTTTAAATTGAAAGTTCATGAAATCGTAAATGTAGTGATATATTTGCAAAAATATAATGCCAGTATACGATACAAAAACTTAATGTATTAACATTCTATAATAAACTTTCTAAAAGAATTTGATTAACACTGGTAGTCTTACCGTACTGTATTACACATGTATTTATTTGCAGAATTAAATATATAAGTTACAACAATTTGTTTTTTTTGCCATTTATATTTTTATCATTTAAAAATGTTGTAAAATTAGCATCAATATGTTTTCTTGACGCTAAGCAAACGACTCTTGATCTTTGAATCTTGATGAAATGATGCTCCCTGGTGTGGATTAACGTCCGCACTAGTGAGTACTACGACTATCCGCAGTACTATCCTGATAATTAGACCAATTCGTATATACCAAGGAAAAAGTGTGGTTCGGATTCCACTATAAACTGTAGGTCCCTTAGTTGCCATTAGCTGTTTGGGCTATTAATTAACAGCTGTGTCTAAGGAATGTCGGCCTTAGTCACTAACAAGACTACAAGATCGCGCCACTCATCCTACACTCATCTCCATTCATACTTGGCTTAAAATACCTACATAGTATGGTCGCCATTTCATAAGAAAGTATAAAAGTAAAAGTATAAAGTATAACTAAATTTAAATGTTCAAAAAGGCCAATATATAATAAATTGTTTAATTCACAAGATCTTTCGGAAACTCCATACCCAGGCTGTGTTTAAGAAAACAAAGTGATACAAAATTGTACTGAAAATAGTAATGATTAAGCTGGTTATCAAAATAATTCAATAAGGAAAATCGGTTGCAAATTTCAGTAAGGTTCATAAAAAGATTTTTACTGATAGTTTTTCTATATTAAAGTAGCCGCGTCAATGGCAAAAGAGTGGGCAAAATTGTTCTTTATGACGAAGTTAACATACTATTGCATTTATTGGGTTTGTTCAACAAATTATGTAATTTCGATATAAATGTTTTATGCCTTTTTTCTCACTTTTCATTTAAAAAATAGCTATATTTTATCACAAAAAGTAACAAACTATGTTTCATAATTCTTTTTTTAGATCTATTTGATAACATTGGTAATTATTTTCTTACTTGTTGTGTGGAATTTAAAAAAAATGCAAACAAAATCCGTATATTGTACTGACCATACAGTGCTTAACGCTTGGATTGCTTTCACTTTCATTACCTGGGGTGATTTACTGCTTCAATAAATCAGCTGTGTGCTAGGGGGCTGCATGTAATACAGTAAAGCCTGCCAGTAGACTATGAGTTTCGGCAGTTGAGCTAATAACTTATTACAACTACTAAATTTAAATAATTCTGTACCGGTAGCAATACATATTTAGATATTTTCAGTTTGATATTTTTTCAGCATTTACAACTATTTATAACTGGAGTTACAGTTTTGGATCCAATCTGTAAAAACCCATACAATTTGGACATCAACCATTTTTTAGATCGTTGCGACCGTATTTTTATGGACTCACTGTAGTCAAATTTGTTATTCAATACAAACATAGGAAAATTAACAATACCGTGATTGTGCTTTCAAAGTAATCTTATTTTCTCGATGTTTTCGATACAATGGTAATTGAAGTGACGGATTACGTATTATAGCTCATTATCTCATTAGCTCAGTATATATTGTCATTTCAGTTTGATCATTTAAAAAAGTAGTTTCGTAAAAGACTATTTGAAATTTACGTGATTGCAGTGGCTCATTTAAACTACATTATAATTTATTATCATAAAATGTCCTCATTCTACCTATTTCAATCCATGTTTATTAAGTGGTAAAAGATTAGGCTAAAAAACCATACTCATGTAATACAGTTAAAACATATCAGTTTCTGAGGTGTAACATACAATTTCAACTATCTCGAGTTCAAATGGGTGTTTCTAGTTAAGCAACGCAACCACATTTAGTTTTGTAGCTTGCATTGTTGAGGTAAGGATTCTATGGAGTTGCTTGGTACAACTATGTTTGTACAGCCATTACAGCTAAGTTGTCCGAATGTTGGTACAACAATGTATGGATACCAGCTTGACTATTTTGATAAAAAATCAAATTAAATGACACTAGTGTTTTACAAATTTTGTATTTGGTGACTTATAGAAACGCCAGGTTAAAATAATAATCTGAGCAGATAAGATTTTATGATATAGGGCCTAAATTTGTATCTGGTGAACACAATAAATATGGTTATTCCTGCTGATTTTTTGTACCGGTTGAATTAATTTAACAATATACAGTATGTGTTTTAAAGTAATTTAAATTGTGGAATAACATGACTCATTGTGCAAGCAAATAATCCAAATCTGCTGAATTCAATTCACCACACAAATATTTGTGTACACTCATAATATTATTGGGGAAAACAATGATATCCTGCTGTGAAAACTGATAAGCCTTTTTTGCATAAACACTGCATAATTCAATTACAAATGGATTCGTTTTTTGGTCGAATAAACGGAAATTAATCAGTTATTTAATTATACATACACTATTTGTATTAAATCACAAGCTAGAAAATTAGAAAATTGTTCCTCTTCAACTCTGCTATAAAAGTTTTTCTTTTGAAGTAGGCTAGTATTTTAGCATTTTATTAGGTAGAGAAGAAAAAAGCTAAGACACTGATTTTATTCCATTTGTATATCGGGTACTTTTAAACTTTTACGTTAGTTTATACCTTTCCATATTTTTATTGTGATATACAATATTTTTTTTAGGTTGTGTTTTTATTTTTATTTGATTCTTATTTTATAACAATAACTAAGGACACTATTACTTTGAAAATATTGGGTTTTTTGTAAAATTTGAAAGTACACTAACTTACGCTTGTTTACTTATCGTATAGTTTTCATTGTCTATAACTATATTCAGTTTATTTCTAACCTCACTATTCATAGTTGCTAGATAGAAACTACTAAAATCTATGCAAAGTGAAGTGGCTTCCTGTGTTACATTCTTTACCAAGATTTCTTAGAGATTTCTGCCTAATCCGCAATCTGTCTTGCTGAGATATCCTTACGAGAAGAGACAGTACATTTGTATATAGATTATTGTAGCCATCAAATTATACACTTACCTTGGAGTTGCTACTGATGTTAAGCAAATCGTAACTCTTAACCTTCTCTGCAATTAAGACGTTTTATAACCCAGCATGATACAGTATATTTGATTTATGACATTAAGCTGTAGCTTTTAACCTATGGATTAATAACACATACACAAAACATAAAACATAAATACACGAAACCTGAAACACAGAAAACCCCAAAAAAGGAAGATAGTTGACGACTCCCCGATCAAACGATTGTGGTGAGGACTTAAAGTATTTTGTATACAAATCTTTAAATGAGCTGCGTACACTAAAAAAACTAATCTGATTACTATTAAGAAACCACATAATTTATGATTTTATATATAACTAGCTGGCCCGACAGGCGTCGTCCTGTCCTAATGTGGTTTTATGTCAAATGCTCGTTCATTTTGAAGATGAACTCGTTCGCATCGCTCAATCACGTCCTGGTTGAAGTTCGTTTACTACGCTTACTGACCTTTAGCTTTACCTCGTTTGCTACGCTAACTCACCTCCAAGTTGAAGTTCGTTCGCTACGCTCACTCACCTTTTGTTTGCAAATTAGCTGCTGTCATAAATATAAAAAAATAGTGCTGCACCCTGTTGGTAAACTTATTAACTTTTTAATGCTATTTAACATATTTACTTTACTATATTTAACTATTTAACATCACAGAATCAAATTGTTTAGTTGAACCAGCTGTTAAGATTCTTTAATTCCATTTAAATATAAGTACTCATAAGGTTAACATGGGAAACTCCAGAGCCACTGGGGCGGAGCCCTTTTGACAGATCTGCACCAAACTTCACACAAATCATCCTTGAATAATACTTAATAATGCCTGAAAGTTTCATTACAATCTGTCGAGCGGTTTCGGAGTCCATAACGTTCAAATATATATACATACATACAAACTTCCTCTTTTATAAATATAGATTTAAACAAGTTTAAAAAGGATAATATATAAAATACAAACATGTTAACTTACCGTTTCAAGTACATTAAAAATCTTTAACTAAATAAATTGTAATAAATAATAAATAAAATAAATAAAAACTAATAGTAATAATGATAATAATAAATAAATATTAAATAAATAGTAATTAATTAATAGTTAATAATTATTAGTTACTAAATAACAACAAATAAATATATAAAAATAAATTATAAATAAATTACCTTTTTTTCAGAATGTATTGGGACATTTTATAATTACAAACTAAACGTTTGATGTTAATTATAAGCTAATAATTTTAAACACACACTAGAAACAAAACCCGCATGCGACACTGTCCGTTGCATGCTGGTCATCACAACTACCAGATCTGTACCTAGTTTACTAATGAATCTCTCTATTTTAGTTTCTCAAAATTTTAAATTAGCCTTACCATATCTTTTTTAATTGAAAAAAAATATATTTAAATTTGTGTTTAGACACAGACGCAAACTTTACAATAGGTGATATACCTGTAAAAGAAATAGTAAACCTGAAATTGTGTAACAAATTTTTATGTGTAACAAACCATAAAACAGGTGACAGTGTATTAATTTAATTTTACAGAGAGTAGGTATTCTTCGTGACATATTTCAAAGTCAATCGCAACTAAGTCACCATCTAGCTGTTAATGCTAAAGGTAACACACATGATACAAACCACGATAACATTACTCCTTTGATCAAAAGATTCATCGCCGAACTCAGCTTTTGATCGAGTTTCCTTTGATCAAAATCACATCTTTGATCATGTTATTATAATTAGTATTAAGTCAGGTTGTTGTGTACCTCACACGAATATACATATAAAACATTCATCAATCAAGTAATTGAATAATGTTTTCAATCTTCTTTTTCGAACAATTTAAATAAACAGCTGTTAGTTTACAGCTGTTCAATTGTTGATATTGTTTATATTCTCAGTCTATTGTTTGATTTCACTGGTTATTTTATCTGGTTCACCTGCAAAAATGCATTCCACATCACACACCGATCCCTCTTACGGTGTAAACCTTCACGTTCTAATAAACTGGTGTTAATCCATCTAACTATACTGTCATAAAATTGACGTAGTGTCTGTCTGTTCATCTGCCTCGACTAAAATACTAAACCAAATCATCACAAATTAAGCACAAATATTGTCCACATACCTAGGAGTATTATAGGACTATACACTTCCCTGAGTTCCTCTCGGGCTACGCCAATTGGATGCCCAATGTTTTGAGGTGGGGTTTTCAAAAGTAAAATATAATTATTGGTCTCCATAGAATAGAAGTTTGAGGAAATTCACAATGTTTACTTTGTGTTGAAATTTAAATGTAATAAACCAGAAACGCCAAATACTCATTCCAGACACCTGATCCAAAGAAATTATATTTATATATATATACATATATATATATATATACATATATATATCTATATATATATATATTTTAAAGAGGTTGGCCTCTTTAACACAACTATGTTGTAGGATTATTTAATCTTAAACTTTACGATATAAAATTATATATTCTAAACCTATTTCAATGACTATGAAACTTATTTTTCTTTCCGTTGCTAAGAACGGGTACAACGGCTAGTTAGTTATAAATTAAATGCTTTTTAGAATTTAGAAGACAATATCTAAGGCTAGAATGCCTATGACGTCAACAAAGAAGAACTGTCAGTGACAGCGGCACGAGTGAATTTGACAGGGGACAGAGGTTAAAGAAAGAGAGGATTATAACAGTTTACATCATGTTTTGACCAACCTAGCGTATCTTGATTATGTTAATGTATTAATTGTTTTAAAATTAACATTGTTTACTTATTAATTGTTTTTCAAAATTAATTTTTGTGTTTTGATGATTATACAGGGTGATCAACTCAAGGAGGCCACCATTAGGATATCGGAAACGGTAAGAATTAGAGAAAACTTTAAATGGGGGACATTCCTTTATTTTTTGTGGCAGTTAAAAATATGATTTTATTTTCTTTATTCAGCCGCCATTTTCCAAAATGGCGGCCAACTTTGAAATTTCTTATAGAACACCCCCCATAAAATACACAGTTTTCCACTTTTCAAGTTTGCCGCCATTTTGGAAAATGGCCGCCATTTTTAAAATAATAGAATTAATATTTTTAAAGAATTTCATGGTCTTTTTGGAATGAGGATGCAATTTTAAGACTTATTTGACTTATTTACCCTTCGCATTTTCGCTATAAACCTACTTTTTTAGGAGCTACATGATGTAAAATGTACACCGGAAGTCATTTTTCCATAGGATGTAACTCCTAAACGAGTGGGTTTATCGAAAAAATGTCAAGAATAAAAAAGTTTTTAAATTGCATGTTCTATCTGAAAACATGATAAAATATGTGTTGGGTGTTCTATAAGAAATTTCAAAGTTGGCCGCCATTTTGGAAAGTGGCGGCTGAATTACGAAAAAATAAAATCATATTTTTAACTGCCACAAAAAATAAAGGAATGTCCCCCATTTAAAGTTTTCTCTAATTCTTACCGTTTCTGATATCCTAATGGTTTCCTCCTTGAGTTGATCACTCTGTATATAATTTACAAACTTTATTCAGACAGCGTTCCCACGATTAGAATTGTTATGCTAGTTTTAGGTGAACACGTCAAGAAAAATATAAATTTTTCTGTATTTTTTTACAGATTTTAAATCTACATGCAATTAATGTAGAAAAATAAATATACAAATATTTATATTCATATTCGTGTTAGATTCTTATAATACTTCATACCAAACAGTTTATATTTTAATAAGATAAAAAAACTTGGTTCCACCAAAGATCTGAGTAATAAAGGGATTATACAGAGTCTAGCAACGCTTTATGTTTATCACCAGTTTAAGTGTTATTTCTGTCAAAATTACGACAGTTGACTTAAACTGCGGCAATTAAACACTTTATGTCTACAGTTACGGTGTTTTACGGTGCGTATCTAAATAGTAAAAATCTTCAATATGCGGTTTTTTTTATAAAATAATGGTGGGGTTTAGTTATTAAATAAAAAGAAAACGAGGAAGTATATCTAAACACCGGTAATTTTTTTAAATTCCTGACATATTATACGTAACTAATTAACTTCAACAGGACCACCATTTTCTTGCGCTACAGATGTCTAGACGATGATCAAGTTCAGCCCACACGTTGTAAAGCATTTCTCTTGTAACAATGGAGACTGTATCTCTGATATTCTCTTAGATGGGTCAGATTTAGAATAGTTTTTAACTAAAGTATGTTTTTACGATATCTTTTTGGAGGCCATGCTATGCTAATTCCGCCAATACACCTGTTTGGTGACCTAACATGTTTTTTAACTGACCCAGTGTTTATGAGATGTTTACTCCAACTACAAATGTTATGTTAATGAGGTGGAGCTTTGTTAAATGTCCTTCTAAATGCCCGTTATCCTAGAGTCACTGACTTTATTTTACTAAAAAACATTAGACACTTAGCCTTTTCTTGAAAGAGAACAAGTTTGAAAAGAAAATAAAACTTGATGTTTATTGAAAAGAATAAGTAGGTTGTCGATTAGTGTAAACAAAACTGTTTGAGCTGCCGGATGCAGGGATACTAAGATAAAATATTTAATTCGTCTTATAATAGTTTTACAGATAGTTAAAACCACACCATTATTTTATAAAACCCCCGTAAATTAGTATTGAAAATAGCTAGTCAGATAAAATAAAATAAAAATCTTGGAGTAATCGACATTAAAAAAAAATTCGACATTTTGGTTAGTAATTTACGCAAATTTTGAGCACGAAAGTGTATTTTTCTCATTGCATATTTTACATTTACCATTACCATGGTGTTGCATTTAAAATTGGGTTTTAAAACAAGCAATGGTATAAGGATATTCCAGAATAATTCTTTAGCTCCAAAGTGGGACATAATATATTCATTTGAGGTGCCAAGGCTAGTGTCAAAGACACAATCGGCTAATGGGAGTTTTATGCAAATTAGGATAGTTAACATACCAAGCCTGGGTCTCTTGGTCCTTTTTAGTGCTGTCGGGTGTATGTGATTCAAAAAGTAGGCTTTTGTATACCTTATACTGTTAAAATGTATAAAAATGTTAATAAATTAATAAAATCTTAATAACCTACTTTCATTAATATAAAAATATATTATTCTTAAAAAAATTCCTTCAACAAATATTTTAAATGTTTTACGAGTGATGTAATGGTTTATACAATGTTATGTTGAACGCCATTCTTCCGAAATAATTAAAGCAAAGTCCAAGATGTATACTATTCTTTATATTCTCTTATGCCAGTTTGTTGACATCACTGATACTTAACTTAACTTAACTTAACTTGTTGACTGAACTTAAGTGACGTAAATTTGTTTTCTGAATCACGGAACTAATGACACATTATTTTTCTTTCTTCTTTAATATAACAACTTAATTCCTATGACAAATAAACCTAGCAGATAATTAATGAAAGGATGCAGTGTGATAACAGAAGGAAAGTGATATCCCATTTCATAAAACTTTAATAATTGTACATAGGTCATACCTATTTCTGTTCAAGCAGGACCTTATGAAGTAAGTAATGTAGTAATGTATTTGTAGTTGTTTGTCTACATTTTTGTACTATGTATTGGTGTGATGTTTTATAGTTTTTTTTTTATTTTAAAAATCACAATGTTACAGTAGGAAGCTTATGCACTTTTTAGTCCATCATTAACTGCGTAATTAATAACTTATTTTGGTGAACCACTATCCCTTCTACCAGAGTGGGACACCCCACAAGAAATCTTCGTTGTTTGAAATCCATCAATCCAAATTTAAATATCATCATTAATATACGGAAACGCTTTCCTTATTTTCAACTTGTAAAGGTGAAAGGGTTGTCTTACATGTGTCTTACAAATAGTACCCTAGAATTGTATTTTTCTGTAAAGACACCCTTTACCTAAACAACAAGGATAAAAAATTACATAGACACTTCTTTAATTTAGTGTTGGCTATTCATCTAAAAATAATCTTTATCATGCGAAACGTGACTTTTTATTATTAATTTCCACGTTACTTAGAAAAGCAAACGAAGTTTTTAAAATGTGTATAACATCTGATTGTCAGTAAAAGTGCAATAATGTACGTATCTATATATAAATATATGATGATTTTTTTCATATCCGTGCACTCATGGCAAAAGTAATGAAAAGGAAATTGTTTGTTCACATTTTGATTTTCAGCCAGATTTCTCTGCCAGCCAGAGTCGTTACCATGGTGTGCAAGTGACTGTGAAATATATCTGCTTCTGGTCTGGTTAGAAACTGTTTCAATGTTAAACCCCTATTTCATTAATACGATTGTATGCACTCTGAGTTTTAAGAATTTAATAAACTCTTCGATTCTTTTGATTCTTTATCTGATATTGTAAAAAATAAAATAAAATTGTGTTGTTAACAAACAAACAAATCTTTGGTGGTATACAATAAAACAACATTAAATACCTTGAAGATGATTATAAGAAATTAAAATATTTAAATGGCCCAGTTAATTTGGGGTCAAAAGTGTAGAGCGACAGTTATTTATGTTACACAATCATTTATGTAACAAATATTGTTACAAATTTATGTAGCAGAGTTTATCCTAGGTGATATATCTGTCTCTGAGATCCAACTACCTTCATTTAAAGCAACTGTCACATATAAACAATTGATACTCTTACAAATAACTACCAACTAATTGAAGAATAGTGTTGGTAAAGAAGTAAATGGTTATAAATCTGTCTGTGAGGATTGTTATTATTTAACTAAAACCACTACAGTAAAACTATAGACAAAAAGAATTAAGTATAGACCGTCAGCCGAGGTACAGTTACCATAGGTTCTGACGCACGCCGTTGGGAGTGCCTTGTCGTTACGGCGTACGCACCACGTGACTACACGGTGCTCCTAGTGGTGTGCGCCAGAACCTATGGTAACTGTAGCATGGTTGACAGTCTAATGTAGTTATTTTTGTCTATTGTAAAACATAGACACCTTTGTATTTTCAACTAGGCCTACCAATCTTCAAGAACTAGACAGATTGTGCATTTACTCTCAGAACCTAGGGTATGCCGATAGACACCGTACCCCGATTCAGAACTTTTCAGGGGGAAAATTTTTGGGACAACGAAGCGCAGTCAATGCTGTCAGAGAATCAACTTCAAAGCCACCAAGTACAACTGGTCAAGAACACTTCCCAAACAAGATGGTGCACGGGGACCACCTCGATGTTACAACTGCGGTCAAGTCGGACATATTTGGAGGTTTTGTAGGCAAGGTCGTAGTGATCCAAAAAACTAGTTGGCGTGAGGGCGTTTGGCCGGCACGTACCTCAAAACGTTTCACGGCGTCATAAACCCAAGAGAAAGTACAGGCGACAATGGACCAGGGCTAAAACAAACAAGTTGTCAGCTAACATTTCTACAGTTTCTAGGAGTAACTATGGATTCCCCTGGGTCAGAGTAAATTTTGGAGGATTGTGTGTAAATGCTTTAATGGATTCAGGTTCTTCTAGATGTTTGATCAGCCATGACCTTTATGCTACTTTACAAAAAAGGGATCTTGTGTATGAATGGGTTTCTACAGACATAACTTGTGTCACGGCCACCAGTTCACCTATTGCAATTGAAGGATTAGCCACTGTTAAAGTAAGAATTTCAGATTTTACATGGAAACTGAAGTTTTTAGTTTCAAGAAATTTAGGAATGGGATGTATATTAGGAGCTGATTTTATAAGTAAGGCTGGGTTAGTTTTGGATATTCAATCACAATACTTGTACTTTAAGTTTAACCGCAAGGTAAAGATTCCGTTAGCCAATTGTAGTGATCCTGACTTAGACACCCATACTTCCCAGGGCAAAGTTTCAAAAAACAATTTAATTGTGAGTGATAGCAAGACCAAGGATTTGTTAACTCCCAGTGAAAGGAAGGCTGTAGAAGATCTTTGTGCTAAATTTCCAGATGTCCTTACTAAGAAGTTAGGATTGACGCATCTAATCGAATACGACATAAAACTGAAGGAAAACGTGGTAGTTAAGTCACATCCCTATAAGTTATCCCCACCTAAGATGGAAGTTATGAGGAATCATATTGACGAATTACTATCAAAAAATATAATTGAGCCTTCTATTTCCCCTCACTCTAGTGCTGCCTTCCTGGTTCCCAAAGGGTCGCAAAGTGAAAATCCTACTGAACAACAATGGCGTTGTGTTATTGACTTTCGTAAATTAAATCAATATATTGAGATTGAACAAGTTCCACTCCCCGATCTCCACTCTGCATTTCATTGGTTTAGTAAGGCTAGGTATTTCAGTTGTATCGATTTAAATCAGTCCTACCATCAAATTCCTCTCTCTGACCGATCCAAAGCATTGACGGCTTTCTGTGTGCCTTGGAACCTATACCAATTCACTAGGGTGCCTTTTGGGTTAGCAACAGGAGCTCAAGTTTTGACACGACTGTTAGACCACATTTTCAGTGACATTAAGTTCAGATATGTTTTCAATTTTTTGGATGATTGTGTGATATATTCAGAGTCTTTTGAAGACCATCTCAAACATTTAGAGGAAGTCTTTACCCGTTTAAGAACAGCAGGATTGACAGTAAATCCCAAGAAGTTAAATTTAGCTGTAAAGGAGATCTCTTTCCTTGGACACATCGTTTCTCATCGTGGCGTATCCATTGATGCTAATAGAACTCAAAGCATTAGGGACTATCAACCTCCCAAAGATGTTAAAGGTGTGTCACGCTTCGTGGGAATGGTGAATTTCTACTCTAAATTCATACCTAAGTATGCGGAAATATGTGCACCCTTGAATAAGTTGCGGAAGAAAGGGGCAATCTTCAAGTGGGGAGAAGAAGAGGACCAGGCCTTCGTAGCTCTCAAGGAAGCTCTGATGAACCCCCCAGTACTCAGGATGGTTGATTTCTCAAAGGAACTAATTCTAACAACGGACAGCAGCGGGATTGCTATCGCGGCGGTATTGCAACAAGAGACAGATGGAGTTAGACAGCCTGTGGCTTACTATTCTAGGACCCTTTCGGAAAGTGAGCGCAAGTTCTCCATTTATGAACTTGAGGGGTTAGCGGTTGTTGAAGCGCTTGAAAAGTTTCGATCTTACCTGGAACATGCACCTTTTCTCTTGGAGACCGATAACCAGGCCTTGTCATGGATTTTGGCTCACCCAAAACAGATTGGAAGAATAGGGAGATGGGTTATGAGAATAATGTCTTTAAAGTTTAGGGTTCAACATATCAGGTCAACTATGAATGTAGGTGGCTGATGCGCTTTCACGGATGTATGACTCAGGCAATCAAGAGATGTCAAGTAGGGAAACCAAAGAGGGAGAAGTAGAAAATCTAGTGGGAGGTTTGTTGGTAGATTTTCCTTTGGCCTTTTCTGATTTGATTTCACACCAGCAGAAGGATGAGGAACTACAAAGAATTGTGGAGAAAGTAAAAGAAGGAAATGCCCCTCCGGCGTTTACATTGAACAAGGGAATTTTGTATTGGCAAGGTGGAAAAGGCATTAAGAAAATTGAATTGCCCTTGAGTTTGGTACCTTTGGTTTTTGATTATTTCCACTGCTCGGCTGTAGGAGGACATCTTGGTAAACACAAAACCACGTTAAAGATAGGAGAATTCTTTCATTGGCCGAATTGGCGTGATGAGATAGCGGAACGAGTAAAAGGATGCGAAATTTGTAGTTTGAGTAAACCTGCCCAAGATTCTCACATAGGAAAGTTGGCGTCAGATGTTTCCGATTATGTAATGGAGAAGATTTATGTGGATTTTGTTGGCCCTTACCCTAGGAGTCGGCAAGGAAACCAGTACCTATTGACAGCCACAGATTCTTTCAGTAAATTTGTTTGGATTTTCCCGATTAGGCAGGCTAAAGCTGAGATTGCGTGTCGGACTCTAAAGGAGAGACTTTTCCAGCATTTCTCTTATCCAAAATGGATTGTGTCAGACAATGGCACGCCTTTCACTAGCAAGCTTTTTAAGAATTTCTGTTTCACTCATGGGATACGACATATTACTACCTCCCCTTATAGGCCACATGGTAACCAAGTTGAGCGTTTTCACAGAAATTTAAGATCTGCACTAATCGCTTTCCACGCTGAAAGTCAAAACAGGTGGGATGAGAATATTCCGTGGTTGGAGTTGGCTTTCAATTCAGCCGTACATGAAGCCAATAAAGACACACCTTTCAAATTGATGTTTGGTTTCCGACCCAACTACCCATTATCCAATCTCTGGAACATCGACACACTGCTACCGGACAGACCAACAACTGGAGAAATTAAAGAGCATTGGCTTCGGGCTAAAAGAAATCTAGTCAGGGCTCATGAGAGGGTCAGAGTAAAATATGACAGAGAACATAGAGATTCCCCTTTTGTAGTAGGACAATTAGTGTGGTGCAAAGATTTTCCACAAAGTAGAGGAAAGGACAAAGTAGCTGCCAAACTCAGTTATAGGTGGAAGGGACCGTTTAGGATTATACGTTTCTTATCCCCAGTTACCGCGGAACTGTGGGACATGAAAACAAACCGAGTTTACAGGAAAAGTCACGTCTCTCATTTGAAGTGTTACCATAAATCTAACAATGGTTAGGTACAAACAAGTGTTTACTATTTGGACTTATATGTAAGATAAGAAGCCTGATCAACTTCTTATTTTCATTATTTACCCGGCTCAGACAATTTCCGTTATGCAGGCATAACGAGACAAGAAAGTAGTACTACAAATGTGTAAATAAAAATTATTTCATCGATGAAAAACTATAAAAGACCATGGCAGTAGATATTAGTATTTAGAATTTAAGTTTTCATAGGTTTCAATGAACCGGGGTTCATTGTTTTGGAGGAGGGAGTATGTGCCGGAAATTCACCAGAAATTTTTGAATTTTTTCCGTCACCAGTTTTTTGGGTCATAAGAGAACTTAATCAATGATGAGAGTTTTCTCTAAAACATTCTTATAGTGCGAGAACACCGAGTTTCTGAGATTTTATTTTGCGTGTGTGGTAGAACTGGGAGCATCGGCAATGACAACCCGAAAATTGACAACGTTATAGGAAATCAAGTGGAAGTTTATTTGTTTGAGATATTTAATATTACTTTGTTTTAGAATTTAAGGCGTATTGGAAATCATGTTGGTGGACGATATTAATTTTGTGTTACTTTTTCCAGTCGTTTGACTATGTTTAAATCCGTTACTGTTGTTTAAGTTTCGGTTTTGGTTTCAGTCGTTAGTTGAGTCGGCGTCCCGGTTTCTTTTTCTCTTGCCTCGCCATCTTGCAGAGAAGTACCATGTAGTTTTTCTCACTCTAGAACTTTTACCAAAGTCTTTTGAATTTTGTTTCCTTAAATATGTTTGAGTGATATCATTTTAAATTTCATGTTTGACTGACTCACCCACAACCCCATTATAATGGTAAGTTGAATTTGTATTAACTACTAATTAAGATCTCAAAACTGACTCAGAGAAAAATGCTGATTAGTTCGTTTCGCCGGTAGGAAGTTTCATACCTGTTAAAATGTTACACATTTTTTAAGATTCAAAAGTTCTGTTAATCTTATTTTAATCCCTGACTTGTAAAATTTCTTTTCCTTTTAAAATAAACTGTATCATACCCACTAGCCTAGGCCTACACTTGAATTATTTGGCAGGTATATTTTTGAAAGAAATCTCTGTATTGGTATCTAGTAACGATTAATTATTGTTTATTGCATTGCTGTAACTTTGTCAGACATCCAGGAGGCTCTGTGTTTAAGATAAATTTAATTTCTGGTCTTTTAGTTAGCTGGAAGGATAGGACTAAAGATTGCAGGCTAGGCCTACCAGATCCAATGACTGGTTAACGGCACATGTGGCGATTTGGTTTTGCAGATAAAGGAAAAACACTGTTATTGTTTCACACAGGCATAAATATTTTGGTTTCTATAAATTTTGTAAATTTTAATAAAATAGTGAGTTATACTACTTAGGCCTATTATGGAAACACTTGTAAAAAAAAAAAGGAAACTTTGTCAATTCAGATTTGGTTTTAGTAGGTTTTATTTCCAATTGTATGTAGCTATTTTCTTTAAATATCAAAATGTTCTAACATGTAATGTGAACTAAATGAATCTCAAATTTTGAGTGTTAAAGATGTAACGAATTTCACTTTCATTTAAAACTTAGACCTATTGTATACAGATTACTATGTATGAAGTTTTTTGTAACAGGGGTTCGACTTCCTGGGACGAACACGCTGAGGTCATCGTAGAACTAACTTGAAGCCGCAGGCCTACTAGCCTAGACACCTGGGTATGGGAAAGCAACACCACTTAGAGGAACCTCTTGTCTACCCTGTGTTTGGAGGCGAGGACCCTTTTTGAGTCTGTCGGACCTGGAGTTTTTCAACGCTAGAGTACATCCATGGGCAACTACCTACTTCTGTCCACCTCACCAACACACCTCAAAATTGCTCGATACTCAGGTGACTTCTAAACTTTTTGGAAATTATTTTGCTTCAGCGGATGGACTGATCTACAACTTTCAAAGTGAAATCTAAATTAGGCCTAGGCCTATTTGAACTTAGTGGGTGCACCCATGGACTCAAATTAACTTCATGTATACAACTTTATAAATTTTGGTTATTATTTCTGGCCTAACTTTAACTTGGTGATTTCCAGCGAATTTTTGGTAGAGATTCTTGTAACGTTAAACTGTTTTATCTGTTCTGAATTTTAGCTTTAACTTTAACTCATTTTATATTGAATTTTATTCTGTAAACCCATACTGGGAAGAATTAAAAGATGTTTTGATTAAATTTCACTTAACTTTAACTTTTATAAATTTTTGGCCAAGCTTCAATAGGTTACGGCACAGACTTGGTGTCCCAGGAATTACTGTTTAGATTTATAGTTAGTTTCTTTATTGCAGGTTGTAATTTTATTTAAGTATTTGTATCTTTTAAGAGTTTTGGGTCCAAAATCTCGTCTTGTGTTAAGGTTGGCGAAACAAAGGTTTTAGTTGATAAGTAATTCAACATTTTGACTTTTCAGGTGTTAATTATTTAGGAATTTGTCTACGCTTTTATCATACTTGTAGTAAATTTGTCATTTATGGTTTGAACCAGTTTGTAAAAGGGTATTTGTTTTTCTTTTAATAAATCAGGGTGAGTCAGTTACGATGTGTTATCATTTCCCGGTCCTGCTGACCTGTTTGAGATTGTCCCACCCTTCAGGTGGTACAAATTTGACTAATCCATTTCTTTTATTCATAATTTACTTCATAACAGTGTAGTATTAGTCCTGGACTGTGGTTGAAAGAGGTACAGACAACAGCACATTAGTCATGTTCAATTTTAATGTGTTGGTTTACAAAACATAAAACGTTGGCGTAGGTAGAACCGTATACAGCCATTTGTCAGTCTGCCAGGCCATTTGACACCTCGCCATGCTTCATCACAGGCTTGCTATTGTGGAGTGGATTAAATTATCCACACCTTTGAAACTTTATGATGACACTTGACATATTGTTAAACTGTACCTAATCAGAGACAGGTGGAACGGTATTGTGTGTTTTCTTCTTTTTGGAGCACCACATGCCATTTTCAATGGAGAAAAAACGATCAAAGACAATTAAAGACAATAATTAGAAATCAACGACTTGCATATTTTTTATGATGCAGATAAACGTGCTGTAAAATAAATTAAATTGAATTTTATTGTTGATTTTGTTTTGTTTGACATACTGTATTATGAATGTATGGTATCAGTTATTTAACTAATAATAAAAAACCCGTAAGAAAATAATCCGAGTTGCACTGGCTGATAACGCTAGTAGTTAGTTATCTGTGTAACAATGAAAATATCAGCTTAAATAAATATTGTCATATACTGTATTGAGAAATTACTGCAGCCCTTATAGCACATACTAAATCTCACTTTCTCACTTTCCCAAAGAATGATGGGGTTGTCTGTTGTGAGTCTAGGTAGATAGATAGATAGATAGATAACAGTGCTTTATTTTTCTGAATCGTTTACAAATTTACAGATTGTATTCTTTTTATGCACGAAAGACAATAGTCATTTAACCGTCTGTCTGGTTGGCAAAGTCCACTTCCACTATCTAAATAAAATCAACACTGCACTGATATAAAAAATAATAAACATAAAAGCACTCACTTAAAAGCTAAAATAAAATTTAACCTAATTTAAATTCATTCCAATTTTTTGAACTGCACCAAGGATTCTAATCTATTGCCTACACATACTAATACACATACCTACACATCATACTAGGCTTTACTGTAAATACATACATACACACATACAAACATACAGATATATTCTAACATACAGTTTTTAGAGTTAAACCAAGAATTTCCTTATACAGTAAACAGTTAAATAATAAATCTTTGAGATAAAAAGTAATGCTGAAACATAAAATACTGCTCTAATAAAATGAAAGAAAAAAAACAGAGTATATGATTATTGAAATTCATCATCAAATAGCCTAGTATATAATGTTTTAAACTGCTTAATTCATGTATGCTTATTGTCACCTGTCGTTCAAAAGATTACCCTCGACTCGAATACCTTTAGAACAGAATATTCCCATCAAGTTAGGATTTTTTAAAATTAAATTCATTTATTAGCTCCCGCCTACGGACCCAGGCTAGCTTAAAAAAGTTACCCAAACCTCGCCAATCCCTCCCATTTAGATAAGAGAAAAACTCATGATAATCAATAGTTAATTTTTGTAAATGACATTTTCTAAGGTCTTTAAAACGGGACACCTTGCCACAAAGTGAAAAACAGTTTCATTTTCATGCAGGTTACACAAGGAACAAAAATCATTTTTATTAACCACCCAGGGTTTATAATTTGTAGTCTAGGTAGCTGTACGGTAGCAATTTTCGAGCTTCCAAAACTCTCATATTGATAATTTCATGTGAAAACTTAATTTAGGCCCGTAAAAACTAAAATTTATTCATACGATTTCTTCAAAATAACATTTTATCATTACGCGTCACAACTCAGGTAGGTAATAGAAATAACAGTGTGGTGTTATATGTGAGGTTTTTGAAAAGTGAAGATAACCTGCAACACCTGTTTAAGCAAAAACAAGCCTTGAAGTAAAACAAAACACGAAAAGAGATCACGAATCCAAGTTTGTTTTTATCAAATGAAACTAAACAGTACTCTAACCTTAAAAGCATAAATTTTAATGTAAGACAAAAACCATAAACCTTAAAGGGTTGTTCCAGTTCCTAACCTTACGTGTAATTCACAGCAAAACCCCACGAATCCCTGATTAAATTTGCTGTCACTCGGGGCCTCTGTTGATTAGGAGACCCTAACAGGATCAGCTGTTTAATCAAGTTATGGAATAAACGTAGAGGGTACATGAGCTATAGATTTACAGTTATGATATACGACAAAAAGAAAACAAAACTACTTAGAAACTCTTGTTGGAAATAAAATGATGGAGGATAGAGCTATCATGATATTGGCAAAACTGAGTAATTAAAAACGTAGTTTTATAGATTAATACAGCAAAAACAAAATTTGGAATTCCACGAATAAAAAATGAAAAATCGAAACCAAACAATATAATCCCCTTTCCGCAGCAAACCTGCAGACATTACATTTGCCTGAAAATCTTGAAAGAGTACCTAGGTTTTCTGCTAAAGTGTGTTTTTATATAAAATATTAGTAGCTTAGTATAAAATTAATAAATTTGCTAAGTATAATCAAAATATTTCCATAAATAAGCAAACTACAAGATTTTAAAGTATTCTCCATAAGAATAACATGGGAATGCAAAATTTGCAATGTTTGAAATTTCTCCGTTCCCAATAACCGTACGAAAACACTTTACTAAATTATTTGTTTTTTAGCCTCTTTAAAATGGTATAGAGAGAATTTGGGATATTTTGTGTTTTGAGGGTCAAAAATTTGAAAACCCAATTTTCACCTCATAAAACCCCCCATAAAATCCTGTTCCCATGGTCTGATCATGCTGGTTCGCGTACTTATTCAAGGTTATCCCGCCTTACACCTTCAAACCAAATTTCATCAAAATCATTCAAAAATTACTGAAGTTATCGCATTCACGGGCGTATATACATATATATCAAAATTTGAACGAATAGTGTTTTTGTTCTCTGGGGACATCAAAATGAAAAAGTAAAACGGTCCCTGCTCCAGGTCTTACCGTGCCACCTACGGCAATAGCTACTTCCCTATAGGGAAGTTCGCTAAAACACTGCGACAAATATCCGGAGGGGTAAAACCATAAACACAAATTCTGTAATTTTTTTATATATTTGTGATTGAAAATAATCGACTGTTTGTGCTTTATGATATAAAATCTATAACCATATTATTTGAAAATATACATGGCTCTAAATGCTTTATTTAGGTAGACGCCTCCATTCAGTAGACATGGGATATTACTGTGGAATATATAATTTGCATTTAATTACAATTTGGAACTTTAATCCTATTAATGATTGAAACCAGCACACAACTATCGGATACATTTGATTAGTCAACTTTGATTAGTTAGTTTGAATAAAACCAACTAATAGCTGATTGATTGGACTTGACATAACCAAAAGCTTGCAAACATAATGCGATTCAACAACCTACTTTACCATGATATTGTGATGCTAAGCTTTCTATTAGGGTGTTTCTGCTAGATAAATATAAAAAATGTAATTTTATAAGCTCA
Source organism: Macrosteles quadrilineatus (assembly GCF_028750875.1). Taxonomy (NCBI): domain Eukaryota; kingdom Metazoa; phylum Arthropoda; class Insecta; order Hemiptera; family Cicadellidae; genus Macrosteles; species Macrosteles quadrilineatus. The sequence continues at coordinate 18,178,165 of NW_026542597.1, read as the reverse complement.
GGATTACCTTAAAAACTTCAAACTACAGTACTCCAATATGTTCAGAAGTAATTGTATATCGTTTTCATTCCTTTCTAGGCATATTTTGATAATTTGAGATAACCATAAATACCCCCGCCATAGCAAACCTGCAGACTAATTGAGTTTTCAATTTCCCAAAAATATCTCATTAAAGATTTTGTATTTATTCACTATCTCAATAACATAATTTACCGAGTACTTAGATATGCTGATAGATACAAGGTAATCAAGTTTGTTTCTTATGTACTTATATACTTTAGTATGAAATAATAAAAAAATCCTAATGTTATAAAAATATGTTTATAAGCAAGCAAACTACAACAGTTTAAGTTACTTATTCCCCATAAAACTTTATGGAAATTCCAAATTTACAGTTTTTTCCACCAATCTTTAGGAGCATGTCAACTCATAACTCATGACTCATAACTCATTTATTGAACCAAAATAACAAATACAAAATTTGCATTGGTCATGTCAATTAATAGCGTGCTTCAATAAAACTATACCAATTATACTTCTTTCAACAAAAAACTAACCAACTAACTAAAAAAAAACCATCAGCGACACAATCTCGAACACTGTAGTAACCCTTGGCCAAGAGTATTTTTTGATTTGCTTTTTAAAGCTGTTCAAGTCCGACTCCAGCTGAAGGGAGGGAGGGAGGAGATTAAAAAGTTTAATGCCATTGTAATGAAAGTGTCTCTTGAAAAATGTAGTTGAATGAGATGGCAATTTAAGATGAGAATTGTTACGTAGTGAATAGGAATGTGTAAGTGAAGATTGGTATTGGTGTAAGTTTTTTTTATGAGAATCAAAGTTTCCAAAATGTTTATTGAGGGAAATGTTAAAATTTGTGATAAAATAAAGTATTGCCTGCAAGATGTTCTTCTTCTTTGCAAACCAAAGACTGCCCTAACTGCCCTCTTCTGGAGTCGGAAAAGGAAAGACGTTTTCCCACACTCACACCCCCACACCGGCACTGCGTGAGATATGTTGATTATATATCAGGTGCGGGGAAATCACTCCATAATATGCTGTAATTAGAACATCACATTTTGCAAACTTAGAAAGTTGGCGGAGAAGAAAGATTCCCGAAGGAATTCTTCTGCACACAGTGTCAATATGGGAATGAAAGCGCAGGTTTCTATCGAGCACCAATCCCAAGAACTTAACCTGATCAGGTTTAAATGGTTTATAAATAAACTGCAAAGTCTTATGGGTTTAGGGTCTAAAATTAGAAAAAAACTATTTTTGCCCCCTAAAACACCCGTTTCCCTTGACCGATTAGCATGATTATTTCCGGTTCGTGAAATCGTTCGAATAAATGTAGGTTTAGGCCTACACGTGGAAAAAATCATTAGTACTTTTACCCAACTTTTAAAGTCAGTATTTGTACTAGTCTATTACTTTAAACTTTTGAACTTTACTCAAGTCAAATAATCAATAACTTCACTTAGAGATGGGACGACATTTTTTTACATTGTTACAATAACACTACCGAAACTTGATAATTAACTTGTACAAGTGTACAAGTGCAGTAATTCAAAGATACAAGTTCACAACTCACTCACGTCTGTATGAGAGACTAGTGACTCATTTCATAAAGTTTTGACTCGGTCAACTACATCACTGCTGAGAATATGGCAAGATATCCTTCGATAATTAACTTTGTAAATCATTGGGAACATTTTGGGGTATTCCTTTACTTACTCAGCATCCAAGGAAATAATCTGCAATAAATAATCTTTATGTAAGTTAATTACAATACAATTTCAAAACAAATTAAACCAATTATACTCTTTAAATTCCGTAACATAAACAGAGATTTATTGAACGTGGTCCACTAACAGATATTTTGAGACAGCCTGGATATCACAAAGGACAACATGGATGACTGAGCAAAGCTGTGAGACCCATTTGTGCGGAATCTAACATAGGCAGGTCTACTGCTACCTGAGACCCTGAGACACCTGAGACAAACCTCTCACTATAAATTACCCTCCTTTTGCTACAACTCCTTAGGTTTAGAGGTAATGACAAAACAATAATGACGGAAAGAAGTCAAGAAAACTCAATAGATAAAAATGATCTATTAAAGCCACAAAATATTTTAAATATATTTAACCAAAAAAGTTTGCTAAATACGTAAAAATGTCCTTATAAAAAATTAACCATGGACTTCGGATATAAACCTCACTTAATACTGTCTATTGATTCCTAAAGATGAAGATTTTCTATCATGTATTTAGATAAAAAGGTATACATATAAAATATCTATTAGTTAGGGTGTATATTTTTAACATTGTTTAGTAAACGATAAAAGTAGGGACTTCCCTTTTAAAAACATCATTAAATAATAATGAAAACTATTTTTTTTAAATAATTTTTTTTATTTTAATGCCTGTGGTATTTTTTATGGAGGTATACTGTTAATACTGTTAAAACTGTTCATACTGTTAATACTGTTCAATGAAATGGCGACCATACATAGTAGGTATTTTAAGCCAAGTATGAATGGAGATAAGTGTAGGATGAGTGGCGTGATCTTATAGTCTTGTTAGTGACTAAGGCCGACATTCCTTAGACACAGCTGTTAATTGATAGCCCATACAGCTAATGACAACTAAGGGACCGACAGTTTATAGTGGAATCCGAACCACATTTTTCCTTGGTATATACGAATTGGTCTAATTATCAGGATAGTACTGCGGATAGTCGTAGTACTCACTCGTGCGGACGTTAATCCACACCAGGGAGTATCGCATCCACAGTGCATGCCTATAAATATCCACAATTCAGATACACAAACGGTTTTTGGGAAAGAGGTTCAAAACCCAAATGCTTTGTGGACGTGCCGTGAATCGAAACCATCCCTCCCCCCTCCGAAGTCCGAGACACTAATCACTGAGCTAGCAACATACCCAAAAATGCTAAACTGAAGTCGTTAACTGTTTTAACAATTTACTGCGTATCAATTAAATTCACTATTCACACAAAGTTGCCCAACCAACTCTAGTTCGGCACCAATAAACTCAAGTTGATTGAGCCCGATACAAAAGGGGTTATTTAAGGAACTTATGACGGCCCAAAGATCAGACGCAACAAATAATTCAATTTCTACGAGGAAGTTAAGGAAAGCATTGGTCGATGGGTATGAAGCGTTGAGTCTTTCCTATTAAAAATAAAAACTCAAAATACTATGATATTTTCATGCGTTTTCCTATTAATTTCATTGTATTTCAACGTAATAAATTACCTACATAAGGTCAAGTAATTTAAATTAACTCAAATTTTAGTACAGTAAAAAATTTTTGTTTGTTGTCTGATTTCTTGTGGATATAATCATGAATATTTTGAAATTTTACCCAAATAACAAGGTGTAGTATAATACAAAGCTGGATTATATATTCATAATGTTAATTACTTTATTCTATCGCTAGTTTCTTAATTAATATAGCTGTTCAAGTTAAATGAGTATTTAGAAGTTGAAAATTTTGCAATGCTTGGTACTACCTAGTAGTTTGGTTAAAATTATCATTCTACAAAAATAATAATGTTCTTTGTATCCAGTGGCCATAACTGAATATTTATTCGATTTCAAAATGAGTGATAGAAAAGATTGTTGACATATGCAGCACTGAAGAAAAGATTTTTATAAAGGAATGCCATATATTTCTTCGGGAATTTCATTAATCTCAGAATAATTTAAGTCCGTCCATCCCTAGGACTTAGAAACTATTCATTTTGAACACCGTGATGGTTTTAATTAATATAATAGTGTTGAAAATTAAAGTTTTTAATTACAGTAGCAAGTTTTTTCAAGTTGTTAAACTCTTTCTTTTGCTTATGAACATGCCTTAAAACCTGTCATAAGGACCTATAATATACAACAATTTGTAACATGAATTGTTCGTCGGTTATATGAATTATATACGATCATTAAATAAACATCAACACTTTAAGTTCGAAAAAAGTAACGCAACACTTTTTTTTTCATTCTAATGGGACATATTATTAGGCCTATTTTAAAAGACTTGAAAATATTTTAAAACTAGATCAATTATAAGCAAAACAATACTGTGTTTTATAACGTTAGGCAAGAAAGAGGCTTTCTCTTTCTTGCCTAACGTTCCAGTTTTAAAATATTTTCAAGTCTTTTAAAATAGGCCTAATAATATGTCCCATTATTTTATGATTGTTGGCAATTCATCTTTCAAATGGAATAGATGTCGATTCCGAGGTAAGATTATGTATGTGTGCTTTTAAAAAAAATAAAACATGTATGCGTAAAACATTCCTTTCTTTTAAGTTGCTTTTAGTCATCATACACCAAAGTACCTAGTTGCTAGTCTTATCAGATTTGTTAATTTTTTACGTACGATTGTCGTAATACTACAAAGGACACTATTGGCTGTGATGGAAACTGAAATAATTAAGGCGTTCAATGCTCGCCAGCAATTAGACGCTATCTACCTTGATTTTTCTAAGGCGTTTGATAGAGTTAGCCACCACCATCTCCTGGCTAAATTAAAAGCTTATGGAATAATTGGAGAGCTCCTAGATTGGTTCGGATCCTATCTTTCCAACCGTAAGTTGAGAGTTAGATTCTTTGGACACCTATCAACTGAATTTGAAGTGACGTCGGGTGTACCCCAGGGCTCGCATTTGGGACCTTATCTTTTTAACACCTTTGTGAATGATATTGTTGAGGTTATTGGGTCTGACTGTCTGCTTTTTGCAGATGATTTGAAGGTGTATGGAAAAATTACCTCACCGGCTGATTGTCTGTTGCTTCAGGAGAGTCTCCAGGCTATTGTGAATTGGTGCCAGATAAACAACATGTCACTCAATGTGAAGAAATGCAACTGTATTACATTTCATAGAATTAAATCTGCCATCATCTTCGACTACAAACTGGATAACATTCCACTGACTCGTTGTGAGAGTATCCGTGACCTTGGAGTAATGCTTGCTCAGGATTTGAGACCCAATTTACATATCCAAAACGTCTGTGCGAAAGCGTCTAGATCTCTTGGCCTGTTAGCACGTTCTTCCAGAGACTTTGATGACCTCAACTCTCTTAGGACACTCTATTGCACCCTTGTACGTCCGCTGCTTGAATATAACAGCGTAGTATGGTCGCCGCATCAGATTACCCTGGTTCGGGAGCTTCAGACCATCCAAGACAGGTTCTTACGTCTCCTTGGCTGTCGGATGGGGTTTGCCTTCAGAGAAGTTCCTATTAGAGATCTCGAGCCATTGTTCAACCTTCAAAGCTTGGAAGTCAGAAGAGATGTTTCTGGAGTAGTGTTTCTGCACAAGCTGGTGAATGGTTTCGTGGACTGTCCGGAGCTGCTAGGCCAGATTGGTTTCCTCTGTCGTACTGGAACCAGATCTACCGACCTTTTTGGAAGACGGCATGTGAGCACCAACTATGATGCAAACAGCACCCTCAATAGGATCCAGAGACTTGGGAACAAAGCCTCACACCACATCGACTTTTTCGCTGACAGTTCCACATCAGTCAAGAGGAGCCTGCTAAGAGTCGCAACTGACGAGCTCTACAGCCTGCGACAATGACATAGTGACAGTAGTTTGTAATCGTAATGCATGTAGACACAATCTGTACCTTTGTTAGTATTTAAGTCAGATTATATTTTTTGTTGCAATTCAGTATTCATTAGTTTAACAAAAGTCAGATTATATATTGTTGTCTTTTCGAAATATTTATTTGTTGTTATTGTTGCATAATCAAAGAAAAAAATTTATATATATATATTTATTGTTGTTGTAAGTATGAAAATATTTATTTGTTGTTAATGGTTTGATAAATGGTATATGGTGATGTTATATTGTTACTTGTTCATAGTACATATTTTTTTTTTTGCTGTTGAATTTAGACTAATGTATCAATTACGTTGTTGCTGTTGTTGTAATTATTTGTAGATTTTTATCACATCTTGCTTTGATTTGTATTGTTATTTCTTTGTAATGTTTCAATGTAATGGGTTTCCCGATGGAATAAATAAATAAATAAATAAATAAATAAATGCAGACCATATAAGTGTCAACCTTTTCGAGACTATTCTGCAAAAAATCACTAAATTAAAATATTTACGTAAGTTTGTAAGTGAACTAAACATGCTGTATTAATGTACACTATTTTATTAAGTCTAAGGAAGTCCTCGATGGAACACGTACAGGAAGTAAGGGCCAAAATGAACTCACTCTTTATTGGTCTGTTGGGGACGCAAGGTTCAGGGGTGGGGGAGTAATCCCAATCCAATTTTGAAGGTTAAGGTCTTGACCGATCACAGGGGGAGGTTATTGACCAAGGTGTGTGAGACTAAAACCGTTGAAAAAAGACAAGACAAGACATAGAATCTTTAAGAATTTTGCATGCTCATATTTTGTAGAAATGTAGAAAACAAACTAATCATTAATTTTTTTTAGAATTATGTATAAATGCAAAACAAAACTACAAGTAGTACCTATCCGTCCTTGGTACACGTAAATAATAAACTCTCATTGAACCAAATTGTCTAGTATGAGAACAGAAGAGTAAACGTTTTTAGTAATGTCTTTTGTTTAAAATCGAATGCAGTTCACCCATCTTGTTAATAGAATGATATTCGCTTACATAGGAACACAATTCTTTATGGTGCAGGAAACTATAAAGTTACACATGTTTAGAACTGAAAAATCAACAATTAAAGGGAAATTGAAAGATAATTAGATTCAGAACATTATATTAGACACAAAGATGGGCAAAGCTGCAAAGGAATGGCATGCATTTAAACAACTTTTTTGCTAGACTAAGATCAAACTAAGCATTTGGACCTTAAAACTCATATTGTTGTGTGTAATTGAACATAAGAAAAACATTATATTATGCATACTTAAAACTAATAGAGTTGTTTTAAAATTTATTAAATATTAAAATGTTAATGTACACAAATTAATATACATTTTGGGACTTGAAATTTTAACCCAGTGATTAAAATCAGAGTTTCAGCAAAAACATATAAAGCAATCTCTACTATTTAATTTCTTAAAGACTAATGTCTGGTTTTATTAATACATGTAAACATAAAAACCATACTTACCAAGTACAATATTTCTCTTTCATTAATTTTAATTATAAAAATTTGAAAAGTATTCAGTTACTTTAAAAACCATTGTGATTTTGTTTCAAATTGCATCTACGTGGGGACACAAAGCAGAATTCTTCGAATGCATTTAATAAAGCATTGCTTTCATGTATCTTGTGTTGCCATGGACAACCTCTCAGCAGCCAATGGTGCGTAACTTGAGTTTAGATATACAAACCCTGGTTCAACACCTTTGTTTTACGGATTAATGGTTTTATGCAGTTTATGGACGTAAAAGCCAATCGTAATTTAATTTTGAAAGAACAATAAATTTTTTTCAGAAAAGAGTGTAAGGGAATCGTGTAGGTACACATTTTCATCATGTCGAAATTTGTCTGGCTTGTAAAATACGTAAACACTGCTACTTGATGGTAAAAACCTTTTCAAAAAAATAAATCTTCCGCTTTATTTCATTCACCTACAGGTCACGCTAAGTTTGCCATTATTAAATGAAGTTTGAAAATATGATTCACTTTCTATGTTTTTCCCCTATTTCCCATGTAATACCATTGACTTTAGTTAATAATCTGCAAAACCGTAACCAATGTTTTTGCGCTTGTCTCTATCTCAGATTCGTATGATTAAAACCAGAACTGCAGTGTTGTTTTTTACTTATTGGTATTAGTATTACACAACCAATGAATCTCATATTTGTTTGTATATCAGGTTATTATTACATTATTTAAACAGTAACTGATTCTGTATATTGGTAAACCGAATGTTTTAGGTGGTCTATAACGTATGTTACCATCCAATATGATCGTTATTGTAGTACTAAGCACTAAGGGTTGTAGGGTTGTGGTTGCATGATTGGTTCTGGTGGTTGTTATCTGACCATCAACACCCCTCCTCCTTTTGTTATCTGTGTTCGTTACTTTAATTACAACGTGTATTCGTTAGTCATAACAAAGGTGATTTACACAAGAAGGATATGTTGCTTTTACATTGTCATCTGTGGATGGACATCAATGTATTAAAACCTGTTCCGGGGAAAAAAATCTTTAAATACCTAGCTGTCCATGATAATTAAACTTTGAATATATGATCCTGACTGATTTAACAGCTGGATACACATGCCATCTTACAAAATTCTACATCCATCCCATGAAATACACACCTTGGTGGCGTCCCCATCTTAACTAATTTATAATTGAGCGGAGCGAGCGAAGCGAGCGAAGCTCTTATACGTCGACTCTTGTGCATTTCGTAATACGCAAACTCCTCCTAGACGGCTGAATCAATCGTTTTGAAATTTTGCATGGTGATAAAGACCATATCGGTGAGTGCCAACATCTATATGGCGTTAAAATAGTCTCTCAGGAATCCGCCCCACTGGGTCTCAAAGTTTCAATGTAATCCTTATGGAAGCAGTATTTGACACATACACAAAGACATATGATCAGCTGTTGACTTTTGAATGCAGTAAATAAGGAAATAGCTGATAGCATTATTCCACAGATATTAGGACAGAAACGGTATGGATAATACATATAATCAAATGACGACACTAGCTTGGGTCCGTGACCTAGGAAGTGGTGCAGGAAGTAGTAAAGGTAGCAGTATGGAGTGTGGAAACTGTTTATGACGATTAGATTAAGGTATCTGCATTCCTAAAATTCTATGGAAAGGGACGAAAACAGGTCCACGATGTAGGAAGTAGTGAAGGAAGTAGTCAAGGCGAGCTGTCCGGAGTGTGGGAACTGTTTATGATGATTAGATTGAGGCATCTGCAATCCTAAAATGCTATTGGAAGGGAAGGAAACAGGTCCACGACGTAGGAAGTGGTAAAGGAAGTAGTAGAGGCGAGCTGTCCGGGGCGTGGGATCTGTTTATGACCAATAGATTAAGGTATTTGCAATCCTATGATATTATGGGAAGGGAGGGAAACAGGTCCGTGACGTAGGAAGTGGTGAAGGAAGTAGTAAAGGGAAGCAGTCCGGACTGTGGGAACTTTTTGTGACGATTAGATTAAGGTATCTGCAATCCTAAAATGCTATGGGAAGGGATGAAAACAGGTCCGTGACGTGGGAAGTGGTGAAGGAAGTAGTAAAGGCAAGCAGTCCGTACTGTGGGAACTGTTTGTGACGATTAGTTTGAGACATCTGCAATCCTAAAATGCTTTTGGAATGGAAGGAAACAGGTCCGTGACGTGGGAAGTGGTGCAGGAAGTAGTAAAGGCGAGCTGTTCGGGACGTGGGAACTGTTTATGAACATAAGATTAAGGTATTTGCAATCCTATGATGCTATGGGAGGGGAGGGAAACAGGTACGTGACGTAGGAATTGGTGAAGTAAGTAGTCGAGGCGAGCTGTCCGGAGTGTGGGAACTGTTTATGACGATTAGATTAAGGTATCTGCAATCCAAAAATTCTATGGGAAGGGAGAAAAGCAGGTCCGCGATGTAGGAAGTGGTGAAGGAAGTAGTCAAGGCGAGCTGTCCGGAGTGTGGGAACAGTTTATGACGATTAGATTAAGGTATCTGCAATCCTATGATGCTATGGGAAGGGAGGGAAACAGGTCCGTGACGTAGGAAGTGGTGAAGGAAGTAGTAAATGCAAGCAGTCCGGACTGTGGGAACTGTTTGTGACGATTAGATTACGGTATCTGCAATCCTAAAATGCTATGGGAAGGGAGGAAAACAGGTCCGTGACGTAGGAAGTGGTGAAGGAAGTAGTCAAGGCGAGCTGTCCGGCGTGTGGAAACTGTTTATGACGATTAGATTAAGGTATCTGCAATCCTAAAATGCTATGGGAAGAGAGGGAAACAGGTTCACGACGTAGGAAGAGATGAAGGAAGTAGTAAGGTGAGCAGTGTGGAATGTGGGAACTGGAAACCATTTGTATCTGCAAAGCTGAAATGCCATGAGAAGGGATGGAAGCATGCCCACGACATAGGAAATGGAGAAAGAAGTAGTAAAGGGTAGCAGTGCGGAGTGTGGGGAATGTTTGTGGCAATTAGATTAACGTATTTAAAATACTAAAATGATATGGCAAGTGATGAAAAAAGGTCCACGACGTAGGAAGTGGCTTAGGAAATAGTAAAGTATGAGCATAGTGTGAGAATCGTCTGTGGCAGTTAGATTAATGTATCTTCAATCCTAAAATGCGATGAGAAGGGAAGGAAACAGGACCCACGACGGAGGACGTGGTGAAGGAAGTATTAAAGGCTGGCAGTGCAGAGTGGGGAACCGTTTGGGCAGTTAGATAAATGTATCTGCAATCTTAAATGTAATGAGAAAGGAAGGAAACAGGTCTATGACGTAGGAAATGGTGAAGCAATTAGTAAGGCTAGCAATGCAGAGTGTGGGAACTGTCTTTGGCAATTACATTAATGTATCTGCAATCCTAAAATGCTATGGGAAAAGAGGGAACAGGTCTACGACGTAGTGGGTGGTGAAGGAAGTAGTAAAGGTGAGCAGTGTTGAATGTGGGAATGGATGAATGTATCTGCAATACTAAAATGCTATGGGAAGAGACTGTAGACTTTTTAGGTTAAAATGATTACGAAGCACGAATCGATACATATTTTAGATACATGCAATCGTTTACAATTCAAATTTACAACTGAGTTGACAACAGCTGATGTTTACTCCATAGAGGCTAAAAACTATTTTTACTCCCTAGAGAGTAAAAATGCTACTTTAGACCTGCAACGCATAGACGACTGTTTTTACTGCAATATGACAAAAACAATATAACATGAACCCTCGATGACTCCGCTCAATTTTGTGGATGCCTCTGCGAACGCCACCTTGTTAAATAACTAATTTATATACACAACTATACATGATTGATAGTTCTCTTAAAATTTATGTAATTTCATATATTTTATAATTTACGGCCTTTACGTTAGAGAAAGATTTAAATTTTCATTACTGAATTAATACTGTAATCTTCGGCTTTGTAAATGTAATAACTTTTGGTTTATCCTTTGTACTAATTAATAAATGAAATAAAGTAACAGAATTGTAATACATGTTTTGCTGGATTTAAAATGTGTGCGTATTGGCTTTAATGAAGTATAAATATAAATAGTGACCCTTAATTGCAAGATTGTGGCTAGCTTTTGTAGCTAATAACGTTTCAAAAATACCAAAATTAGGTATTATAATAGCTCTCTGATTGAAACGGAAAGGTGAAAAACTCCTTAAATCAATAAATAATCTACGGTGTATCAGTGTTTATGTAGGAAAGAATGAAATTGGACTAATAACTAACAATGTTGAATCTTCTAAAGCACTAGTTTATGTTTTCAGAAATAAATGTGGTCACGATAAACAATTTAGTTTTAAACGGAAAAATAAGAATCTTACTTTGGAGGAGTCAATATCTTTAGCTGGTCTTTTTAAAGTTACCCTCTTTTTGTGTAAATTATGTAGGTTTAAACACCTTATTAATAATGTAATGACCTCTTTAATTTCAGGAATTGAAGGCTATAGATTAAATCAAATACATTAAATACATTTACGAGTATTAACGCACTCAATATGTAAGTTAGTCCTATGGTTTATGTTGGCATGACATTTTAGGCTGAGATTATATTTTTTCGTGTTAATAAATATAATAAGAATAATAAAATGTCTTGAGTGTGTAATGTCTTTATTTAATTTTACTGTTGGAAATATGTGCAAGCACAAAATGTATTTCAGTCACATGGATATTTTAAAATACTAATGGTGTTTCAAATCTCGAAACATAAATAGGAGACCAACGCACACTTACAGTATAATACCTGACTCTTCAAGATCATATGTAAAGAAGGTCCATGTGAATTTTTAACACAAACTAACTGAATAAGAATTTATAAATATAGGCCCTAAATCAACGTTTAAAAATACAACTCTTTTGGATTTTACTTCATATTCATACTTATGCTGTTGATAACGATGGAATATAGAAAAATCAATGCAATGATAGGTTAGAGATTTATTGAGAGATGACATTAAAATAATTCTGATAGTTGACAAGAATAAGATATTCGACCAACACTTAGTATATCATCGATAATAATTACGCTTTAACACTTACTAGAAGTCATCCAGTGGTCGAAAACTCGAATGCAACGTCCAAACTTCTGTATTTTCACCTCGTGCTGTAAATAAATCATATGATTGGAATTTCTTCATTTTTTATTTTCTGTTTATATTTTGTTGTTATTTCGTCACCAGCATGGCAACCTATACGGCCCGTGTTAATATTTTTAATTTAAATTCATTTTTTGTGCTTATTTTTTAGTCTATTTTAGTTTGTAAAGGAATTTTGCACATCTACAGGAAAATATCTTTATAACGGTATGTGTAGATTTTTCCTGTGATGCACAAGAGCTGAGAAAAAAGGGTTTAAAGAAACATGCTTGTCTATACAGTATAGATGAGCAGCTCAGAGTGTTCAACAATAACAAATAATCAAATAGGTTTGTTTACTTGTGATGGTATGAATGTAAACCTGTATAACAAGAACGTATAAACCTCGATGTTGATTCTCGGTCCAACAATCACAACCAACAATCACAACAAACAATCACAACCAACAATCACAACAAACAATCACAACCTAACCAGCCAATCCCAACGTGTGGTTGTGGAAACCATATTGACATTTAGAAATGTCCTTACTCTGCGTACAAAATAGACCAGTTTTCATACATGCGTTGCGGGACCGAGAAAGTTCTTTTTATCATAGGACAGAAGTAAATAAATTGTTAGGAGATCACTAGTAGATGCCAGATTGAATATGCGAAACATGTATTGAGTTTGATTGCCACAATTCAACTGTTGACGTTAAGGTATGTACCTTATTTGTCTGTGAAATAAATAAGCAAGAAACGAAGACTTTAGCAGCACATTCTTTCTGTTTTATCATTAATCCAACGATTTTGCAAACACACGTTGAAACATTCTAATTAATAACAACACTCAACGAACCTTAGATTTTAATTACTATTACAAACAATTGTTATGGTTGTATGGCTAATTGTATTTTTAAATAATGATTTAGTAAAATATCTGCTTAACTGCATCGCTTATAGTAGGCATTTAATATATCAGATCGTAATTGTATTATTTTTTTACAAAATGTCATTTTAATACCAATTTTATAGGTTAAAGAAGGACATGATCATTTTTGGCTAAGTAACGTTTGTAGCTTTGATGAGACCACAGTCATAGTTTTATGATCAGACTAATAGTGATCTTTAGTCATACTAAAATCTTCCTAAATGCTAACTGACAATTATTTACGTCGTAAAATACTTTTTTAAATCAATTTTGAATACAGTTAAAGTTAAATACATAAATTGTGTATGTTTTGTGCACAAACTCCTCACTAAATAAGTATTTCATAAACATTTTAAATGCGACTATTAGTATGCAATCAATTTTACAATTATTCCAGCATTAAGTCATAAGTCATTTATTTAGCCAAATCAACCAATTACAATTAGTGTTAGCTATGTCAAAATAAACTATAATGAACTGGAGTAAAACTAAAATACACAACTTCTTAGGTATTTAAAATTTGTAAGACTATTTACAAGTTGTGACTACCAGCCAAAAAATCCCGGACACTGTAAAATACTTTATTTAAGAGCAATCTCTTCACCGCCCTCTTAAAAGTCTGGTGTTCCTGCTCGGTCTTCAACGCCAGAGGGAGGCTGTCGTACAGCTGTGTAGCGTTGTACTGGAAATTATTTTGAAAGAATGAAGTGGAGTGTTTGGGGATGGGAATGTTGTGAGTATTTCGGAGTGAGTAACTGTGACAGGAAGCAACATCAAACATGTCAAGATTCTCTTTAACTAACGACAGTGTCTCCAATATGTACTAAGAAGTACAAGTCTATAATACATGCTAGACGATAGTTATCCTCATCTGCATGTATTTTATATTATCTTTGTATATTTTGATTTGACCTTGTACTCTACATCTATTGTACTCTTCCTTGACAAATGTTTACCAACATAATACTTTCATTGACCATTCCACATGCATTTGTAATGTCTATTGGAAAATAAAGCTTTGAATTGATTTGATTTGATTTAAAGGAAATGTTAGAATGTTGTACTGCCTAAAGATTACGTTAAAATTATTCAAATTTCACAATTTTATTTCATTGTTGAATGTTATTCATTTGTATTAGACAGTTAGAAGAAAAACTAACAGCGTATTTATAATTGAGTTATAAATATATCATGAAATATCTATATTAAGACTTCTAGTCAGTAAGTTTAAGATTATTGCAGGTGACATGCACAGAGGAACATTTCTGTTACAGTATCTCATAAAGTTGTTTCTTGCAAAGGCGACGTCTCGGCTCTATGTAGCAAACTGTCATGTTAACACAGTTTAGTAGAAACTGTATTTTCTTACAATACGTATAGAACAAACATTTTAACGAAGACTAATAACATTTGAAACATTTGAAATTATAATAATTATAAAAATACTGATGATATTTACTAAACGTAATCGTAATTCGTCTTGGTCACAATCGCATTTGTTTTTTCCCCTTTTTTGTAATAATTTGTAATAATTGTACTTAATTGTAATAATTTATTCCACAAAGTTCGAGTTGCAACAGCTAATTATAGTTTCTGATATTGTATTGTTTTGAACAACTGTTAATTTTGCATTTACGTTTACAAGAGATTTGAATAGAAACAACACAGCAACAGCAAACAAGAAACACAAGCGAGATACATGTTATTTTTTTTTAATTAGAAATAAAGTACAAAAATATTACGTTGTTATCCATGGTCAAAAACTATGATTGATTTTGCAATTATTTACTTAACAACAAAAACTAATCTACTAGTTTCTTAAAGTAATAATGCATTAACGGCAATCCGATTGACCCTTCTACCATGTATTGAATTGGCTTTAGTTAAAAGGAAAACCTTCTGAAACTGAATGTACCTGGGATAAGTGATTTTGTCGAATCCTTTCGATCCCAGCCTCAAGTCCAAAACCTATGTCCAAAATCTAATTATTTTACCATACATAATATGTATATAATATGTCCATAATATGTAACACAAAACAATAAAAACAATTATGTTTTTAATTAAAAAAATACTTTAAAAGTAATATTTTTCTGCTTTACAAAACAGCTGGTGTTATTACATGATACAATAACAGCATTTAAGGCTGTAGTTTGTGTGCATAATATATTTTAATTCGTTGTATATAATATGACAAACATTATATAGAATAGTTTTAGTGTACGAATTTCTGTTCCCAAGACACAGCCATAACGACATTTTGAACGTGAAGAATCCATAAATTGCACTAATTCTTATATTAAAAAATCTATACTATCTTGAGTATTTATACCAACATATTTAATAACGTCTAATTACTTATAACTAGGTTTTGTATAGTAATCACTTAAATACATAAATATGTAGAATTGTGATGAGTTAGCGTGTTTATTATCCAATTAAAAGCAACAGATTACCCTATCTTTGCCTATAATTTGAATTATCAATAATGTTTCTTATTCTTCGAAAGAAATAAAATCGACGTTTTTCAGCGTTGGATATATAAAAGGTGACTCTTTTCACAAGGAGGGGGTCCCTTATGTCATCCACCCTCGGGCTAAGCCACTCACTACATTTCCTTCCTGAGACACTTCCTGTGAGAGAATGGTTCATTTGTCAAGCCCCCTTACTTACAGGACAAGAAAAGAGGTGTATTTATTTTACAAAAGTCCTTTCGGTTGCAATTAACAGTGAGTAGGTAGTTATAGAAAACATCGCTCTCAAAAATCTACCAATAAAAATTAAATTTTTTAATGAGTTATTTCTATCATCTATTTAACTTATATGCTTCCACACTTTACAGTTTACTGAATATAATTTTTAAGTAGTAATCCATACTACGTGTGCTGATTTTTTTACTGAATATGTTGTTTTAGTAGTACTCTTACTACGTGTGCTGATTTGTTTACTGAATATGTTGTATAAGTAGTAATCTATACTACGTGTGCTGATTTGTATACTGAATATGTGGTTTAGGTAGTAATCTATACTACGTGAGCTGATTTGTTTACTGACTATGTTGTTTAAGTAGTTATCTATACTACGCGTGCTGATATTGTTACTGAATATGTTGATTAAGTAGTAATTCATACTATGTATGCTGATTTGTTTACTGAATATGTTGTTTAGGTAGTAATCTATACTACGTGTGCTGATTTGTTTACTGAATATGTTGTTTAGGTAGTAATCTATACTATGTGTGCTGATATTGTTACTGAATATGTTGCTTAAGTAGCAATTCATACTATGTGTGCTGATTTGTTTACTGAATATGTTGTTTACGTAGTAATCTATACTATGTATGCTGATTTGTTTACTGAATATGTTGTTTAGCTAGTAATCTATACTATGTGTGCTGATTTGTTTACTGAATATGTTGTTTAAGTAGTAATATATACTACGTGTGCTGATTTGTTTACTGAATATGTTGTTTAAGTAGTAATCTATACTACGTGTGCTGATTTGTTTACTGAATATGTTGTTTAAGTAGTAATATATACTACGTATGCTGATTTGTATACTGAATATGTTGTTTAGGTAGTAATCTATACTACGTGTGCTGATTTGTTTACTGAATGTTGTTTAGGTAGTAATCTATACTACGTGTGCTGATTTGTTCACTGAATATGTTGTTTAGGTAGTAATCTATACTACGTGTGCTGATTTGTTTACTGAATATGTTGTTTAGGTAGTAATCTATACTACGTGTGCTGATTTGTTTACTGAATATGTTGTTTAAGTAGTAATCTATACTACGTGTGCTGATTCGTTTACTGAATATGTTGTTTAATTAGTAATATATACTATGTATACTGATTTGTATACTGAATAATGTTGTTTAGGTAGTAATCTATACTATGTGTGCTGATATTTTTACTGAATATGTTGCTTAAGTCGTAATTCATACTATGTATGCTGATTTGTTTACTGAATATGTTGTTTAGGTAGTAATCTATACTATGTGTGCTGATTTGTTCACTGAGTATGTTGTTTAGGTAGTAATCTATACTATGTGTGCTGATTTGTTCACTGAATATGTTGTTTAAGTAGTAATCTATACTAGTTATGATGATTCTGGTATTCACATAGAGATTGTTTTGCTATAAATTCTATTCTGAGCTAAGGTTTCAAAAGAAGATGATGTTAGGAGGAAAAAAATTAAAGTACAAATTCTAAAAGCGTAACAAGCAATGAAGATTAAATTGATAGATAGTGCAATGCTTTGAACTCCAGTTACCTTGAATCACTGAAATGTAAATATATTCATATGATACACATTCCCCGTTATTGAGATAAACACTTTTTATCCCTCTGTAATCTACTCCACAACAATACCTCAACAACAATGCATGTGTTTTAAATGTGTCCAAAAACATAAGTAATTGCTTATTCATGTAAGGGTGAAGCCAGCAAGCCGGAGCATACTGGACTGGAATACTAATAGCTTATTAGGTTCAATTGTGTGTACGAGTACCAGTGGACATTTGATAAAACAATTTTGTAATTATGTAATAAAAAATATAGATTGTGTAAATAAAAATGTACACATTTATAATTGGCAGCTATATTTGAATAAAAAAAAATAAGTAAACGAATATGTCATACACTTTAGATACAAGAAGATAGTTCGAAACCAGTTCTTTTCACATAAGATAACTGAACCACTGAGACCACTGAATTATAGAGTTATGTAATAGAGTTATGTTTACTTTAAAAATGATCCACAAGTACAGACTTTGAAGTAGTTTAGTTCCAAGATACAACGTACAAGCGTCGTATTCGCTTTCATTTAATATAAAAAATCATGTTGAGGCTGTCCTTGTCTTCAATTTATGATTAGGACAATGTTTAATTAAACTGATTTAAATACACCAAAAACAATGCTATGTTGATAGGAAGATTTTATAAACCTATAATATGAATCAATGTATTTAAATTATTATATTATATATAAAATAATATGATCCTAGGCATGTAAATAAAAACGTGTGTCTGTAATAAACTCTTATATTTTTATTGTTTTATAAAATTGAAATATATCCCACTTTGTAATTTTATTATCAAAGCCAGTGACATTTTCCATGGAGGTATACTACAGGAGATATACAAACGCTTTTTGGGAAAGCGGTACAAACAATGTTTTACCAACATGCCATTAAATATTCTTTAAAAAAGTCAATAAAAGTTATAGCACAACATAAGAGTATGTTTAACAAATTACATGCTGTCTTTCTACTGCATTTTAAATATTTGAATATAAATACATCTTTCTTATGAACAGTGTCTTCTATCATAACTAAAAACACAATTAGCAGCTAAGCAATGTCAACATGTAATTACACCCAAATCTAATTTCAGCCTTAAGTCAACAAAAAATTCTGAAAATGGCGAGTAAGTCTTTTTGAGCAGAGACAAAATAACCATTCGTATTCCAAGTATAGCTGCGCGATTTGTTTGGCGTTGTGTGTTCAACAAACAATGACTTGACTGAAAACGTTTTGTTTCATGTCGAATAAAACGCAAACTATGTGAGACAAACTTAGTAAGTTTATTAATGATTAAATAATTAAAATTATTATCACGGTGCTCTTGAAATAAACATGTCTTATAAATATGAATAGCCTTATGGTTTTGTATTTAAAATAAGGTTTCATCACCCAGTCGCATCATTAAATTTTATTCAAATTCACTAACATTTTCCATTACTATTTACTCAATAATCAATACCAAAACACTGAATTTTACTGAAAGTTATGGTCATTGTATTAAAAAAAATCATATTGACCACATTTTGCTCAAACTATGTACAACGAAAGTTTTATTAATTGCTTAGCATACAAAGCCATTTAATTTAAAAGCCAAATGGTTTTAAATTTTTTAAATTTATGAAATTTGTTATGGTTTTGAAGAAAAATGAAATGAACATCAATATATATTTTACGTATTATACTTTGTTACAACCATATAATTAAAACAATTCTACTTAGAATATTTTACGCCCACGGAACAGTGGGTGAGTGACAAATAGTTATTAAGCTACAGTTATCTTTTATACACTTTTTTAATCATGTATTTTTCAATCTCCATATTTTATATATTTTTATAATATTAACTTATAAAAATAACAAATAAAATCATAACAAAAATTTCAGATCATTGATTGGAACGATTCGTTTTTAAAGAGATTGCAATGTTAATAACGATTTCAGTGAATTATGAATTAAAAGAACTCACAAATTTTACTGTAAAGTAAGAAAACGAATGAAAAGAATAAAACAGACGCTTTTCTGGAGTACCTGCAACCAGAACCACTAACCACAAAGCAATGAACCAAATGTGGTGTGTAAGTGGAGATGCAAACATTCACAAACAAGCTGAACTATGTTCGCCTTGTGATTAACATTTCACGATTGAGCGGACGTTAAACCATCGGTTTTTCGATTTTAGTTTGTTTTAAACATAAGTCACAACATACACTACTACATATACTATGTTGTAAGTTAAACATATTACTTAGCTGTAGGCCTATTAAAACGGAAAGTTACTTTTTATTGAAAAAGTTTGCAAACCCAATTTTTATAATAATATAAATGGTGTGGATTAACGTCCGTTCTAGTAAGTACTATGACTTTCCTCAGTACTATCCCGATGATTAGACCAATTCGTTAATACCAAGGCAAAAATGTTTTTCGGATTCCACAATAAACTGTAGGTTCCTTAGTTGCCATTAGCTGTATGGGCTATTAATTAACAGCTGTATCTAAGGAATATGTCGGCCTTAGTCACTAACAAGACTACAAGATCACGCCACACATCCTACACTCGTCTCCATTCATACTTAGCTTAAAATAGAAATAACTATTGTTAAACTAACCTTAATTTCAATATATATAGAGGAAAATACTCGCTGCAAAGTAACCAATAAGAAAGTCCTTTATTAAGGAGATTTGTACTACAACAAAAGTAAGATGATTTTGAAATATATTTTACAAGTCTTCAGAGAACCCAATTTTTTAAAAACTCTGTAAAATGACTATACCTTGATATTCTTAAAAATAATCAATTCGAAAATTATTACTTGTTCCTTAATTATACGTAAATAATAAACTATCATATTAAACTGAGATGACATTTAATCGATGGATAGTAAACTTGAATGGTAGAAAGATTGGATGAAATATAATGCTAAGAATTTATATAAAATGAAGATTCTGAGTAAATACATTCCAGTATGTGTTATAAAATAAATGTTGCTGAAAACTTGTGTTTTATCTTCCATCATTATCCTCCGAATACATTTCTATGAATACCAAATTAAATTACAGTTTGTAGTAAGCTAAACAGAGTGCTTAAGCAACTGTCAGAATAAAAATATTTTTCATTTCCTGTCCATATCCGGATTTTGTGACGTTATCTCTGATTACACTTCAGTTGCGGTCGCTATCAATAATTAAAACGACTATTTACAGAATTTTGTGACTTTAAAAACTTTTATTCAAAATGGAAATACGTTAAACTGTTTTTTAACACAAATTTTAGACAAACAATCACATACGCTTTAAGTTAGATTTGGTTATTTGAAAGGAATAAACTAAAACTACTAGAGGTTGCTTGTCCCAATACGAATTCTTCTATAGTTTGTAGTTGTACTGATATAAAATTCTTTAATGCAGAAAGACAAATAAATGTACTCTTTGTTGTATGATGTTTATTGATAATCAAACCAATAAATTAGTGTTAAAATAATAATATAATAGTCCAACAATAATAACTATATTTTTCAACATTAAGTAAGATCATTATTAAATTTTTTTATGGTTGATAAAACGATAAAAAGTAATACCTACTTTTAAAAAACAATTATCTCATAAATGTTATTTAATACTTTGGAAGTAATGATCTTTCGTGGCTAAAAATAAATATTTTCGTAATATCCATTGTGTAGGGATTTACGATTAAGGAAATGAAATAGGCCTACTTTGAGGTAGCCTATTTAATTTACAAGAATATAATAGATGTTTTTTTATAAAATGCAATTTACACAAACGAAATGAAGTCGTTTATAAAATAATAAATAGTTTGTTCTTGAAGTATCAACCAAGTTCAATCAATCATGTGAAGGATCAATCATCAAATTTACCTGTGTAATCCTTATACTGTACGTGAGAAAGAATTTATATCAAGAAATTTCCTGACTGACACACCGTCAATCAAATACATGCAACCAAATATATTTTCAGTGTTTGGAACGTTTATTTGTATCATTTGTTTCAGTTTGCATGCAACATATCGTGCCCAACGAAATGAATCTAGAATCTCCGTTTAGCAAATACTCTACTATTATGTTTCTCATTTAGAAAACAATTTTAGTGCTAACTTTAGCCATATTTATACGACCTTATTTTTTAAATGTTACTTTAATTATGTTGCTTTACTTATTTATAAATTTCGAGAATCATCTTACTCTAAAATCTTGAACGAATATTAATTAATTGTTTATTAAATATATATCATTAGGAAAACATACATTTTCTCCTGTTAACCTTAAGTAATTTGTCAGAACTATATACTCGGACATTAAAGAATATATTTTCTATTAAATCTTAAGTGGAACATAAAATGTTCATTTGAGGTGCCGAGGCCAGTGTCAAATACACAATAGGCTTACGAGAGTTTTATGCAAATTAAGATAATTAACACACTAAACCCAAACCTCTTGGTCCTTTCTAGGGTTTTTGGTGGGTAATACGTGGTTTAAAACTTGGTTTGGATTTCCCTTAGAATCACCTTCATTCTAATGGGTTCTATGAAATAAAATCGTATTTCTTAATAAATGTATTTTTTACTATATATAATTTGTAAGCACTAAGACAGTTATGTCGAAAAAATGACGATATCTATTAGAGATTGTATTTATTTTAAACTTACAAGAACTTATTATGATTTTAGTTATGTTTTTCTTAAATTCCTATTTCCTTATCATTGTTATTCATCACCATTGGATCAAATTTTATTTATATTATGCAATATTTTAAAGGAAAAATTATTTATTCATGAGGTACAATATTTTATCACAATATTTCAAATTATATTACAATATTGCTTAAATAATGACTTGAAAATTCTTTTTTAATCAAATCCATTTTGGTTCACAACATTTACTAGGTTTGAATATAAGTTGGTAGGATATTGTAAAAATTTAACTAATGCTTAAATTGAATTAATATTGAATACCAAACTTTTGACGAAACGTTAATTATTTAGATTTCTATATGAGTAGAAGTCCTTTAATCGTTCATAGAGTGACAAGATCTATCAAACTTCAACTACAAACAGAGAAGGATCACGTATGTATTGTATGCCTTTCTTTTGATCTAGAACATCACCTCCAAGACTAGTGATAATCTTGCTTTACGTATATTTGGCTGTTATTCTATTACAGTACTTAGATTTACTTCTAACATAATTTATAACTTAGTAGTACATAGTTGGATATAATTTGATTTACAAAAGCTATTATGTAAACGGATGGTCTTGTAAACAAATATCTTTCAAAGCAGGACTGGTCAGTATTAATATATTTATATTTACAGATTAAATATTTACGTTATTGTGTTATAGTTACCATCATAATATTTTGCAACTGTTAAAAAAATTTTATACCTTCTTAACAAAACAAAACTTAAAAAAGTGCAACTAACTCGAAGACTAATCTTTTAAGGTTTTCAACAGAAATTATAATGTTTTTTTTACTGTTAAAATACATTAAATATGCTTTGTAGGTTCGCTCAGAGTAAATAATATTTCGTATAACAGCCTACATTAGATGACATTCTTTAGCAATGTGAAGAGCAGAGTTTGAGATACTTGACATTCTTCTTTTGGCATCTTGTACAGTTATTGTGGATTTTAGTTAGCTTGGAGTTTTTACACAATGCACACAAACTTTTAACACATTTAGGTTTGGGTTTTACATGGTGTTTACTGTAAAAGATAACAATGAAGATGTTTCTTCACAAAGTTATTGGGCCTGTCATCATATAACGTGCCATAAAAAAGTATACAATTACGTGCGCTTTATCCTTTATTCAAATACAGTAGGAATTATTCAAAGAATTATTTATTTATTTAAACTTAACATATCCATCTTACGCATTCAATCTCAAGACTTGCACAAAATACTGACTTAACCACTGTCAACTAGCTAATTCTACTACAATGAAACGGGGAGCGAGCTGGCGTAGTGGTTAGAACGCGGGACTTCAGTCCCTGAGGTCCAGGGTTCGATCCCCGCCAAGTCACCAATGGATTTATCTAAGTGATAATGCCGCAACCCCTAGGTCTAGCCTGAAGTAATGTGAAAAACAATCCCAGGCTCGTTAAGAAGAAAAAAAAACTACAAGGAAACACTGCATGTTAAATTACTGGTGGTATTACCTACGCCTTTCGTCACCCATCACTACTATGGCTAAAATCGTGGGTTTTTAATACAGAGATATTTTAAACAATTGCATGATATGGAAAACGCGGTACTTTCCTGTTAAAGGGAACATTCATTATTATCGATGATTTTTTTCTCGATATATCGATGTTTTTGTTTTCCGATCCATTAGAAATTGACAACAAAAACTGATCTTGTTTAGGCTAAAATAGTCTATTATATGGATTAAGAAATGAAACTGTTCTAAGCTAACCTAACATAACCAACCAAACTTGCTGTACCATTTAAAAAATTTCGTTTGGCTTTGAATATAAAAGGCAAGTTATAAACACGGAATTTTTAAATGTTACAGCAAGTTTGGTTAGTTATGTTAGGTTATTTTTTTTAGAACAGTTTTATTTCATTAATGTTTGTTGATACTGAACAATATTTTTCGTAGTTGTCAGCTGATATGTTTCAATTTGTTAATATCGATATATCGAGAAAAAAATCATCGATAATAATGAATATTCCCTTTAACAGGAAAGTACCGAAAACGCCTCTGGATAACAACTAACAAAAAAATCTACAAATTTGAACCATTTTATCCCGGTAATTTTAATTTTAGATTCATATTGTTACACTTTATTCATTTGCATTACAATTGGTTGTACACCGAACAGTGGTAGATAGCTCACCCAACGGAAATGAGAGGTTATAAACGGAAACATACCTCCTCTTAAAAGTTATGAGTGATTGTTAGTAATTAAAAAAAACTGTCATAGGTAAAGTAGTGTACGAAACTTGCGTAAATACACTACACTCGTAGAATCTTACAAAGCACTCACCAAGGCTCGTAACTTAAATTTCTACTCGTGTTGTTAACACTCTTTACGTGACCGTTGCGTAAACTACCATAGCATTACTTTCTGGTGGAGTGTGTACTAAAATGATGGCATTAAAAATTTTACCAAGTATGTAATCAAATTTGCAAAATTTGTAATGCGGTCCAAAAATTGATTAAACCACATATCCTCCTGTTAGGTTCTCCTAATCAACGGAAGCCCCGAGTGACAGCGAATGTAATCAGGCACTGCCGAGGTTTTACTGTGGGTTTGAGGTGAGGGAATTGATTAAACTGACTTACATTCTATTTCTGGAATACGTCTTTATAACAGGGGAATTTACGTTTAGAAAATCACAGATAATTTGTCTGAAAACCTGATCTTGTAAACAGAAAAAAATATGAATACGGATTTAAAATACAATGAATTAAATTGGTTCAAAATAAAAGATTATGAAGGGATGAAAAAAAATTAAGAGTATCTTACTTTTTCTGTTAAAAAGCCTATCAATTTCATCATAAGAAATGAAAACGTCAAACCCTGCTATCGAGATAATGTTTAGTCCATTAAATATATTTCTAAAGTTTGAATTTGTTTAGAAGTTTCCTAGTAGCATAATTACTCACATTTTTTTTTTTATTTCCAGGATGTTATAGAGACATATTTTTAGAAAAGCGTGATAGCAAACTTATATTTTGAGTTTATTTAGAAATGTGCAATTTTATGCTTGTAAGATGTTAACGAAAATAGCTTGATTGTGATAACTAACAAAACAAATGACGTTATGTGCACCACGATCGTCATCAATTTAAAATTATCTACGTTTCTTTCAGTTAAAGAAATAACTTCACCAATACTTTCAGAATTTTTAATTTCATGGGGCCTTTCGCCAGTTATGCTGGCATCATCAGACACATCAAAAAACTTTTTTTTTAACGTATCCATGCTGAGCTAAATATTTCACACTCGCGTGATTGGAAGGTGCTTTAACTCATCGATGCAAAACACATTTCTGTAATAAAACGAAAAGGTTAAAATATTTTGCCAATTTACTCTTCTCAATGTAAGGTCTTCCATAAAGGATAACGGAGTACCAAATGTCCTGCCAGACTGGCAGGTAGCGGGATATAGCCTACTTATGCGAATGTTTTTAATCATTTAGTAAATCAATATATATAACGTTTTGAAACGTTCATATTTGGCAAAATACTACCTGAAAAATGCGTTTTAGCCGACAGTCTAGATAGACATAACTATGTACTAAGCGGGGTTTTTTTGGCAATGCATTTAAGCGATGTAGGGATAGATTTAAGTTGAATTTATATCATGACGCTGAGTTAATTAATGTTCCGTGTCAATTTTACACAAAATATTTTGCTGGTCACTTTTATCTATCTAGGTGGCACGTCGTTGTCCCTCCATGGTAGTTGAGGCTCAGAGACAGATATATCATCTAGGATGAACTCTGCTACATAAATTTGTCAGACTGTCAACCGTTCAGAAACAGGCTTTGCTGAATATTTGTGACATGTATGAGTGATTGTTTGATGAACGTTACTATCATTTCCTAACCTTGTTCACCTACAAAGTTAGTTGAGAATTTTGATTTATAAACTAGGAAAAAAGTTATATAATTATATTTCATGAGGAAGTATGGTGTATATTTCTAATGAATGTTCTTCAGCTCTAACGTCACATTTGCACAGTAATATTTTAACACTTATCCGTTTAGGTCCAATCTCGTTGGACCTAATAAATAAGATGAAACGGTGAATTTTGTGTGCAGAATCATGAGTCTACGTATCAATAAAGTTAAAATAAACCTAAGTTACAAGAAACCTTTTTTTATAAACTAACCAGTAGCAGATAACTCAAATTTATCAATTGTCATGCAAATTATTTTTTTTTTTTATATTAGTCTTTTACATGAGATAAGACAATGAAAATCTTCAGGGACTGAAGGGCAGATCCATCATAATTTTTTGCTCACACAATAGTTGGAATCTGCGTTGTGAGTAAGTTTGTAAACCCTATTTCAAAGACAATGGTTTAAAGCAACATGTTGGGCTTCTATAATATACAAACTGAAACTAAGAATGGACGCAAACTGATGTTCATTACTAGGACTTGTAACCACATGTGTTGGTTGGTGGTTTGTTTCTGGTTAAAGGTGAAGTGGTTAACCTACAAGATACACTGAGAACACTTTAGGCTTTTAATTAGGATATTAAACATTGTAAATGTTAAACGTTTAAGAGTTAGATTCTATTTTCAAATCAATATTGCTCAAATTTCACAAATCGTGTGTTTTTTTTTGTTTTTTTTGTCCCCCAGGCACGAGCCTGGGATTGTTTTTTCACTTAACTTCAGGCTAGACCTAGGAGTTGCGGCATTATCACTTAGATAAAATCCATTGGTAACTTGGCGGGGATCGAACCCGGGACCTCAGGGACTGAAGTCCCGCGCTCTAACCACTACGCCAGCTCGCTCCCCAATCGTACGTCTTAGATTATTACTTTGCAAGGATATACCACAATATGCATTTTAAAAATGTGTTTGTTTAGTTATTAGATTATAGTAGTTTACGCAACGATCGCGTTAAGACTATTTACGCGAGTTCATAATGCAGTCATCATACTAAGCATATACTACTTAACACTGATACAGACTGTGTGCATACGTCAAAACTAATTCTCGTTTTATTTCACAATCCATGCATGTGCCAGTGTTAATTATTTAATATATATTATTAAATAGCTTGATGGAACGATAATTGGAAATCAAAATTATTACTTTTATGCATATACAATTTCTTGTAGAGCTATGCTCTTGCAGGTATAAAAATATATTTTGTTAGGCCTGATACGTCCAGTAACAAAATATAATTCAAATATCATATATAAAACCTTTCTAAACTTCATTGACTGGGCTAATAGACCTATGAAGAGAATATGTGTTATTAGATCTGAAAAACTACATTTAACATTTAAAAACCAATTTTTAATATTTTAAAGTTTTGTAGAAAATCTAGAACTGTTTTCAATTTATTATTGTTGTATAAAAATATATAGAATTTTACTAAACGATTTTTTTTGTGGAATATATTTAATAATGTAAAATATAACCAGAAAAATGTAAAATTTACTTATAAAGCGTCATATTTATTGAACATAAAATTTTAATGTAACCTAAAACTAACAAGTTACCAAAGACATAAAGGTTTCAACTACCCCAGTTTACATCAACTGTCGTAATTTTGACAGTAATAACAATAAAACTGGTGATAAACATAAAGTGATCCAAGGCTCTATTAGACAGAACTTTATTATTGAGTTGTTAAAATACAAACCTTCTTGCCTTCTCTTCAAAAAGTCTATTACATACTATTACTTTATAGCAAATAGTTTGTAGTATGGTTAAATACAAACTTAAAAAATATTTTTAAAAAAATTGGAATTTTGATGCTATACACCTATTTTATAATGTGTGTAAATGTTTTTTGTGATTGCTAAGTTCATCAGCTCTGCGGTTTTAAATTAGTTACATACACACCGAAAATTTAATTTATCGACAACAATAATTCAAAAATAAAATAGATTCCTTAAGTTTACAGAAGAGTTAATGTCGGATTGGATTAAAAACAATTATATGCCTATCAATTTGTATTTAATAATCGTACTATTCTTTTCTAAAGGCAAAACTAAACTTTTTAAATAATTATCTCGCCCAAGGAATAAATCCTGTTTTTTCTCTCTTTAAAATTACAAAAAGAAAGTATAATATAAAAGTTAGTTAATAATTTTAATTATTAACCCTCTAATAATATGTATTTTATTTTGTAAAATCTAATAATATGTATTTTATTTTGTAAAAAATGTATGTGGAATTTGGTAAAAACAAAAACCACGGATATATAAAAATTATACGTTCATAACAAAAAATGTAATTAACAAAGAGATATAGTAAATGAAGTATTGTTAAGCTAAATATAAATTATATTTAAAATATTTTATCAATATGTGTGAACAACCAACCAATTAATTGTAAAGCTGGTAGATTTGAAGACCAGCATGAACCGGACAATTTCACATGCAATTTCGTTACAAAGTTTTGGTTTAAACAAGTTTATTTGTAATAATAAAAAATTTTATCTGACACTTTTATAATCATAACGCGAACCTATAAAGATATTGGTCTATAATAACAAATCATGATTTATAACGATTAACCTTGTCATTAGCATTTTCCTTTAATCTTCAAATTGCCATGATTTTTACTACCAATATTCCGCGCATGAAGGTTATGCATATTCATTTTCTTAAACCCTTCTATTGCAAATTCATTTACAACTTATTACAGAAAGCGTAGAATTTATTTAAGTAGATTCTGCAGCCTCTGGATGGTTTTATAATATGTTTTTTTTTGTTATGAGACAATTCTGTTTCTAATTTTACTTATCACAACTAAATCGTACTGTACTGTTAATTACGATAGCTAAACGTTACAAATTTGTGTGGTTATTTACCATGAAAAATGTTTGTGGATTTTGAAATTTGAATTCTAATTGGACATATAGACATTTAAAAGTGTATAAATTGTAAATGCTAAGAAATTAAAGGTCTTTAAATGCTTGGAATTTTTAATTTTTACAAGATTTTGTCTAGGGAAAATAATTATTTCAGGTGAAACTATTTAGATGTTACACCCTGATACTATTTACTATGTAATTCCATAGCTTACATATGAATCTGCTGAAGGATGCTGAACTTGCAAATATTTGTTTAGCCTCTTCTGTCGACTGGAATCCTTAGGCTAATATTTGCTACAGACATTTAATATTCTATATTAATCCTTGTGTTTTATATGACAACTGAATAATTTAACAATCTAATTTGTTAATATTATGGTTATGTTTGAATACATTGATCAATAATAGTTTAACTAAAACTAAAAATCAAACAATTTCAATTTTGATAGTGGTGTTTGAATGGTAAAGATTGATAAGAACCACTTGCACCATGTGTGCCTCTATCTGTAGTACTGGTATTTTACTTACCCCCAGAGCCCGGTTCTTTAAATAATGATTGAGTTTTTATTTGTACTTCTCCTTTTGATGCCTTATAGTGATCAACTCAATAATGAAGGTGTATGATGTCTCATAATAACAGAAATTACTCAATTATTAAAAGAACATGTATTAAGGTCGTAAAAATAAAAAAAATAAGCATGTTTTCTATTTATATCACAATGTATAAACGCTTAGATAGAAGTGTAAAGAATAAGAAATTATTCATGACTACCTCCCTATATTTTCGCTTGGTGAGAAAATGAGGGAACATCGCCCAAAGCTACTCTCTCCATTCCCGTCCAGTGGAGCGAAAGCTTCTTTATACAACCTCTGATTTATATATATTTAAGAAATTTTAAAATTTTTCAAAAGTAAATGAGTTATATTAATTATTTGTGATATGTCTACGTTAAGTCATGAACAGACATAACTTGCAGTACTGTACAGAGTTGGGGAGAGAGTATTAATTTTACAAATTTGTATTTTATTAAAATAATTACAAAACAACAGTGGTTTTTTAATATTTTTTTGCCAAAAAACTTTATGTTGGAGTACAACGTAGAATATTAAATTGTAAACATTTTACATTGTTAAAAAATATCGTTTAGCTATGTATTAGTCTCAATAACAACGTAGTAGCGTAATTAAATCCAAAAATATTATTGAGAGAAAAAATAAATACGTTCTTAATGGGGTGTTCTACTTGTAATTCTTAATATTTTGTGGTTGCTGTTATTAACCATATAATTATTTTACAAACTATATTTATGAATCAAAGGTAGATACATGTATCAGTAATTTCATGTGTTGAGAGCATCTCTATAGACAATTAGACAAAGTGGTAAATACCCCCGCCGCAGCAAACCTGCCGTATAAGCGAATTTCCATTTGCCTGAAATGATTTTCAATTAATCTATTTAAATAGCATTAAGTTTAACGAGTATCTAGGTTTGCTGCTACAAGGAAACTAATAAAGTGTGTTTTTAAGTAAAATAACTATAGCTTAGTATAAAATCAATAAATTTACCAAGTTTGATCAAAATATATCCATAAACAAGCAAACTACAACATTTTACAATATTCTCCGTAAGAATAACATGGTAATTTTAAATTTACAATTTTTTGAGTTTTCTCCGTAACCAATAACTGTACAAAAACACTTTAATGTACTGAATTGTTTTTTTTTAAGCTCTTTAAGAAGGACTAGAGAGAAATTGGGAAATTTTATGTTTTGAGGGTCAAAAATTAGAAAAACCAATTTTTACCTCATAAAACCGCCCATAAAACCCTGTTCCCATGGTCCGATCATGCTGGTTCGCGAACTCATTCAAGTTTATCCTGCCTTACACCTTCAAACCAAATTTCATCAAAATCGGACAAAAATTACTCAAGTTATCGTGTTCACGGACACACACACACACACACACATATATATATAAATCTATATATATATATACATATATAAAGGTTTGAACGAATGGTGTTTTTGGCCTCTGGGGACATCAAAATGAAAAAGTAAATCGGTCCCGAGCTTAAGTCTTACCATGAGACCTACAGTAATAGCTACTTCCCTATAGGGAAATTCGCTAAAAGTGAATAAATCGTTAAAAAACAGCTCAAGACATTTATGCTTGTAGATTCCTGAAAACATATTAATAATTATTATAGTCAACATTTTTTATATTATTATTAAATTATTAAAATATCTTTAAAATTCCCTTATTTATGGTTAAGTAAAACCCAATAGTTTAGTAGAATACTTTGACTCTAAATAAAGTACCTAGAATTTACCAAAAACAAAACTTTTACTTAAAATAAAAGTTGATTTTTGTCTGTAATAGCCAAATTGTTTATCCTGTAATATTGCATATTTACGTTTACACGTCTAACCATCTACATTTCTTTCTTTTTAGTCTTTAAACCTTAAAGGACAAATTAACAATTATTATTTAACCTTGATAGATTTCTTCATCCAAATAATTTATTAATTTTAATTTCAAAGCAACCAGCGATGTTGGCAAGCTATGATAGCCCAGAGAGTAAACAAAACAATTTTAACGTATTATTAAAATGAATAAAAACCAACCTCACCAAATGAACTAATATTTCAATTACGTTTTAACTTGATGTATTGTAGGTACAAAAGAGGTAGAAGTAATATTTTAACCAATCGTTTTAATCGAACAAATTTCAACTAATTGGGAGTTAATTTTGTTAAGTAAAGAGAGCCATATTGGCTGAAACTGTTTACTTAGTCAAAGAGATTAGCCTCTTTTGTCAGTTGATTGCTGGGTAAATGTCATTAAATCAAGTTTAATGAATTCAATTAATAACAAGCTTTAAACCTTAGCAACAAACTATTGATTAATTTGTAGCTAAATCTCTTGAAACAAGCATAATTGGGTTAATTTAAATTAAAATAGTTACAATATTAGCGTATGTCCTACGTGGGAAGTTCTCTAAAACAATGCAACAGACACTTTAACGTTTGCCCTGAAAAATTCATTATTTTTAATGCACCCTTCATAGTTAAATTATTATTAGAAAAAGAACGAATAGACTTTAACATTATTCAGCAAAGCTAGGTTATAACATTACACAGAATTTGAATTAGAAAGGCCATACACTATATATTGGTATACTATACCAATACACGAATTCTATAGCCCCGAAAAGTATAACCTACTGTTAATTCCATAACAAAGAGTATTAACTTAAATATTGTAACCTAATTTGTTTTTTATTAGAATGTTTAGAATACAAAAATTCTTCAAAAAATAACTGCTAAGAATAATTTTAAACGGAAAAGAGATAAGAACTCGGAAAAAATCTGAACCACAGTAAATGTTCAAAAAAGGTCGCAGTTTTATTTCTTCAACCCAAAATAACGATAGATTTATAATAAGGCTGTTTAGTGGCGCTAAACTAATATTGCTTTATCGGTTTGCAGGATAAGATATCAATAATACACACACAACAGTTATAGTGTTCATACATAATTGTGAGGTGATTACTTTTCAACAGATTTAGTGCAAAACTAACTTTAAGTGCAGAGTTATTTTTTTCTATTTATCTTAAGACATGACTAATGAAGATGCACCTGTGAAACCATTGTGGAGAACCATTGTAGTAAAACTAATCGGTTTTGCTTTTAAAGCTTGTACTAGTCACATGAAAGTCGACGTGTCTACCAGATTTCCATTAAATTTTCATATACCCAAAATCCCAAAAAGTATTACTATCCTATTTATTATTAAAAAGTAATTTATTCATTAAGTATTTGATTTTCCAATCAGATGATACATCTACTTATGTTGACTATTGTATAGCTAAACTTAAACGTCAGTCAGCAATTTGGTAGTTGCAGGCAGGCTTTGCTGTATTACATGTAACTCCCCCAGCAAACAGCTGATTTATGGGGCAGTGACTCACCCCATGTAATGCAAGAGAGAGAAATACAAGCGTTGTTTATCCTCAAAGAAAACATTCAATTTTATATGTGTAAACCATTAGAGAAAATAACAAATAAATCATCCTGCATGAATAAAATCTTAATAATAAGTGCGCTGCTTAGTCAAATATCAAAGAAATTTAAACTATTTTAATGGGCTGTATAGCTAAACCACTGTGCAAAAGGTACAAAAAGTCCAGCAAAAAAAAAAAAAAAAAAAACATGTGTTAAATATGATATAAGGGATGTTATGGGTAAGTTGAATAGGAAGTTTTGGGAATCTCGTATTACCAAAACAGTCTTGTTTTTCCTACATTTAATTAAAGCTATAAACAATTATGTACACCGAAATGAAATGAAAACGAATGAAATACAATATTTTCTCTTCTGGGAATAGAACTTAAAATGTAATATCTTGTTTTCGAGGGTCTGAAGCACTGAGCAGTATTTATAAAATGAGTATTATTAATATTTATTTTCTCTAGCAAAATAGTTTTAATGAACTATTTACTAAAGCAAGCTTGAGCCGAGATATGATTACAACGTTAATATTTTCCCTGGAATCTTTTGTTTCAAAACCTGTTTTAACATTTCTGGGAATTATAGAACTGCCAATTTGAAGAGACTTCTAATTCAACAATGATTAAATCGGTAAAGAGTATATTTTACGCAATAAACTTTTAATACTAATATTCAAAATTAGTTATATTTTTCGTTTTGAAAAGTTAAAGAAAGAAAACAAAAACTGGAAATCTAAAAAAATTGTCCATCTTGATAATTATCGCTATTATTGCTTCGTTTATCGCTTTAGTAATGGAGTTTTAAATTCGAATACATACTAGTTTACTACCTCTACTACTGCTATTATATTCGAAGGCCGTTATTATTATTATTATTGTTGTTAGGAAAATCGTGATATGAAACATTCATAAGTCTTTTTGGCCTGATTTCTTTTTCGATCGCAAATAAGCTTCAAAAGTGGTATGAATCAAACATCCCCGTTTGGCGAAATGTTTCAGCATCACCCAATGTGTGAATTTTATTTTGATAAAAACTGCTTTTTGAGGTATGGTAGTTTAAAAAAAAAATGTTCATTGCTTTTAAAACTTAGATACTCTTATTAGATTTGGTATGCTTTAAATTTGCATAGACCTTATGCTAGCCCAAAATTAAATCGCTTCGAAAAATTCTGCACAGTATTTAATATAGGAAATATTGAATTAAATAGAGGAAAAGTAGTAATATTTTGGAATTGCAACATGTATAAATTTGGGTTTTATATTCCGATTTGACACAAGATCAAGTAAAACTCGGGAAATGAGCTAGGGTCAAAAAAACACATTTTGCCTAAGTAATTACCAACGTTTTTCAGGTATCAATGTTTTTTTTTTGTGAAACATGTAGGTTTTTAACCTGACATCAACAACATTTGGATTATTTGATGAGGTAATTATACCGTAATATTAATGTTTTTTCCTTTCACACAAAGTTACAATAAGAAACATAATTTCAAACTGTAACGAATACAAATTTAAACTAGTTTTACACTAACGATTTTACGTACTTTTGTTTACGAAACATATGAATATAAATTAAATGATGGCAAAACTGGAAAATAATTGCCAAATTGAAGTGGAGGTGAGATTATTTTGAATGGATGCCAGACTGAGTTGCCAAACTATCTTTCTTACCTACTTTAAATTTTATAATCACCATTCTTATAAATAATAATATTTACTACATGATTTATATTATGAACCTCAATTTGGATACTTAAAATAAAAATCGTAGGTAAAATTTTTGTTAGATTAAATTATTTATAAATTACCCCTTTAGGATGACTATCGTTCAATCATTCAAATGACCTCTTTTGTATTATGAAAATTATTTTTCCACCGCACTATGATGTTATTAGCTGTTTTACATACGTTAATTCGTGGCTTAAAGTTACGTTTTGCTGGCCATGCCAGCTGTCATCGTCATTTGGGGACCAAGCAGGTTTTTACATCCCTAGGGCCGCAAAATAAGCTGCCCGTTTACTTTCTTAAAACATGAATGCAAATTAAATATACAATCAGTATCCATAGCATTGCAATAGAATCGTTTCATTGTCACCGCTGCCTAGCAACTGTTTACTATTATTTTTGCTGATTCTTCAAATTATTTCTTCACATAACCTTAAAGTTGTAGCCTACTTGTGTTGACAATGTGCATTATTATTGTGGTGAATAGTGGTATAGTGTGGTGAAAAATAGCGTTCGTACCACGGACCTCATTTTCGGCCCTAGGTACAAAATATACTATTATGATTACAACAATGAAGTCAACATCTTTAAGCAGGGTTTAAGGTATTCGAATCTACCATATTGCTGAGCAATTATGAATGCTCAATATATTTGGGAAAAAAATTAAATGAGTGTGTAAGAGTAGGCTAAATCTAGTTTTTGTAATACTTCACCTGAAAGTAAGTCTATCCAAGGTAAAACCTAACGATAGTTTTCCAGTGCTAACTTAAACGCTTTCCATTCGTATAGAGACGAAAATCTCTTTTTTTGTAAAAAATGTATTTTCATAATATTACCCATAACATTACATAGTACCTATACCTAAAAATATCTCGGTTTTCTTGTACTATAGTTATGGACGCTCATCACTAGGCTAGTAAAAGAACAAACAAGTTTTAGTCTATCACAAGTTTATTATATATTTTTCTTCTGGGGACATCAAAATGAAAAAGTAAATCAGTCCCGGGTCCAGGTTTTACCATGAGACATAAGGTATAGCTTATTCCCTATATGGAAAATTTGCTAAAAGAGAACCCAAATACACTTTTGTTTTAATAATTGTTATCCCGTTTGTTATTACAATAAATTAAACTTAGCCAAACTGAACCTAAATTAACCTAACCTAACCACCACAGAACAGTGTAGAAGATTCGATACTCGTTGCCTTTTAATATTCACATTCAATACACACAATAGATATTATATTGCGTGGAAAAAATGTATAACATAATACATCGAACTAATTTCATCCGATAATATATCGTAGGTTCTCTGTGGAACTTAACCCACAATATGTTGTTTACATAAAAATATGTGTATTCTTCTGAGGCCTGGATTTTACTGTAGTTTTCACTTGGATATAACTACACCTAGAGTAATATAATCACAATCTCGGAATTTTCCGTAATGTCAACTTTTTTTAAGAGGTTGGCGGCCTCTTTAACCTTGCATTTGCCCCTCCACATACACTACAGATCTGTGCGTGGAACGTATTCAGCAAAGCAAGGGGTGAGCCGGTACAGTACAAAGGTGAACTATACTGATAAAAGTTTGTGGCAGTGACCAGGATCCGAACCCACGACACTGCTGCCTTGGGCCCGAAGTCCGCGACGCTACCAGCTTAGCCACCGACTCACCACAAAACTTAGTTAAGATATGAAAATAATTCGAATTGGTGCTTGAGATTTGGTTCCCGCCCGAGGTGTATAAGTTAGAGTGGCAATTATAAGTTAGCTCAGATATGTCGGGGAAGTGACTTAGTTGCATGCGGGGAGCTTAGTTAAACCAAATTTTATGTTAATTTTCATACAGAAACACGCTTGCTTACACGCAGACTATGTGAACCAGTAAAATTACAATAAATATAATAATATATATGCAATATTTTTTTATAAATAAGTATATAGGTCAAACATTTTTCAAATATTTCCCTCAACGTGGGTGAAATGTTCGTAGGACTGAAGATTTCCCTATTAACTTAGAGGATATTTTTAAATGTCTTATTGTAAGTAAACCATGTTTATTTTAATTTTTAGCAAATAATAGATGTTATAAATAAGTAATAAACAAAAAATAATAAATTATTCATATTATTAATGGGTAATTCTTCTCAGATATTTTATTAATGTGGGTAATTCTATGGTAATAAGTTCGATGTTGCATAACTTTTACAGTTTCATTTCTATCGTGCATACAAGACACTTATATAAGTACCGGTAGATTGTTAAAACAGGAAACATAAAAACCATAATTTTAAATGTATTAAATCAGTTTGTATACATGTATTTTAGCAAATTTCCCAGATATAGGTCACATGGCAAGACCTGGTGGTGGAACAGATTTATTTATTTTGTTTTTATGTTCACAGAGGCCAACAACAATTTTTTTTAAATTCTATAGGTATACAATTTATAGTAAAATTAGACCTATCAAAGCCTACATTTATTCGAACGAGTTCGTGAACCAGCATTATGGACTATGGGAACGGGGTTTTACAATAAAAATAATCTAACATAACATTTTATTATTTCTTTATAAACTATTTTTAGACCTTTAAACAACAAATAAATAAGTAACTTGAAGGGTTTTTTGTACGTTCGAGGTTACTGTAAAAATTAAATAAAACCGTATTTTCCAAATCTTATGTTATTTTTATTGGGAATATTTAAACTCTTGTTATTTTATTGTCTATGGACGTATATATATCCATCAATAAATGTGTATCAATTTTGGACAACTTTTTTATTTCATCCTAAGCTATTTACGTTTTACTTAAGTACTCACTTATTTTAACGTTTATTTTCAAATAGGGAATAAATCTGACAATAGGGCCTATTAAGAAACTTTTTTAATAAAAATTTTACCAGGAAAATCTAAATAGTTCGCTTATTGTGCAGGATTTCTGCAGCAGAAGTATTTTATTATATTTTTACCTCATAAGATTATATAAAACTCTATTCAGTAGGATTGTAACAATAATACTGACGGATCTGTATAAATTCTTCCTCCGAACATTCGTTTCAGAGACGCTGACTACAGACAGGATGTCACTTTGGTCACTTTAAATAACTTAATCAACTTAGGAACCTCTTGTGGCGAATGAAAAAAAGGCTTTCCACTTGTATGAGTTTTCAAGATCAGTTAGGTTATTTTACCTTATTTATTAGAATTATTTCAATAACATTTTTTCAGCATAGTAATTATTTTTTTTTATTTTAGGTTGGAAAAGCAAATCAAAACATATTTTAAATTAAACTTAAAAGTATTTTAATGAAAATCTGTCGTTTCTTTAATGTTTTCCATGTAATTGGTTTGCCTGTCCCAACATACAATGAAGTATACAATATAACTTACAAAAAGCGAAATACATGATAGGAAATTATGTGCGAACATTCATGTTTATGGTTTTAGGTGATAAATATTGGTGAGATGAGCAAAGCCCATTTGAAAAATGGATTAGGGTTATTTTTAAATAAAATCCTGAATTTATGTGTTGTTCCTGAACTCTCTTTTGGCGTTCTGTAAAACAATAAAACTGTAACAAATTTGGTAATAAGAGATTAAAACCCCAGTTAAACAAAAATACATTGATAACCTTTAAAAATTATTCTAATGAAAAACACTTTTTATTAGTCAAACATGTGTTTAATTTATATGGTTAGTAGGCTAAATATCTTGATTGTCTTGCAAAAAATAATCGAATTTACTCATCATTGGCCAAGAATGTTTAAGGAAAAACATTTTAAAAAGATTGAGAATTGCACGAAATATTTTACCGCAACAATGTAATCACTATAGAGTTCTAAGAAACATTCTTATGGGATGGATAATTTATCAGTGAGTTGTGTTTTGTATTTTAATTAAATACTTACGTCTAGTTCTAATTTGTGTCCAAGATGACAAATTTCTTCGCTCAACCAGTCTCATGTCAGCGAGGTCCATTGTTGTCATCAGATTTTTTTGTGACGTCACTATCTAGGTCCAGTAAGTAGGAAATATTCTATTTGATTTGCGGAATAGCTTTGTTTCATGAAGTTACATAAAAATGGTTTACTCAAAATAGCAAGTCTATAGAGGTCATACAATCTAGGTTACATTAACAATTTTTTTACAACCCATAATGTAATAACATATAGTAACATGGCTAGTACTTTCATGTAATATGGCCAAGTGGTCATGTTATAGGTTAAGTTTGCTTTATTTGAAGATGGCCAGCACAAATAGTTTAGCCACGCACACGTTATGAAAGTAAAAAAACAAACGTTTGTAAGGCATAATGAAAAAAGTT
Organism: Macrosteles quadrilineatus; assembly: GCF_028750875.1. Taxonomy (NCBI): domain Eukaryota; kingdom Metazoa; phylum Arthropoda; class Insecta; order Hemiptera; family Cicadellidae; genus Macrosteles; species Macrosteles quadrilineatus. The sequence continues at coordinate 18,139,105 of NW_026542597.1, read as the reverse complement.
AATTAACTGCGGGTAAACATGACACGATGTGATCAGGTTTAAGTTACCTGAAGTCAGAAACGGAGCAATATCTTTTTGTCGAGTATTTGTAGTCGTGTTCAGAGAGATCTCAGAGAAAAGAATACGAGGAATACGTGATTTTCCCTCTTTGGGGGTGAACTTCTTTCTTTCTTATTATGTCAATTTATTCCTTATTTATTCCTTGTTATAATTTTTTCACATTTATTACTTCTTAAGGTAATAAGGCCATATACCGATTTTTTTTGCTATAACAAGCCATTCTTGGATTAAAAATGTTTTTGTGAGAAAACAAAATGGTGGCCACACGAGTAAATTTTGAGTTTTTAAAATTTTGAAAATGCTATTTTGACCTGTCTGTAGTCCAGGAATAATGCCTGAAAAAGTTAATAGAGATTTCCGGGACACCCTGTATATTGAATATTGTATATTACGTTATTAATAATTTGTCTTCTAAGTAACTAGCCCAAGAGACACAGTTGAAGACGTAGTTATTCGATTATTTTTTTTTTAAGTTTTAACCCTAAAATTGTATGGGCTACGAGACGTTTTTATGGTACGAAATGATCGTTTAAAAGCAATTTTGTCTTGAAATCCCAGAAATATTTATACAAGATATTAAATACATATGTAACATGTACACAATAAAAATATGATTGGTTTTATTCGTTGTAGAATTTTAATTACTTATTCAAGATAGTATGAGATGGTGTTGTATCTGTTCCTAATATGAAGCAGTGTTATTTATAGGTTGAGACTTTCAAAATCACAGTTTACACTAAAATTATATTTTAGTTTCATTGTGATGCAAAAAATATGAGAAAAAAGATGTCCAATTTTAAGGAGTTTGATCCGTAAAATGTTAGAAAACATTACACAAACAACGACAACAATTTATTTACTTTACATTTTTGATACTATATCCATCTTTGTGTATTAAATCCTTCCATACAGTGAAAAAATCGTAATAAAAAAGATTCATCCTACGATTGTTACATTCCCCACTCCCTACTACAGAAATACACTATGAACACATGTAACATAACCGTTGTGTCTGACTTATCGAGAGGGTGTCATTTTGTTATGTCTCGAGGGATACAATGCCATAACTGTATGTCATTCCTGTCTCACTGGATGTATCAGCCTTGGTTGGTTCGTATCTTCGAAAGTATTCAAAAATACCATGAATTAACACTGTTAACTATAGTTCTTACTTGATTATTTTTTTGATCATGTTGTACAGTAACCGTTCAGTTTGTTTACAAAAGTATACAATCTCACAATGTAGTCTTAAAAAATAACTAGTGTCACATAAAATTAGGTGTTAGAGTTATATTTTTATAGAAATTCATACCATAATGAAAAATAGACACAGAAATATGTTACAGTTCATAGGTATTTTCCTGCTAATTTTTTTATTTTTTAAAGGCTAGCAGGAATTATTTATCAAGGTATTTTCCTGCTAATTTTTTTATTTTTAAAGGCTAGCAGGAATTATTTATCAAGGTATTTTCCTGCTAATTTTTTTATTTTTTTAAAGGCTAGCAGGAATTATTTATCAATTGACATGTGGACGCTAAGTAGCATATTTTAACCCTAGAATGAGAATAAATTTCCACATATTGTATTACTTAAATTTGTTAAATGGTCTGTTTTATTGGTATTGCAATGATGTGGTGCCATTTGTTATTGCGAGTCATTCGGACATTTTGAGCAACCCAACCAGGAGATGTTATGGTAGGATAACCAACGTAATAAGTGTTTAAGTTATTTTTAGAGCACTGAATGCATTTTCACTTAAGTATCAGGGGTGTTTAGGATTTTATATAAATCCGAAAAATATTTTATCATGATTGTCTTATAAATAAATTAACATGCATAAAACAAACTAGTAGCCTATATTTTTGATTATTGATGGAGACCACAGCTGAAGTGTAATCAGAGATTACGTCACAGGTTCCGGATATGAACAAACGACCGGGAATGAAAAGTATTATCTGTTCCATTGATTGCTTGTGGTTAAAAGGTTTGTTTGCTTTTTGTCCTGGCTAGTTTTTTTTTATTTTTATGTTTAATTAAATTAATATTTAGGGTTTAAGTTTAGAAATACCACGAATATATTAATTTATAATCTTATTGGGTATTTACGCTATTCTTTTGAAGTTTTAACTATTTATATATATATATATATATACGAAGTGAGAGAAATGTATTTTTTTATTTGTCAAAATCTAATTTCACATTATTTTTGTGATACTTTAGCTGTTTTTAACTATGTATAAATTAAAAAACTCCAAGGATACCTGGGTTCTTTGGTTTACCAATTTTTCAGTTTACCGGTTGTTTTAGAAAAATATTTGACAAAGAATTATGCTAGTGTTTTAGAAATATTCATAGTTCTGTTTACTATAAACACAGTCAACAAAAGCATTTCCTATCGGTTATTTTGCAGGTAGGGATTTTCTTCGACAACACTTTAGCTTTATCTGCATTTGCACGACAAATATTCAATAGGAATATTCTTCTTTTCTGTTGTGATTAAAGAATCAGTAATAAAGTATAAAGAATATATCTAAAAACAATACTACTAGCTTATGCGTTTGCTAGGTTAAATAAAAGTCAAATGGACTGTAAATTACTTTCTAGTCGCTGCTCAACTGATTTCTAATGCTACAATAAAAAATAAATTTCATGAAATATACTTAAGAGCTTTGTTTACTAACTAAACCACTTTATTGTTCTTGCAGCTTCAAATTTAATCTACCCTTCTAAGTATTAGTTATCCTTAAATGCCAACTTTCTGAGGTCTGTTCAATTGTGAAACACTAATCAAAAGGCAAACATAGTTCAGCTTGTTTGCAGATGTTTGCCTCTCCACTTACACACCACATTTGGATCATCTGTTTGAGGTAAAAGGTGGTTCTGGTCACAGGTACTCCAGAGCTTTGCTCCAGAACATTGTTGTAATCAAGTGTTTTATAATTTCACTAAAATATACTGTGGTTTTTATACAACTTTTCCTAGACCCTTTGTCAACACAAATCTTTGCCAAATATTTTTTACTTTCTTCCCCTATACCATAAGTATGTGGAGAAAGTATTGTTTTTTTCGTCAAAATTTTCGAGATTGAGTTTTGAGTGGATATATCCGTTAAATAAGTGGTTTTCAAAGTGATGTGTGTGTGTGTGGTGGTGGTGGTGTGTGTGTGTATATGCGTACAGAGCTACAGAGTAAACCTGTGGTCATATTTTGATGAAATTTGGTATGTTTGTACTAATCCATGGTATCACAAGGCGTTTTTTAATGTTTTGAAATTTCTTTTATGGCAATTTTTCTTTAAAAACCCATAAAATAACGGAAACCATTTTTTGGATTTTATAAAAAATGAAACGATTTTGATAAAGATTTAGTATGTTGTAGCCTTTTAAATTCTGACCAAAATGGTATAACATAAAAGTTACGGCTCAAAGGTTATTCTAAATGATGTTATTTTCCTATATATACCCATGAAATAAAAGAAAATCGTATTTAAAAAAAGGCCAGTTTTTGATTAAAATTAGTATGTTTTTAATCCTTATAATTTTTTAGCAACATAGTGCAACTACCTATTACTGTAAAAATTGTGGTTCAAAAGTTATTGTAGCTTATGTTATTTACCCATAAAATCCCATTAAAAAAAAACCAAAAAAATCTTCTGAAAAAAGTAGATTTTCCCTTATTCTTCTGATCTTTTGTTACGGTCCTTATCATTCTAAACAAAATAGGGCAACTATAATATTCAGTTATTCTTGTAAATATTACGGTTCAAAAGCTTATGAAATGAAACTACACATAGTTAGTTAATTCTCATCACTTACCCATGATAAAGGTTGTTGACTAGCTAATGGGAGAAAGTATGTGCCAGTTTGCTGGTACCGTTTATTAATTATGATATCCGGCAGTTGTATAATATAATCTTTATACGTAATGCAATAAGGGGTATATGTAACATTCCATCTGAACCCGTCCTACCAAACTGACTTTTTCAATTTAGGCATCATTTTAAAGAGTATCATCCAGCAAAGAAACGGATGGTAACTAAAAATGTAATTTCGTTTAGGGCTTTGCCTCCTAGAGTTTGATTTACTTATACAGTACACTAAATTAGGTTACATTTTCAATTAGGTTTTCCCCCCGAATTTATTGAATATATATATCCATCTTCAGGTTAAACTACACCTTCCTTTTAATAGATAGATTCGTTTATTTATTAGAATTATCAATTGCCATCAAATTTATAAATACAGAGCAGCTTAGATACACTAACACCAATAATATTATGTTTAATTTTTTTACGAGTGCAAAATAGTAATGCTTGTAACCTTCCCACGCAGGTTGTTATTAAAATACTTACAATTTGAATTGAAATCCTTACTATTCATACTCACATTACTAAACATTACTAATGTGTAGCTTTAGTAAAAAATTAAGTTATCTTATTTTTAGGAATGTATTGTAAGAAGAAAGCACAAATCGTGTAAAAACAAATCACTCTTGATTAAGAAAGGCTGACTACGAAAGTATTTTATAAACAGGACCATTTTGCTATTAAAATTTATTTACGGATTATTATATAACATTTATTATATATATAGAAACTATCGCAAAAATAAAAAGAATATTTAAAAGCCAACTAGCTGAATATCCTTTGCATAATTTGCTGAACCAACTTGCTATTCACTGGGGAAAGAACTTAAAACATTTGTATAGCAAGACGAGTATCTCAAAAAATTTATAGCTGAATTTAATTTCAAATTTGATTTAAATTTTTTAATTGGAGAGATGAACCAATTATTTTGTTGGTGAAAGAACACAGCATTGTTTATTTGTATTTCAAGATCACTTTGGATTACTAGTTTAAGCCACTTAAGTTTGGGATCCAACCGAAATTGAAACAAAACATTTCAGCCAAGTCATTGTTTTGTTGAACATACAAAAGGGAAGCAAATTGTAGAGCTATACTTGGAATACAAATTGCTCGATTTGCTCTTGCTGCAAAACATGTAACTCACACTTGACGATATGGTTGGTTTATGTTAAGCAAAGATTTGTTGTGATTTTTTATTCATGCCAAATTATAATTTTTTTGTTACAGCTTAAATTTTAATTAATGAATATCTATTCCATTGTTCGTAAAGGTCATGATAAAATTTCTTTTGAATGCTGTATTAATTTGTTATGTTTTAAATTGAGATATATCTTGCATTTTGTTCTCTTACATTTAAAATTAAAATCACCATTTCTAGTCTGGTTTACAAAGCCTATTGCAAAACTCTTGAATTCCTACCATACAAGTTTAAACTGAAGCAAGTTTTAAAGTAAAAGGTTACAAATGCCACAACCCATCGACCTCCTTTATGTACAGACAATAAACAAAATATTTTTTTTCTTTTCACATACTAAATATAAAATAAATCGTTAGGCAGGGAAAATTATTGAAAAGGCAATGACTCATTTTATGTTTATTTTAATCTTATAAACAGGGAATGTACAATCTGAATCATTATAAATTTATCGAATAATCCAAGGTAAAGAGTTTTTACAAACATCAGTATTTTTCTTGATACAAAGAGTTACAATCATTGATATGATATCTTGATATCTTCTCTACTGTTGGTTATATCCCTCTTGGGAAATATGACTTCTTCTAAGCTCGTGGGTTTAAGTCTTTTTCGTGATTGTTTCTAAAACTATATGATAAGTTTGAGAAGTCACTTAGTATGCTTTTTATTGATCATGTTTTCATGTATTTAATTGAAAAATTAATTTTCCGTTTAACTGAAAAACATGTTAGTCAATAGTGTCATTATTCATTACAAAATTCTTTATTATTTACAATGTTTCTGGGTTCACAACATAAAGCGTTTATAAGCCAACGAAGCTAAATAACAATAATGGTAACTTAACTTACAACTTATCATTAAACAAAGGTTAGTTAACTATTGTTGTTAAACTATCATCAAACCAAGCAACCTCAGTCGTGGATTGGTCTTATAACCTAACATTGCACACACAGTCTTTTTGGTTCAGACTAGAATAGGGTCAAAGCTAGCGATACTATTACTATGTACAAAACAAAAAAACACACATGGAACACTGTTAACAACATATTCAGTAAATGACATTTTTGAATGGGTGGTTTTTGTTGATGTAAACGTTTTGTAATTGAATTAATTCAGGCATGTCATACACTTTCCACTTAAGCTCAAATGATCTAAATCGATTAAAACCTACATGAATAGAAATTTTTTTTTTTTTTTAAATGTTGCTTTGCAGGGTAGCCAACTTTGCCAGAATTAACTAGGCCTATAAAATCTGGAATAGTTCAACCAATTATAAGACAAAAACGTGAACCAAAATGTTATATTAATCAAATGTTCAATGCAAGAAAGAATTACTAAATAATACTTAAAGGTAATTGGTCAAATATCCTTGAATGCAAACTCTATCATAATAAATTCTAATTTTATTGTAAACAATTAGTTATTATTCTCAAACAAGTCAGATTGCAGTTTATCAGAAACATTTTGAAACATAGAAACGATTAGTGTTTAGATTTAGATCATACTAGATTTAGATAAAACACATTCAAAATTAAGTTATAACTGAAGAATTTCGTTTTAAGAATGTTATAAAATACTGTATATACTTTTACATGTACGTCCAAAGGTTGAAATATTTCAAACCACTATATATTTTATATTCGTTTTTATAATTTACTTAATTCTGTATTAGTTTAATTGAATAATTTTAAATTTCATAAAATCTAGTGATTTTAGTACCAAAATTACAAAGTTAATCACAATGAAATTCGATAGTGTACTATACGCTTCTAACATTTATCTATAACTAACTAACTTAGTTATTAAAGAATGTTTATTCTGTATACTTTTAGATAAAGTTTCTAAAATATAATTCGTTCTAAGCTACTCCAATAACATCCTTTTTACATGAATATACAAACTATTAACACCATGTAAAAATATTGACCTATTGTTTTGTAGTTTCTGTATAAATGGTTGTTGAAATATTGTCTGTTTATCAGGATACAATTTCTTAAGGAACTACATAAAATGTTAACAAAGTGTTTTAATTGTTATTAATTATGTTGAAATACATGTTTTACTTGAACAAAGATAGCACAACCAAAGAAATAATTCTTAATTAGAAATTAATTTATCTTTTTTAACCGTAAAGAGAATTATTTTATAATTCATAAAGTTTAAAAAGTTTCCTTAAGTAAATAAATGGATGTCAATGGTCAAGCTTACTATGCATCATAGTATGAACTCCTATTACTCCTCACTTTTGGAATCACTATATCGGTTTGTTTCCTCTCAACGTAATCATCTTCTGTTTCATCGTCATCATCAGCAAACTTTATGTCATCCACATCATCGTTGTTTAAAAGGTCATAATACTCACCGCTATCACTAGGGGACTTTTCTACGCCGGTTTCCTTTTCCTTCACTCTGTAGGCACGATGTACTTTAGCAGGAGACACAGGCACTAGTTTTTCAACAAGTTTGATCCTCACTTCTTCCAGATCAGAAGTTTCTCTAAGACTGTAGCAATCATGAAAGCTTTTTTCACTCTTCGTATCTTCTATGTTCACTGGCGTTGCAGACCCAGAATCTTCTTTTCCTTCACTAAAGTCCGTTGTCTCTTTAACCAGGTCTTCACCCGGAGTCCTTTCCTTGAGCCCACTGAGGTCCTTCATTTCTGTGTCTTCGTTGTCCGATTTACCGATCAGTTCGTCATCCTCTTCGTCGTCCCACTGACCTGGTGCGAACGGAGGGATCCATAGACAGAAGGCAGGGTCCATCCCCAGAAATGACCCAGGCACCGTGCTCGCATTGGAGACGTTGTAGTCGTAATAGTCCATCTCCATCTCTCCAGCCAGACTGAACTCCGACCCTGCCAGGAGACGCTCGCGGTTCCTTTTCTCCTTTGTCTCCTTAGGGTTACTTCTGAGGCTTGACGCAGGGGAGGATAAGGCCTGGAAGAAGATTGTACGTTTGACATTTGTGGTATTTGCATTAAGTTTGACAATAGTGAAAGGAAACATTTTTAAGGTAACAAAATAATGCTGTACATTCTTTAAAATTTATATACCTCTTGATCGTATAGAATTTGATTGTAAAATACAGAATGATGATTTATTATTATTATTGCTTTAAGCTAATACTTTTAAGCATTTAATTTAAATTTTCCTATTCCTATTTGATGATTCAGAAAGTGGTTCATCTTATTCTTGAATTACTATGGAAAAATTCAAACAATTTAGAAAAATCATTGTAATTTGCAATAGTAACATTCTCAATACCTAAGGAAATTTCAAAAATACATTGGATGATTATTTAAACACACAACAGTAAAATTTAGAATTTGAATCATGTTTTTAAATGATATTTAAGATTTTGTAACGTTGCAAATCTTGAAGTTCTACATTTAACATAATTTAAGCTTCTCACTTAAGTTAACCCGCAGTTACTTTCCATTAGTTCAAGGAATCATTACTATTTCCAAACATAAAAAAAAACACTAAACTTATTCCTAACGACTAAGAGAGTTTGCCTTTATGATTTCAGGCAGGAATTCCGTAGGTTGTAAATTGCATCATGATTATATCAAAAATTCCCAAACACATTGACCTTAAGCTCAGTTCATATACCCACATTAGTGAGGGACGACGACACGCTGGAGCTGACACTAGGTCTGCTAAGTCCGTTGCTGGACCTTCTCCCTGGAGGTGGAGGGGAGAGAGTTTGTTGAGAGCTGTCTTGGTCCTCTGGGCTCTCTGGCTTTTCCACCACGGGGCTCACTGGGGACTTGTACCTGGGTGAGGAACAGGCAGAGGTATTAATAGAAATGTAATTGGAAGCTATGGGTTTGATGTGTAAGTGAAGCTCATACGTGTCGGACTTCACGACGAGAGGTACACTAACGAACCCTTATCATAACCACAAATAATTGAGTAATTGAGGTGTAATGACCAATTTCAGTTAAAAGCTATGTTAACCTTTAATATGAGGTTACACTTATTGTTCATTATTTAACATACGATTTTTATTTAAATAGTTGTTGAATCAAGCTATTGATCTTTCCTACCGCTAAGTGTTAACACACTAAGTATTGGAGGTAAGAAATCTCCTCAAGGTTTAAGCAAAATGTGTGTGGTTAAAAGTAAAAGTTTATCCAATTGTCTGGGTATCCGAGGTTGTTATACTTCTAACCCTAAAATCTGAAGATCACTGGTTATGTTTCAAGCGAGATCATTTCCAGAGCTTTGGATGCATTTTGTCATTAGGCAATTAGATATTGATGATATCCAAAACCCCACGTTTAATAGTAATTAAACAATGATTTGGATAATTCCCTTATGAAACACCTAAAAAAATTTAGATGTGTAAAGAATATATTTAGCAATAAAAACATCCATTCATGTTATCTAAAATTAAAATATTTACACACCACGAAAACCTACTTACACAAACTAAAAACACAATATTTACGATGTAAAAACGTTACACTATTCCTTGATAAAAGATTCTTACTTTTTATACGACTTGTGTATTCTGACAGCTTCCTGGTTGTGTCGTGGTGTACGATGCTGTTTTACATCCAGGCTGGTTGGTCTCATCTCCACATCAGCTGTTGAATCAGCAACTGAGACTCTGGCTTCTTGTTCTCCTTCCTTTTGCTCGTCGTCCCTGTAGCACAACAATATATTTAACAATCCTATATAATATATAAATACCATTAAACTTGTTCTTAGATGATGAATAAATTTGAGTAGACACTTACCGTGTGTTTTAAATACACCCAAACGTTTACATAGCAGTTTTCAGAACAGGTTTCGTAGGGATTTCGTACATGTCAGTTGAAATAGATATGCGTTTTAAATATTTTAACGCGTTTTCACCTCAACATTAGATACCTTTCTAAATCTTTATGAAAACACTTGGAAACGTTTCACAAACGGTTGAGAATTCTAATAAAGATGTAACTTGGCTTACGTCTGAGGAGAAGATACTCTACCTGTGTGATTCCACGGATGATTCCAGCTCCTGTTCCTCATCCTCCTCCACGTCATCGTGGTCTGGCAGCCTCGTGTGACGGTGAGGTCGGAACCTCCTGAGGGAGATGACCTCCGAAAGCAGAGTGGTGCTGGAAGTGGCTCGACTCCTTGCAGGAACCAGACTCCCCATGGACTCTCCCACTGTACCGTCACAACGTTAAGGTAAGATCATTTTATAAAAATGCATAAATGTTGGTAGCTTACATAGCATATGGAAGGGATGCAAACAGGTCTTCAGACAAGGAATTTTCTTTAAGTCTGAGATTAAATCATACAGTTAGTTGCTTGTTACAGCATTCGCAAACACAACATGGCAAATTTAAATAATTTTACAAAGTTATTAGACAAAACATTATTCAACTTCAATATAAAATCTTCCAAAATGTCCTAATTAATGTCACTACAAGGAAAATGTACCCAATTAAATATAGTTCATAAAGATAGTCCATATAGTTCCTGGTGTTGTTATTACGACACAGACTCTGTTGTCTACTCACGAGAGACGGCGAGTGACTCCAAGTCGTCGTGAGCTGCCAGCTGGTACTTGCGGTAACGGTGCATATACTGAGCTCCAAGGCAGGTGGAGGTGAGCAAAACCACGACCAGCAGTAGGATCACTGCAATGTGTACCAGCGCCAGCCGCTCTAGAGGACTGATGGTGGGACTCATAGACACCTCACTGCCCGAGGTTACGTTGCCCATCCGCTCTGTCGGGGAAACAGGAGATGGTGGATGATAATGGAAGATATACGAAAGGTAATGTATTGTTTGAAATGAGTTCAATAATAGTTATAAACTGTTTGAGTAGTTGAGTGATTTAAGTGCTAGCCTTCAAATTTGAAGGCTGCTTGTGTTAATCCCTTGTGAGGCAATTTTGGATGCTATTTGTCATTGGGCTATCAATTGAGACAAGACCAAGGTTTGACCCGTACCCTTAAAAAAATATAAAAACCCAATGGCGTAATCTAATATTAAATATTAAATCACACAAAATATACCCGCAAAATATATAACCACATAAAGGCATACATTTGTGCAATCTTATTATTTTTATGTATTTATTTTAATATTAAGTAAACATATAACACATTTAGGACCTTATCCGTTAATTTACTACTAGTATTTTTTAGAGCAATAGATTATTAACAATAGAAGTCGTAGTAAATTGAACTTTGTTTAGTTTAGGTTGGGTAAGGTTAGTATAGAGTTAGAAAAACCAGTTCGTTGGAAAAACCTAACCTAACCACATTCCACTAGTGGTAGTGACTTAACGGAAAAGGTCCTAAATTAGAACAGAAAATAAACAATATACCCTACTAAATTATAATAACTAAGTTAAGTTTACTCCTACTCCTACTGTCATTTCTCCTTTTATTGCCATTCATATATTTATATTATATGTTTACTACATATTTATATATACATTTTTATTATATATTTCCCTTACTGCATGACAAGTCACAAATGCTGATCAAGAAGTTTTTTATATATGTTGAATATTCACTCACTACACTGTTGCAAATGTCTTAATATTCAAACACCAACTCCTAATTAGTTCTATTTGTAGAACATAGTGGCGAACATTGCACAACTAGGTCAGTAGTACCAGAGTACATGTCAGGTCCTCTACTGTAATGCACTTCTAGTGTTCTGGCACATGTGAATTGAATCAGACATTGCAACTGAGTACTGCAACACCGGGTACAAAATTGTGTTTGGAACCTCTACTATGACACTGACTAATTAATACAAATGCTATTTATTCGTAAACAATTCATCATGAAAATACATTTAATAACTGTTTGGGTTATAAATGGACTGAAATCAACACGGTTAATAGTACAAATGTGTTAGACGTATACGTAAAGAGATGGTAGTGTCCATACGTTAAATTAGAATACAATATCAGTGTTCAAACCTTTATTAGTGAAGGAAATAGGTTTCAACTGTTGTGTAACGTAATATCAAGTAACCAAGTATTTAAATTAAATGCATGTCGAACTTAATAGTATGATCTAGTTTCAAATTATTAGCATGGACAGTTTGGTGTAGCTGATTTCCCAGTTGGGTAAACAGTACAAACAAACATTACAATGGTTAATGTACATAACAGGGGATCCAATTGTGTTGTCATAGTTCTTGTTTACTCTAGGATTTAGGTTTAAACATTGTATAATCTACATAAGCTATTTAAAAAATTCCTAATCAGTTATCTATTTCTGAATCAAAACGAAATAATTTAAATGCAGATAAAACGTCTTAATGTTTGTTTTCTATCCTGATTATATATACATGTAAGGTTAATAATTGGGAACCCTGTATAACACGGGTTATTTTGGAACCTGGATGTTATTTTGGAGTAATTCCATGAATGACTAATAAATAAAATTAATCTTAACATCTGCGTTGTATTAAAATAATAAAAAAAAAATACTTTAGAATAGATTTTATCATAATTAACTTACCTATTTGTTGAACGTGTGCCAGGAATCCTCCCCAACACTCCTCGCCAATCGCAGCCAACTCGTCAGAGAAGAACTCCAACAGGAGAAAGTTTGCCGAGGAGTTGATGATGGAGTGACTCCCCAGGACTCCAGTGAGGTGAGCCAGCAGGGTGGACGACAGGGAGTCCCCATCTCGCACTTTGAGCCACTGGGCAGAGCATGGGAGGCGGAACTGCTCCAGGGAAAGGCGGATAAGCTGATTACGGTCAGCCTAAAATAACAAAATTATTGTGTTTGCATTGTGAGTTCTAAATAAAAAAATAGTATTTATTTAAGTGTCTATTACAAAAACCAGTAGTTATGACTTTAAGTGTAATAAAAATATAGTTTTCTAGGGGCCAGTTTAAAGTCACTTACCTTCAGCTTCTACTAATGCGTTCACTTTTCAAATTCTTTCACTAGGTAGCACAACTTTTTAGTCAACATAGTTTTCAGAATTCATAGACTCGTGAACAATATTGTTTTTAAATTCGTAGTTAATGATCACTAGTTAATCTCATCTTTAATTATAATTATTGTTTTAAACCTGGTTTATTACATTGTGTTTTTACTACCAGTTACTGAATATATTTGGTGTTTTTTTCTCTATAATGTTACAGATATGGCTATACTTCCGATCTTGTTATTTATGAGGTAATTCCTCGCCAGAGAACGAGATCGGATTCCAGATATTGAAACGTTTAGAAAATTCTTTTTTACTAGTCGTGATTAAAATGTTCTTCGTAGTCCTTAAAAATTTACAACATCGTAACTTTTGGCTCCAAAGGCCTCTCATGCATTTTACAGAAAGCCATTTTTATCAGATAAATATAGTTTTACAAAACACATTTTCAACTATATCACCTGTGGGGGAGTGAGCTGGTCAAGTGGTTAGAGCGCGGGACTCCGGTTCCTGGGTCCCGTGTTCAAACCCCACCAAATCACCAATGGATTTTATCTAAGTGATATTGCCGGAACCCCTAGGTCTAGCCTGAAGTAATGTGAAAAACATTCCGGGCTCGTACCTAGCGTCCTAGGACAAAAAAAAAAAAAAAAAAAAAAAAATGTCACCTGTATTAGCCAGAAGGTCCGGCCAGGACAGCTTTGTGATGACGAGGCCACCAGTCTCCTTGGTTTGGCCACTCCCAGGTGCACCACACAGCCGCATCTACAGCCTGGCCCGACCTCCGCCTTCACCTCAGGCCTCTCCGCTGGTACATCAGCACCCTCCTGGTAGAACGGACAGTCCCAGGCCAGCGCCGTCCCGCACCTCTCTGTCTCTAGCGCGTGGCCCTGGAGTGGTGGATATAATAGTGAACATAGGTACACGTCAAAGTTTTTAGACTCTTGGTTGTTAAAATTTAACGTATTTTCAGCTTTTGATTACGTAATTGTCCAATAAAACAACGCAAAAATGATAGGCAATATTCGCCCAAATATTAAGTCACCGTTTGTGAAATGGGTATAAAAAAGTCAATTTTAATAGAACCAATAGAAATCGCTAAGATATTGTACAATAAGCTATTTTATACTCAAATATAATATGTCATATTCTATTTTTATTGGTTTAAATTAACACAGACATTGTGGTTTGACTGAACCGATATTTGTTTAAAATATTGTGGTCTTGTGCAGGAAGCAAAAGCAAACTCAACCAAGTTTAGGTTTTAGCTGCTACTTTCCACTGGTTTTATTCAAATCGTTTTAAAAAGTATTCAAACGATAAAATGTTTACATTAGAAGATGCATTTTCTAGAGGAAAAAAACTAGTAAGAATTGTGTAATTTATATGTTAATGTAATGTTTACCTCTTAAAACATGTAGTTGTAAGAGTTTGTTAGATAAGTTTGAGTTAGACCTTGCAATCACGATTTGTGATGGTTTGCAAATATTCAACATTGTGTACAGTGTACATTTTGAATTTTAAAATAATATTGTTAACAATTTTTGTAAATTTATACAAAATACGTAAATTTCGTCTCATCTTCAATTCGATTTACTTAAATCTAATTACAGTTCTCTTTAAGTTAAATGTTGTGACTAGTGTCTGTTCAGCCCAAATACATGTTTACTGGTGTTATTCAACGTACCTCGCAGAACCTGGCCCCGTATCTAGGAGGAGGGGAGTCGCAGAGCCTGTAGCGGTTTCTGGTTCCTCCACTGCAGGTTGTTGTACACTGAGTCCACGAGGTCCACGAGCCCCAGCCTCCGCTCTCGGCCTCTATACAGTCAAAGGGACTTTAGTACAAGAAACATAGAGTAGCCTCTACATTCAAAGGGACCTAGTTTTAAACTATACAGTTTGCAGTTTAACAGAAGATTATAGCATGAACAGTTTATTTAAGTACCTACAATAACCCTGCATACACTTTTGCCCGAGTATATTAGAGCTTAAGAGTGATTTTATTTAAGTAATCCTTGTGAAATATTATGAACTGCATCTGTGCTTTGTTATTATCAGTGTTTATGTTGTTATTCTATTCTCTTGATATTCTCTTTATAGAATAGAAATAATATTATAGAATATCTAGGTAGAAGTGAAATGAATATCTGAATATCGCAAGACTTAAAAAGGTGAACTGATGAAGTATAACTTTGTTTTGAAATTGTAAGCCACTATGAAGTTTAAGAACCTAATAAAATCAACGTTGGCATGGATTGTGATAAGACAGTACAGATGCTACAGACATGAACCTATGTCTTTAATAGTTAGTAGTACATATACTTTTAAGATTATAATTGGCAATCCAATTAAATCTCTATAACGTTGTAGCATTTATTCACCTTGGTGTTACATTGATCCATTGATCCATACCATCTACGAATTTAATATGTCAATCCATATACTAACATACGGGATCTCTAGAATGCCCCGCTGGACTCACCATGTACAGGCAGTGTAGGCACACAGTCCATCCTGACGTCACTGACGGCGCCACTGATGGCTTGGCTGACGTAGACAAAACAATACTCTACGTATCTCTCAGTGAACAGCTCGCAGTCAAAGTTGAGAGCGTGTTGACCCCTGGTGACCCTGTGTTCGGCGATGTAGTGTAGCGTGGAGGGCGGAGCCCCCGCCGTCACGTCGGCCCGGAGTCGGCCAAACACCCTGACTCGGTCACCCGTCTCCAGAATACAGGAAGGGTACTGGAACAGCACGGGGATGCCCCCGTGTCCGTCACAGGGGAAGATGCTTCGAGCGTGGACATTGAACACAAACTTATCACTCCACTCCACCTGTGGAAATATTTTTATATAATTTGTGTGTATGCAAAAGTTAATACTTGTGTAGGTCGTATTACTAAGTGTAATGTGATTGTTTTATTTTCTGGAATTGTATAAAATATACTTCAATTTAAAGGGGGTGATGAATTTAAAATCAGAAAATGAATACTAAAGAACATTCTTATAGGAACAACACTACGCTACATTTTAAATACTCTCAAGACACGCAAACATTTTAAAAATTCAAACATACTCACAAATTTAGCTAAATCTTAATCTGTCAGTGTGTAGTTCAGTATTATAATGGTATTACGTAATTAGGAATTTATTTTCGTTAGCTAATCTAGCAAAAGTACATAGCAACTTAGTGCAGCAATAAGGTTAGTATTTTTCTGTTACCACGATAGGTTAGTTTCGATTAGGTAATATCTTGACCCATAACCCAACCTAGCCAAACCTTTGGTCCGCTAAACACACACCAACCTTAACAGTGTGGTCTTGTGGTGTGTAAGATATGAGGTGGCTGGAGGTATTGATGGTGGTGCGTAGAGCCAGCGCGTAGTGTCCTGCTAGGCCAAACAAGTTACACGCCAATGTGGTCTCCCTCAGGCTAGGGTAACCGAGAATCTGCTCCGAGTAGAGTACCTGCAGAGGGAATGTATAACGTATTCTGTTACATATGCAAAATCTGTCAAATAGGTGCTAAACATCATTAAGATACATCAATTCTTTTGAAATATAAAACTACAATATTTGGCGATTAATATATCAAGCATACATTCAAGTGATCTATCTATATATTAATAGGCAAGCATGTTTCTCTTCGTGTCTTTTTTCTACCTTTTTTCTCAGCTCGTGTGCATCGCAGAAAAAATCTACGCATACTGTTAGAAAGATATTTTTCTTTAGATGTGCAGAATACATTTACACATTAAAATAGGCTCAAATGTAAGCACAAAAAACGAATTTGAAATTTTAAAAAATTTACATGGACTTTATGAGTTGCCATGCTGGTGACGAAATAACAACGAAATATAAACAGAAACCCAAAACAAATGTAAGAAATTACAATCACATGTTTTATTAACAACATGGAGTGAAAATAGAGAAGCCTGTACCTTTGAACTACAACTAGACATTCCATACCCATGTTAAAGTTGTCACCGGTTTTTAATTAAATTCGTCGTAGTTGATGTGAGCCACCAACAGATTGCGCTGGTCTAAATGACTGATTTCTGTCGAATACACGATTTCTTTTACCAAATCTAACTTTTGGAATGTTTTATTATGAGCTACAGCAACTGTTATGACCATCACCTTTGTCAGCAACAAAAAATAAGGTAGAAAATTCAGTGATTCATTGTTGTGAACATTCTGTGACTAGCTCACACGAATACATGTTTTTAATAAAAAAAATTGCTAACTGATCCATATAGATGGGAAGTATACTTCAGTATCCAATAGTCAATACGTGTACATTACATATATGGTCGAGGTTTCGACCACTGGACGACCTCTAGGTAGAAATTAATACATTTTCTATGATTGTTTAAAACGATTTTCACATTGTTTCGGGATCTTGAATATGATCAAGGGAAAAGTATCTAAAATACAACAAGTTTAGGACACAAACCCAGTCAAAGCTGGAGTTACAAAATAACTTCCACCGAGGGTAATTTTATGGCACAAATAAAGGGCGTCAAAATGGACACGTCAGCACGAGTTTCTCCACAACTCAGGAGAGATTATCACGTTTTTGTACGGAAAATGGGGGAAGCAATAGGAATAGAAAACGGAAATGGCATCCAAAGGATGGTCTTGAAACATGGAGAAGTCATATTGTTCGTTTCAGTACGCTCTCATTCCTCAAATAACAGAAACTTTCCATGAGCAAAATTGTAACTGAAACTAATAAAATATCCACATGATTCTACATTCGTTGAAGTACCTGTTTGTGTGTAGAGTTGACACAACCCAGTGGAGAATGGCCGCAGTACACGAGATTCAGCCAAGTCTCGGGTACTAGAGACCCTATGCTGGGTTGACAGAACGTATTGTGGAACATAACTCTGGCCACCACAGGCTGCTCAGGGTATGTCTGTACAGACTTTGGCTCGGCCTCCAGAGTCACTCCCGGCCATCTGACGTCCAGAGGAACTATGTCGTCCTCTGTCTGGAATATAAGAAAACATTGATCACTGTTTTGAGCAGTTTCCTTTAAAAATGCCTAGGAACACCTAAATAGAAAATATAAAATGGATCATATCCAATAGATTTTGGTACACTAACGGTTTTTGGGTCGTATTAATCTACATTACATTGACTTAAAAACGATTTGGCTTTGATAAAATAACGCAAATTTCAGGTTCGGTTTGTTCCTAAGTAATATTTCTAACAGCTTGAGCATTATAACAAGAATAATACGATGAAGTACCATAATTTTAATGGTAACAAGAAAAGTCTTTTCGAAACCCTCACTCACAGAATGCCAGGAGGTGGTGGTGACGTCTGTCTCAGTTGTCTCGTTGTCGTCGACACTGGTCGTGGTGCTGCTGTAGGTCGAGGAGTTAGAGGTACACTCTAGGCCAGAGGCCAGCCTGAGGCCGAACTGGCCACCATGACAGATCACGCCGCAGGGAAACACCACCTACACCAGCAGTGATCATTACAGTGAATAATGCCTACGGTTTAGGGTGTAATGTACCCTTGTCAAGTAGTGAAAGTTTTTCCTTGACGACAGGAGTCTAAAGATACTATTACATCAGTGGAATATTATAAGGAAAGGTAAGATAATTTTAGTAAAATTCAAATAGAGTAACTTTAAAAGTTTGTTTTTGAGTTGTAAAGACTTTTTTTGTATTGAAACAGAAATAGAATATTATACCTTTGACGTTCCATCTGACAAATGTACTAGCAATTTTTTGTATTAAAAAATCCTTAAAAAAATTATTTAATTATTAAAATACCGAAGGTTAATGATAATATACTTCTTAAAGTTGAAAACACTTGAGTTAGCATGGCTGCAAATCTTGTAAATTTTTATTTTACCCACTAAAAAATCCTTACATAGGAAGAAAGAACTCTGTGACCTAAAACATTATTCTGTAAATTGGAACAAGATCTTCTGAAAATGACTGTGTTATAGACTGAAAGTCTTCCATCGTTGCAGACACCCATCTTCAGAGCAATTAGGTGGAATAGGTGACAAAAACAGTTACAGATTGTTACTAGCTATCTGTTATATCATGTGGTATCTGTTTCTTTGAATTTATCCGAAGATGGTTTCAAAGAGGCGACCAAATGCCAGCAAATGGTAAAATTATATATCTGTCATCCGCCTTAACCAGACGCCCTTTGAATTCATAATCTCTGATTCAACCATTCCAAAATAACACATAAACCAATGTGGATTTTTTCACATACCTGATGTAGTGGCACCCCTGGCTCCTGCACGGTAGTACCCATGATGGCTACGGTACCCAGGACTGAGTATTGGTCATCCCTCAGTCGCTCCAACAGCTGAACACATCCGGGACTGGAGACTCCTAGGACGTCCACCCTCAGATCCCCAGACAACGCCGTGTACTGACGAGGGGTCAGGATCTCACCACAAAGGCACATTTTGTACTCTGGAACCATACATGTGATTGGTAGCATACTTTTTAGTCGGAAGAATTATTTTATTATGTGAGTTGATAGTTACACTTAAACGAACCAGTATAAAAGGCAACCAGTTCTTTTATTATTGATAAAATAAAAGGATTATCTTCTCCAACCAAAGTTGTTGGTATGACAACTAGTTTTGTTCCTTTGAACCTCGTCAGATCATTTTATTCAACCCCATAATCAAAGTATTAATACATTGTGGTATGTCAAAAGATTCTAAAAAACTGCAAAAATCACAATAATCGTAGCTTGTCATGTTGATCAAATAATTAAAATGGAATAAAAAAGTGATAAAAGTGGTTAACACTGAAAAGGCTAGCCAGCACTATCTTATTACTGTCACTGACTAAACAAAACAGATTTTTTATATTTCGAATCTTTTGACACACTGCAATGCATGTTACATTGATGATTTTGTTGCATACAATGACCTAACAAACTTCTAAGGAACGAAACTAGTTATCATACCAACAACTGTGGTTGGATAAGGTAATCCTTTTATTTTATCAATAATATATTCCAACTAAGGGTCACAATGAACAATTATAATAATATATTTTATTATAGCTAGAAAAAGGTTCGATAAAGTACATCTATTTCATTTTGACCTACCTTTAGGTATATATAGTCAATGGTACTATACATCAGTATATGTATATTACTTCTATACAAACGTGCTCTAATTAGCCTTGTATATGAAAAGGAAAAGGTTAACACTCACAGAGATTTCTTCCCTTTAAAATAATGCTTTCACCTTTTTTGTTTTTATTTATTTATTCATTCCAGCGGTTTCTCCATGAACACAATTTTGTCTAAGACTATATTTACAGGTTGAAAGTTGTATGGTAGGCGATGTGGCAAAAACCTAGCTTACAACATGTTTACCTTCAGTCTGGTTTGGTAAAAAATTTATTGTATTTGACCGATATTTTTTAGTTATAATGTATTCTAAAATTGGCTACAACTTTGAAATTGAAATGGAATGGCTACTTCTGTTACAGTCGAAGTTAACACTGATCAGTGAAGAAGTATTACAAACAAAACTCTAAAGGAGTGCATTCTAAAATTATACATTCCAAAAGAGTAAACATCAAAACCCTTTTCAAAAGCAATCAACTTTTGATTTTCAATTCCCTCATCCGAGGCTGTGAAATCGATAGGCCCTCAACAATACTCGTATTTCTTTAGGCGGGGAAATTTCATCACCAGACATTGCTTTCCTTTGCACCAATATGTTCTTTATTTGATTCACCGACTCTTCTGGGATGAAATTGAATGGTGTTGTAGCCCCCAGCTAAAAGTAAGATCCGCATATCATTCCGAAAAAATTTTAAAATTTCAGTGTGAGTTTTAAAAAGTCTTACAATTTTGTGCGTGTAGTATTCATATTAATTCTAAAATGTTTTCATACAAATATACTTGATAGTTAAATATGCTCAAAAAGAACCATTACATCGTACATGTGTGTAATTAATATCCACGTTTAAAATAGTTTTTCGGAAAGTAAAACAAATCCAATAACACATGAATCATATTTATTTTGACTTATATTATTGACTTACAAGACGGTTTACAGATATAGAAAGATCATAAGTGGGAAAAAATTGGAGTGTCCAATCAAAATCGATCACTACTTACCATATTTTACATAGGTTTACGTTTGTGAGTCAAAGGCTTAAGTTTAAGGTTGTTTCAATATTTATTAGACATATTTTTAATTGCCTTCCGTAGGTTTCATAACACGCCCAATGCTGGTCAAGACGTCACTCTACATATTTTTAAAAACAAATTTCATTCTATGGGGGATGTGGGTTATATTACAGTTGATCGGTTTATTTGTAGTAAATGAAAGATGTAATCATAAGTTTTACCTGAGACAGCAAATAACAGAAGTAGTATCCGAAAGAGATTAACAGATGTCATAGTGCGGACATCCCGCTACTCTGTTGCGTCACCCTCACATGGCAATCTGAAACAATAGAATACCTATTTACAATGAATTTGTACCTAAAGGGTTAAAAAACAAAATATTTGATATGAATAGAAATAGACATTCCACTATGTTAAGGTTGTAGCCAGTTTAAAAATTAAAATTAACATTGTTTCAAAACGCAGTAATATTGTTAATTGATGAAAATCATTTCGGTCACCAAGCCATTCGGCACTTAAAAATTAAACTATTTTTTTACAAAGATATAAGTGTATTGGTATTTTTTTATGCAAAAAAGGTTAAACATGTATTACAAACAAATCAATATAATACTGTTTATTGACTCCTGCAGCATTATGGATGATAACAATATATTAAAATTTTATCTTCCAAAATTTAAATACGAAAATATAAACTCGATTTATTGCTTACAAATCTCTATACAAAAATTCAGTAGATTAATATATTTCGAGTAGCATAAAAAAAAAAACACCTACCACCCCTGCATCATAAATGGTTTGTAAATTAAATTTATCTTTTTTCTTGTCCTGTAAGTAAGGGGGCTTGACAAATGAGCCATTCTCCCACAGGAAGTGTCTCAGGAAGGGAATGTAGTGAGTGGCTTAGCCTGAGGGTGGATGACATAAGGGATATCCTTCCTGTGAAAAGAGTCACCTTTTGTATATCCAACGCTGAAAAACGTCGATTTCCCTCTTTCATAATAAAAAGGATATAAATTTTCAAGCAGTTGAGCAGTTATCACAATGGCACTAATTAAGCTTTTGAAGTGTGGAATGAACGTATTAATGAACCTATTTTACTGATTGATTAGTGTTTATCTTATAAACTCGGTATGAAATATGGTGATGGTGGTTACGTGTAATTATGTATGGTAAAAGCTGACAAATATATAAGTTTAAAATATATTTAACGTGATTAAAAAAGTACACAATATTTAAAGTTAGATAATTGATTATCAAAACGTATCAATGAACTTAATTAGTTAAACGAATATTATATTCAAAATCCAAGTATCAAGACAACTTAATGTATGTTTGTGTATGGATTTACAAAAAATGCATTCTGTTCTTGTTCAATTTTATAGGAAAAAGCGTAGTACATAGAAACCCCCTTACTTAAACATCCAGGGTTAAATCTTACATTACACTGTTTTGAAATAATATTTAAATAATAATCATATAGTTATTTAGTTATTTAGTAAATAAAACTGTGAAACGAATAAAATACACCATAATAACTACCCAAATAATGAATACGTATATAAGATATCAACATAAAATATTGTGATATTTAATTAATATAACAATAGATAAAACATACATATAACTTAAATGTTTGTATCATACCTGAAGCCATCCCTGAAAGAACATAGGCAATAGATTAAAATGAAATGGATTATAATGGATCTAAAATGATAACAATAAGATTGGAAAAGGTAATAGTTAAGTAAATTATTACAATATCAAGATAGATGCACTTTGTTTTAAGCTACTCGTTTTCAACTTTTTATCTCCAGACCATAAGCTTATTTGTATTAATATTAAGAACAGACATAGCAATAATCAATTTTAATAACCTGTGACATATACAGAGGGTGGTAAAAAATTTAACTTGGATTTAAAAACGCTAAAATTCAATAAATATATTTATTATGTGTTATTATTTTCAATGGGCCCCCTTTGAATGGATACGATATTTTTTCAATGATACTACTAAAAAGAATTAAGTCGGATTTGATTCAAATTTAAGAACTAGAGTTTGGTATGGAAAGGATTTGGTTAAATCACCAGGCACATTCACTTTTAGTGGGGTTTCCTTTTAAATAAAGCTCTTTCAATAATGGCAGAAGGATATATTGGCGGAACGCCTAATGTTCTAAGTAAAATGAATTAATACTTAGAAAACAGAATGCTTAGTTAAAATTTGTTGAATTTTTTTTTAATTAAAGATCTTATTATTGTAACCTATTTTTGGCTCATTGTAAACTTCACAGGCAGATTTATAGTTCTTGAATTTCTTGAATTCTTGTTCAATACCGAATTGATATTATCATTATACTATGAAATATTTTCCATTTTAATTTTATAATCATTTTGAGCTATAATTTTGCTTTTCATTATTTTCTGGTGTAGCATTTTGAATTAACAATTGAGAAAAAAATAATTAAACCACAAATTGTTTTCATAATTAAACTAGTTTTAACGCTGGACTAAATTATAGCTCTAGTATAGGTGAAGATTAAGAAATTCGGTTAAACTGAATAATTAGAAAGCTAAGTGTAGCACAGATAAGTTTTTAAATGATAAATGTTATACAAGTTATACGTTTATAAATGTATTGTAAACTAAAAAATAGGAAAAATCCAGTAACGAGCCGATTAGGGATTTAGGAAATTTTCTCTTCTTAATCATTTGCACGTACGGTAGTGTAATAAAACAAGTTGTTTTAACATTAACATGGAAGTTTTAGTTGTCCTATTAGTTTAGTCCTATTATATATAGAAAACAACCAAGTTGTTTTACTTTTATCGCAGAAATTATCTTTTAAATCGTGGACCTGGTAACAATAGAGAAAAACCAATAAATATCAAAACTATAGTCAAGGATGAAAAAGTATTTTCTTCTTGAAGATTTAGCTAGCAAATCGATCAAAAGAAACACAGAAAAGGTTCAAATATTCAAGTGCCAAATGGAAAGTGTCCTTCCACACAAGGGTTAGTTGAGTGCTTTGCCTTCTTCAAGCAGACCCTCTTTACACAACTCCAGGAGTCAGGAATCTTAAGGATGCGTTGAGATTGTTGTGATGGTATTATATAAACTAAAACATATTTTCATATTATGCAAGTCTAATCTTTTTACTGAAAATTATTTTTCAGTAAATTTAGCCTATATTTCCAACCATAAAAAAAATTCATGAAAGAATGAATGTCTATGAAATTACCTTTATTTGAGAAAAATATTAAATTAAATATGCGATACTATTTTTACTAAAAAACTAAACAGATTTTGTAAGGTTGTTTACAATTAAACCAATAAATGTACACTTACGTTATTTATTTTCAGGATCTTGAGGTGCTGAAACAAAAATAAAAGTTAAGTTAAAAGCTATATGAAGATAATTGGTCTTTTACAAAACTTTTACAAAAATACAGTTAAATTCAATTAATCAAACAACAATGTTTAGTCAACAGGAATGTATCTCCTTAAAATCAAAACAAGCTTAAGTGTGTTGCTATAGGGTGTGGTGTTATGAACCTCCATTTTTCAAATAAAAAACTATTTAACGTTTATCAGCAAGCCAATAAAAATAGAAATAAGTTTTAAATTGGTTTTAGTGCTACGTCTTATTTCTGAATTATGATAATTTGTTGATTTCCTTGATCTTTGGTCCTTTGTAAAGATCCGTCTAAAACCATGTAATTTATTACCATTAGTTCCCTTCTTATCTTTCACCGTCCATAGTGCTTGGTTTTCATCAACCAATAGCTATAATTGATGACGTTACTGAAATCTAACTTGTACATTAAAAGAATGAAGCCATCGGAAGAAATTTCATTTCATACATAAGGTACTGATTTAAAAAAATGCTAAAACCAAACTAAAGAAAAGTATAAACGTTAACTTGAATAGTATATTAAAATTCAATCGTCAATATGAGAAATAATCTACAGAATTTCCTTTTGGATTGAAAACATTCATTCCCGACCTTTACCCAAATAATGGGCTATAGTAGAACGTTGGCACGTCTCGTCTTTACTGGGGCTGGTTGTTATCTAATGATGTCGTGTTCAATATGTAGAGGTTAGGGTTCTCGGTACGAACGTTTATAAAAACTTAACAAAAAGTAAACCTCGGATTTTTTTTACAGTTTTTTTACTTAGGTTATATGCTTTTCCGTGTTTAATTACAGAGCGAAAGTGCCATTCCTTACGTGTAACTTGAACTTCTTCCAACAATTCAATAAGTGAGGATTCCATAAGTATAATATTTAAAACAGGTGCCACAAATATTCCACAATAAACTCATAAGAAAAATAATAAAACTCAACTTAGCCTACTGGTTGACTATGATTGAATTGTTGTGTGACTGGTTCTATATTTTTATGACAGTTGCTATTCAATTTACAACCACGGGAATTAAGGCATTATTATTTGTACTATCATCATTACTGAAATATTAGTTTTATTATTGACTAACGTCCTTTTTTAAGTATATAAACTAAAATCCTACAAAAAGGGTGAATATATAGTATTAAGCAGTAAAATATTACAAACAAACTGGCTAAAACATAACGTAGCCTTAATATGTCGGATACGAAAAAAGTAACGAAATCACCAACGTAGTCTTACGGCACTAATGAATGCGGCTACTAATTAAAATAACGAACGCAAATAACAACCGGAGGAGGAAAATGTGTTGATGGTCAGATAACAACCACCAGAACCAATCAGGCAACCACAACCCTACAACCCCTAGTGCTTAGTACTACAATAACGATCATATTGGATGGTAACATACGTTAACCTTTGGAACCAATTGTTTGGTGATATAACATCAATTACTGCATCGTACAATGATAATGATCTGAGATAAAAATATATGGATGGAAAAAAGTCTTCTGAAGTGCTGTGAAAGCACACCATAGCTGTCAATTTATTGAAATTTATTGTGAATTAACTCTTGAAAAATTTCAACTGATAAAAAACCCAACGGGGTATAAAGGGTTTGCTTAATGTTGTAGCTTACTTGGTGGTTGACGAAAGTTAATTGTGGTATAAATAATGTTTATTGATTATTTAGGTAATATTGGACAGTAAAACCATATTTAATATTAGCTTGAGAAGAATTAAAGTATTTTTCTGAAAGTATTTTAGAAAATATGTTCGATGAATTGCATTTAACTCTTTATGCTACGTTATATTCTATTTTATGGTGTTCAACTTTTTAGGTAGGTATAAGATAGGTCTCTAAATAGGTAAAATATTAAGTGGTAAAATATTAGATAAAAAAATTAAAGTGTAACTAGTTTCAAGCTGGATTTCAGCCTACACGAACACCAATGCCAATGCACTTTTAGGCCACACTACATAAAACAAGTTGTTACTATAATTATGTACACATTTGAAAAAGGGTACAGAACCATGTTATAGTAGAAGAAAATCCCTTTATTTTATAAAATAAATTCAATTGATTTTTTCTGCGTTGACACCACAGCCAATGAATTATTGAACCAAAGTTGAAGTTGCTGTTACAGGAGTTATATATCAAAACTCAAGTTCCACACCATTGACTTCAGAGAGGTTGTCCATGGCAACACAAGATACATGAAAGCAATGCTTTATAAAATGCATCCGATTTCCACTTATCTTTACTGCAGTACGAAACAAAGTTTTTCGATTCAAACTGTAAGAAATATTCAACGCGGTAAGTATTAAAAGAATGACTATACAGTATTTCAATCACAAATTTAATTAGACAATTTAACTGTCCAATTTTATTTTTATAAAGCTGGATATTATAGTTTACCGGTATTTATATTTTATTAGTGGCCATCCAGTGGTCGAAAACTGTACCAAAAATATAAGTATGTAATGTACAGACTTCTCTAATTCCACCCCACGCTGTAAATAAAACATGTGATTGGAATTTATTTTGTTTTCATTTGTTTCGATTTTCCGTTTATATTTCGTCACCAGCATAGCAACCCATAAGGACAATGTAAATTCTTTCAAATATTAAATTAAATTTTTGTGTTTATTTTTTAGCCTATTTGAATTTATAAAGGGATTCTGCACACCTACAGGAAAATATCTTTAACAGTATGCGTAGATTTTCCCTACGATGCACACAAGCTGAGAAAAAAGGTTTTATTTATTTATTTAAAGAAACATGCTCGCTTATTAATATGTAGAAGATTTTACCACATTATTTTTCTACCACATTATATAATGTAGTCTATTAACATAAATTTCTTCAACCTTTTCATGACTTGTTTCTTTGGCAGAACTGTTATAAGACTAGTCTGTATTCAACATATTTTTCACTTCATGCGTTTTAGTGTTATTTTCTACGGTGGCCAACACATCCTTTACATTAGAATTTTATTGTTTATTATTTAAAAATAATTCAAGTAGTTTTAGATTTCGGAAATGAATCAAACAAAAAGTTAGAATATTACCAATAGCATAACAATACACTGTTAAACATATTAAAAGGTTTAAATTTGTACAATGGTCGTATAAATATCAATATCTATACGGGTTCAGATCAGGGATCTAAGTCTCAACCTTAGTCCAGTAACAGAGTTGTTTAAATGCATGACGTTCCTCAGCAGGTTGGCCGTGTCTTTGTGGCTTATGTAACATTCTCAATCTAGTTCTCCTTTAATCAATATAAAACTTCCTTTATAAAACTATAAATAATATTCCAGGATGTCATTTGATATGAATTTTAGTTGTAAGTGTCATATTTGAGTATTAGTTTAGCTAAGCTATAAATGGCCTGTTTTCGTCCCATGGCGTTAAATATAAAAGTTCACTAATTTTTTTACTTTAAGCTCTGATTATCTTCTATCTACCATTTCGTAATCCCTCACCATAAAATAGTTTTTCATCACTCTGTATTCGAAAATAGCCCATTTTCATACACCAAAAACAAATCGTGATCAGCTGACTTATCCTGACAAACATTACTTTCGCTACATAAACATTACTTTCGCTACCCAAACAATACTTTGCCTGACATAAACAGTTACAACTAAAGTTTTTTTTTTGTTTTAGCGAATTTCCCTATAGGGAAGTAGCTATTACCGTAGGTCTCATGGTAAGACTTAGGCCCGGGACCAATTTACTTTTTCATTTTGATGTCCCCAGAGGCCAAAAACACCATTCGTTCAAATTTTTATATATGTATATATATATATATATATATATATGTGTCCGTGAACACGATAACTTGAGTAATTTTTATCCGATTTTGATGAAATTTGGTTTGAAGGTGTAAGGCGGGATAAACTTGAATGAGTTCGCGATCCAGCATGATCGGACCATGGGAACAGGGTTTTATGGGGGTTTTATGGGGTGAAAATAGGTTTTTCTCACTTTTGACCCTCAAAACACAAAATTTCCCAATTTTTCTCTAAACCTTCTTAAAGAGTTTAAAAAAACAAACAATTCAGTATATCAAAGTGTTTTTGTACGGTTATTGGTTACGGAGAAAACTAAAAAAATGGTAAATTTAAAATTCCCATGTTATTCTTATGGAGAATATTGTAAAATGTTGTAGTTTGCTTGTTTATGGATATTTTTTGATCAAACTTGGCAAATTTATTTATTTTATAGTAAGCTATCAATATTTTACTAAAAACACACTTTATTAGTTTCCTTGTATTAGCAAACCTAGGTACTCGTTAAACCTAATATTATTTAAATAGATCAATTGAAAATCAATTCAGCCAAATGGAAATTCGCTTAGGTGGCAGGCTTGCTGATGCGGGGGTATTTTTTTTTAAGTTTGATGAAGTAGTTTTGTGCATTTTGATGAAAAGTATCGTTCAATACTCGTCATGAAAGTCCCCCATTTCAATTTCGAAATGGGCCACTTTCGTGACTAGAAGTGAAATATACTATTACCGTGTTATTTTATCGTAATTCCATTTTTTATTTTTGCTACAGTATTTATCCCTTGGTGTCTACATAATACATTATCTATAAAAACCAGCAGGTGTATGCACTGGATGTTTCGTCTGATTGTTCTCGTATGGTATTTTTTATAAAGTAAGTAGTTTTCTGAGTCAAGTTAAGGTCTTAAAGGTATTAAGCAAAGATGGAATATTTGGAAATGCAATTAAAACAAATATATATGAAACAGTCAATTAGAAACGAAGAAACAAAAATTACAAAGTAGAAAAACGAACTACAAGAAAACCAAATTAAAACTAACATATCATTTCACGCTCAACAGAGTATAACGACAGCAATATCTAAAATTCGAGCTTAAATATTTATTTTTATTGCTTTTACACAAGATTCAAAATTTTATTGTGAATTATGTGCTCCAAATGTGAGTTGGAAAACTAAGTGACGATGAATTTTGTCTTTTAAAATAGATACTAGTAAAGATGTTAATTTTACATCGCTTACATAAGAAGAAAGCTATTATCGTGTTCTAGTATCAATGATAATTTATTCACACTCCTTCAACGTGACACATGTCAAAGAAAAAAATCTTTTTAAAAAATGTGGCATTACGAAAAAATACCATTCCAAAGAATTGTTTCAAAGACAGTTTTATATTTCTTATACAGTTTACAAATCTCCTGGCTCTCTTAGTTTTGTACTTTTTTGAGGGTCTCAGTCTTGCGCACCTTGGTCAACAACCTCCCCCTGTGATCGGTCAAGACCTTAACCTTCAAAATTGGATTGGGATTACTCCCCCACCCCTGAACCTTGCGTCCCCAACAGACCAATAAAGAGTCAGTTCATTTTGGCCCTTACTTCCTGTACGTGTTATTTCGAGGATATTCATTTAAATGTCATGTAACAAATTTCGATAGAGCGGGGCTTCATTATTAGCAAATATTATTATTATTTTATTTACTAAGAAAATGAGTGTATGGGATATAACTGGGATATGATACCTTAAAAACCCTGGCTAAGAATCTAGGTTGCCTTAGATGAGTTTATGGGAAATACAAATTATGATTACTGGATTGTAATTAATTTGTATTGTAGATCCTCAAAAGGAATAAATAATGTAGAAAATATGGGATAGTTACCTAAGTTAAAATTTAAAATTATTAGTATATAACTCACAAATTCACAATCTGTATAAATAATCAGCAGTGTTGGAAGACTGCAGGGTATTTAAGCAATGTGTTGACTATAGCATTTTTCCTCTCACAGCAAGAAGAGAGTATATCAGCTTCAATTGTAGTAACTGATCCATAACTTACTAAATTCAGGATATTTCTGCTTGATACCCCTGAAAATAATTTATAATATTCTATGATATAAATACTAACCTTAATTAAAACAAATAGTTTGGCGAGCATTTCTAGGAATGGTTGGAATTTAATTATCTCGAAATCAACGAAATTCCAAAAGAAATACGTTGTTTGCCCTAATGAAAATGTTCTTTAACTATATTATGAAAGGGTGTATTGTGAAAGGCAAACCAATTTTCGTAAACCATGTATAAAGGAAAGTAAAAAATAAGTGTAAATTATAAAAGGTAAATATCTGAGCTTATAAAAAGAGTATCAACAAAAAAATATTTTATTACAAGCTGTTGCTAAGCTGTATGTCAGAGTTTTTTAAAAATTGAAGAACCTTCAAACCGTTGATGATAAAAATATTTTTTTAACAGTTTAGAGCAATATACAAACGGATAAAACACAGCTGCAAACAGTTGAAACTATATTTAAAAATAAGCCACCAACAGATTCTTTAAGTTATTCAACTTATGAATCCTTTAAACATATGTGTGATCGATAACCACTTTTTGACTTGCTTTGTCTTGTAACCTAACACAACAACAAGTTTTTTAAAACTAATTTTTAAAGACTGGCAGCTTCGTAACTTATTTGTATTATTGCGTATAAAGATAACTATTTATTTCCAAAACTAAGTTCGTGTCTAGAAGATACTTTCCCCCCCCCCTACATCCTTATCGACCTTTACTTTCGTTAACTTCTACGTAGAATTGAATTATATGTTGCTTCTGATCTTTGGAGCATCATAAGTTCTTCAAATATCCCCTCTTGTCTTCGGCCTCAACCAATATTACTTTCTCGGTAAAAGTCTATCAGTGTAAGTTTCAACCATGTTCTATAATATAGCTTGAATATTGGTTCCTTTCTAGGAAAGAATGGAATCATAATATTATTGTAATACACATATTACACATATTATGTCCTAAAACTAGGATGTTTCGAACAATAAGGAGAACGTTGTTGGAATTATTTCAAGTCACTGTAAGCGCAAAATGTAGGCCTACTCATTTTAGAGTATATAGTAATTCAATTTCATTTATTTTCGAATTAGGCCTATTTGTCGTAATTTGTTTTCATAATATTAATTGCTAGTATTAATTAATAATTGGTACAAATTACTCGTACGTTAAATTTAATATCGAAAATCCTAATTTATAGAAAACTATTATATTTCTGATTAATACAGAAATATTCTAAATTTCAAAACATCGTATTGAATAAGTTGTGACATATTTATTTTTAGGTAGGTATGCCCGCTGGAAATTGTATAGTTGTGAAGTTAGCGTACCCACTTTGTATGCCTCGTAACTCTTTTATTTTTTGAGAACTAACGTAAATATTGGAGAACTATCGAGAACTAACGAAGAACTAACGATTGGTATATAGATATAGGCATTTATAGTAAAAAAACTGTTCCCGCTGGAAATTGTACAATTGTGAAGTTAGCGTACCCACTTTGTATGCCTCATAACTTTTTTATTTTTTGAGAACTAACGAAAAAATTTGGGAACTATCGAGGACTAACGAAGAACTAACGATTGGTATATAGATGTAAACATTTCTCCTCAGAATACGGCCCGTGCTAGAACCCGGAAGTGTGAAGTTAGCGTACCCACTTATAATCAGCTATAACTTTTTTATTTTTTGAGAACTAACGAAAAAATTTGGGAACTATCGAGAACTAACGATGAACTAACGATTGGTATGGTCAAAAGTGGATACGCTAATATGGGTACGCCAACTTCACGGACCTAGGTATCTGTTATGCAAATAACATTGCTTAAACCAATGGGAAAGAAATCAGCATCGCAAAGCACATAGTTTTTTCATCATAATAATTGTCATTCGCTGAAAAATTAATTTTGTATAATTTTGGTTGTAATTTGTGTTTCCATTCATTTTTTATTATGAAAATTTTATATTAATGTTCTTAGTTCAAGGTAAAATGAACAATACACCTTTGGTACATTCCGTCCAGATGGGTTTCACAGCTGTGTTCAGTCAGCTGTTCTGCCCTTTCTCCTTTGTAACAACTAGTCCATCTCAATATATCCGTTGGGTGACAACTTTAATAGACCCTCAGCTTTTCAGCCAATGAATTTGTTATAAAATACATAATTGTTCAATCAGTTATGTAAGAGCTAATCGATAAATTGAGTGTATGATATAGCAAAAGGTAGAATAGCGTACTAAATTGATTGTAAATGTTACTATTTCATTAATTTACTGTAATTGGAACAGGTTTCCATACTGAAAGATCCAAGATGGATATTTGTTATGAAATGATTAATCGTGTTAATTTAGAGCAGCCTTATGTTTTAAAAAGTACCTACAGTTGTATTTTATAAATTACTAATCCAAGTTCATATTACTATTATTAGTCACAAAAACACATTTACAAATGTGTTGTGTTTAATTTGTCATTACAGTTAAACCTATCTTCAGTTCGAAAAGACAATAGCTTAGTTGCTGTATTTTGAAGTTTAGAAAGAATTATTGAATTCAACCTACAACTTCAATGATTAGCACTCTTTAACTATTTTATCTGGGAATTATGCTCATATTGCCCTGTTAGCACACTAACGTAAGTAAAAACCTTGGTTATTTTATTTTTGATTTATAAGCTGAAAGTCTTTAGTAAACTGCACAAGAGTGGTGAGGCAGATCAACTAAACACAAGTTCTAAGCCTTTGTTACAAGTCTACTGCCTTATCTGGCGTCGCTATGTTGGTATTAACTTCATTGCAGGATACTCTACCCTTATAATCCCTGACTTAATGTAGTTAATCCACCTTTATAAAACGTAAGACCACAGTAGAGTCAATTGAGAAGAAACTATACAACTAAATCCCACAGCACCTTATCATAAATTTAGTCCCTATAGCACCGAGTTCAACTTAGTGTTAAGATTTTGAAACCGCCCTGCCCCTGATGAGCCTTTTCTTTTACATTGCTAAATAGCATATTATTCTAAAGGCCCACAGAACCAAATTATCATCCAGAGTGTCTAAAAGTAGAGAGTTGGAATATAATATTCATTGCTTCAAGGTGAAATGGCATCGAATCCTGTTTAAAAATGTTTAAAAATTCATACTGTGGCAATTTTGAAAAATCCAGAAATTATAAAAAGGAATCTTTTTTATTGGAAATATCGAGCCTAACACAAAATAAAACTAACTAACTCCATACTTCAACTTTATTTGAAATTCATTTAGGTTTTTTTATTTAATACATTGTTTGTATTTCTATTTGTTAGTAGGCTACTCGTCTATTTATAATATCATTTTGACTCAAATGATAGCGGAGAGAATACTATTATATTCAATTGCTATTCAAAAGATCTGCAGCCCTTGAGTAAGTTATACTTGAAATAGTATCAATTTCTTCCCCGAGACTCAATAATAAAGGTTGTCACCACACGACGCTCTCTGAAATTACTTCTTATAATATTATCCTGATAAACTAAATAGTATAGAGAAAAACATATACTATTTCCATTTCAACATTCCAACACTTTACATCATTTTTCTATTATTTTCTAATAAACTACAACAAAGAGAATTATAAAACTTGTATTGTATACGTAGGTAATACTCTGAACGATATAAGTGTTGGTGCAATTTGCTTACTTAACGTATTTATTCATTCATTTATTCATATCAACGGATACACCATTTACAAAATATGTGTTTTAAGCACATGATCAGAATGAAAAGATAACAAAATAATAACAAGATAAGTTACATGATGACCATGAAACAAAGCAGCATTGCAACAAAAAATAATAACAAGAAAACAACAACGTGATAAAAATTACAGACAATAACATTAACAAAGTATTGTACAGATAATAACAAAAAAATGTAATATTAATTTGGACTTCAGAAAAAGCATATAGATTTTGAAAGTAACAACAACAAATATCTCCTCAAGATTTAACAAAATATAAACTATGATGACATTTATTACATTTATTTCGTGTAAAGATGAGAATTATTTTATTTCATCAGTTATTTTGTTTCAAATTTCAAATTATAACTATGCAAAGGATTTTTATTTTTTTAAATGGTATACCCCTGAAGTCGGTGCAAGCTAAATATATACCGTCTGACACGGCCATTCTGAAATGTAATATTGTTCTTGCGTGTAAAACGAAACATTGCATGTGCTCTGGGTTCATGGCTTTTCCGCTTCAGTCTAGACCGACACAGGCTTAGCAGACAGCCATTAGAAATATTAATTTTTTAAATATAAATAAATTGTCTGCTAGTGGAAAAATATATATTCCTCAATTAAAAGTAGAATACAAAACCAGGTCGTTGCTACACTATAAGCATAACCTTATTCGTCTTTTGCTTGTCTTATAGGCATAGACCTTTTTTCAAGTGATGTATTTATGATTTTTTGTTGTGTATTGTGTGTGTTTTGAGACAAGATTCGTATTGAAAACAAACAAAACAATAAATACTTAATGTTTAGGTGTATGATAAGGAAATCCAACTAGGTAAAGTATAATATATTTATATTTTTGGATAGTAAGAATGTCAGCTTAATATCAGTATTTGAACTAAAGAAAGTCGTCAAGTTACTAAATGTATTCCATAAAGTGTCAACACGTAATATTATCTTAGAATCAGTTTCTAGTAATTTATTCCCGTGAAGCTTTTGAAGAAAACATATTTGTTTATCAATATTTCATGAATAAAAAAATATACTATTTTAACATGTAGATACATTTAATTAACACTTCTTTCAAATGCCTTTTTAAGGTTTATTCAACAAAACAAAATATTAAATCAAACGAAACCCAAAACCAGCTTAATAAACGTCTCGTCGATGTCTCAGCTATGTAATTCGACTCGATGTTTTCTAAAGGCAATTGGAGACTACAAAGATTAGATCGATTTATTACATTAATTCTTTGTTGGTGGAGGATCTTATTTCTATTGTTGAATAAGAGATTACTTCTTGGTGTTAAGTTTCTTGAGGTTTATGTTCTTTCAACAATGCACAGTTTTAATTATAAAACATCAACTCGAAAACTGGGTTTGTTATACAGTATAAGCTTCTTTCACACTAAATGTTCATTTATAAACGAAATTCAATAAAAGTAGATTGATTAGTTTATGTGTTATTAGAAATAACGGAAGAAAGTAAATTTAATACTGTATACAGATTTTACAAACATGTACAACAAAACAAGGGAAGTTATTCTAAATTTATGTCTGACAAAATGTAGAGCGGAAATTTATTATTACATAAAACGTGTAGTTCAACTGCCTTTATTTTATTAAATTTTATACTTTGTACTCTGCAATATATTAATTGTTTAGATGGAATGTAACATTACTTTCTACAGTTTTTTTTATGCAATATAATAATATTTATATACAATATTTAGATATTATCAAGATCAGTTTTTATGTTAAAAATGTGCACCATACCTTATAAATTAGTTATCCAACTATCTTTCCCGTAAGAATTAATAAGGTGTCGTCTGTTTGAATTTCAAAATCAAGCTTAAGAAATTTGAGAGATTATAACAGTTTCTAAGACAAAAACCATGATATATACTACCCCTTCAACATCAAATAAATATTTATAGATACATTTGTTGATCAGTTCTATCGTTCTGTGTTGCTATATTTTAACAAAACTCAACCTACATGATCATTTCTGCTTTAAAACTCACTCACGTAAATAATCAAATGCAGTAAAACGTTAAAAAATATGTTATAATCAGTCTAAACTATTGAACTATCACAGCACGAACATTATGTAAGCGGCAATTCTTATTTAGAGGATGTAAAGAATGTTCGTAAAGGATGTTCGTAAAGAAGATGTAAGGTGTAATTTGCTGACCTGAGTAGGGTGTTAAGATTTATAAGATGGGGTTCTCCCCTTGGTAAGGCACTGAAGCTGACTGTACCTCTGAGGTAAACTCAGGTCAGAAAGTTTGTTGGGGTTGAAAAGTTGTGCGTGAATACTTAATCCCCTTTGAGACATGTTTTGGCACATGTCTTTTCTCTTTTTTACCAAATTAGAATAGTTAAACTGGTTAGAAAACGGTTGTAATAGGTTAAGAACTAAAAAAACTATCTCACCTATAAACATTTTGTTGTTTTTTAACACCAAATATTGAACAAAATATTGTGGCATTAAAAATTTTAAGGTTTAAACTATGTCGAGGCTATGGCTTAACATTTGGACGACATAACATCAACTTTCTACTCATGCATTTAGAATTTACTTCAGATCTTTTTATCCAAAAACTGTTTGTGGACAAGATAGAAAAAATCGTGATCCAACTAAATTCAAAAAATATTTTTATGAACTCGAATCAAATTTACCTGAAATTATGGCTGTATGTCAATAACCATATACATTGACGATATAATCTGTAAAATAGGTTTTTGGATATAGGCACTCCTAATGTCTTGAAGGCATTTTGTATTTTGTAAAAAATCTCCTACTTCTTTATGAAATAAAAAATATCATCTAATTTTTTAGAAGACATAATTCAACATGGGTATCATCGAAATTTAATATGAATTAATTACTGATTGGCAACTGGGTAGAGTTCTTAGTGATTAAAAGCAACTGAGCTGCCAGGTATATTTGATTAGATAACTTTGATTACTTACTACTTTACTTTAATTAGTCTGAAACACTAGCTACAAATTTGATTGGACTTGGTATAGCTGTAATATATTGCACAAAACATTCTTTGTGTATTCCAAAAAACTGTCGTCAGATTTAAATAAAGGAATTGATAAAATATATGTAGTTAGTTAAAGCAGGTTTTAAAGTTTATTGCACCGATAATTCATCTAGGAATTAAATGTTACTTCAAATTATTTTTATCTGTTAATGTTGTCTATGTATTTATAACATTTTAAATGACGTTTGTAAATTTGCCGAATGTGTTATTTATGAAATCTTTTTGGAAATTGTAACAAATAGAAGCCTATTACACCTGCCTAGTAATAACTGTATTAAACAAACTTGTCTGTGATGATTACATATGTGTTCAATACAAGGATTAAGTTAAATATGCACTAACAGATTAGTTTGCATTTCGTATTAGTATTTTGTCCACCTTTATAAAAAAAATATTTTCATTGAATGAACAATTTTAAACATTATTAAAATTTAAAAAAGTATTGAATTGGCGAGGGAGTTTTCCAAAAAACCTCATCTTTCGTGTCACAAGGCTTTGCTTGATTTGTAAGAACTTATCAGACACATTGATTACAACTGTAAAAATTATAACTTTCCTAGACAATTATGAAAGATCAAATACCCCAATTTCTATACAAGCTATTCTAGTTCTCTCTATTTTTTAGGTAATTAGATAACCAACTGTTAACGAATTAAATGTTGCAATATTTCCCATAACAACCCACTTTAACGTATAAAGGCTGTACCTAATAATTTGTTGGAATTCTAACATAAAATGGAAAAGAACTTACATTTCTAGTAGAGAATGAATTGGTATTCCTCACCTGAAAAAAAACAATGAATGAGTTAAAATTTAAAGATAAATCAAAACATTTAGCTGCAATAAAATTCATTGGGTCTGGGTTATACATCTGAAATATAATTCCCATTTAAAAGTGTTGGTTAAATACTCATATTATTAAAATAAATATTTTACTCAACCAAATTGTATTACTCCGTTCACAAAATCAAGGCAGTTTGAAGGGAAGCGATTTCCTCCCCACATCACACTAACAAACTTTGGAACCGCCAACAGCTGATCAGCTGATTCATACGTTTAGCTAAAAAAATAGTAGCAGGAAAACCCAGGAAACCTTCCTCTTAAACCACATATATTTTATGAATGGATTGTGTTCATTCACATTAATGCAATGGCACTTCTGAAACTTTAGCATTAAACTTGTACAAGTGTTGCAGTAATTCAAAGTTACAAGTTCATAACTCACGTCTGTATGAGAGACTAGTGACTCGTCTCAGAAAGTTTGAGTCATGATGATACTAATGGGAATATGACATAATGGTTAGAGATTTCACTTTGGAAATCATTGAGAAGCTCTAATATTTTTCTCAGGGTTTTCTTACTTATCCTTCGTTTAAAAAATAATAGTTTGGGAAAAATTCTCAGTACATATGTTAATTTAGCGCGCATTGTATTTTTATGAAATAAAACCAAAATACTTTCTGTAAGAGGAGTTTTTTTTATTTGTAAGAATATAATAAAAATAATTTATAAGTCATTATAATTTTTTTTATCGACGAATAATTTTTACAATACTTATATAAATAAAAGTGCTTATTTTATCTTTACATCGTCATCAAATTTCACCTTTTTCTAAATAAATAAACTATTTACGATTTCATGAAAGATTACAAACATTTCCGAGTCATAGTAGTAAAAAAATAAACTAACACTATACTTTCTATAAAATCTACAATCTAGATATTTTTCTAACAATTTTATTTGTAGAATATAAATTTGCATGAACCCAGTTTGAGTAAAGCATATTTAACTAGGCGGCTTTGGCATGTTTAATCAGTTTAATGCAAGGATTGACTGTGTAATAACCCCCAGACTGGTTGTGGTGAATAGGCACTAGTTTGATATTTTAATCAAATGGTAACTGTATCAACTTGGATATTGTTGAGTTGATTACACAATTTTGACCAATGCACTTGTTGTATCGTACTAAAAAACCATGTATATAATAAGTTAATAATACATTTATTTTA
The DNA here is from genome assembly GCF_028750875.1 of Macrosteles quadrilineatus. Taxonomy (NCBI): domain Eukaryota; kingdom Metazoa; phylum Arthropoda; class Insecta; order Hemiptera; family Cicadellidae; genus Macrosteles; species Macrosteles quadrilineatus. The sequence continues at coordinate 18,099,921 of NW_026542597.1, read as the reverse complement.
AATCAAAAACTCATAAAGCCTAAAGAAGCTTCAAGTATATTAATTTAACTATATTAAATAATTATATGTAAATATAGTTAATTAAAATAATTAAAACATGTATTAATTTAATTTAATTATTAGTGAAGGAATTTGGTACGTATAGTTTTAAGGGTCTATAGTCTATAGCTTACGAAAATGATTTCCTTAGTTTGGTTTTCTAACAACGTTTTAATTGTGTGAATCGTTCTCACATTCCCTAGTACAGCTATACAACCAAAATCACAAAACAATAAATAACCTGGTATATTTTGGTGCTATAAAATACGTTATATTGATATACTTTGTAACAAGGAATACGACAATATGCTATAAACATATATTTTGTTCAAGAAAGCTTCTTCGGAATATTCTATGGTCCCTACGGAAAACATTGATTTCCTGACATCCGGAGCAAACATTGGATTTACAACTCTTTTTACTTTTAGTACGTTTACTTAAAGTCTAAGAAGAATTGCTGTTATAGTACTCCAATCACACAATCCGGCTAAAATAGTAGGAGGTACATTGTCTATCCAGTTTGTACTTTTTGTGGAAAACTGACTTAGTAGTTGAGACATCGTAGGTGAGTTGAAAGGTTGAAAGGTTGTGTCAACATAATATACAGAGTACATTTATAATTTGTCAATTACATGTAAAAGCCTTCAAAACAGATTTTTTTGTAAATCAAATTGCAAAAAATATTAATTTTAAATTAATTTGTAAAATAAAAAGCTAAAATAAAGCAGTAGGTCTTCTTTAATATCAGCACCTACTAAGCAGGAGATGTAATACACATTAATGGCTAAAATGTCAGATATTTCATAATTAAAGCCAATATAATAACCCTCCAATAGCCATACAAACTGTATTCCATTATATCAAACGCAGATAATCCGCAGTCATATTAGTATATCGCTTCCAAACCCATATATGAATGAAAGATGGGAATTGGATGATCTAAATTGTTAAGCTGTGTTATTGAATAAAGGGCTAGCTGGATTGTTATGGAACATGTGATTAAAAGCTAAAACATTATCAAGGACAGCTGTTTCCAGTTCCAAACAGCTATATTGTAAAGAATATATAACTAACAACTAACTAAAAAAAAATAACATTTTATGTAACCAATCAAATATACTAACGATCAATTACTAAACGAAATTACTCAGGGTATAAAAGGTCAGACGATATTTATATTTTTAACCCGACTATTTACTCATCGTATGAAAACTAACCCTTTTTCAAGGTCGTTAAAAGGTTTTAATTAATCTAGGCTGTTCTGCAACAACTACTGAAAGAATTTTGGTGTACAAAATATACAAAAAGTGTATTTTACATGTATGGTTTTTTCAAATCTACAATTTTGGTCTAGTTAAAAGACTTGTCAAAATGTTAGTGGTATATGATTTTTTACGCGTACGGAAGCTAATTCAATGACTTGAATATTGCATATATTTTTAATTTTAAAACACATCGAATCGTATACATCTATTAAAGACTATGTAATTTTAAAGGGCATATATACATTCAAGTGTAATGAGCAATTAAAAACACCTTTAAGAATCAAAATAAAAAGAAATTAAATATATTTAGCATAGTATTCGGGTGGTTTTTTATCAGTTTTTCAAAAAAATTCAATGTATTCAAGAAGAGATAGGTAAATGAAACGATTTCATTAATCTATTAAAATAACAAAAAGATCAATAACTTATTAAGGGACTAAGTAGCTGATATAGTTAATTTTTGTAATGAGGTATTTAGTTCAGTCCTGCATGATTAGTTTTGAGAAAATATTACTACATGAATATGAACTGCACCTCACGTGCCTAAGGGAAGGGTTGTGGTTTGGCGGGAGTTGGGTAAAGTTTTGGCGGTAGTCGCCGTGGAGTGAATGTGCGCCACGAATCGTGAACACTTAGTAATCGTAAACTTTATGTCTTCCAGGGTTGTATTCCATTTATTCGCCATGGCATCTCCCTTACACTAAATTTAATTCAAGCAACTCCCAATATGACTCCAACAAAACTAAAAAAAAAAATACTTCTACATGAACAATTGATATACAACTATAGTACTTATTAGAGAAGAAGAATTAATTATTGGATAAAAGTCTTACACTTTGGACAATATTATTTAAATTTGTAAAAAATCAAATTAATCAATAAAATGTTTTGCACAGCATAAAGTTTCTATTGTAACCGTTGGGCTTACCATCGTAAGATTTTTATAACAATAAGGTAGCCCTCTGTGTAAACTTTTAAAAAATAAACAACTATTCAACAAGAAAAATGATATTAATTATTCGTTTATTGCATTTAAAAAATTTAGTTATGACATCAAATTGTAAGAAAAAATACAATAAAAATTATCATGTGCGTTGAATAGGCATAAAAATTATACAAACATTAGCAACAATGAAAGATTTCATATATGATTGATTTTATATTTTAAATTAAGAGTCATTAAAACTGGTCAATTTCGAATCCATGCACCATACAGTATACTGTACCTAATGTCCCCTGTTATCATTAAATAAAAAATCGGAAAACCATTTACAAATATCGAGTGACACTTGTTAAGTACAAATAAAATACAATATCCTACAATTCGATTTGAAATAAACATAAATCAAGCTAACGAAGTAAATGAAGAAAAGAAAAAAATATGATTCAACCTTTGAATATTTCAAGCAAAATTTTAAAATTTCAAAAATTGAGGTGATTGGATTGTTTATTGGTTCTAGAGGAGCATTATCAAAATTGTTTGTGAACTTTTGGAAACAATATGATATGGACAGATCATTTTTGAAAATTATTATTCATAAAACATTAAGAGGTTCATTGACCATAATGAGAAATCATCTATATGGCAAACATCAAAATTAATCAGTCTTATAACTGATCCTTCGATATTTTTTATGTGTACTATTTTTCTGAGTCATTGGCAACCTTATTTTTTAAGGCAGAGGTATTTATTTTTATAAATAAATTCTTTTCTCTCTAACGAGGTATACAAATTAAGGTCGTCAGTGAGTTAAACCAATAAGATTGGTTATTACCATAGATTAACCAGAATTGTTTTGTTTAAAGAAGTATATAGTATATTTGATACTTAAAATTTGACCCAAGGAACGGATATCGGTCTGACAAGAAGTTGTAAAGTTGAAACTTCTCGGCAAGTTACTTAGTGTCAGCCTAAATTGTTTAAGTTGTGATCAGATCATAAGCTTTGCAGCTTTTGCTAAATGAACATTGTTTAAGCTATAAAATCAATAGCTTATACTGCTTATCCAAAAGTATTAAAAAACTGCTAAGCTCCCAAAATGGTGAATACTTTATAAACAGCTGGTTTTTTTGGTAAAAGTCCATTAGTCTAGGCATATTAGGAAAGTTAGCAGAAAGTTTAGGTACAGTCCTAATCATCACTTTTCTTTATGTTTATTGGGTCGCTAAACACGAATATGAGGTTTGCTGACAGATATTTTGCCCGGAACATTGGTTATTTTGTGAAAAACCTTAAAATTTGGGCACTTTTTTTGGTTTTTCGGGCAAATCTCGGTAAGTATGGGTTTTTGAGAAAATCCTGTTTTGTAAAATTAAAGATGACAAAATTTACTACAAGTTTCCTATATAATGTTTGTTTCTACGACGAACCGTTTCGCCACTAGAGTACACTAAAAAAGGCCAGAAGTACAGAAAATTAAAAACATTGCTAAATGCTGCCGTTTTACATTACGTTTCCATGGAAACAACCCATGTTACGATAATTTTAACAATTTATTCATGATAACAAACTGAAACACACTTAAAAATACCCCCGCCGCAGCAAACCTGCAGACTAAGCGAATTTCCATTTCCCTGATTGGATTTACACTAAAATGTCTCCTTAGAAATATCACATTTATTCCCTATTTGAATAAAAGTTTAACGAGTACTTAGGTTTGCTGCAACAGGGAGGGTAAAAAGGTGTTTTTTTGTAAAATGTAATAATTTAGTATGAAATTAATGCATTTTCCAAATTTGATCAAAATATGTTCATAAACAAGCAAACTACAACAGTTTATTTAGTCTCCAATAACATGAGCATTTTAAATTTACTGATTTTTGGAATTTTCTCCGTAACCATTAGGCGCAAAACAACGCTTTAATATACTAAATTATTTGTTTTTTAAGCTCTACAAAATGGTATGGAAAGAAATTGCCAAATTTTAAGGTTTTTCACAAAATAACCAATGTTCCGGGCAAAATATCTGTCAGCAAACCTCATATTCATGTTTAGCGACCCAAAAAACATAAAGAAAAGTGATGATTAGGACTGTACCTAAACTTTCCGCTAACTGTCACTTATATTCCTAATATGCCTAGCCTAAGCGTTATTATGTGCCTAATGGTTACAGGGAAAATTCTAAAAATCAGTAAATTTAAAATGCCAATGTTATTCTTATGGAGACTAAGTAAACTGTTGTAGTTTGCTTGTTTATGAACATATTTTGATCAAATTTAGAAAATGCATTCATTTCATACTAAATTATTACATTTTACAAAAAAAAAAACTTTTTACCCTCCCTGTTGCAGCAAACCTAAGTACTCGTTAAACTTTTATTCAAATAGGGAATAAATGTGATATTTCTAAGGAGACATTTTAGTGTAAATCCAATCAGGGAAATGGAAATTCGCTTAGTCTGCAGGTTTGCTGCGGCGGGGGTATTTTTAAGTGTGTTTCAGTTTGTTATCATGAATAAATAGTTAAAATTATTGTAACATGGGTTGTTTCCATGGAAACGTAATGTAAAACGGCAGCATATAGCAGTGTTTTTAATTTGTTGTACTTCTGGCCTTTTTTAGTGTGCTCTAGTGGCGAAACGGTTTGTCGTAGAAACAAACATTATATAGGAAACTTGTAGTAAATTTTGTCATCTTTAATTTTACAAAGCAGGATTTTCTCAAAAACCCACACTTACCGAGATTTGCCCGAAAACCAAAAAAAGTGCCCAAATTTTAAGGTTTTTCACAAAATAACCAATGTTCCGGGCAAAATATCTATCAGTAAACCTCATATTCATGTTCAGCGACCCAAAAAACATAAAGAAAAGTGATGATTAGGACTGTACCTAAACTTTCCGCTAACTGTCACTTATATTCCTAATATGCCTAGCCTACATGTAGTCTTGATACAAAAGACTACAGTTTGCAATAGAAGTTTGTGAGTAATCGTTAATGTTTGCTCAAGAATTGTCAGAATAACGACTCATATTTTAACAATAAATTGATTGCCTTCGTCGTTTGTCCATATTGTGTTTATTTAAGTTGGTTTTACTTACCATTTCATCACATAAAATAAGCAAGTTTGAAAATCGCAAACCAAATGGTGGCTTTACAGGTACTATTTTTAATTTTGGAAATTTTAACGTGATATTTTAGTTTTTATTTAATTCAGGAATGATACCTTATAAATTTCTGTAAAGAAATCAGGGATACCCTGTATAATATATTGACTCGCCAAACTGTTACCAAACATAACCACATCTTATAAAATGTTATGCTAAAAACTAATTTGGCCTAACCAAACAAGATGTTGAAGCTTTAACTTTTTAATTCAAATTGATGTTTTATAAAATGGATCGTTGAATACCAAGATAAGATCGTTTCACATAAATTCTTTGTTGGTGGATCTCATTTCTTTTGTTGAATCAAGTCTTACTCTTTGGTGTTGATTTTCCCTGGTTTTATATTTACGCACTGGCCCAGCTGTTTAATCAACAAAGGTATATTTCTAGATCTTAGATCTCCTTTTGAGTTTAATAACCACTTAGTTTTGATACTAATTAATATTGACTAATGTTAAAGAAAACTATATATTGATGGACAGTTTGAGTTTAAGAGTGTAAATTCAAAACTGTGATGTATAAATATTTTTTAAACAATTTTTCTTCACATTAGGCATTTAACGCGAGAGTGAATTAATCTGTTATTGCATAAATCTAAAACATGTTTACGCCAATATTTTATGTATTACGTTTAAAATATTTCATTACAAAATTCCGTTGCATTTTAATGAATTGATATCAGCATAATCTCAGTTTAATCAATAAATGATTCATCATAACTTAATACGTACAAAGCTATAACTTCAATAGCTAGGCCATTGCATTTAGCTCATATTGCGTTAGTTTGTTTAATATTAATTCATCTGACTACTAGGCTGATTGATTCGTAGGCTTTACTAATAAATGAAACATTGATTGATGTACTACAGAGATATCGCTGGGACATGCAATAGCTATAATAATTTATTTCAATTATATGAATCTCGATTTACATATGGCCAACTAAAGAGAATACTTAAACTGTACTATCTGTGATCATTTTTCTTATACTTTTTCAGTACTGAAAATTAAGTTTTAAATGTACAGGTTTTCAAAAACTAGTCAACGTTTGACGCACATAGGAGTAAATCTATTGTTGAATGGTTCAAATCTATCAATAACATAACAATAATCTCTTGACACTTATTACCTAGAACATAAAGTTTACCCACCATCTTAATTCCCTTCGAAAATAGTTTATTTAAATGTTAAGATAGTTTTGTTTATTGGCCTATATAGAATTGAAATATGACTAATGGTTACCGATCTCAATAATAAATTACAATGTATTCAATTGGAACTTTTGTTGTATACTTGCTAGCAATTTAACTCTTTGAGGATATTACTAGGGTTAACTCGTAATCTGAAAAATAAATCACTCAGTTAATCTTAATATTTTAAGAAGTTTGTAGAAATATAAATTATTTTTATTTTGACTCTAATCACTAGAACTCTTGTTTACATGATTTCACCGATTGTAGAGTTGCCCCTTGAAAGATTGTCATTCCTCCTTCATCCATATCAATTTTTCACCCCTCAATTTAAAACTAGTCAGCATTCTAACGACGCAAAATTCACCAACAGAATGAAAGTGTACTGCCCCTTTGAAATTGGAGTAGAGTAAAAAAATGACTAAATGAAATTATTTACTTTTACCGGAGTAAAAAAATGACAACCGTGAGAAATATTGTTTGCCTGGAACAAAAACCTCAAAGGAACATGAGATCAGCTGATAAATTATCACCAGACTATACAGCCGTTAACAATGAACTGCTAAATAAATCAGCTGGTTTAAATTTGTTACATATTTTGGCAATTTTATAAACCACCAAATTGTTTTCAGATTTTTCTATTAGTTTTTTACGGTGGTAATTTTTTTCAAATGTTTATAGAATGAAATCGCAAAAAACAAGTTTGTGCCTGTTGCATAATTCAGCATGGACCTTACTGTAAAATAAATAAATCCACTTTAAATTTAAATTCTTGAAGTGTAAAATGCCAACGATACCATTCAAATAATTTCTACATGGCTGCCATGGCTAATCCGTATTACACAATTCAACATATATTTGAAGCACTAGGTCAGTGGCTCAAATATTTCATAATCAATTCAATATATTAATCGCCAATAGCCATTTTAACTGCATTCCGTCGTATCAAATACCGTTGTAATCTGCATTTACATTCCGATATGTTCTTTGACATCATAGTTAAATATTCCTTATGATTATTTCATAATCAATACTGAGTACTGTACAATTATCATTAGATATTGTTATATTGGATTTTGAAAATATAAATCATTAAGTAAGTAAAAGCTGTAATGAAACATTATTTAAACCTAAATGATGCCTCACGTACGCTTTGTTGACTAATGAACAAAAAACTTTTTATTTCTGTTCTATTTTTATTTATTTGTTCGTAAGTACTTGCAATTGCAAAATGCGTTCTGTGTTTATTTGTGTCTGTATATCAACTGTAAATAGTCGACAAACATCGTTCATATTTTAAATACAATAATGCTGCTGAACATTAGCTTTGAGTCGCTCAAAACATTTACAGCATGAACTAAATTTGAAATCTTCAGGCAAAGGTTAAACAATTCTTACCTAGAGTAAAAATATCAAAGGTGTCAAGACTGATTATAAAGTACAAAAAAATTGAAAAAAACTAACAGTGTAACAGGGGTTATATTATAAGTGTCATATATCAATATAATTTGATTTAAAGTGTATTATACCCTTATGTAGTGAATATTTTTTATTGCATAACAAATTTAATCTTTACCCTTTATCAAAGGTTTTATAAATTTGGCATTCATTGATTACCGAAAATATGCAAACTAACACAATATGTACCTTGAAATCAAAATAGTTTTGAGTACCAAGGTGTTAAAATGTACAATTTCTTGCCTGCATCCATCAAAAACCTGTGTGTTTTAAAATTCAAACATGTTATAAAAACTACTCTAACCCAGGCTGGCCTGTATAAACATGAAGAGTACTTTGGTTTAGAGTTTTAGATATTTTAGTTGCCAGAGCCATCTTGATTGTTTAGTTTTTATTTTGACGATTGTCATGAACTTTGTACATAGTTTTAACGACAATAAATCATTTCATTTCATTTCATCATTTCATTTCATTTCATTTCATTTCATTCCCTATAACCAGAAGAGACTAGCATTTTCATCTTGCATGCTGGAATACAAAAAGGTTAAATAACAGATTTTTTCTAGACATAAATAACACACTTCATAATTAAATATTTCTTTTTATATGAACATTTTCTGAAGGCATTACAGTTACAACATAAAACAAATATATAATTGAGATTAATTATTAGGTGTAAGTATTTTCTCAGTTGGTAACAAACATGAACAAATTTACTAGCATTAAATAAAATTGATTTAATATTCTCAAGAATATAAACTAGATCATATGTCAGGTTATTTATTTTCCTAGAGGTTAAGCATTATTACAATACGGGCTAAGTAAGTGATTTACTTAGGTAATTGCGTACTCTAAAAGTAAGAAGTGCTAGGGAAGGTAAGCAACCGCAAAGTAAAATTTGTAGACCAGGAAAGGAGGCATACCCCCTTTTTAGACCTGAAAGAGGTAGAAATGCATTAATGTTTAAAGTGCAAAATACGCAAAATATCTTAGTAATAACCCGAAAACCCCTAAATAACAAAGATTTCTTAAAATATTATTAAACGCTTACATGTTGACTTATAAAAATCACAGTTGTTCTTGTTTGTGGAGATTGATGGCCATTGCCAAGTTTGTTTATCCCTTGCCAAATAATACAAAACGGAATAAAAGTTATAAGTTCAAGTATTAGAAATGTCTTTATAATCACTAAATAACTTACTGTATTTTAGTTTTCAATAACAGATGCACTTATTATGGCAATAACAAATAATGAAAATAGCAAATTAAATTACTAAATGTTTAAAAAATATCATACAAAGTACTGGTTTAAAAAAAAACAACATTTAATTACTTTGAATTTCATACTAAAAATAACTGATACTGTTTGTAGTATGAGGAAATATACTAAAACCGAAACCTATTTCGATAGTAAGATTCCTTCAAATATTCAAATGCAATTGATAAAGTTCTTATGTTGATGCTACTAAATTATTTATAAACAGTACGTTGCAATGGACAAAAAATATGAATGCAAGAGTTGATGTTTAGAGTATACTTACGACATCACAAGTTAAGTATTAACTTTGTAATGTATTTAACAAATCATAGTACTTTATAACTCGACATATTGGTGCTGAACAAAATATATGGCAAAACTGTAAAAGTAACTTACAATCGGTTGACATTTGTAACTTTCGAGAAGATGTTCAAAGAAACACAATCAGCTCATTCGCTAGAGAACGTCTCCCGGTGGCATGAAGAGAATTGACGTTTTCGTGCAAAAAGATCGTTTGTAAAATCAAATTTGTAAATTTGTAAAATTTGTAAAATTGTGTAATTTTGTAAAAAGTAACAACTTAGTGTGAAGGATTGCACCTTTTATAACAAAACACACTCATACTATCGTATTTAAATGAATAGTAAATCAAATTTTGTAATGAGGTTTACAGTCATAGATGTATCAAAATTCTACAAATACCCTAAAACATAGACTGTTCTTACAGCTATTTCAAAAAGGAAGTATGAAAATATAAGATTTAGAGTGAGGAAAATAGGTATTAAAACAAAAATACTAGGCTTGGCACACAGGAAGTAAGCGGCGATTATAACCGTGAACAAGAACAAAGAGAGGTTGGTTTGGATGATTCTCTTCTGGGGTGAGAATATTAACAAGACCAGAGAATTGAGTGTACCTCGAAAGGAAAACATTGGCTACAAATAAACCAGTTAATTTTATTATATTGGTTTCTGATTGTAAACGAGAACATTGTGTTGGACAAGAAAGCTATGGATTCAATTGTAAAAAAAAGACTAAAATATAATATGAATTTGTTCTGTTGTTTGTAATAGACATAATGTAGTAGATCGTACATGAAAGAGTTGACCATTAACTACATTAAAATGCAATGAATAAAATTTATCAAAGTAATTTATTTCGTAATAACTTGGTAGTGAGTTGTGAGTAATGTAAAAGAATGGTTACTATCACAGTCACTCAGCAATACAGATCATTTGTCTTTGTTATCAATGGCTGACACGACCGGAGATGATGATGCTATCAGTAGCTTACTTCTACGGAATTATTCATTTCTCTTTCTGCGTTTAATGTATTATGTTACCTATCAATATGATTACTAAATATTTTGTATGTATACAATATAATTAAGTAATTGAGATTCGCAATAATTAAAAAAATTCGATACAACTTTATTTAAAGGTTACATTTATTTGGTAGTTTTGCTCGTCATGATTAACTGGTTCTAAATTAGCTCGAGAGCGAAGATGGCTTTTCTAATTTTTTTACGAAACATTTATGATATTTCGTAATTTCTTTATTTCGTTCAATCTTCCTTTTTTATTGTCAACATTCCTTAACTTTTAACCTAATGCTTTAGAACGATGATTTAGGACAAATACATGTTTAGTTAAAAGATATGAGAAATAACTAACTTAAGTGTGAACGTGAATAGTAAATAAATACTATTAAAAAATCCCTTCTATTAATTATCCGTATAATAAAATCACTTAATTCTATTAAAATTTTTTAATAAGTATTACTTATAACATAAAAAATAAATTAACGTCCAAGAGTTTTAATACTTACAAACAAATTTTAATTTATTGGCATTTCAATCTCATTAGAGTTTAAATTTACACAAGCGTTTATTTTTCCTTTATGTTCTACAGCACCTATTACTATTAGAAAATTGTCCATTTCATTTTTATACATCAAATATTTCTTTATCTTCTTAATTGATAACCATTTACAACTACCTGTTGTACTACACAAGAAACAAATAGCAGTCATAAATATTTATTACTATCGTAAAAGCTTCCTTAAATATTCCACTGTCCCTAGGGAATACATTGAATTTTCAACATCCGATGCAAATGTAAAGGTTCTAAATCTCACACACAGTATGCTCAGTTTTGTATGTAAAAGAATCTTTGTATTATAAAAATTATTCATATCACGCAGTATTTTTGAATTTGAATTTTAGTCAATACAACTATCTGCGCTGACAAAAGAAGTTTCAATCACCTTTTTTCCACTTCACTTGCTACATGTATTTTTGTTCCACGATTTATATTTTTATACAGCCAAAAAAACAGTTTAAAATAATTAAAAGGAAGTGAATTATATATAATGTTGCATAGAACCAGTACTTGTAATTAGTTGTAACGAGAATGCATCCAATCTCCTAAAATGTTTTATTTAAATATTTATTATTAATACTGATCATATAAAAGTATAAAAAAAATACTTTGCAAAAAGTATGAATTTAAAAAAAAACTAAACAATGTAACATACTGAACATCATTTCACGATACGAGGCAATATTAATGCCGATAAATTGTGTTTTCCTCTATCACTTACCACGTATAATCAATAGTCATACCCGTATACAGTGAATACATTGTAGTCAAGCATACACATAACGTTATAAGTTTATTTGCAAAATGTACAAACATAAATTACATTAAATTATAACTGTATGTTTATCTCAACCACGTTCTCTTCCTATTGATGAAATAAACTAACGCTATGTTTACGAAATTGAAAAATGAACACAGATGTATAAATCCTGTTCAGCAATTTCAACCATTATTTCAACCAGGCTTATGGTATCATCACACAGACACAATCAATAACTGATTGGTGGGATTCGAACCTGGGGCCTCAGGGAGCGAAGCCCTGTGCTCTATTCCTAGACTTAGTTGCTCCACGAATAAAACTGACCAAGCGAATTATAACTTTTAATTATTTGTTGGAAGCTACTAATATTTAAAAGATTCATTATGTTTCATATTGCCTATTCCTTTAGTTTACTGTTTTCCTAAACGTAATTTACAAGTTTTAATGTAAAATCTTCATTTAAAAGAGACTTGTAGGTTCTACGATGGAAAAACATAGCTTAAACATATTGGTAAAACAATTCAAAGAAACACAATCAGCTTATTCGCTAGAGAACGTCTCCCGGTGGGATGAAGAGAATTGACGTTTTCGTGCAAAAATATCGCTTGTAAAATCAAATTTGTAAATTTGTAAAATTTGTAGAATTGTGTAATTTTGTAAAAAGTAACAACGTGTAATTTTGTAAAAAGTAACAACATAGTGTGGAGGATTGCACCTTTCATAACAAAACACACTCATGCTATCGTTAAAAAAAATGAATAATAAATTAATTTTGTAATGAGGTTTACAGTCATAGATGTATCAAAATTCTACAAATACCCTAAAATATAGACTGTTCTTACAGCTATTTCAAAAAGGAAGTATGAAAATAAAAGATTTAGAGTGAGGAAAATAGAGATTAAAACAAAAGTACTCGGCTGGGCTCACAGGAAGTAAGCGGCGATTATAAACGTGAACAAGAACAAAGAGGGGTTGGTGTGGATGATTCTCTTCTGGGGTGAGAAAATTAACAAGACCAGAGAATTGAGTGTACCTCGAAAGGAAAACATTGACTACAAATAAACCAGTTAATATTGTTATATTGGTCTCTGATTGTAAACGAGAACATTGTGTTGGACAAGAAAGTTATGAATTCAATTGTAAAAAAAAACTAAAATATAATATGGATTTGTTCTGTTGTTCGTAATAAAGATAATAATAAATAATGGTTTAAATACCTTATACTGTCAAAAGTGATCCTTTGTAGTCTATGTAGGCTACTGCAGTTTCATTCCCGGGGGAACTTCATTAGGCTTGTAATGACATCAAAATTTCATTCCATAGGAAGTCGTCATGGTCGTCACCATGACGACTTCCTATGGAATGAAATTTTGATGTCATTACAAGCCTGATGAAGTTCCCCCGGGAATGAAACTGCAGTAGCCTACATAGACTACAAAGGATCACTTTTGACAGTATAAGGTATTTAAACCATTATTTATTACTTTACCAGTGATCCGGAGGCTAACAACATGAAAATAAAGATAATGTAGTAGATCGTGCATGACAGAGTTGACCATTAACTACATTAAAATGCAATTAATAAAATTTATCTACGTAATTTATTTCGTAATAACTTGGTAGTGAGTTGTATAAAAGTAATGTAAGAGAATGGTTTATAACACAGTCACTCAGCAATACAGATCATTTGTCTTTGTTATCAATGGCTGACACGACCGGAGATGATGCTGCTATCAGTAGCTTACTTCTACGGAATTATTCATTTCTGATGTTGTGTTTAATGTATTGTGTTACCTATCAATATGATTCCTAAATATTTTGTATGTATACAATTTAATTAAGTAATTGAGATTCACAATAATAAAAAAAATCCAAACAATTTCATTCAAAGGTTATATGTATATGGTAGTTTTGCTCGTCATGATTAACTTATTCTAAATTTGCTAAAAAGCTATTAGTGTTTCTATTTTCTTTATGATCCCCTTATGATTTATCGCATGGTTATTGATTTACATTTTCGTATGTTAATGGCAGCACCATTTACATTTAACTTGTTTAAGATGATGATAAAATAAATTTATTTTTTTGCTAAAAGAATATGAGGAATAAAAATTACGTAAAGAGTGAATGCCCATAGTAAATAAATATTACTGCTTTAATTCCTACTTATAATAAACCATTATATTCTCATACTGTTTGAATATTACTTAAAATTAAATTACATAACTATTTTACTATGTATCACCACAGACAATAAATATTACTTTATTTTCATTTTAGTCAGAATAAAGCTTAAAGTTTAAGACTAGTCTTTCTTTGATTTAAAAATCTACACAACTCTTAAAAGAAATTGACAATTTCATTTTAATGTTGCAATTATTTATTTTTAATTTTTTTATGTAGCTCCCTTTTATATCACCTGGAAAATATCCATCATAAATATTTATTACAGTTGTGAAAGCTTCTTTAAATATTCTTCTGTCCCTAGGGACAGAAGAATATTTAGCTTAACCCTAGGGAATACATTGATTTTACGACGTCCGATGCAAATTTAAAGGTTCACAACTCGTTTATTCGCAATATTTCCAATATTGTCTGCAAATTTTTTTTTTGTATGAGAATAAGTATTGAAATCCTAGAACTTTTTAGATTTTTAACATTACGACCTACTACCGTACTAAAAATATATACTTAAAAGACTTTCAGAATGCCTTTTTACGCTTAAAAATTAAGAAAGAAGATTTCCTTGCTACGGTATTTTAGCTCGATGATTCGTTCTTTATATCCATGAAAAATAAGCCACAGTTATTTCTTAAGTGGAAAACAACATTTCAAAAACTATTTAAATTAATAACATTAAATAAAATGTCATGTTAACGTAAAGCACTGCAATTATAATAAGTTTTAAACAATTATGTGCCCTTTTTGCTACAAGATATTGTTTCAATAAATATTGAAAATAAAAAAAAATAGCTAGCAAATGGATTTAGAAAATGGAAAACCAACAAACAACACTTCTATGTTATACACTGCGGAAGTCAAGCTCCAGTATTTCATGGTATGACGCAATATTATTGCCAATAAGTAATAAATTTTGTTTTGCTCTATCAATTACAGAGTGTAATCTACAGTCATATCCGCATACAGTAAATACATTGTACTCAAGCATACATCAAACACTGTGTAATCAATTTATTTGCGATATGTGTACAAACATAATTTACACGAAATTGTACCTGTATGTTTATCTCAATCGCGTTCTTTTCCTAATGATGAAATAATCTACAGTTTTGTTTACGAAATAGGAAAATTAGCACATATGATCTATTCAGCTATTTTAACCATTCCTTCAGACAGGATGGTCGTGGTCTCGTTACATAGATAAAATCTATTGCTCATTGGCAGGATTTGAACCCAGGACTCCAGGGACCGAAACGCCGTGCTCTATCCCTAGGCTAACGCGCACCCCGAACACATCATACCAGGCTGATAATAACTATTAATTATTGTTTGGAAGCCACTAATTATTCAAACGTACAATTATTATAGTATTTTTTTCTCCTTTCGTTTACTGGAGAAAAGGTTTCCATGATTCCAAATGCACAACCAACATTCAAATTTGACAAACCAGAACATTTATTCAAAATAATACAAATGCAATGAATATAAAGGCTCTCTTGTAAATACAGTTGTGGAGTTTATTGTTGGATCGTAAATCATTCATTGATGTTCACTGCAATCCAACATCTGTTTCTGTCAGCCAGATTAAGCTGTATATCGTCTCCTTGGACCATTTTAAAACTCTAACAGATTATTTAAATTCATTGTTAAGCCCCTGAGCTGTGGATATTATTGTAAGAATATATTACTTACGTCAATCAGCTCATTAAGTCGTGAGTTTCACCTCAGTACATGTTTCGAAACATTGTCATCATCAGCTGAGTTAGTACTTGTGAAGGTTTTATTCACCAGATGGCTTCGTCATGTTGAATAAATTAACACGTAACATGTAACACGAATACGACACGACACATATACATTTATAACACGTAAAACTTGTGTCGTATTCGTGTTACATGTTACGTGTTAATTTATTCAACATGACGAAGCCATCTGGTGAATTAAACCTTCACAAGTACTAACTCAGCTGATGATGACAATGTGTCGAAACATGTACTGAGGTGAAACTCACGACTTAATGAGCTGATTGACGTAAGTAATATATTCTTACAAATCTAACAGATTATCCTATAGCAGTAACGTAAGCAAAGGTTACAATAATTCCAAACGATTCATTGCCCTGGTAGTTTTTCGTCGTTTTTGGCATGGTTAACCCCCAAAGATTTATGTAAAACTCCTATGTTACCCTATGTTGCCCTATGTTAACCCCCGAAATTAAGTCCATTGTTGTAAGGAGCATTGACAATTTTCCAACAGTAAACATAATTATTTTTCTAAAGACAAACTGTAAAAATGTGTACAGTCTTGAACATTTGCAAACATAATTTCTTTCCACGTTTTTGTTATTTGAATTAGATGGTACATCACTGTAATGAGTTGAAACTACATTAATTACCAGATTAATTGGGGAGTGTAAGTTAATTGTGCTTACAAGAAAAAAGTGACAGTAGGGAAGGTGAACATTAAACAATAACAAAGGCACATTTGTAAACCTGACAAAGAGGGGGACTCCCCTTTATAAGGGTGGAGGAACAATACATAACTAGGGATTTGGAAGTGTAAAAACAGAATATGCATTACATTCTTAACAATATTCATATAAAATGAACTCCAATTTCAACTTAATAAAACAAAGGCAGGTAAACATGCGTATGTTTAGTGATTTTTGATTACCAATCGGTGCAAACCTTTGAATGGTCTGGTTAATAAAACTGTAAGTGATTGGTAAAACCACTTGAGCTTATCTGTAGAACAAAAAGACGAGAGAATAGTTTTATATCCAGTTGACATTCATGTAAACAGCTGACTTTTTACGTCTGAGACATTCTTCAAGTAACACAATCAGTTTGAGTGCACATAAATGTGTTCTTGAAAAGGTAAGGTTTTGTGTTACTAGAGCTTGAAGAATTTTTGTGAAAAATTTAATTTGACTTGCTAATAATTATAGTGGTTTTAATACTATTCACATACTTTTTTATTTTATTGACATAATTTTGATTACAAATAAGTATAAGTTACATAGAAAATATTATTACAATTTACAAACGACTACATTGTAAACACACAACATAAATTCAATTAGAGTATAAATACTTAAAACCTTCAAACTCATATAATTGAAAAATTCTTTTAAAATATCAAAAAGAGGGTTGAGAATAGTTAAGAAAAGCAGTCAGGAGGTAAGCGGCCGATTAGTAAAGGTTAACAACAAAGAGGAGTTTGTGCAGGGTTTTCCCCTTGAGGGGGAGGAAATGACTCAAGAACGGGGAATGGAACCCTTCTCATCCAATGGACCACTAGTTGCATTGACAAAATATTATTTAGAACTTATCAACATAACTAATAATGTATATATTTTACTTTTATCTACTGACTAACAAGTTTTAAAAACTACGGGCGGATTATTTTCAGCGTGTTTATGTGAAATCCACTAGAAAATCCATATAAAAATGCTGTGTAATAATTTATTTATTCGATATTGATGTATTTATGGCCGCACTATTTGAAAAAGTGGGCAATCAATTTCCAAATAGGTTTGTGCTGCCGGTAAATGAATGTATTTATTCATTTCGTTGTTGAATCGTTAAAGATTGTATTCTTGACAAGTATACCTATTTTTATATCATAGCATTGACAATTTAGATAGTAATTAAAGAAATAACTTGGGTATAGAGGTTATGAATACAAATATGTTCGTGTTACTGATTATTATACTGAATACAATGCAAGTCCGGTAACGTAATGAAACCCCCTATTACAATCCAAATCTATGTCCAAAAACACAATATCATTTTTTAACACCGTCTCAATAATGCTTTCAACATATTGAACGTTTTGTAAATTGGTCGATACAGTTTTAGCATACTCTGTGCTTCCTTTACAATCCAGTCCACAGTTATTCCGACCAGACTATTGCAGACTCTCGACTCAGTACCATTAGTCTCTCTTATCTGTGTCAGAATAAACCAACGATGACAAGCCGTTATCATTTCACCACCAATGGTTGTTTGTTACCACAACCATTAATTTTCGTGGTCCAAAAACCTATCTCACTTTCTCGTCCAACAATTTGCCAATGTACTCCTGATTATTCGGTACTTTAAAAAATTTTCTAGGCTTAGTGTTCTTAAAATAAAATGCTGAAAAATAATTCTTGTAAATGAAAATTCGTATCTAAAATTCTTACTTAAACTCATAGGATCGTGGTCTTTCGATAGAGTTGGGTTTACCTACAGTTAGTACAAGATTTAGGTCCTACAAATTTATTTTTTACAATATGTTTTGTCCTTAGTTGGTGAAAGAGAAATTCTGATATTGAAAAAATATAGCTTTTACCTACCATTGCTTTTACAACGTAATTTTTTTACAATTAAGTTTTGCATTGTTGATAACGCAGTCATTCGGCAATACAGATAATTTGTCTTCGTTATCAATATCAGACATAACCAGAGATTGTCCCGTTATCACCACTTTACTTCCGAATTATTCCTTTCAGTTGTTCGTAAGAATCGTAAGTTAAGTAAAGATATATTGTTAATTCCTTGTTTAAATTTGTTTTTGGCATTTAAGACAAAATTGTGTTAAGTATTTAGTTATGTATTATTAAATAAACCAATATTTGTCCTCCTCCTTATATTCTTTATACTTTCAATCTGTGATTTTGTATACAATTTGTTATATGATTTTTTATACTTATGTTAGCGTTTTCACCATCAAACGTTTCCTTACTATAAAGTTAATTAATAGGAAAGCGAGCTGGTTTAGTGTTTAGAATATGGGACTTTGGTTCCCGAGGTCCCGGGTTCAAATCCCACCAAATCACTTTGATAAAGATAATGTCGCAACCCCTAGGTCTAGCCTGAAGTAATGTGAAAAACAATCCCAGGCTCGTGCCTAGGGAAAAAAATTATAAAGTTAATTAAACACAAACGTAATTAACATTTCCAATCAAAATTTAATACTTTACTTTTAAATAACATTCAATTAGGAATAGGTTTTTGTTCACATAAAATGTAAAATAAAATATAAACACATTTACTACATCAACCACGTCAGTGAACATTCTTTCACTTCGGTTCACTGATTTAACAAAGTGCAATCTCTTAAAGTGATGTTGGAAGGAGCTCAAAAAGGTGTTACAGCTTTAGAAATAAACGTAACTTCATGTTAAGTTCCTTTCATCACTAAAACTATTTAAGTGAACAGCACTAGTGAAGAAAACCTTGATTTAGTTTCAAACTTTGAAGTAAAAGCTGGGAGTGTAGTTTCGTACAGATGACAACATGGAATTTTCTACTCAACCTCACCCTAATGGAGTATTTTTTCTGTAAATGTTCGCATACTTATATTACTCCAATGTAAATAATTTTACCCACCCTTGTCTTACAAGATAACACCCAGCGAGTATTCATGTATTTCTTTACAGGAAATTATGAATACTAACAGTTGGATGAATGTAAACTAAGTAAAAGAACTTAAACACCTGATTACCTGTCTAAAAGCTTTTTGTGGTGGAGGAGAGTAAGTCCAAGCCTGTTTATAACTTAGTATTGACGTTAGTAAAACGCCTAAATGTTCCTTCTCGGTCTCAACCCCTCAGATGAGGAAATGTCACGCACTACGCTGTCAAGTAATTGACAACTCTGTCTTTGAGGCTGGCTGTCACCATTAATTATCTTCTGCTTAGCTAAGGGTGGGTTTAGGGGAATAACTCGTAATGTTGGGGGTAATGTCAAGATTATAATGTATTTAACTATCATGTTTCCAATGTCAGATCAAAAATGTTTTTCACTTGAGGTTGTGTCAATATCAATCATCATATTAAATTAATTATGTGTAAGCCTGTTGTTTACCAATTAAAAGCTTAGAATTTTCATTTTGTAATTTTTACTTAATTTACTTTGAAACCAATAAATGTCAAAATAATTTTCTGAAAGATCACTTTGATCAGTCATATTTTTCCTGTTATATTTCAATGATAGATGATCTTCTTCAACAATAGGTAGGCATACCTTTTCGAAATCAAAATTTTAAAACCCCTTAAACACCAGAATTTTCTTTAGAGAGGAAACCACGCTTTACAGTTAAATCGTAAACAGTTGTTATTGACAGACGTCCGAAACAGACTGACCACTGTCATTTTGTCAGTCAACGAAAAAACAAATGACAACCATTTACATAGGTTAACTCCACTAACTGTTTTTTTACAATACGTATTTTAATACTTAATCATCTTTTGATTTTATTCAAGTAGATATTAAATGACTGTATACATTCTTTAGCTGGTTGTTAATTGATTTCGTAGCTCAAGATGTGTTTATTTTAACATTAAACGTAATCTTAAAACACTTACAAGTCTGAAATAACCAAATATATTGGCAAAAAATACCAGATAGTTTAATGACCGTATTCCACTGTCTTGGTTAGAGATATATCTTGCTTACCTGAAAGCAAAACACTTGTTTAGTAGGATTATAAATACACAATAATTTAAAGTAATTTCCTTTATGATAGCTTTTAACCAATTATATAAGTTATTAAAATAATAATACAATTTTAAAACATAACGATACCTATTTCATGTGAGAATCAATAGTTATCATGGAAACAATAGTTTTAATAAGTATTATGTGTTTAATGTTTAAATATTAATGGCCTATATTTTTATTTTATCTTATTGGCAAAATATTATGCATTTTCTTTAATTGCATGAACATTGAACACAAAAAATACCAATATTTACGAACGCATTTTACTTAATTTAATGATATAAAATAAAATTACAATGTTGGGAACTGAAAAAAACGGAAATCAGAAACATGTAATTTCCCCTCGAAGAGTAAACTGATGGAACCGACGCAATTTCCATACATTTCTCACCTCTATATACATCTTTTTACTTCCACAATAATGTATAAATAATTTTAAAAACTGTTGTAGAATATTTAATCCTTAGAATGTTGAAAGTAGAATTAGTGAGTTCACAAAGAAATAAATGAGTCCGTTTTAATATCACAACATATAAAATAACTATTACTTTTTTATTTTTTATTTAAATAATTCAACTTTTATGGGCCATATACAGTTCTAGGCTATGAATAATATTTCAAGAAATATTACAGGTATATTTTTACACAGAGTAAAACAACTAACTCATTAATGGACTGAAGGTTTCCAGCCTATAAACAAACAATATCTATTTGTGTTCATGGACTATTAATTACTGATAATTTTGTTGATGAAAAGTTCTTATTTTAACTAATATAATTAGTTGCATAATTATGTCAATACTTTTAACCTTTTTCAGGAATATATTACAAAGGCAGCTTTGATAGTTTTTACCCTTAATCTAGGTAGAAAAAAAGCACTTAGCTCTGAAGAAAGGAAGCAGATAGTAATTAAGGAAAAGAACAAATAAATAATTTCGTGAGACATTTATCCAAATTAATTAAGTATGGGTAAATCAAAATTGAAGGAAATTTAACCTTCTTGAGTTCATGGGCTATTGATCAAAGTTATAATGGTTAGAAGAGTCCATGGTTGAAAAAATATATTTTTTCAAAGGGATTGAGCGTTATTCTTTAGAGACGTTTAATTTAAGTTACTCATAAAGCTCTTTGATGAAACAAAAAACCGTTATGTATGCAAATTAAGAGTATTTAATATTTATTTACTGTATCACAGATTAGTTGGAAGTTGCATAAGTAATAAACTAAGAGTTTCTGGCCAAGCTATTATATACCTGAGCCATTTGCATTAATCTTCGTTATCTGTTCCAGGGTATACCGTTGATGACAGCCCGTTATTATTTCACAACTACTCTTCAAAAGAGCTTAGGTTAAAAGCCCTTTCATTACTTATGATTTGGCCACAGTTAAAATATGTTTTACGTAATATTCACTCATGTAAAAAAATAATACCATTTAAGTTCTGTTTTTCTAGATTGTTGACGTTCAAATTCCACTGAAGTACTAGTAGAAATATATTCTTAAACACGTCCTATGGTTGAGATAATCAATGTTAGAATACCACTATAAGGAAAAATACTTTTCTATTTCTTAATTTTTTGTTTGTTTGTTTTATAAAAAATAAAGACATGACTCTGTAGACATCATTCCACTGACCTCTAGAGGTTTAATAGGATTTTTAATAAATATTAAAATTTTCCTATACCAAATCGTAATTGGAAATAAACATAATGAAGAATATATTAAATATTTACGGATAGAAGAATGGCTACACTAGGTAAATATCTAAGGCCCGATTTCACCAAATTCTCGCTAACGATGGTTTAGTTAAACTTCGGTTAAAACTAACCTATGATTTAAACCACAGTTAAGGAAATCTGGTTTCACCAACGAAAACGCGTCAAAACTAACGCTAGTTTTATAAACGAGAGTTTAGAGTAAAATCCAAGTGGCAGTGGCAGTGAACTGTCATAATATCGGGCTGTTACGGGAGCAAGTAAACATAACCTAGAAAATAAATCAGTGTTTATGAGGTAGTGAAAACAAAACTGGAGACAGCAAGCTTACAGGAATACAATAGATTCTGAGCAAAATAACAACAGAAAGCAAGAATAAATACCAAAACAATTAACATAAGTAAATAAAGGCAAAGCAATGTTGATCAAACATATCATTCGAGGAACAAATTGGTTGAGTTTTGCGGTCGAGTCAAGACTCATCAATCCAACTTTTTACAGGGATGTTCAATATTCTGTTTGTTCACTGACCAGTTTGGTACATTTGAAGTAGTGAAAAAAAAAAAAAAAACTGGAGTCAAAAGAATTAGAAGAACGAGACACAATGAAGATAACACCAAAATAATTATTTCCTATAAAATACTAGCAGAATAATGACAATTTAGGTTTAGATTTTGGTTTACTTACGTCTGACCGAACGCAAAACAATTGTTTGAACGTTGGTTAGGGTTACCCAAAGCCGGGAGAAGGAAAGGGAGCCTATTTTTTCGTACAATGAAATAATAAATGTGATAATGTTGGTAGAAGAGCCGGTACACTATTTTTAGCCGGGATAAAAGAGTATGGCTCTTGATCGCCAAACAGTTCAATGCGGTCGCTGATCACAGATATACGCCTTAACTAAAAGCATTGTGGGATAACCTATAGCAATGCACTATGTCGGATAGCCTAAACACAAACCACTACAGTAGTTTGTATTCATTTCCTAAAGAAAAAGGCTAACCGTTTTGATAGTTCATATCTAATAATAAAATCAATTTCATCTATGTTATTAAAATCAAATAATTAACCCTTTCTCTTATCCACCTAGTTAGGCGAACAACATAGGCTTCTCTTCATTGACATCACTTACTTTCAAAAGCTAATTCGTACCGTATTCTCTTCTACCGTTTCGCCTTTCCATATAAACTTTAAACTTAAAGCCAGCTGATATTTTTAACGGAAGATTAAAGAAGTTAACCGGTCAAAATTGGGCAGTTAATTATCTAACGACGGTTTAGTCTAAACTAGCGCTAACGGCGAGTGGTGAAATCCGATTTCGTCAGCTAAGAGCTAACTGCAGTTAGAGCAAGGCTTAACGGTGGTTTAAAAGTTTGGTGAAATCGGGCCTAAGACATTTTGGAAATAATTTCAATTTCAATAAAACAGATACTTACAGTTTTGTACTATAAATATTTTGTCTTGTAATTACAGCATACTCAAATTTTATTCCTAAAATGTTCATTGAAAAAGTGTAATTGTATAGTAAAACATGATTAAATAAATGTTTTCTTGCTAGATAACCAACGAACTAGGTCAGCGTTAATGTAAACGCTAGAAGTCAAGTTTCACCACTTTGCTTACAAAATAATCATCTAAAGTGGCCTTCAATGTCAACTTTGTGGGTTATTCACGTTCAAAAATTAAGGATTACACACTTTTTCATTTTAAATTTTGAACCGTGTTGGTGATAAACTAATCTATAGTTATTCACACATATAATTAATACAATCGCTTGTTACCCACAAAATAACTATGCATCAAAACACTTAAGGTATTTAATAAAATAAAATAATTATGTATTATTTGTTAGATTCGAAATTACAAAAATGTTTACTAAAACGTAGACCATCGTAAAAAAACTTTATAAAGTTAAAATAAAACATATCCATGTATCTATATATAATTAGAACAATTTATTCTATCAAAGCTAGGGGTTCTTGTAAAAATGCATTTAAAAACAATAATATTCTTACTTTTCCCTGCCTGTATATCTACAATTTATTAATTTTTACGAAACAAAATATTTCTAAATTTTCTGTTAATTCTGACAATCACAATTATAATACCCGACACAAAAGCTGCCTTTTATACCCTAAACACAAATCCTCAACTTTAGAATCTTCTCCCCACTACTCTGGTGTTAAGTTTTACAATAACCTGCCTGATTCGATTAAATCTGCAGCTTCCCTTAAGTCGTTTAAAAAGCAGTTGTTTAAGCTTTTATGTAATAAATGCTGTTATAAGGTAAAAGATTTTTTCCACTGACTCTTGTACATTAGTTTTAAGATATTTGTTTTATCATGATTGACGCTATTTATGTATATTGTGTACTAAATGAATAAAGGATAATTTGATTTGATTTTATTTGATTTATATATATAAAATCCAATGTATGTTTGTATGTATGTTTATATGTATGTTTGTTCGTTTGTCCTTTATGGACTCCGAAACCTCTTGACAGATTGTAATGAAACTTTCAGGCTTTATTAAGCATTATTCAAGGATGGTTTGTGTGAAGTTTGGTGCAGATCCGTCTAAAGGGCTCCGCCCCAGTGGCTCTGGAGTTTCCCATGTTAACCTTATGAGTACTCATATTTAAATGGAATTAAAGAATCTTAACAGCTGGTTCAACTAATCAATTTGATTCTTTGATGCTCAATACATTAAAAAAATAATAAGTTTACCAACAGGGTGCACTTCTATAATTTTTTTTTATTTATGACAACAGCTAATTTCCAACCAAAAGGTGAGTGAGCGTAGCGAACGAACTTCAACCAGGACGTGATTGAGCCATGCGAACGAGCTCATCTTGAAAATGAACGAGCTTTTGACATTATACCACATTAGGACAGGACGACGTCTGTCGGGCCAGCTAGTATTTAATAAAACACTTTAAGTTTTGAGCAGATGCATATTTACTCCTAACATTTTTTTAATTGTTGACTTAAAAATTTTAACAACTAAATCTTACGTCTGTAAAAGTTGCACTTTATACTCTTACATAATTATACTCGGACATTTAAACCTACAGTATATAACAATTAAATAAATGCAAAAAAACTCAATAAATAACAACAGGTTAAGTGTAAGAGAGGGCCATGTGGCCCTAACTTTCCTGTATAACTAACCATTTTCATTTTATTACAATAAAATAGTTTTTGATAAAATCTTTAATATAAAAATATAATAGTTTCAACAATTTTAACTTCCCAGACCCATTTGCCTGTTGACGTATTTTGCCTGAAGCGGTCAAAAAATAATGCCTCTTCTTAGTAATCTCCCCCAAAAGGGAATTGCCTGACAAAGTCTTTGACAAATAATCGACATCGCTATCTTTGGCTGCGTCCATTAATTATCATTCATTTTCCCTAACGAAGAGTGACTAAGGATTGACTTCAATTTTAGTAATGGTGACTGTTTTAATAAGGAATAGATTTTTAAAAAGCCCCTTTAACAAAACACTTTTTTAGACTTGCAATAAACGTTGTGAATAGTTAGTAATTTTTAATATAATCAATTTTAACACTATTACCGTTATTATAATATAAAATAATAAATAAAGAAGAAGTGAATAACGAATCTTTTATCCGATAGCTGTAGACAGCAAGCCGTCCTTAAGGATGTGAGCTTTATAAAACTGGTTAAACAACAAACTGAACAACAAGTACTAGAACTGGAAATTCAAATCGACATTTTTAGCACTTACGTTTGAAACATAAACAATGGGGCCTCTAATTATTAGCATTAGCCTTTACAAGCTATGCCATGAAGGGTGGCAGATCTATATCATCCAAATGAAGCAAAAACATCTTTAATTAAGGAACTAAATTGTATTATTTACTGCCAGGTCAAATCTATTCATAAATCTAATCGGCTTTATATTTTATTTTGAAAAATCATAACGGGAATCGTAGTTATGCATATTTTATTCTACATTTAATAGAATATGGTACCCTATAGTCTACGAAACGTTTTCTTATAATGTGTAAGGAATTTGATTCACCATCTAAACCACCTTTGAAATAATTTAGTGCTCCTCCCGAAACAAATTCAGGCTATGACACACAAAAGCAAAATTACAACAAACAGTGAAACTTTTGTATAAAACTTGCACAAGTGTTGCAGTAATTCAAAGTTAAAAGTTCTCAACTCACGTCAGTATGAGAGACTAGTGACTCATTTCAAAAAGTTTTGACTTGGACAGTTTGGTGTCGGATACGACAGTGTTGGGAATATAAACAACACAAAGGCTGGTAATTTGGACGATGGTCTTTCGATAAAATATGAAGAGCGAAAAATGGTTACCGTTTTTTTATAGCTTGTCATTGAAGCTTAAAAATTAAATAGTTAAATAGTTAAAAAATTAATCTCGTTGATTTAATATGTTATGTTTCTTCTAACGATGTTTTTTTCTGTAGCCAATACCATCAAAAGTCTTGTATTAATCGTGAACACATTTTAAGAACTTTTAATGTCTGAAAATGTTTATCACATTGTTTAATTTCCAAATATCAAAAGAATGAGAGAATTTATACATTTCATAATTTTTAAATTTGCTTTAGTGTGTCAAACAATTCACCTATGGTTTCAAATTTATAGTATCCATGAGTACAACGGTCCAACATAAATATGTATCACAATCGCGAAAGCCTCTCTTATATTCTACTGTCCCTATGGAATACATTGAGTTTATGATGTCCGATGTAAGCGGAAGGATTCACAACTCTGTTATTCACACTATTCAATTCATGTTTATATAGAATATTCACTATATTGGGAATACAATTGAAATCACAATAACTATAATAAGTTGAGAATTTAGCTGTGCTAAAAAATAGATGTTTCGAGGCCTAAAATAAAAACCTTTTCTCAATCAATTTTGTTGCTGATATTTGCATAGGCTTCATATAAAAAATTATCAAGTACATTTTACGCATTAAATGTTAAGATAAATAATCATGTTAACACTAATGTTCGGCTTTAACTACTTAAATACTCACCATTAGCTTACAATACTAATACAAAGCAATAATTTAAAATGCAAATTTTACAAACATGACGAAATAAACAACAGTTTTTGCTGCTTCTAATCGACAAAATTTCAATTTTACTAACTACATTCTAAGCTACAATATTTTTATGATACAATTGGCAATGCTTTATAGCTTTATTAGCCACTAATAAACATTTTCTCTATAAATTACATTTTCCTACAGTCACACGACAAAGTTGGCTTCCTTGTACTGTTTATAGTACAGAAAGCTGCTAATTTCTGCATATTTATACTTTGCCGTACGGTTTATACTTTGCCGTATGGTTTATACTTTGCCGCACATCAGGATTCCAACGAAACAACACAAAAAAGCGTGGTTCCATTATGCACGTAATCCGTGCACGCTTGGAAATAGGTTGGCAACACTTAAAGATAATAATACTATGAGCAGCTGATTGACTATTATAACTACGATTTAACCTGTCATTTCGTGTTTATAGTTTCGGTATTTCTGAACTTTCTGGACTTTTCTTTTAAACGTTTTTAAAACCTTCCTACGATCTTAATAAACAAGAAAATACCTTTAAAGCATTTTTTTTAGGCGCGGAAACC
Organism: Macrosteles quadrilineatus; assembly: GCF_028750875.1. NCBI lineage: Eukaryota > Metazoa > Arthropoda > Insecta > Hemiptera > Cicadellidae > Macrosteles > Macrosteles quadrilineatus. The sequence goes on along the minus strand of NW_026542597.1, from coordinate 18,071,937 downwards.
ACTTCAAATTACAAAAACATACAGAACTATATTCTCAAAACGCGGAGCACATTTCTTGCCGAGGAAAAATAGCGAAGTGATGGGCCGCGGGTACTACTTTCTCTAGGGCACCATTTGTGTTGCCAACTGAACCTAAAAACGTGTTTTATAGTGTTTGAAAGACTAATTATTTATATGCTTTACTGTAGGAAAAATATAATGTGTAACACGAGTGAAAATAGTATATTACGTTACTAGTCCTGAAAATAAGTGTTTACCGGACGAGTGTGGTCGTTCCCGTGCGAGACGAAGTCGAGTACGGGATTACCATACGAGTCCGGTACACACATTTTGGACGAGTGACGTACGATAGTTTACGCCATACTACTAAATCTGTACAGATCCTTATATATTTCCACCAACTAAAGGACTAAAAATCACTAGTCATTGAGAGGTTATGTTTTTGTTTATAACCACTCATTGCCACCTAAATACTCAATACAGTACAATCAGCTGATTGGTGTCCGGTAAAACTCATTGCAGCACAGTAGTACGCAATGAAACCCCATTTGAATCAGCTTGCGGCAAACAGCTGTTTTCTGGACTAAATACTTGCGTGGGAAGTTCGTCAAAATAATGTAGTGTGGCGTAAAGGCCTTTGCTGCACTCGAGATCATTCCACACTCGCCTGCGGCTCGTGCGTAAACATTGCTCTCGTGTGCAGCAAAGTGCCACTTTCACCACTAGTTACACAAATAACTATTTTCAAATCTAGAGCTTTATAAATACAGAACTGTGCAACATAGTGGATTTAATATGAGCATATTTTTAACAATATTATGCAGGATGTATTGTTTTATTTACATTTAAAAATTTATCGTGCATCGTAAGTAAAACTAACTGTCCTTAATTTTATTTATTTTAAAACCGTCATAATTCATCAAGGTCTAAATCGACCAAGTTAGAATGGACTTAAGTTACCTAAAATTGAATTAGCTAACATTTATATATTCTAATAAGGTACTCACATCAATAGGGTTCAATAGGGTTACAAGGTTTTACGATGAATCTAAACACACCTATTATGTAATATAACTAAACTAGTTATACATAGTTTTCTACTTGTTTACCGTTATTTAGAATTTATCAAAAGTTTTTAAATCTTTTTACTTACGCCCTACGTTTCACTGACACTTCAATACATTTAAATTTATAAACTATATTATTATCCAAATATCAATATTACTGTTGATTTGCGTTGCCTTTGTCATAAAACACAGGTTAAACACCTTGATACAATAGAACACTATCAATATTCGTACTTGAAAAAACTGTAAATGTATTCAAAACAATACAAATGGCCATGAATAAAAAGCTGGCCGTTGAATACAGTTGTGAAGTTTATTGTTGGATTGTAAATTACTGACTGATGTTCGCTACAAACCAAAATCAGTGTCTGTATATCTTCAATTTAAAAAAATTCCTATTACATACTTAACTTCCTATTATATTTCAATAAAATTACCTATACTTCTTTACATATGGATAAAACTTAACACAAAAAAAGGAATGAGCAAGCAATGTGAAGAAAAATGGTTTTATTTCTCTTGTTGATTGAAGAATCCTGTAGTAGTAGGCTACTTAGGCCTACTTTTATACTTAGCGTATAATTTGATCTTAATAAAGTCAAAATGATGTAGCTATAATAATGGTACAATACCTCGTCAAGTAATCCAAATGTTGATTGAGATTAACAACCTACATGTTTCGCCGTAAATACGGCATCGTCAGGTTACAAAAACGAAGACATCGATGTCACACGCACACAATAAATACACGAATACGAACATTTAATTACGGAAAGACAAAGTAAACATTTAATTGACATTGATTGGCCTATCACAAGCACACGACACGGACGGTCCCGATATTTTATTTACGGTCCTGCGCCGGGTATTTAGTAATTGTTTCTTAGTAAACGTCAAAAAGTTTTAATTTTCAGAAACGAAGTGTGCAGGATAATTATAATTTTACTTTAAATCACACGCTTGAAAACATATAACATAAATAAGTAGCTTGATATGTGTAATTTGTGTAAGAGTATAAATTACTGTAATTACTCGACACTACATTAATTATCAACCTAAAGGAAGGGGTTGTTAGTTAATTGTGCTTGCAAGAAGTAAGCGGCTAAAAGGAAGGTGAACAACTACAAAGACACATTTGTACCCCTGACAAACAGGGGGACTCCCCTATCTATACTGTAAAGGAGGGTTGGGGGACCATACATACTGGAGATTTTACAAGCTTTAGGGGTTTTAAGTTTTTCAAAAAGCTATTTTTAGATTAAAATTTATCAAGTTAATGGTTAATCTAGACATTAAATGTTATTTATTCATTGGCAACATGCATATTGAAGTATACAAAAAACGTGATTGGAAATGAAAAATACTCTACTGTAAAAGGTAGGATACTTAAGTAACAATCAAATGGGTTCTGGAAAAACTTAAAACTCCTAATGCTATACAAATTATGTTCCAGACCATATTTACATAATAATTATGTTCAGAGGTCCTACTTATATTGTGTCAACAATGAAACTCGCATTTATAATAGACCCTAACCTGAATATAAAAATGTCCTTGACTGCTACAAAAGCTAATCCACTAATAGATTTCCAATGCACTACTTGAGCAACAATATAACGGAAAAACATAAAGCGGTTTTATATCCATTTGACATTCATGTAAACAGCTGATTTTTACGTCTGAGACATTCTTCAAGTAACACAATCAGCTTGAGTGCACATCAACGTGTAAAAAGGTAAGATTTTATGTTACTTAAGCGTAAACAAAGTCTAACCTAGAGAAAGGTTTAGAACTGTGGTTGATCTTAATTCTTCTGCAAACACTTGTTGTTCAAATTATCATATTAACTAGTTAAAAGTGTCCTATTGAGATATACAGGGGAATTCTCAATACATTAACATGTAATGCAATGTTTTATGTAATGTTTTTCGATACATTATAACTGGATTGAAAACCCCACTGTCTGAAAAAAAAACTCTATTTCTAAATAAGAACCGTTAGGTAAATGTTGATTAATAAAAAAGTACGTGCTGAACTTAGAGGAGGTACTATGCCGATTAGGAAAGGTTAATGACAAAATAGAGGAGTCGGCAAAGGACATTTCCATTTGGGATGAGGAAATTACTTGAACAGGTAGTAAACGCTTTATAATTACACAAACCTATTTTTACATGAAAACACTTTTTTTGTTATTGAAGGCCTAATTTTCCTAACAGAAAAACTAAAAATATCCATTTTTCCTTTTGTTCTTACAACAAAACGTTGCACTGTGGCTAAAATGTTATCCTCATCTATAACTAGCAAATACTTATCTCTTTCCAAAAGATGAAATTAGCTGTATTGTTTTAGAAACATGTGTAAAAAAATAGCTTTTTCCTCAAATAACATTTCTGTGGCTTTAATCTGAAATAACAACAGGAGACGGAAATCGAATTTGTCCATCATCGGCGGTTCGTTTTGTTTCGTGACAATATTGTTTTATAAAATCGTTTCGGATGTCTTTCTAGAATACTTTCAGAAAAAATATTATTATAAAATAGTGATCTAGATTTATTTTAGTGAGTTAACAAGCAGTGAATATTCTCCCAAGTACTGTATTAATTCTTCAAGTACAAATTTATATTACTATCCAATCTGCAATAAATCATAATTTAAAAGGTTTGAAATTAGTTAGTAAATATCTGTAAATAAATTTTAGGAGATATTTGATTCGGATACTAAAAGCTACTGTTATTTTTAGCAAACAAATTTTGTAATATTTCCCCATTTTTACCAATTTACCTTCTTACAATAAAAAAATTTAATGTTTTCAACATAAGCTTCTTGAAAAAAAGCTTGAAAGGAAAAAGGAATTATTATTTGGCGTTTCACAAAAATTATTTGTGTTCTTGGTCGGTGTAAAATAATTTCTCGTAGATAATTCAGCAATTCTTTAGTAATGTAAAAGAATGGTTAATATCACAGTCACTCAGCAATACAGATCATTTGTCTTTGTTATCAATGACACGACCGGAGATGATGCTGCTATCAGTAGCTTACTTCTACAGAATTATTCATTTCTGTTGATTTTTTATCGCACACCTTTTATCATAGGTAGGTAAAATGATACTCAAGAAAAAATAAGATTTGACAAAAGATATAATTTGTTTAAAATTGCATAGATGATCACTGTAAATTTATTTAAGTTGTAACTTTCAAATTTCGAAAATACAAAGAATACTTTTTACTTTCTCCCCCTATACCATAGTAGGTATATGGAGAAAGTATTGTTTTCGTCAAAATTTTCGAGTTTGAGTTTTGAGTGGATATATTCGTTTTGGGTCCCCCTGGACCCAAAAAAAGGTTTTCGAAGTGATGTCTGTGTGTGTGTGTGTGTGTGTGTGTGTGTGTGTCTGTGTGTCTGGATGTGTACAGAGCTAGGGACTACACCTGTGGTCCGATTTCGATGAAATTTGGTATGTAGGTTCTAATCCATGGTATCTCCAGGCGTTTTTTTCATTTTTTTGAAATTTTGATTTTTAATGGGGATTTTCCCATAAAAACCCATAAAAAACCGGAAAAATCGGATTTTCTCAAAAATGGCCCGAACGATTTTGATAAAAATTTAGTAAGTTGTAGCCCTTTCAATTCTGAACCAAATGGTACAAATCCCATTTTTGTAAAAATTATGGTTCCAAAGTTATTGTAAATTATGTTATTTTCCCATAAAAACCCCATAAAATAACGGAAAAATCAGATTTTTACAAAAATGGCCCGAACGATTTTGATAAAAATTTAGTATGTAGTCCTTTAAATTCTGAACAAAATTGTACAAATCCCATTTCCGTATATTTACTCTTACCGCTTACACATGATAAAGGTTGTTGACAAACTTATGGGAGAAAGTATGTGTCAGAATGCTGATACCGTTTATTTCTTACACAAAGGAAGATCTTAAAACAAAATGATGCTAGAACCAACCGATACCTAGCTTTAATTCATGTTAATGGTTTTTAAACAACCATTTGTGCAATTTGGTGAATTATTTTACTTGAAATTGAATCGTTTTCGAATTGTTAATGATTTAAAAAAAGTATTTTAATTATCTAAAGATAATGCTTTTGTTATTTAACTGACAACCAGTAGAAAATTGTCAAGTAAGCTAATATTCTTTACTCTCTACTACCTTTAAGGATAAAAAATATTCAATAAAATTAATACCTCACTTTAAACTGTTGTTGGTAGCTACGAAATGTTAGTGAACTGTTTTAACAAAACGAAAATTTAATTAGTACAATACAATAAGGTGAAGAGGTATTAGCTATTTTACATTTGACACAATATTTAGAAAGAGAACATTTTAAAAATCGCGTTGCAGCAATCCAATATGTTTCAATGGATTTCACTGTTCGGCCGGTGGTTACCCTCTCTAGACATTTGAGTTTTATTAAAACCCAGCAAAATGAAAATAATAAATTCGCAGCTAACCGAAGGTGAAAGGATTTACCACTTCAAACCCAGATTATTGACCATTAATTTGACGAAAGAATTGTTATTTTAATTTTGTATTAATATCCAATATTTATGCAATCATTACGGTTCAAAGAAGAACGGTCATTGTTTAAAAGAAAGATTGAAATTTTTCTATTGGTGGAAAATATTCAAGTTAAATGTGTACTGTACGCTAACGATCTAAGTTATTATTATTTTATCAAGCGACTAATATGGTATTATTTATAGTTTTAGCCATAATCTGCGATTGCTTAAGAACTCAAATGATCAAGTGAATGGTAGTTCTTTGTCACTTTCTCCATCGGTTTTGCTAAGCTGAGAAGCATGAGAACGAAAATACGAAAAATATTTAATCAGTGGATTATTATTTTCTTATTCCAGTTGAAAACATATAATTGTGGACTTACATTTTTCCTACCACTGCATGGAAATTATTACATTGCCATAACTTTAAATTGTGCGCAAAATAGCTCATTACCGCTCTAGAGTGGGAATGGATCATTCCCGCTCGTTAATCAGCTGATTTCACAATTTGTATGTCGTTTCTACACCAACCACATCCTCGGATCCGGTACATTAGTTAACCGGTAGGAAAATAACATTACCTAAAAAAAACTAACATAACCTTAATGACATTTTATATATATATATATTTTTTTAAGCACAGACAGTATTTTCTCTCTTAAAACACAAATACCTATTGATCGCTGTGCAAAGAATCATATAAAAAAACTTTAATATGGCAAAATCAATTTCGGCCACAGTTTGATGAATATGTAATAAAAGCTGTACGAAAAATGTAAACTTCTGAAAATGGCAGTTTTTGAAAATAAGCTAAAGAACTTATTCAGTAACTATATCTGGTCAGACTATTGTACACCGGCACATTAGTCTTCGTTATCTGAGTCGGGGTGGAATGGTGATGACAGACTGTTATTATTTCACCGCTATTATTCAAATAGATTCCGCATGAAAGCATTTTCATTATGTATAATTCGATCCCGTTTGTACAGAATATCGTTGATTAATGTTATACCTCGGTGTCGGCCTTTGTTTATGTTTCAATGAAAAGAGACTTATTCCAGACCAAAAGCTGTTAAAACAAATAAATAGGTGTAAATTGTATGTGGAATTTTGCCAAAATGACATTATAATAACGAAAAGTAGATGGAGGCATTTGCGAACATTACTACGTTACGTAATAAAACTTGCGTTGTCTCAATGTGAAAATGTGTTGATTATTCAGTTATGTCAAAAAACCCTACTACATAGTTAAACAATTATTAATTTTAATTTATTATTAATTAAATACTTAATTGAAAATACCAGGTTGAGTGGAAAATGGGAAAGAATGCCGTTGATAAAATATTTTCTTGATTAAAAACGAGTCTTAATAAATTCCGAAAATTGTTGCATTAATTTCTGTGTTTTAAATTTTTACCTACGACCGTTATTTTAAACTAGCCGTTTCATGTCGGTTCTTAGAATTGAAAAGATCTACTTAACATCATTGTTGTTTAACTTAACTAAACGGGTAACAGACCAATGAGATGCAAGGAAAGAGAGAAGAAGTAAAATTGTAATGCCTTGAATGTCAACTAATCAGCTGTTTTGACAAATTTAATTGTTAATGAGTGGTGCAATTAAGTTTGATACAACGATTCCTTGCCTCACTGTCGGTGGCAATGAGAGGTTATAAAATGATTAATTGTGATAAAACAATAAATTAAAACTTGTATTTATGTACTCAGCAAAATTCATTTTACCACGAATGGTAAATTGCCAAGATAACGCTGTTTTTGATTTAACCGTTAGGATTTCGGTATGGTGTCGTCAGGAGGACTTGTCGTCATTATCTTCAACAAAGTTTAGTTTTCTACGTACACTTGATTTATGAATTTTAAGTTTTACATTTATAAATTTAAAAATTTTGTATCATATATTAATGCCATTTTAAAATACATCAACCTACCTCAAAAATGTTTATCTGAATTACAAAAGTTGCGTTTAAGTTGTCATAACACGCTTTTTAACTTTTTCACGGTGAGAATTCAAAACTTTCTTTAAGTTTAATAATTGTTTCCCTATAAAATAAGACATACTTAAGTTACTGTGAGGGAAAAAAATTTCGAATTGTAGACCAACGTTAAAATGTTTAATGCTAAATTTAGACGATCTTTGTTATAAAAGACAGGACAGGCCTGCAGCTTTGTTAGGTTAACTTATAAGGGAGTTTAACAAAGTGTAATCAGCTAAAAATACAATTATCAAGCCAAATTGGCTGTCTTAAACCGTTTACAAGAAAGTATACAGGGAAACCCGGTAATAAAACCGATTAAATCCGTGGTCAACAAACCTTTATAAAATACCTAGCAACGAGTTAAAACATTTACTGTAACTTTTTGCATCAAGTCACACGTTAATTTATTTCAACAAAGTATATATAATTCTACAAACTTCACACTCTTCGGAATTCGCCGTGAATTGACCACGATTTTCACGTTCATTATGTAAGTAATTATATTTCAGGTTATATTATTTAACTGTAAGCGTATCACTGGTATTGTAACATTGGGTATCCAACTACGCTAGGTAAAGTAGCACTTGTATGAACACTTATTACTTAAATAAAGTTCAAAGCTAAAATTTTTTAGGCAGTATAAAATGATTGATGTACAAATACCTTAAGCAATAAAAACATTGATGACAGCGCAGCCACTCAGCAATATAGATCATTTGTCTTTGTTACCAACGGTTGATATGGCTAGGAATGATTTTCCAAAGAACTGTTCATTTTAGTAGTGTTAACAAAATGTATATACCAAATTAACTGAAAAAATTAAATATGTTTTAATAATATGGTGATTGTGAGGTGTTAAAATACTTACCATATTTGTAAGGAATATTCAAATTATTATTAACCAGAAAATCACAACCTTCATACTTAGAAAATATTACAGCTAAAAACTCGCTCGACTAATGAGATTTTCTGGACATTGCAAAACGAGCAAAAAACACCTGAAAGTAAAATTATTCAGCTATAGGTTACGATTTACAAAAACTGTTATGTTATAAAATGGATTAGACCCTTTCTTGACAGAGATTATTACTTAAAGGTTCAGTTAAGACTACTTACGACCATCTTTAGATCTGTGTTCCATACCTGCAAATAAAATGCGTATTATAAAATGAGTACATGATTCACCACCGTGAATTTAAAAATAATAACATTTAAAATGTATGTTTACACGCATAAGCTAACAAGATGGCAAAGATAAATAAAATATGAAGGGTTCAGGGGAAAAAGGGATAAAGTCCAATTTTTTTTTTTTCAAATTGAGTTTGAAATGCAAAAATATTCTTCTTCTGATGCTAAATATGGCAGTATATTTGTGCTGAGGAAAAAGAGGCTCATTGACATTGAAATGTAAGAATAAAGATTCATGGTGCTGGGGAAGAAGGGGCCAAGTCACTGCAGTTCTAAGGAAGAAGAAGTCTAGTCCAAGACTAAAGCACTTGAACTTAAAATATAAAATACGTTTCCTTAAGAATTTTGTTTTATGGACTTTGCCCCTTTTTCCCCTGAACCCTTCATATGTTAATTGGAGATCGATTTTAATTTAAACTACAATCATCATCAGTTAATTATGATTTAAGTGTTAGTGTAGATTATATGTTTCAAATGTTATAAGACTACTAGCTGTTGGTCCGTCCTACGTGCGGGAATACCCTGCTAAACTCTGAATCATACTAAAATGAATCAGATAATGTTTAAATGTTAGGAGAAAGAATAAAGCAAAGCAGTTGGCAGGATTTGCATGAACGGAAAACTGAAAGTTGTAATTTCCTCTTTCCGGTTATGACGAGTTAACAGCTGAGACCAGAACGCGATATTTTCTCTTATAACTTGCATTGAACAATTTATACTTCGAGAAGAATACTACAATTTTTTTAACTGTGCACTTAAGCACTTATACGAATTTTGGAACCGTGAAAGTTTAAACACAGGACGTAATATAGGTAAACCATTCAACAGATTCAGTTTTATTAGCGAATTTCCCTATAGGGAAGTAGCTATTACCGTAGGTCTCATGGTAAGACTTAGGCCCGGGACCGATTTACTTTTTCATTTTGATGTCTCCAGAGGCCAAAAACACCATTCGTTCAAATTTTTATATATGTATATATATATATATATATATATATAGATTTATATATATATGTGTCCGTGAACACGATAACTTGAGTAATTTTTATCCGATTTTGATGAAATTTGGTTTGAAGGTGTAAGGCGGGATAAACTTGAATGAGTTCGCGATCCAGCATGATCGGACCATGGGAACAGGGTTTTATGGGGGGTTTTATGGGGTAAAAATTGGTTTTTCTCACTTTTGACCCTCAAAACACAAAATTTCCCAATTTTTCTCTAAACCTTCTTAAAGAGCTTAAAAAAACAAACAATTCAGTATATCAAAGTGTTTTTGTACGGTTATTGGTTACGGAGAAAACTAAAAAAAATTTAAATTTAAAATTCCCATGTTATTCTTATGGAGAATATTGTAAAATGTTGTAGTTTGCTTGTTTATGGATATCTTTTGTTCAAACTTGGCAAATATATTCATTTCCTACTAAGCAATAATTATTTTACTTAAAACACACACTTTATTAGTTTCCTAGTAGCAGCAAACCTAGGTACTCGTTAAACCTAATGTTATTTAAATAGATCGATTGAAAATCAATTCAGCCAAATGGAAATTCGCTTAGACGGCAGGTTTGCTGCGGCGGGGGTATTTTTAAAACGTTTTATTCTGTATTAATAAGTGTTTTATAAGACCTGTATATCTATAAAATTCTTTAGTACCATGTCAGTCGTCTTTTATTTTAATTAATATGACCCAACCAATATAACTGTTAGTTAATTCTGGCTGGATAAACGGTTTGATTTTAAGTTGGTTTAAGTACACATGTTTGCAAAACAAGTCTAGGTGTGAGTAAATGAACCTATAAATAAATATGTAAAATATTATATATACGTCTAATAACACTTGGAATAATATATTTACACTTATACTGTTGACTTACAAGACGGTAAATACATGTAAAAGTTGGTAAGTGGTGATCGATTTCGATTGGACACTCCAATCATCATCAGACCCAATAGGCAAATCTTACACACCATTAACTGGAATTAGCCAACACAATCCAATTCCAATCCAATTCGTCCACTCCAATTTTTTCTGATTGGAGTGTCCAATCGAAATCGATCACCACTTACCAACTTTTACATGTATTTACCGTCTTGTAAGTCAACAGTATAAATATTATATGTGCATACCAATGTATAAACCGTTATAATTCTAAACTATTGTAGTAATAAGGCCAGTAAAGTTAGTCGTTTCGCAAAATATTAACTAAGCATTTAAACATTTAATATAACTGTTAAAGAATACAAACAACGCAAATTATTTCAACTTTAAATACAAGACAGTAAAGAAGAATAGTATGATTCACGAATACTGAAACAGAACCGGTATGGATCATAAACATAAACCAAATGACGTGTCTGGCCCGAAAATAAAAATCATTTAACATTTCTTAAATGGAACTGCCTAACCATATGTTAATTATAATAGTATAGAATTCGGGCCTGTTTATCTTTGTATAAAACCCGGCTGAGGTTGTGGTGGTAATTTAAAATCATGATTCCTGATTATTCTTGATCTTCTTTTTGTAACATCAATATTTCCGGGCCTAATCCAAACAAAGTTAAAGCAGACAAACATAATTGTAAACAAAAAGCTACCATGAAGAATTAAAACATATAAACATTTTTATTTTTCTAATCTTTCCTTGAAAAGTGGAGCAGTAAAATAATTTGCATTTATCCTTTTTTATTAAGACTCGTGTAAGCTTCGATTTGTACTGTGGTTTATTTAATTTTGGTCTAAACTATTTTAAACTGTGGTCTAACTATCTCTACTAATTTTACTTATTTCCTATAATCAATGACAAAATAAGAGTAAATAAAATAACCTCATAGTTCCATAGTTTATATTTAACCAGCTGTTGGTTAAAACAAATTATATTGCTCTAAAACAAATCTAAGATTACAAAGATTACTTTAAAAAATAATTTGAACATCCTAGTATTTTACTATGTATATTTAATTAATCTATCATACTCTTACAGAAGAATTGAACGTATCAATGATTAGCATTACACATAGTATAAATAAGTCAACCCTAAGTATGTCTTAAAATGTTTATCCAAATGCTGAATTTGTGACACAAAAGCTGAATGTTTACAGCTGTTATGTTAAACAAATTATTTTATGCCAAAAGCTAGTTTAAAATCTTAGCGTCGGCTGCTAGACTTTTTAAAAATTAAAACTCAATTTCTAAAAAAAATGGGACCCTAAACTAAAATTATGGCTTCGACATTCCCTAGTTCTCAAAATTATCTTTCTTTCAACACAAAAATCACGAAAATCCGTCGAGTGGTTGATTCAGAATCGTGAAATAAAAAAACAGTTTCGTTTTAACATTATAGATTATGTGTTTAAGGTTTAAATATTAATGGCAAATATTTTTATTTTATCTTATTGGCAAAATATTATGATTTTTTTAAATTGCATGAACATTGAACAAAAAAAATTCCAATATTTACGAACGCATTTTACTTAATTTAATGATAGAAAATAAAATTACAATGTTGGGAAGTGAAAAAAACGGAAATCAGAAACATGTAATTTCCCCTCGAAGAGTTAACTGATGGGACCGACGCAATTTCCATACATTTCTCACCTCTATACATATTTTTACTTCCACAATAATGTATAAATAATTTTAAAAACTGTTGTAGAAAATTTAATCCTTAGAATGTTGAAAGTAGAATTAGTGAGTTCACAAAGAAATAAATGAGTCCTTAATATCACAACATATAAAATAACGATTACTTTTTTATTTTTTATTTTAAGTAATTCAACTTTCATGGGCCATATACAGTTCTAGGCTATGAATAATATTTCAAGAAATATTACTGGTATATTTTTACACAGAGTAAAACAACGAACTCATTAATGGACTGAAGGTTTCCAACTTATAAACAAATAATATCTATTTGTGTTCATGGACTATTAATTACTGATAATTTTGTTGATGAAAAGGTCTTATTTTAATAACTAATATAATTAGTTGCAAAATGATGTCAATACTTTTAAACTTTTTCAGGAATAGAGTACAGAGGCAGCTTTGATAGTTTTTACCCTTAATTTAGGTAGAAAAAAAGCACTTAGCTCTGAAGAAAGAAGCAGATAGTAATTAAGGAAAAGAACAAATAATTAATTGCGTGAGAAATTTATCCAACTTAATTAAGTATGGGTAAACCATAATTGCAGGAAATTTAACCTTCCTGAGTTCATAGGCTATTGATCAAAGTTATCATGGATAGAAGAGTCCATAGTTGAATAAATACATTTTTTCAAAGGGATTGAGCATTATTCGTTAGAGACGTTTAACTTAAGTTACTTACAATTGACTAAGCTCTTTGATGAAACAAAAAACCTTTATGTATGCAAATTAAGAGTGTTTAATATTTATTTACTGTATCACAGATTAGTTGGAAATTACATAAGTAATTAACTAAGAGTTTCTGGCCAAGCTATTAAATACCTGAGCCATTTGCATTAATCTTCGTTATCTGTTCCAGGGTACACCGTTGATGACAGCCCGTTATTATTTCACAGCTACTCTTCAAAAGGGCTTAGGATAAAAGCATTTTCATCACTTATAATTTGGCCATAGTTAAAATATGTTTTAGTGATATTTATTCATGTTTAAAAATAATATTAATTAAGTTCTGTTGTTTTATATTGTTGACGTTCAAATTCCACTGAAGTACCAGTAGAAAATATTCTTAAATATGTTCTATGGTTGAGATAATCAATGTTAGAATATCACTTTAAGGAAAAATAACTTTCAATTTGCTTGTGTGTTATGAATTATAAAAAATAAGAACATGACTCTGTAGATATCTTTCCACTGACCTCTAGAGGTTTAATAGGATTTTTGATAAATATTTAAATTTTCCTACATCAAATCGTATAACAATTGGAAATAAACATAATGAAGAATATATTAAATATTTACGGATAGAATAATGGCTACACTAGTTAAACATCTAAGACATTTTTGAAACAAGCTCAATTTCAATAGAACAGATGCAACAGTGTTATACTATATTTTTTTATAATTACAACATACTAAAATTGTAATTCCTAAAATGTCATTAAAAAAGTGTAATCATATTGTAAGTTATAGCATGATAAAATCATGTATTCCTGCTAGATACCCAACGAACTAGGTCAGCGTTAAAGTAAACGTCAATGTAACCTTAAAGCTGCAAGAAAAGTTTTACCAGTTTTTGTTTTTTTTTTACAAAATGATCAACTTAAGTGGCCTTCACTGTCATCTTTGTGGTTGATTCACGTTCAAAGATAAAGCATTACAAAACAAAATTGTTTTTCCATTTTAAACTTTAAAACATGTTGGTGATAAACTAAACTATTGATAATACAATCGCTTGTTACCCACAAAATAACTATGCATCAAAACTCTTAAAGTATTTAATAAAATAAAATAATTATGTATTATTTGTTAGATTCGAAATTACAAAAATGTTTACTAAAACGTAGACCATTGAAAAAAACTTAAAAAAGTTAAAATAAAACACATCCTTGTTTATCTAATAAAATACTTAAAGTCTTGAGCAGATACATATTTACTCCAAAAATTTTTTTAATTGTTTACTTAAAAATTTTTACAACTAAATCTTACGTCTGTAAAAGTTGCACTTTGTACTCTTACATAATTATACTCGGACATTTAAATCAATATAAAAATAAAATAAATGCTAAAAACTCAATAAATAGCAACAGGTTAAGTTTTAGAGAGGGCCATGTGGCCTTAACTTTGCCAGTATAAATAAATCATTTTCATTTCATTACAATAAAATCGTTTTGACTTATTTTGCCTGAAGCTGTCAAAACAATAATGCCTTAGTAATCTCCACCAAAAGGGAATTGCCTTACAAAGTCTTTGGCAAATAATCGACATCCCTATCTCTGGCTGCGTCCATTAATTATCATTCATTTTCCCTAACGAAGTGTTACTAAGGATTGACTTCAATTTTAGTAATGGTGACTGTTTTATTCAGGAATAGATTTTTAAAAAGCCCCTTTAACAAAACACTTTTTTAGACTTGCAATAAACGTTGTGAATGATTAAGACTTTTTTTATAATTATCGATTATAAAAGTATTACTATTATTATAATATGGAAAAATAACAAGGGGAAGCGAATGACGAATCTTTGATCCGATAGCTGTAGACGGCAAGCCGCCCTTGAAGAAGTGAGCTTTAGAAAACTGGTTAAACAACAAACTGAACAAGTACTAGAACTGGAAATTCAAATCGACATTTTTAGGATTACTTACGTTTGAAACATAAACAATGGGGCGTCTAATTAACATTAGCCTTTACAAGCTATGCCATGAAGGGTGGCAGAACTATATAATCCAAATTAAGCAAAAACATCTTTATTTAAGGAACTAAATTGTATTATTTACTGCCAGGTCAAATCTATTCATAAATCTAATTGGCTTTATATTTTATTTTGAAAAATCAAAACGGGAATCGCAGTTATGCATATTTTATTCTACATTTAATAGAATACCATATAGTCTCTTAAACGTTGTCTTATAATGTGTAAGCAATTTCATTTATTATCTAAACCACCTTTGAAATAATGTAGTGCTCCTTCCTAAATAAATCCAGGCTATGACACACAAATGCAAATTTACAACAAACAGTGAAACTTTTGTATGAAACTTGCACAATTGTTGCAGTAATTCAAAGTTACAAGTTCACAACTCACGTCTGTATGAGAGACTAGTGACTCATTTAAAAAAGCTTTGACTTGGACAGGTTGGTGTCGGATACGACACTGTTGGGAATATAAACTACACAAAAGCTGGTAATTTGGACGATGGTCTTTCGATAAAATATGAAGAGCGAAAAATGGTTACCGTTTTTTTTTTATAGCTTGTCCTTGAAGCTTAAAAATTAAATAGTTAATAATCTCGTTGATTTAATATGTTATGTTACTTCTAACGATGTTTTTTCTGTAGCAAATACCATCAAAAGTCTTGTATTAATCGTGAACAGATTTTAAGAACTTTTAATGTCTGAAAATGTTTATCACATTGTTTCATTTCCAAGGTTTCAAAAGAAAGAGTGAATTTATACATTTTACAATTTGAAAATATGCTTTAGTGTGTCAAACAATTCTCCTATGGTTTAAAATCTATAGTATCCATGAGTACAACGGTTCAACATAAATATGTATCACAATCGCGAAAGCCTCTCTTGTATTCTACTATCCCTATGGAATACATTGATTTCATGATGTCCGATGAAAACGGAAAGATTCAAAACTCTTTTATTCACAGTATTCATGTGTATATAGAATATTCACTATATTGGGAATACAATTGAAATCACCAGTATAATTAATTGATAATTTAGCTGTACTAAAAATGTCATGTTTCGAAGTCTTAATTATCACACTTATTTTGTTCTTGATATGTGCATACATATAAAAAATTTGCATGTATATTTTACGCATTTTATGTTAAGATAAATACTTTTGTAGAAACCAATATTCGGCTTTAACTACTTAAATACTCCCCACTTACAATATTAATACATTCATAACAATAATTTAAAATGCCAATATTACATGACGAAATAAAGAACAGTTTTTGCTGCTTCTAATCGACACAATGCCAATTTTACTAACTACATTCTAAGCTACAATATTTTTATGATATAATTGGCAATGCTTTATAGCTTTATTAGCCACTGATAAACATACTCTCTATAAATTACATTTTTCAAATCTAGAGCCATATAAATACAGAACTGTGCAACATAGTGGATTTAATATAAGCATTATTTTTAACAATATTATGCAGGATGTATTGTTTTATTTACACAAAAAAATCTTAATCGTGCATCGTAAGTAAAACTAACTGTCCTTAGTTTTAACTATTTTAAAACCGTCGTAATTCATCAAGGTCTAAATCGACCAAGTTAGAATAATATGTGGACTTAAGTTACCTAAAATTGAATTAGCTAACATTTATATATTCTAATAAGGTACTCACATCAATAGGGTTCAATAGGGTTACAAGGGTTTACGATGAATCTAAACACACCTATTATGTAATATAACTAAACTAGTTATACATAGTTTTCTACTTGTTTACCGTTATTTAGAATTTATCAAAAGTTTTTAAATCTTTTTACTTACGCCCTACGTTTCACTGACACTTCAATACATTAAAATGTATAAACTATTTCATTATACAAATATCAATATTAAACTGTTGATACATTGCCTTTGTCATAAAACATAGGTTAAACACACTGATACAACAGAGCGCTATCAATATTCGTACTTGAGATAACTGTAAATTTATTCAAAACAATACAAATGGCCATGAATAAAAAGCTGGCCATTGAATACAGTTGTGAAGTTTATTGTTGGATTGTAAATTACTGACTGATGTTTGCTGCAAACTGAAATCAGTGTCTGCCAGATTATTCTGAGCATTGCCTACTTACTATACTTAATATACTGCTCTCTTACTTAATATCATATTTAAAGTGAAATTACTAATATTTATAGATGTGGATATAACTTTAGGAATAAGCAAGCAAAGTGAAGAAGGTGGGTTTTTATTTTTCTTGTTGATTGAAGAATCCTGTAGTAGTAGGCTACTTACATGTATACTTAACGTATACTTTTGAACTTAATAATGTTGAAAGTAAATAGGTTAAAGTGGGTTGCAAACTTTAAACCCTAAAATAATAAATTGTATTCGAACAAAGTAACCATTAGGGACATTCATTTTTTACATGCGAATATATTTAGTGATTGTTTCTTAGTAAACGTCAAAATGTTTTAATTTTCAGAAACAAAGTGTGGAGATGAATTACAATTTAATTTTATCTCACAAGCTTGAAAACATATAACATAAATACGTAGCTAGATTTGTGTAATTTGTGTAAGAGTATAAATTACTGTAATTATTCGGCACTACACTAATTATAAACATAATGGGAGGGGTTGTTGGTTAATTGTGCTCGCAAGAAGTAAGCGGCTAAAAGTAAGGTGAACAACTACAAAGACACATTTGTACCCCTGACAAACAGGGGGACTCCCCTTTCTATACTAAAGAGGAGGGTTGGGAAACTGTACAAACTGGAGACTTTAAAGACTAAAAATACAGCTTTTAGGGTTTTAAGTTGTTCAAAAAGTTATTTTTAGATTAAAATTTATCTAGTTAATGATTAATCTAGACATTAAATGTTATTTATTCATTGGCAACATGCATATTGATGTATACAAAAAACGTGATTGGAAATGAAAAATGCTCTACTGTAAAAGGTAGGATACTTAAGTAACAATAAAATGGCTTCTGGAAAAACTTAAAACTCCTAATGCTATACAAATTATGTTCCAGAATATATTTACATAATATGTTCAGAGGTCTTACTTACATTGTGTCATCAATGAAACTCGCATTTATAGTAGACCCTAACCTGAATCTAAAAATGTCCTTGACTGCTACAAAAGCTAATCCGGTAATAGATTTTTAATGCACTACTTGAGCAACAATATAACGAAAAGACATAAAGCGGTTTTATATCCAGTTGACATTCATGTAAACAGCTGATTTTTACGTCTGGTACATTCTTCAAGTAACACAATCAGCTTGAGTGCACATCAACGTGTAAAAAGGTAAGATTTTATGTTACTTAGCGTAAACAAAGTCTAACCTAGAGAAAGGTTTAAAACTGTGGTTGATCTTAATTCTTCTGCAAAAACTTGTTGTTCAAATTATCATATTAACTGGTTAAAAGTGTCCTATTCAGTTATATAGGGACATTCTCAATACATTAAAATGTAATTTAATGTTTTATGTAATGTTTTTTTTTCATTACTTATAACTGGATTGAAAACCCCACTGTCTGAAAAAAACTCTATTTGTAAAAAGAATCGTTAGGTAAATGTTGATTAATAAAAAAGTACTTGCTGAACTTATAGGAGGTACTATGCCGATTAAGAAGGTTCATGACAAAATAGAGGAGTCGGCAAAGGACATTTACATTTGGGATGAGGAAATTACTTGACCAGGTAGTAAACGCTTTATAATTACATAAACCTATTTTTACATGACAACACTTTTTTGTGATTGAAGGCTTAATTTCCCTAATAGAAAAACTAAAAATATCCGTTTTTCCTTTTGTTCTTAAAACAAAACGTTACACTGTGGCTAAAATGTTATTTATAATGGTTTAAATACCTGCATTCAGTAATCCATTATGCTGCTTGCATTGATTACTGAATGCAGGTATTTAAACCATTATAAATATTCAAACGTAATCCGGAGGCTAACAACTCTTAAAAATAAAATGTTATCTTCATCTATAACTAGCAAACACTTATCTCTTCCCAAAAGATGAAATTAGCTGTATTGTTTTAGAAACATGTGTAAAAAATAGCTTTTTCCTCAAATAACATTTCTGTGGCTTTAATCTGAAATAACAACAGGAGACGGAAATCGAATTTGTCCATCATCGGCGGTTCGTTTTGTTTCGTGACAATATTGTTTTATAAAATCGTTTCGGATGTCTTTCTAGAATTATTTCAGAAAAAATATTATAAAATAGTGATCTAGATTTATTTTAGTGAGTTAACAAGCAGTGTATATTCTCACAAGTATTAATTCATCAAGTAAAATTTTATATTACTATCCAATCTGCAATAAATCATAATTTAAAAGGTTTGAAATTGGTTAGTAAATATCCGTAAATAAATTTTAGGAGATATTTGATTCGTATACTAAAAGCTACTGTTATTTTTTAGCAAACAAATTTTGTAATATTTCCCCATTTTTACCAATTTACCTTCTTACAATAAAAAAATTAAATGTTTGCAGCATAAGCTTCTTGAAAAAAGCTTGAAAGGAAAAAGGAATTATTATTTGGCGTTCCACAAAAATTATTTGTGTTCTTGCTCGTTGTAAAACAATTTCTCGTAGATAATTCAGCAGTTCTTTAGTAATGTAAAAGAATGGTTGATAACACAGTCACTCAGCAATACAGATCATTTGTCTTTGTTATCAATGGCTGACACGACCGGAGATGATGCTGCTATCAGTAGCTTACTTCTACGGAATTATTAATTTTTGATGATTTTTCATCGCACATCTCATATCATACGTTGGTAAAATGACACTCATGGAAAAATAAGAATTGACAAAAGATATAGTTTGTTTCAAATTTCACAGACGATGACTAAAAAATTATATAAGTTGCAACTTTCAAATTTCGAATATAAAAGGAATATATTTTTTCGCGCACAAAGGATAATCTTATATACTGGTACCTAGCTGTATACTCAAGTTAATTTTTCTATTGAACAACAATGTGCAATTTGGTGTATTATTTTACTTGAAATGTAATGGTTTTCAAACTTTTGATGATTTATTGATCAACTAAAGTTGGTGCTTTTGTTATTTAACTTGCAATCAGTATAAAATTGTCAAGTACGCTAAAATTGTTGACTATCCTGTGCCTATTTGTGCCTATGACTATCTTTAAAGGATAAAACAATATTCCATAAAAATTGAAATCTCGGTTTAAACTGTTAACGGTAGCTACGAAATTTTAGTGAACTGTTTCAACAAAACGAAAATTTAATTAGTACAATACAATAAGGTGAAGAGGTATTAGCTATTTTGCATTGGAAACAATATGTAGAAAAAGAACATTTTAAAAATCGCGTTGCAGCAATCCAATATGTTTCAATGGATTTCACTGTTCGGCCGGCGGTTACCCTCTCTAGACATTTGAGTTTTATTAAAACCCAGCAAAATGAAAATAATAAATTCGCAGCTAACCGAAGGTGAAAGGATTTTACCACTTCAAACCCAGATTATTGACCATTAATTTGACGAAAGAATTGTTATTTTAATTTTGTATTAATATCCAATATTTATGCAA
Source organism: Macrosteles quadrilineatus (assembly GCF_028750875.1). NCBI lineage: Eukaryota > Metazoa > Arthropoda > Insecta > Hemiptera > Cicadellidae > Macrosteles > Macrosteles quadrilineatus. The sequence continues at coordinate 18,051,249 of NW_026542597.1, read as the reverse complement.
TCATTACGGTTCAAAGAAGAGCGGTCATTGTTTAAAAGAAAGATTGAAATTTGTCTATTGGAGGAAAATATTCAAGTTAAATGTGTACTGTAGCTAACGTTATTAAGTTATTTTTATTTTACCATGTGACTAATATTGTGTTATTTATTATTTTAGCCACACACATTCTGCGATTGTTCACTTAAATATTAAAGTGAGTTGTAGTTCTTGACTCTGTTACTTTCTTCATCCGTTTCTTAACTTCCAAAACATACTCAAAATTAGCTTTTCTACGCTAAGAAGCATAATAACGTCGACAAGATATATATTTTAATAATGAAGAACTATTTTCTTCTACCAGTGAAAAACTTATAATTGCTGGAATTTATTTTTTCCTACAACTGCATGGAAATTATTACATTGCCATTACTTTAATGTGCGCACTGATTTAACAGTTTGTTGTTTCTACGCCAACCACAACCTCAGATCCGGTTCATTAGTTAACCCGGTAGGAAAATAACATAACCTAAAAAAACTAACATAACCTTAATGACATTTTGTGTATATATATATATTTTTAAATAAACGAGCACAAACAGTATTTTCGCTCTTAAAACACAAATACCTATTGATCACTGTGCAAAGAATCATATAAAAAAACTTTAATATGGCAAAATCAATTTCGGCCACAGTTTGATGAATATATTTAGTAATAAAAGCTGTACGAAAAACGTAAACTTCTGAAAATGGCAGTTTTTTTAAAATAAGCTAAAGAACTTATTCAGTAACTATACCTGGTCAGGCTATTGTACACTCCGTCACATTAGTCTTCGTTATCTGAGTCAGGTTGGAATGGTGATGACAGACTGTTATTATTTCACCGCTATTATTCAAATTGATTCCGCATGAAAGCATTTTCATTATGTATAATTTGATCCCGTTTGTACAGAATAACGCTGATTAATGTTATACCTCGGTGTCGGTCTTTGTTTATGTTTCAATGAAAAGAGACTTATTCCAGATCAGATGCTGGTAAACAATAAATAGGTGTAAATTGTATGTGGAATTTCGCCAAAATGACATTATAATAACGAAAAGTAGATGGAGGCATTTGCGATCATTTCTACGTTAAGTAATAAAACTTGCATTGTCTCAATGTGAAAATGTGTTGATTATTCAGCTATGTCAAAAAAAAACCTACTACATAGTTAAACAATTATTAATTTTAATTTAAATTTATTATTAATTAAATACTTAATTGAAAATACCAGGTTGAGTGGAAAATGGGAAAGAATGCCGTTGATAAAATATTTTCTTGATTAAAAACGAGTCTTAATAAAATCCGAAACATTATTGCATTAATTTCTGTGTTTTAAATGTTTACCTACGACCGTTATTTTAAACTAGCCGTTTCACGTCGGTTCTTAGAATTGAAAAGATCCACTTAACATCATTGTTGTTTAGCTTAACTACACGGGTAACAGACCAATGAGATGCAAGGAAAGAGAGAGAAGAAGTAAAATTGTAATGCCTTGAATGTCAACTAATCAGCTGTTTTGACAAATTTCATTGTTAATGAGTGGTGCAATTATTAAGTTTGATACAACGATTCCTTGCCTCACTGTCGGTGGCAATGAGAGGTTATAAAATGATTGATTGTGACAAACAATGCATTAAAACTAATAATTGTGTACGATGCAAAATTTGTTAGACCATTAATGGTAAATTGCCAAGTTAACGCTTTTTTGATTTAACCGTTAGGATTTCGGTATGGTGTCGTCAGGAGGACTTGTCGTCATTATCTTCAACAAAGTTTAGTTTTCTACGTACACTTGATTTATAAATTTTAAGTTTTACATTTATAAATTTAAAAATTTTGTATCATATATTAATGCCATTTTAAAATAAATCAACCTACCTCAAAAATGTTTATCTGAATTACAAAAGTTGCGTTTAAGTTGTCATAACAAGCTTTTTAACTTTTTCACGGTGAGAATTCAAAACTTTCTTTAAGTTTAATAATTGTTTCCCTATAAAATAAGACAATTATACTTGAGTTACTGTGAGGGAAAAAATTTCGAATTGTAGACCAACGTTAAAATGTTTAATGCTAAATTTAGACGATCTTTGTTATAAAAGACAGGACAGGTCTCTAGTTTGTTAGGTTAACTTATAAGCGAGTTTAACAAAGTGTAATCAGCTAAAAATACAATTATCAAGCCAAATTGGCTGTCTTAAACCGATTACAAGAAAGTATACAGGGAAACCCGGTAACAAAACCGATTAAATCCGTTGTCAACAAACCTTTATAAAATACCTAGCAACGAGTTAAAATATTTACTGTAACTTTTTGCATCAAGTCACACGTTAATTTATTTCAACAAAGTATATATAATTCTACAAACTTCACACTCTTCGGAATTCGCCGTGAATTGACCACGATTTTCACGTTCATTATGTAAGTAATTATATTTCAGGTTATATTATTTAACTGTAAGCGTATCACTGGGATTGTAACATTGGGTATCCAACTACACTAGGTAAAGTTGCACTTGTATGAACTATGGAATATCAGTACATTCAACGTAAATGCAGCAATAGTATTCGGTATTTTATAATCACCACACTTCCTTTGTACCTAGTTAACCTTTTTATATACATTGCTGTGATGTTTTGCCTTTCAATGATCCGATCTTTGAAGTCCATTATCCTAAAAATACACAATTGCATTATTATTGATAAGCTGCAATACGGACTACGTGAAAGCACACTCCATTCCATTCATTATTTCCAACCAAGCAATACTTATAAGTTAATTCATCTACTTGTTACAGGAACCATAAGCTGGTGTTTCTGGCATCTGCCGGATGTATGGCAGTGATTGGGTATCTAATGTTCAAGTGGATGTCACCTGCTGCTCCTCCTGCCGACTTCGATCTCGACTTGGTCGACTTTAGTGATGAAGAGGGTGAGCGTTTTCCAGGGTGGGACTTTACCGATGAACAATTGGAGGTAAGTTGAACAGTGTGTGGTTCAAAAACATTATGATCTTACCCATAACCGTACTTGAGTGATGCACTTAAGTTAACTCGAAGCTCACTGTGATGTTTGAGATATTTAATGTTAAGGTGGATAAGAGATTTTTCATTTACATTGATTGCATTATCTATTGTTTAATTATCTTACAAAATCATCCCAGACGTGGTTCCGTCTGTCTGTTCCTGGGAAGGGTTTTCCCCACTAGCTATAAAAACATCCTAGGTGAAAACAGCCAGGGAGGCGTGTCAAGACCAAATAGAGCCAAGGTAGGCAAATAAAGATGAAATATAGCCAAGGAAGCAACTTAAGAAAAGTAGAGCCAGGGTGGCCAACGAAGATTAAAGATAACAGCCAGGGAGGCAAATGAAGAAAAGTAGAGCCAGGGTGGCCAACGAAGATTAAAGATAACAGCCAGGGTGGCAAATGAATATATAGCCAAGGAGGCAACTTAAGAAAAGTAGAGCCAGGGTGGCAAATAAAGATTAAAGCAAACAGCCAGGGAGGCGAATGAAGAAAAGTAGAGCCAGGGTGGCAAATAAAGATTAAGGGAAACAGCCAGGGAGGCGACTGAAGAAAAGAAGAGCCAGGGTGGCGAAAAAAGATGAAATATAGCCAAGGAGGCGACTTAAGATAAATAGAGCCAGGGCGGCGTATGAAGATAAAATATAGCCAAGGAGGCGGATCATGATAAAGAAAAAAGCCAGGGAGGCATATCAAGACAAACAGCCAGGGAGGCTCATAAAGATAAAGGCGAAGAACCAAGCTGCTACATCGGCGAAGAGCCCAGGGTGGTGTATCTGAAAATATCTCCAAGAGTCCAAATTCGTCACCTGAAAGCCTTGCATCCGAACCCACGACATCACTGCCTTGGATCCGAAGTCCGTTGCGCTACCGACTGAGCCACCGACTCATCAGTACAGTTACAGTAAAGTTGTATGTTTTTATGAATAAAAATGGTAACAACATTACAAAGTAAAATCCTTATTTCAAACGTGTGTAAAGACTACGACTTTCAACTAGCTTTTGAGAGTACTGGGGTGCGATCTTAAACCAAGTTGTGATAAAACTAGAATGAGTCTGTAAACAAAGTTGGAACTAGAATCAAATGTCAAAATTTGTTTTATACTTATCACTTAGGAAACAATTACATTTTCTTTTAAAAAGGATGATAATTTTAAAACTAGGTGTACATATGACGAAATTTCAACAAATTACCAATTACACACAAAAATTTAATGATATTTGTAGTAATTTCTTTAACGTATATTTTCTCAAAACTGAATCCCGAAACATTCAAATAATTGTGTCAATCTACTTTTGTAAATAACGAAAAAAAAAACCCAACGTAATATGTAAAAAAGATCTAATTTAATACCACACTGGTAGGATTGTACAAAATAAAAATAACAGCACTAGAAAGTGGGCTATTGTCAATTAGAGAGGAAATGTTTCAATACTCATAATAAAAGACGAAAGGAATGCTAAAAGATATGAATATGTAAGTAGCTTATAATGGATACGCACTGGTTTTACCTTTTCTCTTCAGAAAGTTATTCGATTCAACGCTGTCTCCAGAAGACGGACATCTTAAGATCCGTTTCATCAAATGCTTCTGGTGCTTCAGACAAAGCCTTAAACAATCGGATTTTACGAATGAAGTTTCCGGAAGCGGAAATATCACGTTGCCTTTGGTAAAAGAGACGAATTATATTTGTATATATCGTAAGGAGCTATTTTTAACATATATATTTCTGAGCGTTAGTAATGTTTATTAAACATATTAAATATTTTTCTCAATTCATAGGAGGTAATTTGACTTATGTTTGACTATTGCATTTTTAATACATTAATAAACCTTTTACGGGTTTACCTAATGTAATTTGTTTTAGCTTAAATATTTTGTAATTTAGCATTATGAATCTTTGAAAAATGTATGTAAAATTGTCTATGATCTTTATTCGTTATACTTAAATATTATTGTTGACGACATTTTTAACCTTGCATTTTCCAGTAAGATATGCTGGGGGTTAACAGAACAGGACACAAAGGTGTCTTGTACTGTTAAAAGGTAGTGAAGGGTACTAGAACTCAAACCTACGACATTGCTGTCATTAGTTTAAAGTCCGTTTCGCAACCGACTCATCAAATTAACGACAATTTGCTCATAACGTTTACCCACTAAGTTGCATGTGAGAATAAGCATAAAGTTAACCAAATTTTCATTTATAAAATAGAAAGCTAAAATTAAAACTTATACCATCAATACAGATTTAAACAAAAATACCCCTTTTAAATGGTAATTCTTAACACAACATTTAGTTAATGACGTTTTTGAAGAGGACAATGCGTCTTTATAAACTGTATTTGCCTTAAATGTTTTTAACAAACTTACTTAGTACTTTATTTTTTTGCTTTGGGCAAATGGTTAAATAATTGTGTATTGCTTGAAAAATGTGTAAACGGTTTTCTACAGATCTTTTGAAACAACCAATTCTCTCCCTAATACAAGTTAGACCAATAACTCTTGTTGTTGACAAGCCAGCATTATACTTGCCACTTATCTTACACTTTTTATATAAACAAATCATACAATAATTCAATGGAGAGGGTAAATAAAATATTTTTTAGTTATACTCAACAATTATTGATAATCAACAACAACTACTATATTTTCCGTAAGAATTAATCGAAATAAATGGAGAGCCAGACAAAACTCAAACTTGCATTGCTTTTGTTGGTTTGTAACATTTTATCCTACAACTCCTTTTCTTAGATATATTGTAACAAAACTCTGCAAATAAAATAATTTCTGCAAAATGATAATAAACCAGTTTTTAAAAGTTATATAAAAAACAATTAAAACATATGAAAATTAAGAACTAATAACATATGGGTTTCCCAAAGTTTTAAACGTAAGTAATTCAAAGACGTAAAGATACAAAACTAAACATTTCCGACATATTCCCCCCTTTTTGGATTTTTTTTTCAAAACAATGCATCATATTTCGACGTCAATGTCAAGGTTTCTGGAGTAGGAAGACAAGTTTGACCAGTTTTATAATTACACAATCAACTAAAGTGGCATCACTCTCACCGTGGCTGTCCCTTTAAATTGAAAAATTAGTTTTACCCTGCAACTTGTGCAGGACAAGTTGGTTTTGAAACTTTAACGTATAGTTGGAAATGAAATTGTATAAATAATGGTTTATTTACAATAATTTATATTAGTAACTAAGTTCATTTTTTATACTATTTTAAAATCACTAAGCAAAAATATATTTTCTCGTTTTTAAAACAATATTGATAGTAAAAGTTCTTACTAACATATAGGTCAACATCTCTTAAAGTGTTAACATTCATAAACCTAGCTTTTATTATGTGTTCAGAACTTATGGGAATTTTAATATTAACTACGAGAGGAGAAGAATTTTGCGCTTGTTATTATGTGGTGGCCCAAAACTTGATACATGTTGGTTTTATGTGTAGGTGTCCTCGCTCTTTAAAAAACGAAACTAGTATTACTAATATATTTTTAATTTTACAAATTTATAAACCTATTACTTAATAATACGATCAAATTTTAAGCCAAAGTTTAAAACCTTAATCCAAATAAAAATACACTTTTAAATAAGTTGTCTTTTCACATTGAATCATAGAGTTTAAGGACTTTTAAATACGCATCAGTTATATGTATTGTGTCTGATTGCATATTATATTGAAAATAGCTAGGGAATTTTAACCCCTTATCTGAAGTTAAATAAAATAATTTTACTTCACTTAGTAATAAAATAAGTTTTTTTTAAATTAAATAATGTATGCGTAATTATTTTACATAGCAGATCTAAATAGCAGAATTTCTTTCTTTTTTTACGTACTGTAACCCTCCCGTTGCGAAGAACGGTAATACCAGCTCGTAATTACTAAAATGTCTACAAAAACATTTGAGTAAATCAAATTTGTTAATTGTTGTTAAATAAAATCAAATACAATTATTAATTATTTGTTACTTAAAAACAATTCAGAGCTAAAAACATTATTTCAATATACAATAGATGTACAAATTCCTTCAGCAATAAAATCGTTGATGATAGCGCAGCCACTCAGCAATATAGATCATTTGTCTTCGTTATCAATGGTTGATATGGCTAGGAATGATTTTCCATAGAATTGTTTATTTTAGAAGCGTTAAAAAAATGTCTATACTAAAATACTTTATACTTTATACTTTCTTTATACTTTCTTATGAAATTTTAATAATGTTTTAATAAGATGGTGATTGTGAGGTGTTAAAATACTTAACATATTTTCAAGGAATATTCAAATTATTATAAACTAGAAAATCAAAACCTTCATAGAAAATATTACAGAAAAAAAACTCACTCGTTGAATGAGATTTTCTGGACTTTGCAAAACGACCAAAAAAATCCTGGATTGAAAGTGCTTCGCTATTGGTTACGATTTACAAACATGTTGAGTTATAGTAGTTTACACAACTATTGCGTAAACTTTTACGAGTGTCGTTATCACTATTTACGCGAGTTGCGTACACAACTTTACCTACGACAGTGTTTAAATTACTAAAACTCATAAGTTCTAAGAGAGGTTATGTTTTCGTTTATAACCTATCATTGCCACTGACAGTGATGAAACGAAACATTAACATTGTACCAAACACTAATTGCACCAATCAACAATAGCCTGAACAGCTGATTAGTCGAAGTTTGAATCATTACAATTTTACTTCTTCTCTCTCAATCCTTGAACCTCATTGGTCCGTTACCCGTGTTGTTATGAGTAAAATGCTATGCTATGCTGTTATGAAAGTAAACAACGGCTATTTAAAAAAAACAGTCGTAGATAAAAAATGATAATTGTTTTGACCGTTCCCCGACAACAAATAATCTTACACAAAGATGTATTTAAGATTACTTACGTACATCTTTAGATCTGTGTTCCTTACCTGAAAATAAAATACGTATTAATTTACATGATTTAACAATGTAAAAAGTCTAATAACACTTAAAATAGATATTTACACGCATAAGCTCACAAGAAGGCAAAGATAAATTAAATATGTTAAGTGGTGATAGATTTTTTTACACTACAATCATCATCCGTCAATTATGATTTAAGTGCTAATGTAAATGTATGTTTCAAATGTTATAAGACTATTTTTACAGAATCTTTCAATATGTTTTAATTGCAGGTAAAATAAATTATATAAGATAAACAAAAATTAAATCGTAGAAATTAGATACTTTACTCTGCTAAAATTCTGAATCATATTGGAATGAATCAGATAATGTTTAAATGTTAGGAGAAAGAATAGGCAAAGCAGTTGGCAGGATTTGCATGAACGGAAAACTGAAAGTTGTAATTTCCTCTTTCCGATTATGACGAGTTAACAGCTGAGACCAGAACGCGATATTTTCTCTTATAACTTGCATTGAAAAATGTATACTCCGAGAAGAATACTACTATTTTTTTAACTGAGCACTTAAACACTTAAACGAATTTTGGAACCGTGAAAGTTCAAACACAGGACGTAATATAGGTAAACTATTCAACAGTTTCTGTTTTATTTTTAAAACGTTTTAGTTCTGTATTAATAAGTGTTATATAAGACCTGTATATCTATAAAATTCTTTAGTATCATGTCAGTCGTCTTTTATTTGAATTAATATGACCCAACCAATAAAACTTGTACTGTTAGTTAATTCTGGCTGGAAACGGTTTGATTTTATTTGATTCAATTCTGGGTTTAAGTACACATGTTTGCAAAACAAGTCTAGGTGTGAGTAAATGAACCTATAAATAAATATGTAAAATATTATACGTGCATACCAATGTATAAAGCGTTATAATTCTTAACTATTGTAGTAATAATAAGGCCAGTAAAGTTAGTTGTTTCGCAAACTATTAACTAAGCATTTAAACATTTAACTGTTAAAGAATACAAACAACGCAAATTATAATTTTTTTTATTAACTTTAAATACAAGACAGTAATGAAGAATAGTATGATTTACGAATACTGAAACAGAACCGGTATGGATCATAAACATAAACAAAATTACGTGTCTGGCCCGAAAATTAACATCATTTAACATTTTTTAAATGGAACTGCCTAACCATAATATGTTAATGATAATAGTATAGAATTCGGGCCAGCAACGTCATTTATGTTTATAATCTATACCGGTTCTGTTCAAGTATTCGTGGTATGATTTGTGGTTATTACATAATGGAATTTATTATTTTATAAAAAACCATTTTTAATTTAAAATACCAGATTTGTCTGATACTTGTTAATTCATTGCTTTTAAGTGAAAAAAACGAGAATAATATCTTATTTAACAAAATAAATTAGGTCTAGGTAAACTTTTACCTTAACTCAAGTGTCTTTGCTTCAAATACCCTCCTAATGGCATATTTCAAGTACCCGTTGCTGAGACACAGTTAAGGAGAGGTTAACGAGAACCCATTGTACCCAAGGGAAGCATTGCGTACTTCTTTGGAGGGTTAATCCCCTCTTTAGAAGTTCTTCCTAAAAAGAGAACTTTAACTTCTGCGACAACCGGGTGGTCATAAAATCATATACTAGTCCAAATTAATTTTTTGGGAGAAAAACGTTAGTTAAGATATTGATAAACTTGTCCTGTCAACATGTTGTCACTTTTTTATGAAGTTTTTCTGCTAAAAGAATACAAATAAATATCAACTATTGCACACAATCTACGAGTATCGTCATAGATTCTACGTATTGGGTGAATAATAAAAAAGCTACGAAATGATCTCTTTAATTTGTTTAAATATTAAAATGTTTTCCAGAAACGTCTAACAAGCTTTGACAATTTTTAATGTTTCAATTCAATGTTTTGCTGTATGACTCATTTGTATTATAAATTAAATTTTTATTAATTTTGAGAAGTAATATGTACAACAGGTGTATAAAGTTGGGTTGTAAAAATCCAAAACCACGGGTAAACGCATTATTTATCCTGTACCTAGCAGCAAAAAATATATTTTGAAATTGCAGGTTTTATAATACATTTGAGTTTGTAGCTAGACCAGATATATTTCTGACCTTAATGCCATATAGCCACGAACTAGCAATATGGATCTGCCACTACAAGGGGAGTGCTATAGGGGCTAAGGTCCCCCCCCCCATTGGACCCTATAAACTTAAATTTAAACATACATTTCGTAAAAAAAACTGTAACGGAGTTTTTTACACAGTTCTAGACGTAAATAACGGCTTTAAAAGACACCAAACATTTAAAAATTGCAAAACTTCCGGGAGGGAACCCCCAGACCCCCCCTCGACACAGTCCTATAGCCACCAATGTTATACCATACACGATTCTTTTTCTATGTGAACCCTTTTTTAGAAACAAACTTCCAACTTGTTATCACAGACCAAGAGTTGGTTGGACTGGAAGTTATAATTTACAATGTAAAACTTCTCAACTGTGGAAAGACAAGGAATGATGTATAAATAGCTTTGAAACCTTCTTTCAGGAATATAAAGTGTCTAAGTTGGCCGTACCAAGCAAAAATATATGTAAATAATCTTTCGCATTTCGTAATTGAATAATACAAAAGTACATTATAAAAATGTTATGACAGTAATAATCGTTTAAAAACCATATACTTCATGTTGGAAATCAAACTATTGATACAAATATAAATTTGTCATTAGATAGTGATACATTCCATATATGGCACTCATAACATGAAATAATTATTTTACAAGGGAATGATTTTACTTGACAAGTAATCATTTCCAAAAAAAGTTTAATTTACTATACTATGATTAAAATAGTAAGTAATAGTAAGTCAAATTAAAAACTGTAAAAGTCAAAGCAATGTAAAACCTTGGCCCCATAAAATACTAAGTTTAAATGAGATAAAATTATGGCTCTTACAGTAAACACATTAGTAATATGATTCAAACAGTAAAATGCTGTATAACTTTGTTTAGTACATAAACAGTAGCTACATACCATTCAGCTCATAAGCATGTGATTTGATAATATCAAATTTAATAATTGTGTTCTTATCATAAAATATCAAAGGGAGAGTTAACCCACCACAAAACCGTGAGATATGGTCATGTGGTCGACAATAACTAACGGGTAACGTCTGTTGCAGAAGTCTAGATGCACTCAACATAAAGGGTTAATTTATAACAAGCATACGTGCTCTGAACAATTATTTTAAGAACTATTTTCCCAAAACTACCATGGCAGTGTTTTGATCTAACTACAATATAATAAACGAGTTAGTACCTCTATGAATTCATTTGAATGTGAAGAATAAAGGTTTTAACCTCTTTGAGATATACTTGGTCCAACCCAAAAATTATGAATAATGGTCTTATTTGTAAATACGTTTTATCTTGGTAGATGCAACTTAAATTTGACAACTTTCTTCGCAAATTTTAAAAGGAACACAACTACTTTTCAAAGAAGAAAATATTAAAATACTTTGTTTATAGTATTAAAGTATTTAATTACTTTAATATGATAACTATTTAGATCAGGTATGGCAAAATTATCCAACCCGTTAGGCGATTCAGCATTATAGCATGTTTTTAAAATACCGTTTGTGAAAACCTTTATGACAATTAATTAGTTAAGATACATATTAGATTTAATAATATTGTGAAAGACTGTGACCATGACCTTAGAGTTGAAATGCATCAGTCATTAAAAATAATTTAAAAAAGGGTACTATGGTGTATTATTTATTAATATTAATTAGTGTTTATATAGATTTTTACTTGTAAATATATGATATCATTTTAAACTTCATATACACTGTAAATGGCGTGTTTTCCACTGCAATAGTATACAACTAATTTGTTTTATTTTAAAAAGCAAGTGTTAACTAATTAAACAAGTCAAATAAATCAAAAGATCTGTGAATCATATTTATTTGAAATATTTGCTATTAATACTGAAATCACAGCCTCAGATGATTTAATCATACTGTTATTTATCCGAAATAAAATAACACGAGAAAGACTTGGAATGTCCATTGTCCAAGGATACAAAAGCAACTTAATCACATCAGCTGTTTTCAATATTCCAAGCCAACATCTGTTGGACAGTTCGTGTCCAAACTGTGAGGAATTAAACGATGGCAAGATGGGAGAAAAAATGTAATTTTGTTGTTAAAACTTTGTTTCTTTTTGTGAGGGCGTATAACCAACTTTTGCAAAGTTCAGGCCCAGCAAGACATTTTAATAACAAAACTGTTTTAATTTAAAGAAAATAAGTTTGAAATAAATGTTATAATGAAGTGTTTTCGAATTACTTGATACATTTGTGCAAATAACATATCCTCGGTAAACTCCGTAATGTATACTTTAACTATTTACTGTTCCCATGCACAAAAGTAGCTCTTATGTTTCTGCACTGGTACACAGAACTGATTATTCTTGCGCAGCAAACAAAATTGTAAAATTTAACATAACATTCATTTTTATCTCCCTATGATATATAATTTCTGAGGAATATTTAACTAAGGCATACGTAGGCTGTGATTTTGAATACATTGATTCTGGCACAAAATTAATTTAATTTACAACCATTTGTATACTTAAAATAAGTTTCGTTACAGGCGATATTACTATTACACATTCTTCAGCTATCAACACGCTGTTCTGAAGGCAAGACAACATGGATGTAATTGACCAACGGGCTGTAAAATCTGGCTGAGATGAGGCCGAGACACTGTGGTGTTCAATATTTTTCAACTCTTAACAATTCACATTCACAAAATAAAATGAAATACCTTTATTCCTGAGTGTGATATAATTTGCCATGATTGCTTAGACCACTTAAAAACCTTTAATTGTTTAAATACTGAGTAAATTAACACATATGGTTGACCCTATAAATTTATCTTTGTTAATTTCATGCTAAGGCTATTAATTGTTAAAATCAGAATTTGATATAAGTTTTGAGGTAGTCTCAATAAAAACCATTTAAACGTACTTACTAACATATGCTACTCACTAGCAGATGAATTAAAATCCATTTTTAGCCCCTGAGCTGTGATATTAATTAAAAATAGGTATTTACCTTCGTCTACAGCTCAATCTGTTGTAACTTGGGTTACGGCCGTTTCGGCATTATAATGCCATCGTCAGACGTTGAACATTCAGCTGAAGTAGCGTCGTCATAGTTGAAACACATAACACGGACACGAATAACATTTTACAATTACTAACGAAGACACAACGAACAGGCCTGTCGCACACACGGTACCGGTTGACAATCCTCTATCTTGCATACTCGCCGACATTTATTTGAATTATATCGAAAATGAATTTATACTATCAGATCGTAACAAACAGAAACAGAAAATACTGCAGTACCACCGATATGTAGATGACACTATTCTTTTGTTTAACGGTAACGTCCGACAACTGGAATTATTACACAAATATCTAAACAATATTGCCCCAAATTTGAAATTCACGATGGAAATTGAGGAGTCAAACAAAATGAATTTTCTAGACCTGACAATAGAAAAATTGGACAATAAATTGGATTTCAGCATTTACCGTAAGCCAACCACGTCAAACCAAACCATCCATAACACGTCATACCATCCACCATCACAGAAATATGCCGCTTATAATAGTATGTTATATAGATTGTTAAATGTTCCAATGTCAGACAACAATTTTAATAAAGAACTCAATTTGATAAAACACATAGCGCTATCTAATGGGTACAACAGCAATATGATTGACAGGTTATTAAGTAAGATGAAAAACAAAAAGTCTGGAGACGTCCAACCACAAAAGAAGAAGTATGTGTGTGTAGAGTACTCACATTCAATTCAGTACTCACTTACGAAAGAACTGAAAAAACATGGTATCGAATTGGCGTTCAAGACCAACAACAAGACAATCAATAAATTAAACGTTTCTGATCGTGTAATCGACAAAAGTGAGAAGTCAGGTGTATACAAAATTAAATGTGCTAGTTGCCCGAGCTTTTATATAGGAAAAACTGGACGGACATTCGGAACCAGGTACAAAGAACATCACCCATGTCCAAGGGCCGACAAACAAAAATCATCCTTTGCTCAACACCTGGTTGACAAAAACCATGACATGTATAATCTGAACACTGGCCTCGATATACTCCACACAAGCAAGAAAGGAAATAAATTGGACACATTAGAAGAATGCGAAATTTACAGAGCCTATACAGAAAATAATTTTGATGACACAATATTAAATGACAAACTACAATATAAATCACACATCATTTTCAATAGTATTTTAGACCAGGACAAGAGACAAAAGGCAGGAGTACAAAGGTCAGCTGATAACACCACCACGCAAAGAACGATGCAGGATTAACCTCCAGTCGGCATCCAGTTCAGATCGTGGCATTGTCAACCGGTACCGTGTGTGCGACAGGCCTGTTCGTTGTGTCTTCGTTAGTAATTGTAAAATGTTATTCGTGTTCGTGTTATGTGTTTCAACTATGACAACGCTACTTCTGCTGAATGTTCAACGTCTGACGATGGCATTATAATGCCGAAACGGCCGTAACCCAAGTTACAACAGATTGAGCTGTAGACGAAGGTAAATACCTATTTTTAATATGCTACTCATTTCAACATAGTATTACCTTTTATATTTGAGATTATTTTTTGTTTAGTTGTATGGTACAAATCCTAAATAAAAATCTCAATTTCCTAACCTTGTAAAAATTAAGCAATCAGTGTATTGCTTTAATGCTTTGTTTTCTAAGATCAAGTAGCTAAAAAAGTATAAAAAATGGTATAATATCAACAAAGAATAAACCGTTCAACTTTTAAAGGTTGTCAGCGAGTCATGTCCTTATCGTACATAAACCAAACTTGAATCCATTCATTCCCTAAGTAATTGAAAACCTGATTCTTTAATCAAGGTTAATTAGTGCAGAAAAGAGTAAACCTTATAATGTAAATGAATGAAACATCTGAGTTTGCAGACCGTGTAAAGCCCAGAGCAGCAACAGCTGGGTAAAGCTGCAAGTTGATGATTGTTGATACAGTACAACTCTGCCACAGCTGACTGTCCTCTGTTCTAGGATCTCACAATCTGTTGAATAATACATGCACTAATTGTGTTATCAAAAGTTAACCAACAAGAAACTATCGTTAATTTTTGTATCCATTGATTTGAATATAAGGTTATCTTGGAAATAGTTTTTGCTTCGGTCAACCTAATTATTTTCAAGTGGGTAAATACAAAATTTAACATTTAATTTTTATGAACATTGAAGAAGTTAATTTCAAATTGGCTTTCTGACTCTCAAATTGATAAGTTATTTTTAATCGAGAAATAAAATATTATTTAGTTTCATTTAATTTTATTGCAGCCTTGAGGAGCTAACGGCCGCGCAAGACTCCATCAGATGCACCCCAAAAATATCCTCATTCAAAAAAGTTTATCGACGAAATTCGATGCTTGATTCACGTGAATATTTTTATATTTTATATTGAATTTTCACGTGAATGTCAGTATTCTGTAATATGTTATGCAGCCTAACACATTCTAGATTTTAACTGTTTACGAATCAAATTATTCCAGTTGTTTTTTAATCAAATATCCCAAGTTGCACTGTACAATCTAGTCATAAAAAACAACATAATATCTCTCCCGCCCAAAGTAGTGGTACAGTTTGAAGTCTAGGTTAACCGACAAAACATCCAATCTCTTTAAGTGCGAGCAAACGATGTTATAGAAAAAGCGCTTCCCAACCTCTCACTTTATTAAAGTTAAAGCTTATCTTCATGAAGTCTTTTCAAAAGGAAAATGTAATTTGAAACTCTCCAGCTTTGACGGTAAAATTACGAGTGTCGTAAGCAAAGTGCCAATGTATATGAAAATATAACGATTCAACAAAACAACTATGTCTACTACTTATATTAGTTATATTGTCGAGTTTTCATTCAAGTAAAACTTCATCCTAATAGCTCATTACGTTTACGAAGAGTTTCTATGTTTACGTTTGTACCTGAAAACTCGTGAAAATGATTTATGAACAGCATAAACGTCGAAATGAAAATAATTTCCATAAAAAGATGTATAATCGTAAATTGTTCGGAAATTCTAATCATGGTCTCTAGGTATTTCTTTAACTTTAACTTTTATTTTAACTTTAACTTTAACTTTAACTTTTTAATTTCTTTCTTTAACTTTAATATAGTGTTCTATACTACAATTTTACGACTTATTGTAAGGTGAAAATTATTATGCTTTGTTTCCGTAAATATAATGCTAGACATTCCTTAAAACTTTATATACTTTACGCCAAAACAATAAGGTGGTTAAATACTCGTCCGTGAATCCTGTTACACCATCTTTGATGTTGGTTAGCTCCGTTAGTTAATATTCTCTTTCGCATTAAACGAGTTCTTTTTGCAGTACACAGCTCATTAAATGCAAGGCAAAGATGTTTCAATTAAATCCTCAAAGATGTATTAAACACCACTTTAGGGCCTATATGAGTGAATTATACAAGAGTGGACATTTTATATTTCAAACAGGCTGCCTGATTTCTGTTGGACGTTTTCTTTGCTTTAAAATAAAAGTTTTACAGGTTTCGGTGTGGTTAAAGACTGTAATTTACCTAAATATTTTAGGTTTTTCTTAAGGTATGGCATATTTTAAGCAATTTCTTGAAATATACCTGTTAGGTTAACCATATAAAAATCCCTTGGTATAAAATAAGTGTATATTTAACCTAACTGTTTTCCTTTTAAAAAAATTATTGATTATTGCTTAGAACAATGATGATCATGTTACAATTTAATTTAATAATCATCATTGATACTAATAGTTGCTTGTTAATTTTGTTAATTTAACCGTCTATGATATTCGTGTCTGCCATCTCATATAAGCTTTAAACATATTTCGTATTTTTTTTTTTTTTTAATTCTTGTATATTATGTATATGTTATTGTAAAAGGGTGGTGGAGTGAGCTAGTCTAGTAGTTAGAGCGCGGGACTTCAGTCCCTGAGGTTCCGGGTTCAAATCCCGTGAAATCACCAATGGATTGTATATAAGCGATAATACCACAGCCCCTAAGTCGAGCCAGAAGTAATGTAAAAAAAATCCCGGGCTCGTGCCTAACGTCCTAGGACAAAAAAGGAGGAGAACAATTGTAAAAAGGTGCTATCCGTTAGACTAAATAAATTATATATGTATCTACATGTATATAATTTATTAAAGTCATTAAGTATATTGCGTATCTAAGTCAATTTTTGGGAACACTTTTAAGGAAATTTGAACAATGGCAACCATCAACAACTATTGTTAAATGTCCTGTTTAAAATATCGTATTATTTTAATGAAAAATATGTTATATTTCAGGAAAACTAGTTTGTATGGTTAAAAACGTAAGTATAAGTAGGTGGCATCTTGTAAATCTAGTTTCAAAGGCGATTTTTTAAAATTATAATTAAGTACATTCTCATTGCTTTTTACAGGCTAGAAGTTTGTATCATTGAATGTAACATTTAACAACCGCAGGGACCGTTCAATTGACCAAAACCACGTTTTACAGTTAAATCGTAAACAATTGTTATTGACGGACGCCCAAACCCGCTGATGGCCATCATTTGTCAACAAAATAGAAACAAATCACTTTCATTCAAAGTACACTTTTAGTAGAACTATTTTACTTTCATGTATTTTATTCTCAACCACAAAACGTGTACCGTAAATGTATATTGACTTGAAAATTGCATTGTAAATTGTATGCAACAACAAAATTACTACCTACATTGATAAATGTGAAAATTAGATCCATACCGATGGTATACATATATAGTTATGTATAGTTGATAAAATCTAAGTGTGTACTTATAATTTGTTTGATGCATCATAGTAAATTTCCCAATATTATAATCGGGAATCATTTTGAAAGCTTATTAATAGATGTAAACAGTGAAATATTTTTACAATGATGGATGATTATTTTTATTTTTCTAATTTAAAATAATTCTAGCGATTAAAAAATGACGGAGATGAAAAATATTATCAAATTATCCAGAAAGTATCATAGCCTAATCCCAGACACGCTAGATGGCGTGTAGGCATTTGTGACTAATGAGGTGCCCCTAGCGGTTAAATGTGCAACTATCATGACCAGCTGATCATTCTAGCCAAGCTTTACACCCTTGATTGACTATATTGATCTTTTGGTACAACAGTAATTTTTTATGTACTATTGTTGACTCATTTAACAAATAACTTTTTCATAATTCATTAATGTGGTTAAATACAAATGTAGTCTCGAACGATTAATGTTTGTAAAGATTAATTTTAATGTGAGCAAATAATTAAATATATTTAACAAAATCAATAACATTAAAGCTTAAAATTAAATATAGTACGTTGCAGAACTGAGAGATATTCAAAGGAATGAGACAATATTTTTATGTTTGAATGTAAAATACCCCCGCCGCAGCAAACCTGCAGACTAAGCGAATTTCCATTTGACTGATTGGATTTACACTGAAATGTCTACTTAAAAATATAGCAATTATTCCCGATTTAAATAGAATTAGTTTAACAAGTAGGTTTGCTGCATCAGGGAGGGTAAAACTGTTTTTTTTGTAAAATGTTAATAGTTAGTAAGAAATAAAAACATTTTCCAAATTTGATCAAAATATGTTCATAAACAAGAAAACTACAACAGTTTACTCATTCTCCATAAGAATAACATGGGAATTTTAAATTTACAATTTTTTGGAATTTTCTCCGTAACCATTAGGCGCATAATAACGCTTCAATATACTAAATTATTTGTTTTTTTTAAGCTCTACAAAATGGTTTGGAAATAAATTGCTAAATTTTATGTTTTTTGGGTCAAAAATGGGAAAAACCTACTTTTACCCCATAAAACCCCCCGTAAACACCTGTTCCCATGGTCCGATCATGCTGGATCGCGAACTCGTTCGAATAAACGTAGGTTTACACGTTTGTACCAAATTTCATCAAAATCGGATCATTTTTGCTCGAGTTATCGTGCTGACGGACACATATATATATATATATATATATATATATATATATATATATATATATATATATATATATATATATATTAATAAATAATATGTAAAATAACATGAGTACCCTTTTTTTATATTCTTTTTTATTTAAATATATATTTTTTTATTATTTATTTATTATTTATTTATATATATAAATTTGAACGGATTGTGTTTTTGGCCTCTAGGGACCTCAAAACGAAAAAAAAATCGGTCCCGCGTCCAGGTCTTACCATGAGTACTACGGTAATAGCTTATTCCCTATATGGGAAATTCACTGAAAGTTGTAATTTCCTCTTTCTGGTTGCGACAAGTTAACAGCTGAGACCCTTTAACAGCGGTTTTTTCCTTACTGTGGCACGCAAATGAGGCTATCTTTTAGAATAAGTGTAACCGATTTATGTAGATTAATTTTCATATAAATTAATTTAAACTCAGATAGTCTGGAATAATCATTTACGTTTTAAACGTGGAACGTAAATTAACTAATTTTCATTCGTCATGAATATCAAATAATGTTCTTATTTTCAGTAATAAGATTAAAACCATAAAACGTTTAGTAACTTTAAATTCTTAAGGTAAGAGCGAACGTTTATGGAAACTCCAATTTTTTAAAGAAACTTTATCGCGTACTGCAAGTTTTAATCTAGAATTAATATTAGCATACATTTTTTTATTCAAGTCCTTCCTACGTTCTATGGTTAAAATTGTTAGAATAGTCAGCCCTACTAACTATACCCCCTCATGTTTATTTTTGTATTAAATAAACTTTTTTCCACCGAGCAATTAATAACCATTAATAAAATCCTCGATTGTACACATTTAGGTTCAAAACCACCAGTTCATTGTTTGTGTACAAAAAAAAAAAAAAAAAAAAAAAAAAAAAAAACTGATGATTATAATATACTTCACTTTTGGTTAAATAGAATTCACTCTCATAATTTAGTATTTTTGTAGCTTCAAAACACTTTGGGAGTGACAATAGAAAAACAACTGTGCGGTTGGAAGACACGGAAAACTTTTAAAATGTTTAGAAGCAAGATAAATTAGAAATGCTTACTTCACTTATGGTTTGGTAATAAAAAGACTCGTAAACTCTATCTTTTTAAAATCAATTAGCAACCATTTCTTTAATGCTGTGTCCATCAGTTTTTCTAAAGAAAATATGGCAAGCAATAATTGTGAGCAATAGAATTCTTTAACACATATTCAATTTAGTTTTTGTTTCTTGTTTTACATCTTTGCCATAAGCTTGATACTGTAACTGTAACACAGTTTATTGATCAATCATAAAGTTGTCTGAAAACTCTTTGTATTACTTTTGTATTAATTGAAAAGAATCATTGTTGTAAGTGTTTCTATACCAAACTCCTTAAAATTATAGTAATCGAATGTAAAAATGTATTAATTGCTTGTCAGAACAATTCGTCAAAGCACAGGCAGGGGAAAGAAGAGAATTGGAGGCCAAGATCCTATTATGGTTTTAGAGGCCACGGAGGTAAGGGTAAGATAAGATACGGTAAGTGATATTATGCAATGGAAGGTGGTTTGGAAGATGGTTGTACTTAAAACCAGTGTGAGTGAATCAGCTACCAATCTCACTTCAACGCCTTTCAATCAGCTGGCAAATCGAAACAATCGCTGTTTTATTGTAAAACTAGCTGTAACCCGCGGGCTTTGCCCCGCTTAACTTCTTAATTTTCAAGATTATCTCGTTCGTATGGCTCAATCACGTCCTGGTTGAAGTTTGTTCGCTACGCTCACTCACCTTTAGGTTGGAGCTCGTTCGCTACGCTCACTCACCTTTAGGTTGGAGCTTGTTCGCTGCGCTCACTTGCCTTCAGCTTAGCTCGTACGCTACGCTAACTCGCCTCCAGGTTGAAGTTCGTTCTCTACGCTCACTCACTTTTTGGTTGGAAACTAGCTGTTGTCATAAATATAAAAAAAATTATAGTGCTGCACCCTGTTGGTAAACCTATTAACTTTTTAATGTATTGAGCATCACAGAATCGAATTGATTAGTTGAACCAGCTGTTAAGATTCTTTAATTCCATTTAAATATGATTACTCATAAGGTTAACATGGGAAACTCCAGAGCCACTTGGGCGGAGCCCTTTAGAGGGATCTGCACCAAACTTCACACAAACCATCCTTGAATAATGCTTAATAAAGCCTAAAAGTTTCATTACAATCTGTCGAGCGGTTTCGGAGTCCATAAAGGACAAACAAACAAACAAACAAACATACATTGGATTTTATATATAAAGATTATCGGGTTAAAATGCATATCGTATAATTTGATGAAAGAAATATGTGGTCACAAGACATTCGCTTACATACTCCTCATTAAAACTGCCACAGTTTATCTTTATGCGTGTAAACTAAATGTTCTGAATTATATTCCGTTTTAATTGACTACTCGATTCCCGTACGTAGTACAAGCTAATAGTCGTTTCAAATTAATGCGTAGAATGTATTGTAACTTATTGTTTTATTGTTTATTATATTTGTAAATTATTCAAAAAAAGGTTATAAGTAATAATTTACAGAATGAATTGGGTCTAGGTAAATGTTTACTTTACTTCAGATACCCTTAACTAAGTAAATACTCTTCTAATGGCATATTTCAAGTGCCCGTTGCTAAGACACAGTTAAGGAGAGGTTAACGAGAAGCTATTTTATACAAGGGTGGCATTCCAGCTTCTTTGGTGGATTGCTTTCCTTTTTAGCGAATTTCCCTATAGGGAAGTAGCTATTACCGTAGGTGGCACGGTAAGACCTAGACCCGGGACCGATTTACTTTTTCATTTTGATGTCCCCAGGGGCCAAAAACACTATTCGTTCAAATTTTTATATATATATATATATATATAGATTTATATATATATATATGTGTCCGTGAACACGATAACTTGAGTAATTTTTATCCTTGATGAAATTTGGTTTGAAGGTGTAAGGCGGGATAAACTTGAATGAGTTCGCGATCCAGCATGATCGGACCATGGGAACAGGGTTTTATGAGGGGTTTTATGGGGTAAAAATTGGTTTTTCTCACTTTTGACCCTCAAAACACAAAATTTCCCAATTTCTCTTTAGACCTTTTTAAAGAGCTTAAAAAAACAAATAATTTAGTATATAAAAGTATTTTTGTTCGAGTATTAGTAACGGAGAAAATTAAAAAAAATGTAAATTTAAAATTCCCATGTTATTCTTATGGAGAATATTGTCAAATGTTGTAGTTTGCTTGTTTATGAATATATTTTGATCAAACTTGGCAAATTTATTTATTTTGTACTAAGCTATCAATATTTTACTCAAAAACACACTTTATTAGTTTCCTTGTAGCAGCAAACCTAGGTACTCGTTAAACCTAATGTTATTAAAATATATTTAACTGAAAATCAATTCAGACGAATGGAAATTCGCTTAGTCGGCAGGTTTGCTGCGGCGGGGGTATTTTGAAGTTCTTCTTAAAATACAACTTTTATTTCTGTGACAATAGACAAGTATTATGCCTTATACAAATAACCTAGGCCTCACTGAAACTCTAATCTTAAATCTTAACACTACGGAAAACGTGTATGAGATAATTGATAGATTTTATGGTTTTAAACATGTATTTTTTATTTATACAGGGTGTCCCGTAACTCTCTGGACATATGTGTATAGCGTTATTCCTTAGGTCAAGACAAACACATTTCACCATAGGAACATGGGTCTGTGGGGTCTAGTTTACCGACTGTCGGTATTTATGTGTTTTTTACAAAAAAACTAATAACTCCTAAACGGTTTGAGATACAGCTTTGATATTTTACAAAATTTTTATCTTATTAAGACCTATTATCGTTAGGAATTATACTAAAAAATCATTAACCGTTTCAAAATTGCGGCCATTTAAAATATTTGATGCCAAATTTCACGAAAACCGTTAACTTTACAAAAAAATAACATATAAATACCGACAGTCGGTAAACTAGACACCACAGACCCATGTTCCTATGGTGAAATGTGTTTGTCTTGACCTAAGGAATAACGCTATACTGTATACGTATGTCCAGAGAGTTACGGGACACCCTGTATAGTTAAGAGCTTTTTGATACAAGGCTTATACAGTACCAAACTTATCGATCACAATATTGTTAACTTAATTACAGAGAACTAAATTACACTACCCTTCCTTACTTAAAGTTGTTTTGTTTCGGAAAAGATTTTTTTGGTAGAGTGAAATAACTCACCAAGACTTAAAACTCAATATAAGAAAAAACTACGTAACCATGACCAATTTTCTCTTTGTATTTTACAAATATTTCCCC
This sequence comes from Macrosteles quadrilineatus, assembly GCF_028750875.1. Taxonomy (NCBI): domain Eukaryota; kingdom Metazoa; phylum Arthropoda; class Insecta; order Hemiptera; family Cicadellidae; genus Macrosteles; species Macrosteles quadrilineatus. The sequence goes on along the minus strand of NW_026542597.1, from coordinate 18,027,841 downwards.
TATAATGCAATGGGTTTCAACAGGTTATCAAAGACTAAGCTTGGTTGCACTGAAAGTGATAATTTACAGTTTGAAACTTCTCAACTGTGCAAAGACAAGGAATGAATAAAGAGCTTTGAAAGTTTTCTTTCAGGAATACAAAGTGGGTAAGTACAAGTTGTTTCAAGTAAGCATCTTGCATCTTACAGTTTGCATTTTATGATTTCGGAATTTATACTTTAATATTTAGAGAAATCCATTTTTCCTTATTAATTAAAGGTTTGCCACCTTCTATCATTAAGAAATCATACTTTTGGAAATAATTATTAATTTCTTTTAACTGATCAATGACTTGGTTATGAAAGAAAGGAACATAGACAGGTGGACACTCTGGTCAATTTATAAATTTGATTCTTACTTTTTTTTATTTAGCACTACGAATTCACATAGAGAAAATTTAAATAATCCGTAGGAAGGCTATGAAAAGTAAAACTACCATTCTGGTAATTTTCCTCCAATGCATATTATCAAACTAATCAGCTTTTTCGATAATCATAAAACTTCAAAACAAATGTTGCTTTTCTGCAATACAGTATTTTATACAACTTTATAATACAGTACAGCTCTGAATGATTACAAAAGTTTAGAAAATAAACAATTAATAACCCTATAAGAATGTTTCACTGCCGTTAAACAGGTTTGCATGCATGTCACTTTTAGAACCAACTCATGTTTATTATATGGATATAGTCAATACTGTTTTCCTCACCTTTAAAGTGAATAAGTTGTAGCAAGTGTCAGGTTTATTTTAAATTAAAAGTCACGTTTTATTTATTATTAAATGGAATATTTTGAACACTATGGTGCTATTTTGTTACTATAATGGTTACTATTACTTTAAAGCTTGTATTTAGATTACTTTATTCTTTTACATTTTAAGCCTACAAGCGGAGGCTACTCAAATGTAATCAAATTTACTACTTTGAATTTCAACAACATATTTCTAAAGGGAACACTGTAAGAATGGCGTAGAGGCAATCCAATATGTTGCATTAGATTTCACTGTTCGGTTGGTAATCTCACTCTCTGTAAACTTTTATTAAATTCAGCGAAACGAAAATAATAAGTTATTTCTTTGGGCCAAACAGTGACAGTCTGTAGCTGCAGTCAGTTCACAATGGTTATGAAATATTTTTATATAAATGCCATTACTAGTCCATATTTTATTATTTTGAAAAGGTATATAGATTAATGAATTTTGTAAATGGATGTAGACCTAAAAATACTGAAATAGATCAGGAGTATATATAAGCTATGCTATTGGAAAGCCCGATTCTAAAACGCTATCTCCCAAGCCGAAGTATATTTTCAAGAACAATTTCAGTCCAATATTTTCATTAAAATAACTTTTAATTAATATGACCCAACTAATATAACTTATACTATTAATTCTGGTTGGATAAACGGTTTGTTTTATTTTATTCAATTCTTTAAGTACACATGTTTGCAAAACAAGTCTAGGTGTGAGTAAATGAACCTATAAATAAATATGTAATTATTATATGTGCATACCAATGAAAAAAGGCGTTATAATTCTAAACTATTGTAGTAATAATAAGGCCAGTAAAGTTAGTTGTTTTGCAAAATATTAACTAAGCATTTAAACATTTAATATAACTGTTAAAGAATACGAACAACGCAAATTATTTCAACTTTAAATACAAGACAGTAAAGAAGAATAGTAAAGAAGAATGGAACTGCCTAACCATATGTTAATGATAATAGTATAGAATTCGGGCCAGCAACGTCATTTATGTTTATAATCCTTACCGGTTCTGTTCAAGTATTCGTGGTATGATTTGTGGTTATTACATAATGGAATTTATTATTTCATAAAAAAAAATTTAATTTAAAACACCAGATTTGTCTGATACTTGTTAATTCATTGCTTTTAAGTGAAAAAACAAGAATAATAACTTATTTAACAAAATAAATTAGGTCTAGGTAAACTTTTACCTTAACTCAAGTGTCTTTGCTTCAAATACTCTCTTAATGGCATATTTCAAGTGGCCGTTGCTAAGACACAGTTAAGGAGGGGTTAACGAGAACCCATTGTACACAAGGGAGGCATTGCGTACTTCTTTGGAGGGTTAATCACCTCTTTAGAAGTTCTTCCTAAAAAGAGAACTTTAACTTCTGCGACAACCGGGTGGTCATAAAATCATATACTACGAAACAAAGTTACGTAAAAAACCTGTGGAAAGTCTTAGTTAAAAAAAAAAACAGTTACTCACTTTAATTCTATCTTAACTATGAATATTTAATTAACAGATAACCAAATTAAATATTCCACATCCATCCAAGTTAATTTTTTGGGAGAAAAACTTTAGTTAAGATATTGATAAACTTGCCCTGTCAACATGTTGTCACTTTTTTATAAAGTTTTTCTGCTAAAATAATAAAAATAAATATCAACTATTGCACACAATCTACGAGTATCGTCATAGATTCTACATGTATTGGGTGATTAATAAAAGAGCTACGAAATGAACTCTTTAATTTGTTTTAATATTAAAATGTTTTCCAGAAACGTCGAACAAGCTTTGACAATTTTTAAGATGCTTCAATTCAATGTTTTACTGTATGACTCATTTAAATTATTTATTAAATTTGTATTAATTTTGAGAAGTAATATGAACAACAGGTGTATAAATTTGGGTTGTAAAAATCCAAAACCACGGGTAAACGCATTATTTATCCTGTACCTAGTAGTAACAAATATATTTTGAAATTGCAGGTTTTATAATACATTTGAGTTTGTAGCTAGACCAGATATATTTCCGACCTTAATGCCATATAGCCACGAATTACCACGAGTGCTATAGGGGCTAAGGTCCCCCCCCCATTGGACCCTATAAACTTAAATTTAAACATACATTTCGTAAAAAAAAAACTGTAAAGGAGTTTTTTACACAGTTCTAGACGTAAATAACGGCTTTAAACACCACGGTTAGAACATAAACATAACGGTTAGACACCAAACATTTAAAAATTGCAAAACTTCCGGGAGGGAACCCCAGACCCCTCCCTGTACATGGTCCTACAGCCACCAATGTTATACCACACATGATTATTTTTCTGTGTGAACCCTTTTTTAGAAAGAAACTTCCAACTGGTTATCACAGACCAAGAGTTGGTTGGACTGGAAGTTATAATTTACAATGTAAAACTTCTCAACTGTGGAAAGACAAGGAATGATGTATAAATAGCTTTGAAACTTTCTTTCAGGAATATAAAGTGTCTAAGTTGGCCGTACCAAGCAAAAAATCTGTAAATAATCTTTCGCATTTCGTAATTGAATAATACAAAAGTACATTATAAAAATGTTATGACAGTAATAATCGTTTAAAAACCATATACTTTATGTTGGAAATCAAACTATTGATACAAATATAAATTTGTCATTATAGTGATACTTTCTTTATATGGCACTCATAACATCAAATAATTATTTTACAAGGGAAAGATTTTACTTAACAAGTAATAATTTCCAAAACAAAGTTTACCCAGTCAGCATAAAAATTGTTGAAAAGCCAAAAAAATTGTTGTACAACAATTTTAGAAGAGTTTGCAACAATTTCAAAATAAGTTTGGATATAAAACAATTTTAATATAAGTTTTAAACAATTTCAAAATTGTTTTAATATAGATGGTTAGTAACTATATTAAAATTGTTTTGATATGAGTGTGCAACAATTTTAAAATTGTTTTAAAACAATTTTAATACTATTTCGAAAACACATATCAAAATTGTTTTGATATAAGTTTGCAACAGTTTTAAAATTGTTTTGAAACAATTTTAATAATGTTTCGAAAACACGTATCACAATTGTATTGATATAAGTTTACAACAATCTTAAAATTGTTTTAAACCAATTTAAATGAAACTTCTAAAAATCATTAAAATAATAATTAATGTTAAAACCAAAATGTTCTGGATATTATATTTATGAAAGCGGCTTTCATTTCAGTAATATTAGTTACAAAAATTACAATGGCCATCCATAATCTTGAAACTGTCTGTTAAAGATTTACAGTAGGAATGATTTTCGTGTTTTTTCGCCCAAATTTTAAATTTTTCGCGCATTTTTTCTATTTTTCCTTATGGGACACTTATACTTGTAGGATAATAGTCAGTGGGTCGTGCTGTGTGTATGTGCCAATGCGTCAGCAACGACAGCTCCCCGCGATTTTGATTAGAGTACAGTACGATAGTGGTAAAATCAAGTGAAAAGAGTCATGGAGGAGGGGCAGACTACCAAACTCAAGTTAAAGCGGAACCTGTATAAGTTTAATGGTTAATAACAACAGGTTAACAGTCGTGAAAATAAATTATTTATTATTTGTAATTGTATAAGTATACTGGAAGAGTTTTAACATTCTTACAAGTATCATCTACTCTAGACTCTACCAGAGTTTCGCAGTTCACTGACTACAGCAGTCTCCAGTCTGTTGATTTGATCTTGATCACTCTAATTAATTTCCTTTTGTTTCTCATAAATATAACAGGCTATGTTACTGAAACTGTAAGTTACCGTTGGGTTTTTAGTAAATGGTCGTTGCTAAATGATACAGTTGGATTTACAGTAACCAAAACTAAAATAACTTAGACCTAACTTACACAAGGCATCTAACATTAAGTTTATAAACTCATAATTGAATTGAATTACTCACTTAGGTGGCGTCCCCAACTCAAATAGAAAATGACATTGTAGGGCCTGTCGCCTAATGCGGTAACTGCTTAAAAGTAATATGACTAGGTATTTAGGCTTAGGCCTAGTTAAGTTACATCAGCTAGGGATTGATTTAAGTTAAGTTAGCTTATTTTTAAACTTGTTGTGTTAACCCCGCTGCAGCGACGCGTAACACACTTTGTGTAGTGTCATGCGTCGCTGCAGCGACTCACGAACACTGTTTACGGCGAAGGCTCTATGACTGAGAAAATCGGATTGAACTGGATCGAGTTTGGTATCGTTCTTTTCATTATATTCTAAGCTTTCTCCAGAGGTCTGTCTCTAAGCGCTTTATGTTCTCCGAGCCGATCGTAATTGTAGCAGACAGCTGACGTGCGTATTTGTAAACAGGTTAGTTAACCTCGGACCGATGACTGATGTGTTTTATTATGTTTATCATTGTTTTAGTGTTAAAATCAAAAGTAGTGATATACGTGGTGCATTATAAGAAGATTTAAGTGATTTTGAAGGGCTGGTTGATGATCCTGAAGAAGTAGGTAGTGATATTGATGTAAATTATCAGCCAGATTCCTAGCTATGGTTAGGCTATGCATTCTTAGCTAAACGCTATGTACTGAAATCTGTTTTTTGCCCATAACTTATTTATTTGCAAATCTACTGCCTTATATTATTATATATTTGTAATCCTCATAAGATTTAGAACAAAGTGGCTATTTTCAAATATTTATCTATTCTGCGACGATGTTTTCTGCACTGGAAAAATAATATTAAAAGTGCGTGCAGTCGCAACCGTTTGCCAAGGATAGCTCAGCCTACAATGGCTGGGTAAAATTCCAGGGTCTGCGATAAGGTCAGGGAAACCACTAGGCCAAAAGCCGGGTCTAACCGGTATAGGACTGGCTCATACACGGGCACTGTGAACAAGTCAAAAACAAGTCACCAAAACAAACGTGCAATAATCACTACCAGGCCTACGCCGATTCTCCACACTCCTAGGGGGTCGTTGCTGACTACGCAACTCGGGCTTCGTCCTAACTATCCAATAGTTAAGCCCGGAGTGCCTAAAACACAGTGAGTTACACGACGACTTGCCAATAAAAACCACAACGCGAGTTATCACTAGGGTCTACTAGGCCACTATAATCCAATGCACAACTCTAATGCCCAAGCTAAGAATCAAACAGTCCACTCAATAATCGTACCACACAATATTATACAAGTACACTATAGGTAGAGTGACTACACCACTAGTAGCTGGTCTCAATAAATACCAAGCCAAACAAGCAAAACTAAATGGCAATTGCACTATTAAAATATTGAGCTACTTAGTAGCAGTTAAATAAATATTGAATACGTTCCAAACACTAGATAAATATATTAGCCTATCTGATAGCCGGTACTCCGCTATCCAAGCTACCAAGATAACGTGTTGGATTACTAAGCAAGCTGTTCAGGTTAAATTAAAATAATTAAATGAGTAACCAATACCAACCCTACTGCTACTACCACTACTGCTACTATATCAACGTTATATTGCTTAGCTGGGCTTCTGTTAATAGGCTAATAAAATTAGCTACTAGCCTACAAACTGGCCTCGTGCTTCCAACTACGCACGCTAAATCGTGCAGCCTAGGTTTGTCGGGCCTCAGAGTTATTAGTAATATAACTAACTCTTGGTACAACGCAAAATAATAACTACTACAGTCAATAAATTATATTATTTGCGCTCTAGCACCTGCCCAGAACCGTCAGGAATACACTTTAATATTATTCCTGACTAATAAATCCTAATTACCGTCAGGCTTTGACCAGCACGGTTACAACTCTAACTCTCGCAATAAAATCAGAGATTAATATTATCAACTCTAATAATATCAAGTCGTCCACTCACCACAAGTGGGTCACTGTCTGACTACCCAACTTGCCACCAACACGCCTTGAGCACCAATATCCCACGACCACGACACCGATGTCACCAAAGTACTCCACTCGTCTACACAGGACACCAACACTCGTCTCCTCACTCTACGAGATCCACCACTAGAATGTCCTGCTCGGCTATCCGGTAGTCCCAGGATACCCAAGCTTATCCGAACTGATAAGCCGGGTCAAAGGGTGCTAGCCAGGTTCGCCGCCGCCGCTTGCTTACCCCAACAATCGGTGCGCGGCCAAATAGCAAATATTTACCCCCCTAGGAAAAAGGCTCGTTACATCCCCCACTTACATCGGGATGAAAAAAAAGAAAACGGCCAAAAAGAAAAAAAATCTTTAAACTCCGGCCAAAACAAAATACTCCAACCTCTAACCCAATGGTGAACCCTACACCACAGGTCTCAAACTTAACACAAAGAAAAACTCTTCTACTCGCCACTACCAGCAAACATGGTGCTGAATGATTTAGCATCATAAACCAGACGGGGATTTCCATTGCAAGGGCCTTCGGGGTCTTCGTCACCAATTTTGACACTGTCTATGCGGCCACCTTGGCCAGAACAGTAATCACCCACGCCCATTCTTACTACCTCTGTCCCACATGTCACCAATCCGAGGTCTCGGATGACATCCATACCCAGAATCATGTCTATGGTGAGAGTGGGGACGTACAAGGCATCTCCTACCCACCGTCTTCTCGCAGCTTCTCCTGCCAATCGGAATGAATACTCGGCTCTAGACCGTGACCCATCTGCCATCCTTAGAGGAGCGGGTTTCTTGTAAGGCTCTATCCCCTGGCGTTGAAGATGTTCGGCGACTCCTCGCCCAACCAAGTTGACGACGGACCCAGTGTCCAGTAACGCCACAAAAACGCTGCCCATCAGCACAACTTCAACGAAGGGCCTAGAGTCCAAAGTTAGCCGGTCCTCGTCTACTCCACCAACCAGGCTGTTCAGTTTTCCGAGCCACTCGGACCACTCTTCTGAGGTCGTTCGTTTTCGGTGGCCGTGCCCAGTTGACCTCCTGATGTCTGAGCTGGCCTGCCGTTTCCCGCACGACATCCACACTGGTTCACAGTAAGACCGGGTTTCCCACACCCAAAACAGGAGACGGTCCTCGGCTTGCCACAGCCTCTAGCAAAGTGACCAATCTCCTGGCACCTAAAACAACGCACATCCTTTGCACCATCTGCAACTTCCCTAGTCATTACGGGCCTTTGTTCATGGACCCGGTTAGAGTCAAAATCTACTCTCTGCCCAATCGACTTTGCCTCAAGGGATGGTCTCTGAAAATTATGTCTTTCGACCGCGGCCGTTTCAAAACACTTCCCAGCCTTCTTCTTGGGAACATAGGCGGTTTCCAAAACCAGCGCTACGTTTGGTGAAGGAGGAGGTCGGAAGGCTGCCTTCTCTCGCAGATAGGCCTCGTAATCTTCAGCCAACTCCACCATCTCGGCCAGGTTGCTGAAGTCACGCCGGCGTACCATCAGCTTGTACTCAGGACGCATATTGTTGTAGATCAAGTCCAATCTACCATGCTCTGACAACGTACCGCTACGCCTAAGCAAGGTACTTATGGCCACGACATAATCTCGGAAGTGTTCGGTCTCACCCTGCGTCCTTTTCCGGATCTCCTCATCCAAATTCCTCTGATAACCAGGTGGAAGGAACTGGATCTCAAATTGATGCCGGAAAGCTTCAAAAGAATACAGGAGCTCCTTGCAGTTCCTATACCAAAGAAGTGCTGAACCTTGCAGCAGCTCCGGTAGCGCTCTGAGCAGGTCCTCCGACGATATAGAGTACGAGACCATCAGCTCTTCAAGACGCTCCAGGAATGACACAGGGTCTCTACGTCCATCAAACTTCAAACCCCACTTTCGGACCATGTCACATATCTTGGAGCAATTCTTCGGCTCCACCCTGCTGGCCTCATTTGAGAGCATATCCGAGCCTCGAGGCAGCTCCAAGCTAGAAGGCCGGGCTGGTCTCTCAGAACTATCATTGGGCCGCTGCCATCCCTCGGGTCTACTAGGTAACCCAAAGGTTGGCATTGGAGCAGCCACAACAGGGGACGTAGGGTTGGCGGGTCTTCCGAACCCATAGCCGACCTCATTACTCGGCGAGCCCCTCGCCTGTCGCACCACCAATGCAAGTTGTTCTCGAAGAGTCCGGGTATCAGTCTCCAAAGACAACCCAAGAATCTCTTTGACCACCTCTAACTCCCTGCTAAGTTGGTTAGATTCCGTATTACCCAGTACCTGAGGTACGGTTCTCGGGGGGTCAGGAAGCTCCACAGTCGTAGTAGCGGGCGGTAAATATGTCGGTGCAGCAGCCCCAGCTGTACACAGCCTATCATCGCTGTACCGACGGGCATTCCGCTGCTTCCAAAACGACGAAAATCTCTGCCGTAATTCCGCAGAAGTCCCAGTGGTCACCAAACCATACTGGTCCATCGTTCTCATGAGCTCCCCTTTCGAGAGGTCATAGATCCAACCCACGCGACCGTCCCGGGGCTGCAACCCCAAGGACATACCCAAGCGACCGTCCCGGGGCTGCGACCCCAAGGACATAGTCGCTGGCGCGGAATAGGTCAACGAAGTTGTCACCGTCGTAGCCACTACCGAAGAAATTGTCGGCCAAACGGGCGAAGACGCCGGCCACAATGACGATGTCGTCATCACCGACAGTTCGGAGCTAACCCCAGAACTAGTCGTAGCAATAGCAGACGTAATAGGCGTACCGCCCAGCACAGACGTCGTACTCGTAGTGACAACCATATTTAAAACTCAAATACCACGACTAATCCGCAAAAATAAGAGCGAAACCGATTAAAATCTATTTAACACCGTACTATTAAATCAAACCAATTATAGGTGTGAAAGTCAAACCACAAATGCACAGTAAGGGTTCTCACTCAAATAATATTCAATGATAAAGCTCAATTAATTAGCAAAATTTAAATTACTAACTAATATCTATGTATACAACCACTAAATAAATTAGGGTTCACAACACACCACGCTGTAACAGAAAACAGGTTAGGCCTACCCAACCGACTATAAAATCACAGCAGGTCTGCCTAAAACTCTGCTCAACAGCTCAGGTCCGCAGCCAATCTGCACAAGTCCGCAGCAAATCTGCACAAATAAAATTATTTTGTTCGGGCGCCGTTAATATGTCAGCAACTCAGCACCTCTGCCAACCTCAGTCCCTGTTCGCAGGCGCCATCTTGCGACGATGTTTTCTGCACTGGAAAAATAATATTAAAAGTGCGTGCAGTCGCAACCGTTTGCCAAGGATAGCTCAGCCTACAATGGCTGGGTAAAATTCCAGGGTCTGCGATAAGGTCAGGGAAACCACTAGGCCAAAAGCCGGGTCTAACCGGTATAGGACTGGCTCATACACGGGCACTGTGAACAAGTCAAAAACAAGTCACCAAAACAAACGTGCAATAATCACTACCAGGCCTACGCCGATTCTCCACACTCCTAGGGGGTCGTTGCTGACTACGCAACTCGGGCTTCGTCCTAACTATCCAATAGTTAAGCCCGGAGTGCCTAAAACACAGTGAGTTACACGACGACTTGCCAATAAAAACCACAACGCGAGTTATCACTAGGGTCTACTAGGCCACTATAATCCAATGCACAACTCTAATGCCCAAGCTAAGAATCAAACAGTCCACTCAATAATCGTACCACACAATATTATACAAGTACACTATAGGTAGAGTGACTACACCACTAGTAGCTGGTCTCAATAAATACCAAGCCAAACAAGCAAAACTAAATGGCAATTGCACTATTAAAATATTGAGCTACTTAGTAGCAGTTAAATAAATATTGAATACGTTCCAAACACTAGATAAATATATTAGCCTATCTGATAGCCGGTACTCCGCTATCCAAGCTACCAAGATAACGTGTTGGATTACTAAGCAAGCTGTTCAGGTTAAATTAAAATAATTAAATGAGTAACCAATACCAACCCTACTGCTACTACCACTACTGCTACTATATCAACGTTATATTGCTTAGCTGGGCTTCTGTTAATAGGCTAATAAAATTAGCTACTAGCCTACAAACTGGCCTCGTGCTTCCAACTACGCACGCTAAATCGTGCAGCCTAGGTTTGTCGGGCCTCAGAGTTATTAGTAATATAACTAACTCTTGGTACAACGCAAAATAATAACTACTACAGTCAATAAATTATATTATTTGCGCTCTAGCACCTGCCCAGAACCGTCAGGAATACACTTTAATATTATTCCTGACTAATAAATCCTAATTACCGTCAGGCTTTGACCAGCACGGTTACAACTCTAACTCTCGCAATAAAATCAGAGATTAATATTATCAACTCTAATAATATCAAGTCGTCCACTCACCACAAGTGGGTCACTGTCTGACTACCCAACTTGCCACCAACACGCCTTGAGCACCAATATCCCACGACCACGACACCGATGTCACCAAAGTACTCCACTCGTCTACACAGGACACCAACACTCGTCTCCTCACTCTACGAGATCCACCACTAGAATGTCCTGCTCGGCTATCCGGTAGTCCCAGGATACCCAAGCTTATCCGAACTGATAAGCCGGGTCAAAGGGTGCTAGCCAGGTTCGCCGCCGCCGCTTGCTTACCCCAACAATCGGTGCGCGGCCAAATAGCAAATATTTACCCCCCTAGGAAAAAGGCTCGTTACAATTCTATATATAATTCAGTTTTAAAAATCTTTGTACAACTAAATCTAGAGTTCTACTGGACCGATTTTATTAATTAATGGGTCGTTGGAAAGCTTAGGTCGTGTAGATTTGCAAATAATTATGAAAGTTTGTTTTTATTATGATTTATGGTGAAAATTTTCAAAAAAACATGTTTTCCATAAGAAATACACTGAAAACGGTGTTTTTTACACTTTTTATTTGGGTACGACTTTTAGCTGCCTTTTTTTAGTGTTTCCAAGAAGTGTATGGTATCAATTTGTAGGAAATTTTATTCTCTTTCAGAATATCACCTTCCACTTTGGTCGATTTCCTCACCATTTAAAAGTTGTTTGCAAAAAAGCTAAGCAACCTCCGAATTTATAATAATGAGAAAATATTGAGTTTGGGATATTTTTGTTAAACTTTGTACAACTAAATCTAGACTTCTACCGGACCGATTTTGTTAATTAATGAGTCATTGGAAAGCCTTACTCATGTAGATTTGCAAATAATTATGAAAGTTTGATTTTATTTAATATTTGTGGTGGAAAAATAAAAATAACAAAAATACATTAAAAACTGTTTTTTCAGGTTGTTATTTTCAAGTTTATATTTGTAGTCAGCTTTTGGCTGCCTTTATTAAATTATTTCAAGAAATACACAGAAGGTATTTGTAGGAAATTTTATCTTCTTTCAGAATATCACTGCATTTTCTACGATTTACTCACCATTTAAAAGTTATTGTCAAATTAGATAAGTGACCTCCAAATTTTTAGTTGTTAAAAATACTGAATTAGGGATATTTTTGTTAAACTTTGTACAGCTAAATCTAGACTTCTACTGGACCGATTTTGTTAACTAATGTATCGTTGGAAAGCCTAATTTGTGTAGATTTGCAAATAATTATGAAAGTTTGATTTTATTAAATATTTGTGGTAAATAAAGAATAAAAAGCAAAAATACATTAAAAACTGATTTTTTTTAGTTAATATTTTAAAATTTTAATTTATAGTTAACTTTAGGTTGCCTTTTTTGAATATTTTCAAAAAACGCCTAAGAGTCCTTTGTAGCAAATTTTATTCTCTTTCAGAACATCACCTTCCACTTTGGTCGATTTCCTCACCGTTTAAGAGTTATTTGCAAAAAAGCTTAGCAATCTCCTAATTTATTGTGGTGAGAAAATATTGAATTGGAGAGATTTATGTTAACTTTCTACAACTAAATCTACAGTTCTACTGGACCGATTTTATTAATTAATAGGTCAATAAAATCTGTGTAGATTTCCAAATAATTAGTAAAGTTTGAGTTTTATTTATTTATGGTAGTAATACGTTTTGCCGGTATGAATAATCTAAAAAATTGTATGGTAGTAATAATGGGTTAGCCAGTATGCATCATCTGATCATATGGAACACATGTATTAGATTGTTTTATTGTTATTTCCTTGATTTTTCTTTGTTTACATTTAGTTGTTTACTATTTGAATTGGTGGTTGAGGTCCGTAAAGTGTGTTTCTAAAGTGATGTTTTTAATCTGTACCATTAATAAGTATTGGCAAGTTAAGTGATGTATGGATTTCATAACCAAAAATTATTATTTTAAACTGCCAATTATAAATTATTCAAATTTAATTTATAATTCACAGTTTAAAATAGTATTTAATATTTGTTATTTTGAAATGTTAATTATAAACTCAATATTTTACATTAGTTTAAAAATGAATAACTTTACTCTTCACTACATGGTTGGTGATGGAAACTGTTTCTTTAGAAGTGTCTCATTTTTATGCCATAAATCTCAATCCAGATACAGTGATATACGATCCACGGTAGTTGATGAAGTCGTCAATAACTGGGACTACTATTGTCCTTTGATCGTAGGGGATAAGACATATAGACTAGAAGGAAAAAAACGCGACGGAATACAGAAATTTGATGACCTAAAGATGGGGAATACGCCGGTAATGTCGAAATCGAAGCTGCAGCAAGAGTTTTTGACTGCCAATTCAAAATATATGCTGAGAAATTGGATTATTTTGTAACGGTTGGTGAAGGCACAACGATCTATAAACTACGATTCTCAGGAAATGTGGATGCTGGGCATTACGATGTTTTGATAGACAATAGTATGCCTGAGAATCAAGAGGATATAATCTTACCAAAATCAAAACGTGGCCGTGCATAAAAAATATGGAAAAAGTAAAACATGTTCTGGCAGACGTGAATCAACAGCTCATAAAAATAAATTGAAGAAACCAAATTATAGTATAGATAAAGATTTACTCCAAGGGGTAAAAAAGTGTTTATCAAGCAATCAAAAGGATGGAGAACCAGAAAATGAAAAAGAAACAGAACAAGATAGTCTGACCAACACTTCACTCAGAGATGATGCAACTTCCTCAACCTCCTTAATTTGTGTATTGGGAATGCCAATACAAAAATTAAATTTAAAAATTGGAGCTGTAATAATATTGCTACGAAATCTTAACACAAAACGGGGGTTATGTAATGGGACACGATTAATTGTTAAAGAACTCAAGCCCAATTAAATAATTGCAGAGGTTTTAACTGGATCAGCAGCACGTGAAATTGTATTCATTCCAAGGATTGAATTAGCACAGACGGACACAGATTTACCATTTGTTTTAAAAAGACGTTGCTTTACTCTTTTAGAAAATCAGTTTATTTTCTAAACAATTTCATTCTTAAAAAAATGTTCAGGTACTTACAAGGGCATATATTATGTACTACTGTACTTTCTAGGGACCGTTGTATTTATTAACTACAACGGGCTCTGTTGCTAGTAGGCCTATAATTTATACAATTTCATTGAGCGCGAACTTATTTTTTTTCAATTTTTCCAAAATAATTTTTATTTTTACCTAAAAAAAATTTTTTGAAACATATATTCCTTAGGTTTTATGTATGATATTGAAGCCCATGATTTTCAAAACAAAATGCTATATAGAACAGTAGAATTAACATTGTTTTAAGCTTTTCAAATCCGTTTTAATAAAACCTTGCAAATGCGCCAAAAATAGGCGGACATTAAGGCCTAAACTATGGACACTCGGAGGGTTAAGGGCTGCAGGGGTTTTTCAACTCTATTAAGTTAAGTTTACAAATATGTTACCTTACTAGACCTTGAAACTTGGTTAACTAAAAAATTTACCCTCCGAGTGTTAAGCGTCGCGTAATCGACGCACAACACACCCGCCGTGGTGTTATGCGTCGCTTTTGCGATACACAAACATCGTTTATGGCGAAGGCTCTGGGACTGACTTAATCAGGATTGAACTGGATCGAGATTGGTATTTTTTTCGGCAGATTCTAAGCTTTCTCCTGATGTCTGTTTCTATACGCTTTTCATTTTAGTTCCGAAAATATTTTAGCAGACAGCTGACGTGCGTATTTGTAAACAACTTGGTTAACCTCGCACCGATGACTGGTGTGTTTTATTAAACGTTTCCATTGTTTTAGTGTTAAAAATAAAAAGTAGTGATATACGTGGTGCATTATAAGAAGATTTAAGTGATTTTGAAGGGCTGGTTGATGATCCTGAAGAAGTAGGTCCGGTAGTGATATTGATGTAAATTATTGGCCAGATTCCTAGCTATGGTTAGGCTATGCATTCTTAGCTAACGCTTAATGTACGAAATCTGTTTTTCACCCATAACTTATTTATTTGCAAATTTACTTCCTTATATTATTATATTTTTGTAATCCTTATGAAATTTAGAACAAAGTGGCTATTTTAAAATATTTGTAGACTTATAAATTATTAAAAAAAATATTGAGCGCAAACATACATGTTAGGCTATTCATTTATTATATAATTTTTGAGAAATGTTAACCCCACAAAAATTGCAGAACATTTTTTTTCAATGTTCTATTAAATCCATTTTGTTTTTTTAAGAAATGACGAAGAAGAGATGGGCCAACATTGAACAAAGCAAAATAGAGAAATCAGTTGCTTCATGGCTGGCACAGACACAATTAAAATCAAAGACTTAGAAAGGGTATGTATAGTGTGATAATTTGTATTACAAAATTCACTTAGTGAGGTTAAAAACATAGGCTAACAAAGCAATGTGCTACTAGCTTTCTCTCTTCATTCCGGATGCTTCAGTTTCGATAGTATATTGTTATACTAAAGCTCAGGTGATTTTCTTTATCTCAGACAAATACTGCAACAATCATTAATTCTTGTCAGGGTTTTTTTATTTCACGATTCTGAATCTACCACTTGATGGATTTTCACAATTTTTGTGTCGAAAGAAAGATAATTTTGAGAACTAGGGAATGTCAAAGGCACAATTTTAGTTTAGGGTTTCAGTTTTTTAGAAATTAAGTTTTCGTTTTGTTAAGTCAAGCAGCCGACGTCAACATTCTAGACTAGCTTTTGCTATAATGCCATTTGCTTAACGTAACAGCTGTAAACATTCAGGGGTCCCTAGTAACGAAATATAATATTAATCTGTGTGTTATAATTTTAGGGCAGGATGTCAAAGAGCACCTGAAGAACAGGTAGATGAGGATCATGAAGCCGCCGACGCTTGAATGATGTGTAAATAATGTATTGTCAGGGTGTCTACGAATCGGGAAATCCGGGAATGAACTTATTTTTTTACTAAAATGTACTGTTTTTAGTAAATATGGGTAGTTTTTAATGGTAATTGTCCTTAAATAGTTGTGTGGGCCATTTTAAGTATGACGTAAAAATTTGTTAGAAGAACATAAAAGGTTTTTTATCAAATGTTTGCTTACATTTTCATCAGTTATTACTATAGAGTAATTATGCAATAGAAACCACATTAGCAGTCTCAAAGCCATAAATATTTTATCTTGACAATCACATCAAGTCAAGTACTTCAAAAAAACTTATGACTCAGTAGCAAAGCTCATAAAAGTTGTAGGTATCACTGACATTCCTTGGCAACTTATTTATTTATTACTAGGGTAATTATCATTAGATCCCAAACCTATTTGATCATGGAAATAATAGTTTTATATTAGCTGTTAAATTTAACTTCTTACTTGTACTTTCATCTTGAAGATTCAATTTGCCGCTGGCCGTTGCCTACTCCCTTAAAAACTGTTTACAGTTTCATATTAAACTTCAAATTAATATACAGTGTTATTTTATAAGTTAAATCCTTTTTATGGACATTTTATCTTTCAATTGACAAAACAGAGCATTGTTGTTTTCATTAAATCTGTATCATCACACAGGCCTACTTGGTCTCAAAAAATCATGTCCTTGCATTTCATGTATCTTTGTCTTATATTGTTGGCTGTTTGGGTTTCAATATTTTTTTGTTCCCCATATTTATTTATTGTGTTGTATGCTTTAAGCAATCTAAATCTTATAAACTAGAATGATGATAATTTGCTGCTATTTTAACCTCATTGTTTGTTACTTAGTTTATAAAAGCCCTCCTAAATAATTAGGTCTAGGCCTAGGCCTGGGCAAACTAATGATTGCTATATATCAATGTTAACTTTCCAATTGAAAAGATGATAATTTATTCTGTGCTTATTGGTAGAGAACTTAAAGTTTGTCCATGAATATTTTATTTTTATATCCATGCATCCATTTCTACTTTTTTAATCTAGAATGTAGTAGACTGTGTTTGTATTATTACTCTACTTTTTTAATTTGTTTTCTTCAAATAGAAGAATTTCAGTATACTTATTTGTCTTTATTTATTCACCATTGTTTTTGATAGTAAACTAATCAATTAATGTTATATTTAATTAGTTGCTATAGGCGTACTTATAATTTATGAACTCAAATAGAAATTAACCCTAACAAATTTCCAAATTTGTCTATTTTAAAACAATTTCCAAGCAACTTCAAAATTGTTATACAACAACTTTAAAATTGTTATACAACAATTTAAAAATAATTTCAAAATTGTTTTAAAACAACTTCAAAAATATTTTATAACAATTTTAAAATTGTTGTACAACAATTTTGAAATTGTTGTACAACAATTTTGAGATTGTTGTACAACAATTTTAAACTCATTTTAATATAGACAAAATTCCAAATTTGTCAATTTTAAAACAATTTTAAAACAATTTCGAAACCATTTTGAAACAATTTTGAAACAATTTATTTTCTTATCCAACAATTTTTATGCTGACTGGGTAACTGACTATACCTCAAATTAAAAACTGTAAAATGCAAAGCCATGTAAAGCTTTGGCCTCATAAAATACTAAATTTGAATGAGGTAAACTTATGACACTTAACAGTAAACACATTTTTAGTAGTTTGAATCATTAACATACTTTACAACTTTGTTTAGTACATAAACAGTAGCTACATACAATTGAACTCATAAGCCTATGATTTGATAATATCAAATTTAATAATTGTGTTCTTATCATACAATATCAAAGGGAGAGTTAACCCACCACAAAACCATGAGATATGGTCATGTGGTCGACAATAACTAACGGGTAACGTCTGTAGCAGAAGTCTAGCTGCAGTCAACATAAAGGGTTCATTTGTACCAAGCATACGTGCTCTGAACAATTCTATTAAGAACTATTTCCCCAAAACTACCATGGCAGTGTCTAACTAAAATATAATAAACGAGTTAGTACCTCTATGAATTCATTTGAACATGAAGAATAAAGTTTTAACCTGTTTGAGATGTACTTGGTCCAACCCAAAAATTATGAATAATCGTCTTATTTGTAAATACGTTTTATCTTGGTAGATGCAACTTAAATTTTACAACTTTCTTTGCAAAATTGTAAAAGGAGTGATCACTACTTTTTAAAAGAAGACAATATTAAAATAGTCTATTTATAGTTTTAGAGTATTTAATTACTTTAATATGATAACTATTTAGGTCAGGTATGGCAAAATTATCCAACCCGTTAAGCGACTCAGCATTATATCATTTTTAAGAATACCGTTTGTGAAAACCTTTATGACAATTAATTAGTTAGGTACATATTAGATTTAATAACATTGTGAAAGACTGTGACCATGACCTTAGAGTTGAAATACATCAGTCATTAAAAATAATTTAAAAAAAGGGTACTATGGTGTATTATTTATTAATATTAATTAGTGTTTATATAGAGTTTTACTCGTAAATATATGATATCATTTTAAACTCTATATACACTGTAAACGGCGTGTTTTCCACTGCAATAGTATACAACTAATTTGTTTTATTTTAAAAAGCAAGTGTTAATTAATTCAATAAGGCAAATAAATAAAAAGATCTGTGAATCATATTTATTTGAAATATTTGCTATTAATATTGAAATCACAGCCTCTGACGATTTAATTATACTGTTATTTATCCGAAAGAAAATAACATGAGAAAGACTTGGAAAGTCTAAGGATACAAAAGCAACTTAATCACATCAGCTGTTTTCAATATTCCAAGCCAACATCTGTTGGACAGTTCGTGTCCAAACTGTGAGAAATGAAAAGATGGCAAGATGGGAGGAAAAATGTAATTTTGTTGTTAAAACTTTGTTTCTTTTTGTGAGGGCGTATAACCAACTTTTTCAAAGTTCAGGCCCAGCAAGACATTTTAATAACAAAACTGTTTTTAATTTCAAGAAAATTAGTTTGAAATAAATTTTATAATGAAGTGTTTTCGAATTTCGATACATTTGTGCAAATAACATATCCTTGGTAAACTCCGTAATGTACACTTTAACTATTTACTGTTCCCGTGCAGAAAAGTAGTTGTTATGTTGCTGCACTAGTACACAGAACTGATTATTCTTGTGTAGCAAACAAAATTGTAAAATTAAACAAAACATTTATTGTTATCTCCCTATAATAAATTCAGATAAATAATATTAAACTAAGACGTTTATAGGCTATGAAACATTGTGAAAATATTGATTCTGACACAAATGTATTTAATTTACAACGATTTGTAAAGTTAAAATCCGTTTCGTTACAGGCAATATTACACATTCTTCAGCTATCGACAAGTTCCGGGGGCAAAACTCTTAACCAAGGATGTAATTGACCAACAGGCTGTTATGCTAAAATCTGGCTGAAATGCGGCCAAAACAGCGCTGTGTTCAATATCTTTTGACTCTTAACACTTGAACGTTCACTAAATAATATTAAATACCTTTATTTCTGAGTGTGGTACGATTTTCCATACATATCTTAAACCACTTTAAAACCTTTATGTTATGAAGAAATGAATACATGATTTTATTTCCATCAAAGAATTACAAAGTATAAACAGATTTAACATTGGAAATATAACTGACCACTTTGTCAAGTTGTGTGGTCAGTAGAGAAAATTATTAATAACCTAAAAATAAATATTGAATCAGCCTAGCTCAACATAAAAAAGCCTGCTCTCTGTGATGTTTGACAATCCTTTTATTAAAAGCTATATACTTCAACTAAAAAATCAAAGAAAAAATACTTAATTAAAATGAGTATAAAAATTCCATTTAGATGAGGCATTTTCATGGACAACAACATGCTATTTCCAAAATTTTGTTTTTTCTTATCCTAATTCCCGATCTAAATATGAAGAGTGTACAGCAAGGATGAGGCCAAAACTAATTCAAATGAATGGAACATCTGAGTTTGCAGACCGTGTAAAGCCCAGAGCAGCAACAGCTGGGTAAAGCTGCAAGTTGATGTTTGTTGATACAACTCTGCCACAGCTGACTGTCCTCTGGTCTAGTTCTAGGATCTCACAATCTGTTGAATAATACATGCACTAATTGTGTTATCAAAAGTGAACCTACCAGAAACTGTTGTTTTTTTATCCTTTGATATGAATATAAGGTCATCTTGGAAATAGTTTTTGCTACCAATCGGTCAACCTATTTATTTTCAACTGAGTACAAATAAATAATGTATTAGTTACATTAGTCCACACTACAGATACGATATTTATGTATATTCAAGATGCTAATTTAAAATCGGCTTACTAAATCTCCAATTTACATTGTATTTGATTTTGATTTTTAATTGGGAAATAAAGTATTATTTTATTTCATTTCATTTCAACATTTCATTTCATTTTATTTCATTTCATTGCAGCCTTGATGAGTCACGGCCACGCAAGACTCCCATCTACGATTGGGCACTAAAAATGGTTACCTCCCGCTATCTCCGCGTCCCGCCATCTCCGTGTACCGCTATCTCCGAATTTCAGAGTGACACCTATAATCCTCGGTTACTTCCTGCGTTAAGACATTCCGTCCAAACCTAACCAAACCTAACTCAACCTAACTTAACCTAACCTAACCTAACCTAACCTAACCTAACCTAACCTAACCTAACCTAACCTAACCTGACCTAACCTAACCTAACCCACGGGTTAAATTTTCATTAAATCTTCCATCCACGAGGCTTCGCAGCCGTGGATGCAATGACAGCTAACAACGCAGGCAGTGACGGGATTATAAGGGTCACTCAAGAATTCGGAGGTGGCGGAACAGATTTGGGTTCGGAGATGGCGGAACGCGGAGATAGCGGGAGCACACGCTAAAAATATCCTCATTTAAAAAAAGTTTATTTACACCATTCGGTAGCTTGATTCACGTGAGTAAGGTATTCTGTATTCTGTTATGCAGCCACATTCTAGATTTAACTGTTTACGAATCAAATTATTTCAGTTGTTTTTAACCAAATATTCTAAGTTGCACTGTACAATCTAGTCATAAAAAACAACATAATATTATCTCTCTCGCCCAAAGTAGTGGTACAGTTTGTAGTCTAGGTTGACCGACAAAACCAATCTCTTTAAGTGCGAGCAAACAATGTTATAGAAAAAGCGCTTCCCAACCTCTCAGTTTATTAAAGTTAAAGCTTATCTTCATGAAGTATTTTCAAAAGGAAAATGTAATTTGAAACTCTCCAGCTTTGACGGTACAATTACGAGTGTCGTAAGCAAAGTGCCAATGTATATGAAAATAGAACGATTCAACAAAACAACAAGGTCTACTACTTTTATTAGTTATATTATCGAGTTTTCAAGTAAAACTTCATCCTAATAGCTTATTACGTTTACGAAGAGTTTCTATGTTTACGTTTGTACCTGAAACCTCGTGAAAATGATTCTTGAACAGCATAAACGTTCAAATGAAAATAATTTCCATAAACAGATGTATAATCGTAAATTGTTCGGAAAGTCTAATCATGGACTCTAGGTATTTCTGAACTTTAATATAGTGTTCTATACTACAATTTGACGACTTAATGTAAGGTGAGAATTATTATGCTTTTTTTCCGTATATAATGCTAGACATTCCATAAAACTTTATATACTTCACGCCAAAACAATAAGGTGGTTAAATACTCGTCCGTGAATCCTGTTACACCATCTTTGATGTTGGTTAGCTCCGTTAGTTAATATTCTCTTTCGCATTAAACGAGTTCTTTGGGCAGTACACAGTTACTCATTAAATGCAAGGCAAAGATGTTTCAATTAAATCCTCAAAGATGTATTAAACACCACTTTAGGGCCTATATGAGTGAATTATACAGTAGTGGACATTTTATATTTCATACAGGCTGTCTGATTTCTGTTGGACGTTTTCTTTCCTTTAAAAAAAAAGTTTTACAGGTTTCGGTGTGGTTAAAGACTGTAATTTACCTAAATATTTTAAGTTTTTCTTAAGGTATGGCCTATTTTAAGCAATTTCTTGAAAGATACCTGTTAGGTTAATCATAATTATATAAAAATCCCTTGGTATAAAATAAGTGTATATTTAACCTAACTGTTCTCCTTTTGTGAAAATAATTGATTATTGCTTAGAACAATGATGATCATGTTACTATTTAATTTAATAATCATCATTAAAAAATCCTGGGCTCGTGCCTAACGTCCTAGGAGAAAAAAGGAGGAGAACAATTGTAAAAAGGGACAGCACCTTTTGGACTAAATAAATTATATACATGTATCTACATGTATATAATTTATTTAAGTCATTAAGTATATTGCGTATCTAAGTCAATTTTTGGGAACACTTTTAAGGAAACTTGAACAATGGCAACCATCAACAACTATTGTTAAAGGCCTGTTTTAAATATCGTATTATTCTACCGAAAGTAAATAAAGATACGTCTTATAACACTTAAAAATTATATTATTATTGTTTTTATATTAATATTTTTATATTATTTATATTATTTTAATAAAAAATATTGTTATATTTCAGGAAAATTAGCTTGTACGGTTAAAAAACGTGTTACGTATAAATGGTTTAAACGGTTATTTAACATTCTTAATGAGATTCAACATTCTTGTAAACCTAATTAATTTTAAAGCCAAGTTTTAACAATAATTAAGTATTGTCTCATTGTTTTTTACAGGCTATGCTAGAAGTTTATATCATTGAATGTAACATTTAACAACCGCAGCGACCGTTCAATTGACCAAAACCACGTTTTACAGTTAAATCGTAAACAATTGTTATTGACGGATGCCCAAACCCGCTGATGGCCATGATTTGTCAACATAATAGGGACAAATCACTTTCATTCAAAGTGCACGTTTAGTAAAACTATTTTACTTTCATGTATTTGTATTCTTAACCACAAAACGTGTACCGTAAAAGTATATTCACTACTAAGAACAAACGATTTGTCCAAGGTGAAATAAAAATTGCATTATAAATTGTATGCAACAACAAATACTACCTACATTGATAGATGTAAAAGTTCAATCAAAACCGATGGTAGACAATAGAAAATATCGTAAAGTGTGTACTTATAATTTGCTTGATTCATCACATGTAGTAAATTTCCCAATATTATAATCACCTAATATTGTCGGAGAGAATGATAGAAAAATGGTACTCTATTTTTTTTTCAAATTAACGTTTGTTATATAAGTTGCCCTCGTTTTTAACCTTACCCTTTATTCACATTGAGAAAATTGTCATTTGTATATATTTTTGTGTATATCATTCTATTATTATATTAATCATATTATAATTATATAATATAATTATAGGCTATAATAAACAGTATATTATATATAATTATTATATTATTATTTGACAACAAGACGGGAATCATTTTAAGAACTTATTCATAAAGGTAAACAATGAACGAATAAAAGAAATTAAACAATAATTGTTAGTACGACGAAATATATTGTTTATTACTTGTTCCTTTTCAATATTTGCGTATTTTCAGCCTCGCAACAATATGGGCATCGTAGTTTATATACTTAGCTACTATTAATTCGACTCCTTCCATAATTGAAAATCAAGTTTGCATTGGCTTATAATTACATAATTACATTACTAATCACATTATAAACCCGTTAATAAAATGTTTTTAGCAATTTTTTTTTTTTTTTGCAAACCCAGCGATTGTAAGACGTAAAAACCTTGTAAAATGCTGTTCATGTGCTTTGCTTAGTTACTACGAACACATATGACAGTGATCAAAAAAGATTATCGACATTTAAAGGACGGAAGTTTCAGAGATTAAACAAAGACGGAGATGAAAGTATTATCAAATTATTATATAGCCTGATCCCGGACACGCTACATGGGGTGTAGGGATTTGTGACTAATGAGGTGCCCCTAGCGGATAAATGTGCAACTATCATGATCAGCTGATCATCCTAGTCAAGCTTTACACCCTTGATTGACTATATTGATCTTTTTTTTTTTTTGGTACAACAGTAATTTTTTATGTACTATTATTGACTCATTTAACAAATAAACTTTTTATAATTAATTTTAGTGGTTAAATACAAATGTAGTCTCGAACTATTAATGTTTGTAAAGATTAATTTTAATGTGAGCAAATAATTGAATATATTTAACGAAAATAATAACACTAAAGCTTAAAATTAAACATAGTACACTGCAGAACTTAGAGATATTCAAAGGAACGAGACAATATTTTTATGTTTGAATGTAAAAAATTAAGAATAGCAGTTGGCAGTATTTGTGAAAACGGAAAACTGAAAGTTGTAATTTCCTCTTTCTGGTTGCGACAAGTTAACAGCTGAGACCCTTAAACAGCTGAGAACCTTTAACAGCTGAGACCCTTTAACAGCGGCTTTTTTCCTTACTGTGGCACGCAAATGAGGCTATCTTTTAGAATAAGTGTAACCGATTTATGTAGATTAATTTTCATATAAATGTATTTAAGCTCAGATAGTTGGAATAATAATTTACGTTTTAAACGTGGAACGTAAATTAACAGATTTTTAGGGCGTTTTCATTCGTCATGAATATCAAATATAGCTCTTATTTTCAGTAATAAGAACTATAAAACGTTTAGTAATTTTAAATTCTTAAGGTAAGAGCGAACTTGGTACTTTCCTGTTAAAGGGAACATTCATTATTATCGATGGTTTTTCTCGATATATCGATATTGACAAATTGAAACATATCAGCTGACAACTACGATAAATATTGTTCAGTATCAACAAACAATAATAAAATGAAACTGTTCTTAAAAAATTACATAATATAACTAACCAAACTTGCTGTAACATTTAAAAAATTCCGTGTTTAACTTGCCTTTTCTGTTATCAAACGGTTAGCTTAGAACAGTTTCATTTCTTAATCCATATAATAGACTGTTTTAGCCTAAACAAGATCAGTAGTTAGTTGTTGTCAATTTGTAATGGATCGGAAAACAAAAATATCGATATATCGAACAAAATCATCGATAATAATGAATGTTCCCTTTAACAGGAAAGTACCGCGAAGTTTTATGGAAACTCCAGTTTTTTTTAGAAACTTTATCGCGTACTGCAAGTTTTAATCTAGAATTAATATTAGCATACATTTTTTTATTCAAGTCCTTCCTACGTTCTATGGTTAAAATTGTTAGAACAGTCAGCCCTACTAACTATAGCCCCTCATGTTTATTTTTGCATTAAATACACTTTTTTCCACCGACCAATTAATAACCACTAATAAAATCCTCGATTGTACACATTTAGGTCAAAACCACCAGTTCATCGTTTGTGTACAAAAAATTAAAAAAACTGATCATTGTAATATACTTGACTTTTGGTTAAATAGAATTCACTCTCATAATTTAGTATTTTTGTAGCTTTAAAACACTTTGGGAGTGACAATAGAAAAACAACTGTGCGGTTGGAAGACACGGAAAACATTTAAAATGTTTAAGAGCAAGATAAATTAGAAATGCTTACTTGACTTATGGTTTGGTAATAAAAAGACTCGTAAACTCTATCTTTTTAAAATTTATTATACACCATATCTTTAATCCTGTGTCCATCAGTTTTTCCAAAGAGAATATTGCAAGGTAATTGTGAGCAATAGAATTCTTTAACACATATTCAATTTAGTTTGTGTTTCTTGTTTTACATCTATGCCATAAGCTTGATACTGTAACACAGTTTATTGTTCAATCATAAAGTTGTCTGAAAACTCGTATTTTTTTGGAATTAGACAGGCATACAGTTGTATTAATAGAAAAAATCATTGTTGTAAGTGTTTCTATACCAAAGTCCTTAAAATTATAGTAATCGAATATAAAATTGTATTAATTGCTTGTAAGGACAATTCGTCACAGCACAGGCAGGGGAAAGAAGATAATTGGAGGCCAAGATCCTATTATGGTTTTAGAGGCCACGGAGGTAAGGGTAAGATAAGATACGGTAAGTGATATTATGCAATGGAAGGTGGTCTGGAAGATAATTGTACTTAGAACCAGTGTGAGTGAATCAGCCACCAATCTCACTTCAACGCCTTTCCATCAGCTGGGCAAATCGAAACAATTGCTGTTTTATTGTAAAACTAGCTGGCCCGACAGACGTCGTCCTGTCCTAATGTGGTATAATGTCAAAAGCTCGTTCATTTTCAAGATAAGCTCGTTCGCATGGCTCAATCACATCCTGGTTGAAGTTCGTTCGCTACGCTCACTCACCTTTTGGTTGCAAATTAGCTATTGTCATAAACAAAAAAAATAATATTAGTGCTGCAACCTGTTGGTAAACCGATTAACTTATTAATGCTATTGAACATCACAGAATAAAATTGTTTAGTTGAACCAGCTGTTAAGATTCTTTAATTCCATTTAAATATGAGTACTCATAAGGTTAACATGGGAAACTCCAGAGCCACTGGGGCGGAGCCCTTTTGACGGATCTGCACAAAACTTCACAAAAACCATCCTTGAATAATGCTTAATAATGCCTAAAAGTTTCATTACAATCTGTCGAGCGGTTTCGGAGTCCATAAAGGACAAACAAACATACATTGGATTTTATATATAAAGATTATCGGGTTAAAATGCATATCGTATAATTTGATTAAAGAAATATGTGGTCACAAAACATTCGTTTATACTGTATACTCCTTCTCATTAAAACTGCAACAGTTTATCTTTATGCGTGTAAACTAGATGTTCTGAATTATATTCCGTTTTAATTGACTACTCGATTCCCTTACGTAGTACAAGCTAATAAAGTCGTTTCAAATTAATTCGTAGTGTAAATTATTCAAAAAAAGGCTAAAAATACCCCCGCCGCAGCAAACCTGCCGACTAAGCGAATTTCCATTTGTCTGAATTGATTTTCAGTTAAATGTATTTTAATAACATTAGGGTTAACAAGTACTTAGGTTTGCTGCTACAAGGAAACTAATAAAGTGTGTTTTTGAGTAAAATATTGATAGCTTAGTACAAAATAAATAAATTTGCCAAGTTTGATCAAAATATATTCATAAACAATTGACAATATTCTCCATAAGAATAACATGGGAATTTTAAATTTACAATTTTTTCAATTTTCTCCGTTACTAATAACTGAACAAAAGTACTTTTATATACTAAATTATTTGTTTTTTTAAGCTCTTTAAAAAGGTCTAAAGAGAAATTGGGAAATTTTGTGTTTTGAGAGTCAAAAGTGAGAAAAACCAATTTTTACCCCATAAAACCCCCCCTGAAGCCCCGTTCCCATGGTCCGATCATGCTGGTTCGCGAACTCATTCAAGTTTATCCCGCTTTACACCTTTAAACCAAATTTCATCAAAATCGGACAAAAATTACTCAAGTAATCAAATATATAAAAATTTGAAAGAATGATGTTTTTGGTCTCTGGGGACACCAAAATGAAAAATTAAATCGGTGCCGGGTCTAGGTCTTACCGTGCCACCTACGGTAATAGCTACTTCCCTATAGGGAAATTCGCTAATAATTAATAATTTACAGAGTGAATTGGGTCTAGGTAAATGTTTACTTTACTTCGAATACCCTTAACTAAGTAAATACTCTTCTAATGGCATATTTCAAGTGCCCGTTGCTAAGACACAGTTAAGGAGAGGTTAACGAGAAGCTATTGTATACAAGGGTGGCATTCGAGCTTCTTTAGCGAATCGCTTTCCTTTTTTGGAGTTCTTCTTAAGATATTACTATTATTTCTGTGAAAATAGATAAGTATTATGTCTCATACAAATAAACTAGACTTCACTGAAACTCTAATCTTAAATCTTAACACTACGGAAAACGTATATATGAGATATTTAATAGACTTTATGGTTTTAAACATGTATTTTTTATTTATATAACTAAGAGCTTTTTGATACAAGGCTTATACAGTACCAAACTTAGCGATGATAATATTTTTAACTTAATTACACTACCCTTCCCTACGGTGTTTTGTTTCAGAAAATATTTTTTTTGTAGAGTGAAATAATTCACCAAAACATAAAACTCAATATTACAAAAACTACTTAATCACTTAGGTACTTAGGTTACCTCTTGTCGTATTTTACAAAAATTATTACTAAAGTGCAATGGGTTTCAACAGGTTATCAAAGACTAAGCTTGGTTGCACTGAAAGTGATAATTTACAGTTTGAAACTTCTCAACCGTGCAAAGACAAGGAATGAATAAAGAGCTTTGAAAGTTTTCTTTCAGGAATACAAAGTGGGTAAGTACAAGTTGTTTCAAGTAAGCATCTTGCATCTTACAGTTTGCATTTTATGATTTCGGAATTTATACTTTAATATTTAGAGAAATCCATTTTTCCTTATTAATTAAAGGTTTGCCACCTTCTATCACTAAGAAATCATACTTTTGGAAATAATTATTAATTTCTTTTAACTGATCAATGACTTTGTTATGAAAGAAAGGAACATAGACAGGTGGACACTCTGATCAATTTATAAATTTGATTCTTACTTTTTTTTTATTTAGCACTACGAATCCACATAGAGAAAATTTAAATAATCCGTACGAAGGCTATGAAAAGTAAAACTACCATCCTGGTAATTTTCCTCCAATGCATATTATCAAACTAATCATCTTTTTTCGATAATCATAAAACTTCAAAACAAATGTTGCTTTTCTGCAATACAGTATTTTATACAACTTTATAAAACAGTACAGCTCTGAATGATTACAAACGTTTATAAAATAAACAATTAATAGCCCTATAAGATGTTTTACTGCCGTTAAACAGGTTTGCATGCATGTCACCTTTCGAACCAACTCATGTTTATTATATAGATATAGTCAATACTGTTTTCCTCAACTTTAAAGTGAATAAGTATCAGGTTTATTTGAAATGATCAAGTTTACTACTTTGCGTTTCAACAACATATTTCTAAAGGGAACACTGTAAGAATGGCGTAGAGGCAATCCAATATGTTGCATTGGATTTCACTGTTCGGTTGGTAATCTCACTCTCTGCAGTCAGTTCACAATAGTTATGAAATATTTTTATACAGGGTGTCCCGGAACTCTCTACCAATGGTGGATTTTAGGGCATTGCTCCTGGGTAAGAAACATACATAAATATCATATTTAAATTGTGCGGAAGTCCTTAGTTACTCACACAGCCGCCATTTTGTTTTTTTCAGTTATTATTTTTTTTCTAAAAAATGGTTAAACATACGAAATGGAAACTTTGCAAAAACATTAAAGACAACTAGACAAAGCTACAAAAAAATTATGACGATTTTTCAAATTCATAAACAAAATGGCGGCCATTTAAAATTTTGTTTCTTAATTAACTCAAAAAACCGTTGATTTTATAACAATTTTAAATGGCCGGCATTTTGTTTTGTGAATTTGAAAATCGTCATAATATTTTAGTTGCTTTGTCTAGTTGTCATAAATGTTTGTGCAAAGTTTCCATTTCGTATGTTTAACCATTCTTTAGAAAAAAATTAATAACTGAAAAAAAAACAAAATGGCGGCTGTGTGAGTAACTAAGGACTTCCGGACAATTTAAATATGATATTTAGGTATGTTTCTTACCCAGGAGCAATGCCCTAAAATATTGGTAGAGAGTTCCGGGACACCCTGTATAAATGCCATTACTCGTCCATATTTTATTATTTTGAAAAAGGTATATAGATTAATGTATTTTGTATATGGATGTAGACCTAAAAATACTGAAATAGATCAGGAGTATATTTAAGCTATGCTATTGGAAAGCCCGCTTCTAAAACGTTATTTCCCAAGCCGAAGTAAATTTTCAAGAACAATTTCAGTCCAATATTTTCATTAAAATAATCTCAGAGACATAAAGAAGTAAAGGTTTAAAGTGTTTCTCAATGTTATTGGCTTTGGATTTTAATATTTCTTTAATATAATCTGACATTCTAAGATTCTTATCTAGGGCAAACAAAGTTGTGTGTGGCCACTAGGAAAAGTAGTAGAAGTTTATTTGGCAGGGACTCTGGATTTAGTCCTGCTGTGATTACTTAGTTGTTGGAATTCCCTGCTGTAAATACATAGTTTGCTAACTAAATTATAAAAAGAAGATTGTTATTTATAAGGGACAGTTTTAATTTTTTTTAGTTAGTTTTTAGTTATGTTTACCTTTTATCTTCTAAATGGTGAGGTCGTATATTTGTACATAAATGTATTTCCCTCTTAAACTAGTGGTTTTTATAAGATTCGTATTTTTTATGAACACATAGACTAAAACTTTTGCTTTTAACGGATTGCGATGGAAAATAAGTATTTTTTCAGCTTAATTATTGCTACTTTTGGTTTATACCAAACAATAAATTATCGTGAATCAATTATATCGTACTTGCACACCATTTGATATCGTGCATCAGAAGAAACATCTAAGAAGATGTATACATATATCATGTCGCTAAGCAACCCAATACGTCATCTAAGGGTAGTCAGCCCGAAAGAGAGACGCTTAATCCGTAACTAGAGGGTTGGAGCTTCTTGGGCACAATCCACCCTGATTCTGTCTTTCGCTATTGAAGAACGTATTGAATTAAGGTAATTTGTAAATTAATTCCTGCATTCAAAGACATACAAGTTATACCAGGCCTTTCATAACATATTTATAAACATATTTTACAAAGAACTATTGACAGTCGAATCAGATCTTGAATATCGTTTGCGTAGTAAGTAACTATAAGAAGAGATATAAAACCTGAGAAAAAGGAATGAGTTAATAAACTATTCAATATTAAATCAATAATTGAACTATTAAAAAAACTGTTTCAAAAACTTATTAAGCTTCTAATTGATTTACCTTAAAAAATATAATTAATAATTAGAAGCATGTATAGATTATGGGAACATTCTCTCACATAAATAGTGTTAATAGTTCAGTTTCCCCAGGAGTAGGAAAATTCTACCAACCTTACATTGCACTCACAAAGTTTTACGGGGGAAATGGTAATAATTGTGTATGATATCGAAACACTGGTAAGCTCATGCAAATGATCTTTCCCATGGATAATATTCCGGGATTGAAGACTGAATATAATGCAATATTTTGACTGAAGAAGACAAAGACCAAGTTTAAAATTCATTGTCACTTATGATAATGTAAGAGATGAAGTTCGGAAGACCCACCGACATCAGATATGAGGTTAAGTCAGTTACAAACTTGTTATCTGAGGAAAGAGGAGTAAACTAAATTAGCATTTCACAATCGAGTTTTCACTCGTGATAGAGTCAGTATTAGGTTAACAAATCTGAATTGCGCTTTATGAGGCTTTAAGGATCGGAAGTATTAATAGTTGATAGTTAAATTTAATCAATACTATTTTTTATCCACAGCACAATAGTTATTTGTGTAACTAGTGGTGAAAGTGGCACTTTGCTGCACACGAGAGCAATGTTTACGTTAGGAATGATCTCGAGTGCAGCAAAGGCCTTTTTCACTCGTGTTACACATTATATTTTTCCTACAGTCACTATAAAGCATATAAATAATTAGTCTTTCAAACACTATACTACACGTTTTTAGGTTCAGCTGGTAACACAAATGGTGCCCTAGAGAAAGTAGTACCCGCGGTCCGTATCACTCCGCTATTTTTCCTCGGCAAGAAATGTGATCCGCGTTTTGAGAATATAGTTCCGTATGTTTTTGTAATTTGAAGTGGTTTCCGCGCCCAAAAAAATGCTTTAAGGGTATTTTCTTGTTTATTAAGATCGTAGGAATGTTTTAAAAATTTTAAAAGAAAAATCCAGAAAGTTCAGAAATACCGAAACTATAAACACGAAATGACAGCTTAAATCGTAGTTATAATAGTCAAACAGCTGCTCATAGTATTATTATCTTTAGGTGTTGCCAACCTATTTCCAAGCGTACACGGATTACGTGCATAATAGAACCACGCTGTTTTGTGTTGTTTCGTTGGAATCCTGATGTGCGGCAAAGTATAAACCGTACGAAAAAGTATAAACCGTACGGCAAAGTATAAATATGCAGCAATTAGCAGCTTTCTGTACTATAAACAGTACAAGGAAGCCAACATTGTCGGGTGACTGTAAGAAAAATACATTTGAGAATACTACTAATCTTTTATAATAATCGGATTAAATAAGAAACGTGTGTTTTTGTTGTATTTATAAATAATATAGTTTGCTGATAAATTAATCTCTGTACTGAATACAGCCTCAGTTTTCCATAGTATAAAACACACATTTTATATCACATCTATAACTCATATTAAAAAGATAAAAAATCATGATAAAAATTAAAATATTTCTTGGAATGATTCATAACCAAACCCCGCGTCCTGATTGGTAAATACACATTTAAAGACGATTAAATACATTTGCTTTTGAATCTAACATCCGATAAGTGTCTATTACTCAAAACGTATTTAATTTATACTAGCAAAAGAATAGATAAAATATTATGTCGGTATCATATCAACACAACCAATATAAACAATTTTGTTAAATTACCTTTTTAACACCACAAATATTTAAAACAGCTAAATCCAACATGTTTGTAGTAAAACCAATAAGTCATCATTACCAGCGCTAATTAGCCAACAAGTAAACTATACAAAGCTATGAACATTATGTGCATAGAGTGATCGGTTGATCTATTTACCAACGTTTATTTGATATATGTTTCTCGTGTTCCCTTCTGTTTGTACAGTAATTTACTACTAGTTTCGATAAGTAAAAGCGCAGTAATGGTACCAACACTTTTACAAAGCATCACTATAACATTTGCAAAGCAATTTTAAACTTAAAAAGTAGAGTTTTCTAGAGTGTTAAATATTATACTGTTTTATGAAAAAAAAGTTGATTATTTGTACATACAAACAAAAATACACCAACACTCATTTTTAAGTGAAAATGTAAATGATAAGGCATTTATTTACCAAATTAGAAAATAAGAGTAACTGTATTATATTACTTGACATGAATAATAAGTACTTTTTGTATAAACGTTATAGATTCCAATATTTGTAACAAGAACTATATTATTTTGTTAATGAAGGAGAATTGCAATACAAATAAGCAATCAGCAACAATGGGAGGTACTTAAAATAAACATAGCTAAAGCATATTCTGGAATTTTGGCACCCACAATAGTTAAGTTTAACTTATGAGTTTATTTTATGTGTTAACTGTGACATAATATTCACTATATTTTACCAAGTGAATAAAGACGTATCCTAACCTTTTACCTCGATGTATTCGTATGTTAGTATAGTTACGAATTGGGTTAGAGAAACAAAGTCAACTCGGTAGACGGTTCAAGATGTTTTGCCAGCTCTTCTGGTGTTGGCATAAAGTTAGAACGCTTTCAGTGGATTTGTGAATGTTTTAAATAACAACTCGGAATCGCTTAATGAATACCTATTATTTTAAAATTTATATAATTCAACTTGTATTCTTAACTACTGCAATTAGCAATGATCCCAAATAAGCTATATTTTTACGTTGCAATAGTACTATAGTCATTTGTTTGTTAGTAAAATTTACGATAATATGGAGTATATAAGCCCTAGACATTGCTATGTCAGGAATTTGATCCTTCCCTCTCATATACATCAACCCCGTATAACCCCGCTCCTACTGACAATACCGTACTATAGTACTGTATTGATTCTTGTCAGCTGATCGTCCCTAGGGGGTGACGCCATCGATCGAATGGTCCGAATACAACCATAGGCCACTAGTGGCTTCTGAATTGCACTGTAGAGAATAGAGTGAGAAGGAAATTATATACTTTAGCGTGAGTACGGTAAGCTACTCAGCTTAGCCTACTGTGTAGAAACATACAGACAGCGTAGCGTAGCGCAACGTAGCGTAGCGCAGCGTAGCGTAGCCGAGCGCAGCGTTGTCCAATACACACAGAGAGCGCAGCGTAGCGTAGCGCAACATAAGTTGTAGACGGTCTTAGGTACATCAGCATAGAGGATGGCTCTGTCGAAGACGACTCGTATTAGTTTTGTCGAAAATATCGAAAATTTTAATTGTCAAAGGTTATATATTAACAGGCCATATTAACATATTTACACATTAAAGACTAAAAAGTTGAAAATAATTTATAAATAATTTTTTTTTTTTTTTAACAAAACGTTTTTAAACGCACTAAAGAGTAGAAAATAATTTATAAATATGTTGAGAGTATAAATACTTGTAAGATTTAAAACGAAAAACGTTGGGTGCATGCAATTGATAATAATACATTAGCTCGCTTTCTTGTCCGGTACAAATTTTGCAATCGATTTTATACTAAGTTCCCGATGAGCCAGAGACTTGAAACATGAAACATAGCTCACAAATGGATGACAATGCAATATTATATCATTTAATTTCCATATTTCCTTTGGGCTACGCCCCATGGGCTTGTTTTTATGAACTCGCTAGTCGCTTTCCTACAAATTTTGATATAAATTTTAAACGAAGTTCCCGATGAGCTAGAGACTTGAAATTTGAAACATAGCTCACAAATGGATGACAATGCAATATTATATCATTTAATTTTCACATTTCCCACGGGATACGCCCCATGGGCTTCCACATTTTCCATGTTTACATTTTGAAAGAATGTAAACATTATCAATTAATTTTAGTCAGCTGTGAATACTTAAATTTGACAGTTCGAAGAGCAAAGGTTAAGAGGTACAGGTTCTGCTCCAGATATATTCTAAAAATATAAAACAAGCATTTTAAAGTAAAGATAAAACATATGATTAGAGATAATAAGGTTTTGGATTGGTGTATTAATAGTCAAAGGTTATATATTAACAGGCCATATAAAATATATTTAACATATTTACACATTAAAGACTAAAAAGTTGAAAATAATTTATAAATAAAAAACTTTTTTAAAACAAAACGTTTTTAAACGCACTAAAAAGTAGAAAATAATTTATAAATATGTTGAGAGTATAAACACTTGTAAGATTTAAAACAAAAAACGTTGGGTGCATGCAATTAATTGATAATAATACATTAGTTCAATAGGTGAAGGTAATTGTAAATTATCTATTGCATGCACCCCACGTTTTTCGTTTTAAATCTTACAAGTATTTATACTCTCAACATATTTATAAAATATTTTCTACTTTTTAGTGCGTTTAAAAACGTTTTGTTTTAAAAAAGTTTTTTATTTATAAATTACTGGTGGCAGTTTTGATCAGTAGGAGAAGTTTCGGGGTGCATGAAGTGTGTAAAGGCAGGGGCAAACGTGGTGAATACATCTTTTTCCAATCCTTAGGAAATATGAGTCTCGGTTTAAGAATTACACAAGAATGTCGACTACAACGTTCGATTACATATTTAGTTTGGTGAAGGATGATTGAGAAAAGCTGACAACTAATTGGAGGGGACCAATTGATGCAGAAAAGAGACTAGTATTGACATTAAAGCGTGTCTGCAGTCAAATGCGCTCCAATACGCTCTGAGAAAAACAAAATAGTTTGTTCCTCGGTCGTACGCTGCGCTGCGCTGCGCTACGCTACGCCGAAATACGCTACTAGTATGTCATACCTCATTTCAATGCACGGTTTTGATTTAAAACATGTGCTGCGCTGCGCTACGCTGCGCTACGCTGCGCTACGCTACGCTGTCTGTATGTTTTTACTAGTCATATAGCTATCAAGTGGATAAGCAGCATCCTTTTAAGTTTTACATATTTAAAGGGAATAACATGTGTCTTTGGTGTATTTACTATGCACACAACGTACTTAAATAAAAGGTATCAGCATTGTGACACATACTTTCTCCCATAAGTTTGTCCACAACCTTTGTCATGTATAAGCGGTGAGAGTAAATATACGGAAATGGGATTCGTATAATTTTGTTCAGAATTTAAAGGACTATAACATACTAAATTTTTAAGAATTGTTCAAGCCAATGTTTGGAAAATCCGATTTTCCGTTATTTTATGGGGTTTTTATGGGAAAATAACATAATTTCCGATAACTTTTGAACCGTAATTTTTACAGAAATGGGATTTGTACAATTTTGTTCAGAATATAAAGGACTATAACATACTACATTTTTATCAAAATCATTCGGGCCATTTTTGGGAAAATCATATTTTTTCGTTATTTAATGGGGTTTTATGGAAATATCCCTATTAAAATAAAAATTTCAAAAAAATGAAAAAAAACTATCAAAATTGTTTGGTCAAACATACTATGCTAAATCAAAACCGGATTTTTGTCTAAAATCCTATTTTTCGTTATTTTATGGGGTTTTTATGGAAAAATAACATAATTTACCATAACTTTTGAACCGTCATTTTTACAGAAATGGGATTTCTACCATTTTGTTCAGAATTTAAAGGGCTACAACATACTAAATTTTTATCAAAATCGTTCGGGCTATTTTTTTAAGAAAATTCGATTTTTCCGATTTTTTATGGGTTTTTATGGGGAAATCCCCATTAAAAATCAAAATTTCAAAAAAATGAAAAAAACGCCTGGAGATACCATGGATTAGAACCTACATACCAAATTTTATTGAAATCGGACTACAGGTATAGTCTCTAGCTCTGTACACATCCTGACACACAGACACACACACACACAGACATCACTTCGAAAACCACTTTTTGGGTCCAGGGGGACCCAAAACGAATATATCCACTCAAAACTCAAACTCAAAAATTTTGACGAAAATAATACTTTCTCCATATACTATGGTATAGGGGGAGAAAGTAAAAATTGGCAAAATGCAGAAGTTTAATAAGTGTGCCAGCTTCTCTAAGTGTTTAAACTTCGATCATATTTATCATTATCAAAACTAGTTGTTACCCACGGGCTTTACCCCGTTTGACTTTTATAAGTATTAATAAAACTATTGATTGGTTAAGTTAAGCTGAAATAATCTAAACAGAATACAGTAATACAAACAAATAATCACACCTAAGGTAATACATTGAAACAATAACAAACAAATAAGCAAAGCTGAGGTATTTTTAACATTAGGTATATGGAAAGTCCCCTTTAGAAAGGAATTACGGCCTTGAATGGCAATTTATGAAATAATGGATAGTTTTGCGCATGGCTTCTCGTCATGACGAACTTTTGAAGTATATGGTTTATGAGGGTGTGACTTGTAGTTTTCTCAAAAGTTCATGGTCACTTTGAAGTTTATATATGGATATTTGCAGATATATCAAGTAAAGAAAAAAAAACAATAATATTATTCATACTGCTGTAGAATTTCTTGTACTACTTCTTAGAATTGTTGTTTCTAAACAAGAACAAGTTAGCAACAAGAGCAATGTAAATTCATAAGCACGACAGCAAGCCATGCGTAAATGAAAAACAAGTGTAGCTATGTGTAAAGGGTCAACGACCTGTAAAATCTAAGGGATTAACAGCCAATGCCCTTAGCATTGCATTGCGATTGAAATACCTAAACACATTCTGCATTCGCATATTTAGGGTTCCAGAAATAATAAGGATTTAGACAAACCTTTTGAACTAAGTTGGCCAATATCGAGTTGGACGTTTAGTAGTTTCTATAATGTTTAACATAAAGAAAATAACATAAAATGCTATTGGATTTAAAGGTAGAACATAATTTTACACGGATCGCATGTGCTTGAAGCCATAACTAACATCTGTGTCAGAATCAGAAGTCTGCATTGCAGTAGGGCACGACTCAAGGACCTAACTACCAACAAATTACAACTACTGTTAATTAGCTTTCCCATTTATTTATAAAAAAAATAATTATATTGAAACAAATTTTACTCTTTGATTAAAATTTGTTATACATTTGAACCTTACATGAACCGCATTAGTTGTATGTCGGTAAATAATGATAATGAAATAGTAACGGTAATGTCCTGGAATATAAACTCAAAATAATAACGCTTGTAAAATCTAATTCATCGAACTACTCATCTACGGTTAGGGTTTGTGCATGTGATATAAATTTGTTTAATGTCTCTTTATTTGGAAGATATTTATTTCCGGTTGCTCAGCAAAATGACATTGATGAAAATCTTACCTGTATGAGATGGTCTTGGTTTTTTCCTGAAACAGAAAATTTTGAATTACAAAACTGCGATAGAAAGAGTGGTTGTCATATGTTTTATGTGAAACTCTACAAAACCTTGTAAAAGTTAATGAATAACTTCGTGATCATCATTTTACGTGTTATTAAATTTACGAAAGTAAATAATGATAATCCGTTTAAATAATGAGACAACCTCCTATTGGTTCTGATGATGATTGGAGTGTCCAATCGAAATCGATAACCACTTACCACCTTTTTTGTATATTTACCGTCTTGTGAGTAACAGTAGAAACGTAAATATTAGTTTTAAGTGTTATAAGACGAATCTTTTATTTACTTTCCGTAACAGTTAATGCTTTCTTATTTTTAATGCTTGTATTTACTAACTACTATATAAGTAGGTACATCATTTACAAAATTTAAATACATTTACTAGATACACTATCTATAATTCAATTCATCCTTGTAACAAGATTATGCTATAATAAAATTTCCCCAAAAAAATATGAAAAACTATAGACATTTTTTTCTCCAAAACGCTTTTTTAATGTTTTAAAGTCAACCGGCCTAGCAGGACTAGTCTATTTTTCAACTTCTTCTTGATTACAAATATGTATTTTAGTTTAAAGAGAAGCGAAATTTTGAAATTTTGGTTAAAAATATGTAATCCACAACTCTATCTATCTCTACCTAGCACTATTTGACGTAAAAGTCGTTTTAGAATATTCATTTTACAAAAATGTCTCCGTTAAAATTTTCAGATCCAGCCTCAAGCAATATTACACATTCCTCAGCTATCTACATGGTGTTCTGAAGTGAAGGCAGTTAACCAAGGATGTAATGGATCAGCGGACTGGAAAATCTGGCTAAGTAGAGACCAAAACACAGCGGTGTTCGAGATTGATGTTTTCAACACTTGGAATTTTGAAATAATAATAGATTCCTTTATGTTTGCAGTAATACGTTGTTTCAGAAGGGTTTTTGCAAATTATGAAGTTTGGGTTTTTAAAGTGTAGTTTTTTTATGGAAGAAAACATTTTTAACATAAAACTAGTTAAATGCGCATTGATTATTCTGAATCTATTGGTCTTGACAAACAATATTTTTTTTTTATGAAAGTTTTGAGCCAGTAAGTAATTAAGTTATCCAACCTAACAGAACCAGTCTATTTTTTTCTTAAAATGTTTAAATTTTGTTTAAAATGCTAAATTGACATTCATTAAGGGGTTTAAAGGCAGTTTAAAGTCGATAAAACGGATATGAATGTGAATAGGCCATACACCGTTTACCTAGGATATATTTCTTAGTTCACTTTATATTTGAATTTTCCTCAGTAAGTATTTTACTTCTATAAATGTTTGTTGCTATTAAACCAACCATTATTTAGAACGAACCGGAAGCTGTAAGACTCGTATATTATTTTATATTCCAGATGTCCTCGCCTGCAGGTTATTTAATTACACTCAAATTAAAGTAGCTAATATTTTTGTGAACAAAAATGTTCCTAAATGTTGTTATTGTCAATTCAAGAGGTAATAAAACCCGTACAAAGAACGAACATTAGTAGATGCGAACGTGTTATCAAATTATCCAGAAAGTATCCAAGGCAGATCCTAGACACGCCACATGGCGTGTAGACAGAGTTGTGACTAATGTGGCGCCTCTAGCGGATAAATGTACAACTGACATGATCAGCTGATCATCATGGTCAAGCTTTGTCTTATGTACCCTAAAAGATATCTTTCACTGAGCCTTAATTCATTTGTTTGAATGGTGTATCTAATTCTATACTGACCTAACACAACACGATAAGCACAAAGATTTTATATAAATGTAGTATATAGCTTCTTGATCAGCATTATACGTGATATTTAAATTATAACTACGTTGGTGTGAAAAAAATGTATGATAAATAACTCTTTTAAATAATTTAATAATTTCTTTAGTAGCAGTTAGAATTTATCCAAGATAGCCGCTGACCTCCAAGGACTCTTAAACTGTAAGTTCATGGATGTATGAAGTATTGACTATGTATTAAACCCGCTTATCAGCAAGGATATAAAATTATATTTAAAGGAAAATGAAAAATTATTTGCTAAAATTTATTTTCATAATAATGGTTTTAAATTATAATAACCTATTTATCTGCAGAAAACCTTTTACCGTCTGTTACAAGAGCTTCTAAAAGCACGACTTGTGTTTTCGTCGTATTTTAAAAAGTTGTATTTCTTTCAAAGACACAGAAACTTTTAACTGGTTATCAAAGAGTTGGTTTGACTGGTAGAGATAATTTACAATGTGAAACTTCTCAACTGTGGAAAGACAAGGGACGATGAATAAAGAGCTTTGAGAACTTTATTTCAGGAATACAAAGTGGCCAAGTTAACCGTTCCAAGTGAAAATATATGTAATTTTCCGTTAAATGATTGTGCAAGTCTTTTACATGAGGATTTTTCTCTGTTTAATACGCTATCAAACATTACTATGGCATTAAATTGTGGGAAAGAAAGGCTTAATAGGAGGGGTCAAATATTGCGAAGAAGGGGTGTATGAATTTTTGTGAGTAAGTTAAAAGTGTTGATAAACAATATATTGTTGTGCTGACCAACTGGCTTTAACTTGGTCGGTGTACTTGGTCTGGGGGTCAGATTCTTTTATAGGGGTTACTGTGATGTACTGGATGACAGGTTCCTTCTAGGAGGAGGGGGGGCTAGAGCCCCAGGGCTTCGGCCTTAAGTTCAGGTAAGACAAG
Source organism: Macrosteles quadrilineatus (assembly GCF_028750875.1). Lineage (NCBI taxonomy): Eukaryota > Metazoa > Arthropoda > Insecta > Hemiptera > Cicadellidae > Macrosteles > Macrosteles quadrilineatus. The sequence continues at coordinate 17,987,039 of NW_026542597.1, read as the reverse complement.
TGAGGATTTTCCAAATTCGGGTTTAGAGTATTTTTCCAAATCGGGGTAACTGTTTTAACCTAAGTTATTAACACTGCTCTAGTCTACTCTACCTGTTGGCTGTTATTTACTTTTTTTGATTTTGTAGGCTGAGAATAAATTCGGTTTTTTTACCGAGTGCTGAGTTTGTTCCCTGAGCTACGTCACTCAATGTTTTAAAGAAGGCCTTAGGTTACCTTCCGTTACAAATGTAAAATGGATTTGATAAAATAAAATGGTCATATTGTTCTTACCACTAGTATTAAAGGTTGTGTTCATGTGAATTAAAGCTTAAGGAATTATATAAATACTAGCTGTAACCCGCGGGCTTTGCCCCGTTTAACTTCTTAATTTTCAAGATGATCTCGTTCGCATGACTCAATCACGTCCTGGTTGAAGTTCGTTCGCTACGCTCACTCACCTTTAGGTTGGAGCTCGTTCGCTACGCTCACTCTCCTTTAGGTTGGAGCTCGTTCGCTGAGCTCACTTGCCTTCAGGTTAGCTCGTTCGCTACGCTCACTTGCCTTCAGGTTAGCTCATTCACTACGCTAACTTGCCTCCAGGTTGAAGTTCGTTCGCTATGCTCACTCACCTTTTGGTTGCAAATTAGCTGTTGTCATAAAAATGTAAAAGAAATAATAGTGCTGCACCCTGTTGGTAATCGTTGTAACTTTAATGCTATTGAACATCATAGAACAGAACCAACTTGTTTAATTGAAACAGCTGTTAAGATTCATTAATTCCATTTCTCATAAGGTTAACATGGGAAACCACTGGGGCGGAGCCGATTGGACGGATCACGAAATTGATGGTGTATAAACCTATTCCATGAAATTCTACACGTATGTACCAAGTTTCGTGGCAATCGGTTCAGCGGTGTCTGAGTTTATCACTGCCATATATATACAGAGGGGTGCAAAAGTAGGTAACCAGTACATCAGGCACACAACACATAACAACACACAATACACAAGGAAGTGAGTGTTTTTTATCAATTACAAAATTTTTAACAGTTAATTTAGGTGTCTTAATACTCTTCAGATCAATTTCTTTTTATATGAGCGAATATATTTTTCTATAATGTTTCAATACTGTATACCTACTTTTGCACCCCTCTGTATATATATATATACACACACACAAACGTCCTCTTTTATACTTATAGATTCACTGAAATCCAAGCCTACGAATAAAATATTTGATGAGGAGATGAAAAATCTGGTTGAGTTCTGAAAGCTGTTAAACTGATCGTAAATTCGTTGAAGGAAGGCGATGAAACGTAAAACTCCGTTCTCGACGATTTCCCTCTTGTGCATAGAATCAAACCATTCACTTTTATCGAAACCCAAAGGACAGGCAAGGCAATTACAGTAACTTTTGGCAATTATAGGTTTTGTTAAATATAATTTGCAAATTTCTTGTGTATAAGTGCAATATAATTATCAGCTATTAATTAACAGCTGTCTAAGGAACATGTCGGCCTTAGTCACTAACAAGACTACAAGATCGCGCCACTCAACCTACACTTGGCTCTTATTTAATACGCACATAGTGGTGTATAATAATTGATAATTATTGATAAATAATAATATAATAGTAATGAACGGAAAACACTAAAAAGGGAAAGCAAGCATATGTTAACGTATGTGTGAAACTTTAATGACATTAGCTGTTTTGATTATTAAAACGATATTAACAATGTTGGTAGTAATTTAGGCAATAAACATTAGCACTGTATAGTAAAAATAGTGCTATCAATGAGAGTACCTAATAAATATAATAGTAGTATAAATAGAAAATAGTACCGGTATCTAATAAATATAACTAATAAAAACTATAGTTCAATAGTACCTTTTTATTGAGCGAATAAGCATTTGATAAACAACAAACTAACAGCAATAACAACATACTATATGATAATTGTTTTATGATTCAATATATTTTGTTATCTTAAAATTCATATTTAATTTGGATAGTGTTGGATAATTTTCTGTGCCCAAGCAAAACCGCATGAGAACTGTCAAAACATCTTGAACCACCTTATTCAGTTAACGGTGTTTATCTACCTTAGTTAATAATAACTAGACTAACACATCTTGGTTAAAACTCATGTTTGTAATTATATTATTGGAGAAAAAATAATATCATGTAGTGGTCGATTTTTAAAACATAGTCCCTTAATTTTAACCAACATTTAGGAGGAAAGATTTCGGTAAATGCTTTAGAAAATTAATTACTATCAAAGCTTGCATTATTACATTCAATAGGGAGACTGGTATGAATGATTGTAGCTATCTTCTGTAAATATGAGATAAAACAGTTCCATATTAAAAAAACATTTTTTTTTGTACTAGGACCTGATTTTTCAACATAGTTGTAATTCCCCTTCTGGGATAAAATAAATTGACTCATAATCCCATTGACTATTAAAGTAGGTATAGTTAAGCATAAGAACTGCCGAAGAAAATGTATAAAATAATATGACATAAACAGATTGAATTTAACATTTTATCTTCATTAAAAGAAACTTTCAATTGCCAAGTCATACAGAGTCATAAAGCGCAATCCAGATTTGTTACCTAATACTGACTCAATCACGAGTAAAAACTCGATTGTGAAATGCTAATTTAGTTTACTCTTCTTTCCTCAGATAACAAGTTTGTAACTGACTTACCCTCATATCTGATGTCTTTGTCTGTTTAGAACTTTCATCTATTACATTACTTTGAGTTTTAAGCTTGGTCTTTGTCTTTTTAAAAAAGTTAGTATCATCGTTAGTCATAAAGGGTGATAATATCAGCCACAGAAACCTCCTTTAAATGAACTAGTCATTATTTCAAATTCACATGTCATAGGCCTCATCATCAGTTTTGTGACCGTAAAAAGGGTTTCCACTTTGTAATGTTAGCAGGGACAGTGCATGAAAATGTTCCAAACAATAACGACGAAGAGACTGAAATAGTTAATAGGTGCTTATTAAAGACCAAATTAAACAAGCTCCTGATTGAACACTGTTTGTAACTCAATCTACAGGGTGTCCCGGAACTCTCTACCAATATTTTAGGGCATTGCTCCTGGGTAAGAAACATACCTAAATATCATATTTAAATTGTCCGTAAGTCCTTAGTTACTCACACAGTCACCATTTTGTTTTTTTCAGTTATTAATTTTTTTCTAAAGAATGGTTAAACAAACTAAATGGGAACTTTGCCAAACATTTATGACAACTAGACAAAGCTACAAAAAAACTATGACGATTTTTCAAATTCATAAAACAAAATGGCGGCCATTTAAAATATTTATAAAAATCAACGGTTTTTGAGTTATTTAAGAAACAAAATTTTAAATGGCCGCCATTTTGTTTTATGAATTTGAAAAATCGTCATAATTTTGTTGTAGCTTTGTCTAGTTGTCATAAATGTTTGTGCAAAGTTTCCACTTCGTATGTTTCACCATTCTTTAGGAAAAAATTAATAACTAAAAATACAAAATGGTGGCTGTGTGAGTAACTAAGGACTTCCGGACAATGTAAATATGATATTTAGGTATGGTTCTTACCCAGGAGCAATGCCCTAAAATATTGGTAGAGAGTTCCGGGACACCCTGTATAATAAGCCTAATTTTTATAATAGTTATGTGTAGTATTTGGTTGCGTCAAAGTAGGGGGATTAGTTCCTGTGATATGAAATATTTCCAGATGTCGTTGGACATTGTTATTAATTATCACTTCTGTTTGTAATCATTCTTTCATTCTCTACATTTAACTCTTACTTATGAATTTCATTACTTGTATCGTGTTAAATAAAGCTTACTCATTCAAGGCAAATAATCTTTATTCCCCAATAGTTCCTTAGTGGGTCAAACATGGTGGTCCAAAATTAGAAGAAACTGTATATTGCCCATTACAGACACACGTAATTATACCCAGACAATCCAAAAATTATTAAATTTCCATATAGGTATGATTAATTTTATTTGAGGAAACATCTTTGGTGTAAATTACCTATTAAAGCTTCTTTTAAAGCATGAGTTAATCATTCCATTTAGCGCTATTCAACATGAATTAGACAGCCAAATTATACAGTGAATATCATTGACGTTAGAGCTGCGATGAATTGCATTCATTTGAAGACGTACTTCAAAAGAGAAATACAAAATCAGGGTGGATTGTGCCCAAGAAGCTCCACCCCTCTAGTGACGGATTAGGGCCCCTCTTTGGGGCTGACTACCCTTAGATGACGTATTGGGTTGCTTAGCAACATGATATATGCATACATCTCCTTAGATGTATAATATAATAATTAAACACAAAATTATAGTTGATAAGTGATATATCATTAGCTGAAAACATGGTAATATCATTTGGATTTTAAAGGATACATCGCATGTTTCATATAACAACTCAATTTATGTACATTCCGATTGAAAAATTACTTTTGACCAAATACTACATACATATTATAAAAATAAATTATAGAGGATTTAGCTTAAGTTTTATTAGCTAAATATTAGCCTTTGATAATTACCCTTACTTACTTACTACTACTTACTATTTCTGTACCTCCATTGTTATTGATTGGAACATGTGCATGCACTACTAAAATCATTGCACGGAAAACATTTTTATGGTAAAAAATAACATTTATGATCATATTCATGTGAATTTACTATACGGGCAACTAGCCAATTTAACGGAATATTTTCAGTGATTAAAATTCCAAGGTTCCAGACTTTATATAGTGCAAACTTTTGACTGAAGAAGACAAAGACCAAGTTTAAAATTCAAAGTTGCTTATGATAATGTAAGAGATGAAGTTCTAAACAGCCAAAGACATCAGATATGAGGTTAAGTCAGTTACAAACTTGTTATCTGTGGAAAGAAGAGTAAACTAAATTAGCATTTCACAATCGAGTTTTTACTCGTGATGAAGCCAAAATTAGGTTAACAAATCTGGATCACGCTTTATTACTCTTTATGACTTGGCAATTGAAAGTTATTTTTCGTGAATATAAGATATCAAAATTGTTTATCATCATGTCATACTATCTATTATTTCATACATTTTCTATGGCTGGATTTGTGTCATAACATACGTATTTTATTAGTCAATGATTGTATGGGTGAATGTATTTTATCACAGAGAGAATCAAAAATATGTGTAAAAATCGGATCCTGGCAAATAAATAACTCAGTTTATTTTACATACTGTTTTATTTCAAACTAGCAGAGTACCCGTCCTTCGTACGGGGTTGGCGTATAAGTGTAAAATGCTAATTGAAGTTACACTCAACTTAGCGTTTGCAATGGGGGAGGACACAGTTAGATAAAATTAGCGTCTTTAAATTTACGGTATACTTAGTATTACACATCTACCATAGCAATAATGTTTTACCTCCCCACCTAAACAATAGAGAAAAATAAATTATACAAAATTCGCAAAATATCGCAAATTATTCATGCAATTAAAAACATAAACACAAATTTAAACAATCCTACTTTGACAGTTCTCGTTGCCTATCACAGTTTTTTGTGGCTGGTCAGTTCAAATTAGCTGTTTATATAAATGCAAAACAATAATAGTGCTGCACCCTGTTGGTAAATCTTATAACTTTTTAATACTTTTGCATATCATAGAACCAAATTTTTTAGTTGAAACAGCTGACTAAATACTTTAATTCCCTTTAAATATGAATACTCATAAGGTTAACATGGGGAACTACAGAACCACTGGAGCGGAGCCCGAAACGATTTTTGATATAAGAATATGCCTATATGTTAAGCGGGAATATGATCTATCATCAAGCCAAATTTCAGCCCAATCCGTCCAGTGGTTAATGCGTGATTGAACTTCAAACAAACAAACAAACAAACACACACACTTTCACATTTATAATATTAGTAAGATTTACAGAACATACCTAAAATCATTCACACCAGTTTCATTATCGAAGTTAATACCTAATACAAGCTTTGATTGCAAATAATTTTCCAAATCATGTACCCAAATCTTAAATGGAGTTTTTTAAAAGTACTATGTATAACATGTATATAACTATGTATATAACAAATTGACCACCACATAATATTCATTTTTCTCCAATATCATAATAACAATTATAAATTTTAATCAAGATGTGTTAGACTCGTTATTAACTAAGGTATATAAACAACCTTAACTGAGTAAGGCGGTTCAAGATGTTTTGACAGCTCTCATGCGGCTTCGCTTAAGTAAGACGGCTTCTTAAGTGGTTTCTTTAGCTAAATTCATATGAAAATTTGAAATATCTTTACTCATTTTTTTAATATAATGCTACAAACTTCCACACAACATTTTCAAGTGTCATTTAGATATTATTTTGTAAAATAGTGTACACAATGGATCAAAATAATGTTGAAATTTTCAGTTTAATAAGCAAAAAACAATTGGTGAGTGTATAAGCCTTAGATATTGTTATGTCAAGAATGTGCCCCAACCCTCTCCTGTACATCAACCCCATACAACTCCGTCTCTACTAACAATACCATACTATTGGACTGTATTGATTCTAGTCAGCTGATCGTCCCTAGGGGGTGACGTCATCGATTGAATGGTCCGAATACAACCATAGGCCACTAAATCCAACTAGATTACATTGACAAGACTAATAGATTGAAAGCGAAATAATGTCCAACGTAAATGCAATGGTTAGGCTGTGTATGTAACTTTCATCCCTTAAAATATCAAATAAGTACTGATGGTAATTTTACGTTGTATATTTGACAATTTCATATTATAAATTTCCATTATGTAAGTTGTAAAAGAATTAAACCAAGAAAAAAAAATGACGCCAGTTGAATTTATCTTCAAGCAATTGACTTAATATTCGTTTTGTATAGTTTTCGAGTTTAGAGATAATTTATCGTGTCAAATTCTATACATAAATAATAAAATTGTCATTGAAAATTTAGCTAGGTTAACACGGTAAATTAATGCTTTTCACTTGGTATTAAAACAAAATATTATGTGTGAAATTCACTAAGGGCATGCTATAAATTTACATAATTTCACAAAAACATTTTGCTTTAAAACAAAATTTAAACGACGTATACTATTTATTGTAATACAGTTTATGATTTCATAAAAATTTCGTTTCCAAAGTTATTTAGTGATTCATACTGAATTTGTTTGCACGATAAATTTGAAATTCCATCGGTTAAAATATGAAAAGTTGGCAATTCCTTTTATAAACAATTTCTAATAAATTGCTCAGAGGTTTTAGCTTTACTAAGCATGGTAACCAGATAAACATAAAAGCAAAACGAAGGCAGTTAAGTGGAAAGAGTTAATGAACTGTGCAACATGCCAGATTGACAGCGAAAACTACAAGCAATTAAAATGTTTCATCTAAATATGAATAGGAATTGCATTTCTAGGGCTAGAACCTATATTATAGGTAATAGTGGCTACTTGATCGTTTTGAATGCATATTAAACCGCTGAAATAATGTGCGCCTCATAATTTCGGTTCAAGTGATTGATTTAGTTGGTTTCAATATAGGGTTCATTTTTAGTACGTTAAAAATAATGGATTGGGGACTTGGACATAATTTCTACACGGGTCGCATGCGCTTGAAGCCATAACTAACATCTGTGTCAGGATCAGAAGTCTGCATTGCAGTAACGACTGAGGACCTAACTACCAACAAACTACAAACACTGTTCGTTAACTTCAATGAAGAAATACTAAGTAAACTATGGTATTTATGCTCAAAACCTGTGAGTGATTTTTTTATAGTGTTTTTAAAATTACAAAAGGCTAATGCACACGTATCACTTTAAATTCCATCATCAATACTCGTGTGATTAAATTATTATTTCAAGTATAAACTTGAAGCTATAAGCTTAGTTTGTCCACCAACCACAACACACTCCTCACCGATATGAACATTTGGTTGACATTAACAAACTAGCAAAATTAGTCGCAGAAAAAAACATTAGGAGTTAATCTATGATCATCCAACTTAAAAAACATTCCCTTTGAACACTAACCCTCTAAAATTGACTCCATCGATCTTTGTTTAATTATTGTATTTTCAGTGATTATGTTTGTAAAATTTTATTTTTTGATTACCTGTGTATACATCTATTGTCTAGTATTCTAAAAAAACAAATATGTTTTCTTAAAGAGGTTGGCTGATTCTATTTATTTTATATTTGCCAGTCCATATAAGTCTTGGTAGTGAGAACCTTTCAAGTAAAAAAGAGGTTATTATTCACTAAAAAGTTGTATTTATATTAGTGATCATCATGCTAAACATGTTTTTATTGAGAAAATAAAATTAGGCTACTTAAGAAGTAACACTTAAATTCTTTGTAACAACAAAACAACAAAGCTTTGACTTGCAAGCTTTATTAAGTAGATCTTTGGTTGGATGACGTTATACTGTATAAAGGAAAGGAATGCAGTTTTACCTGTATCAAATGCTCGCCTTTTTCTCCTGAAAAAAAAATTAAAGTTAGAAAACTGTGAAAAGTAATAAGATTTCTAATAATGAAACCCACTTAAAATAGTACCACTTTTATGTTAAAATGAAAACAAATTTCTCATAATGTATAAATTGACTAATTATTTTAGATTTTTTAGTATAAAAATACGATGTTCGGTAATTCGAAATCGATTTTATTACAAAGAAAAACTTGCAATTTATTCGTGCCCTTTCGTGCCCTTTAATAGATGCCTAAAGTTATGTATTTCCTTACCCATATTTTTAAAAATATAAATTAATTTTACAGTTAATAAAATAAATTACAATTAAATTACGATTAGAATTTTACAAACTCTTCGTGGTTGATTTCAAGGGACTATTAAAGGAAATAATGTAAAATGACATTCATTAAATTTCCGAGCAAATATCCAAGAGGCACAATTGCATCAGCTGAATTCAACTTTAGCTGACATCTGTTTGGACAATTCATGTCCCAACTGTGAGAGATAAAAAGATGGCAAAAAGAGGAAAACTTAAGTTTGTTTGGTTAAGTTGATTTTCTCTTTGTGCAACAAAACGCAGTCTTAATTAAGTTTCCAAAAGTTATCCGACCAAGGAGGACCAGTTTATTTTTTGAAACTTGTTTTAGCAAAACCAAGTCTTATAAATACAACAGAATCAGCTTGCAGTGCTTTTTTTTCTATAATTTATTTGTTTTTCATTGTTAATTGTTGTTTCTTATCTTCAATTAGTAATGGAAGAAGATTTTAAAAGACTAATACTGTATTTGAATAACAATCTCTGCATGCGAAAAAAACCCCAATAATCGCATATCACAAAATTATGAAAAAAGCATAAATATTTTATAGCGACGCATTTTCTTGTAGAAATGTAATTTTATTTTATGTGAATTCTCAAATTAGCCTACGTAAGCACGATGTTTATGATTAAGTTAATTCATATGTGGTCTTAGCTAATTTTCTCTTGTTATTTGTGCAGTAAACGTATCTAGTGTTCCCTCAGGTAACATTACACATTCGCAGCTATCCACATACTGTTCTGAAGTGAAGGCAGTTAACTAATGTAATGGATCAGCGGACTGTAAAATATGGCTGAGTAGAGACCAAAACAGCGCGGAGATCGAGACTGACATTATAAGCACTAGTTAATTCACTAAATAGTATATTAGATGGCTTTATGTTTACATCTGTAATATCAACATTTCAATTTGTTTCGAGCGTTTAAAGAATTTTAATGTTAGTAGGAATTTCTTTTCCAAAGACAATAAGTTTAGTTTTCGAGGGTTTTTAAGCTAAAGATAACAAGTGATTTGGAAACTTGTTAATAACCCGGGAGCATAGTGTAAGAATTAACATGAATAACTTAGAACAAACTTTATTTATCTAAACTATTAGAAGGTATACCTTTTATGTTTTTAACCTGGCTTTTTTTAAATAGTGTTAGAAATTAAATGCGTTTCTTTAAATAACTATATGCGTTTTTACACTAAATATTACGCTGACATCCGCTTGGACACTGCAAACAGCAATAGCAATAAGTTTAGTGTTATTAAATTGCAACCATTAATCATGACGACAATATTCATGTAGGTGAAATGCGGTAATTACAAAACAATATGAATATCTAGGCTTTATACCTTTAGTTCTTATTTGTTGGAGCATTTTTTATTCATGGTCAAGTGGACGAAAAAACACATGTTTAAAGTTATATAATACATTACTGATAGGTTTACAAACATCACATAAACTTTTTTAATGTGATAGCTTTAAATAGCTAACATTTCCAAACAAATATGTAAAATAATGTTCGCTTAGATTTATCTCATGACACTTATATTTGATGTCATATTGTAAATAAAATCCAAACAAATTCTCAAAACTTATAAATATTTTTTAAATAATTTCACGACTAGTTCGATTGTAGGGTTTCCAAAGTATGACACAATTAGTGCATGTATTATTCAACAGATTGTGAGATCCTAGAACAGAGGACAGTCAGCTGTGGCAGAGTTGTACTGTATCAACAAACATCAACTTGCAGCTTTACCCAGCTGTTGCTGCTCTGGGCTTTACACGGTCTGCAAACCAGATGTTTAATTCATTTGCATAAGATGTATATTATGCTACAACAATAAGCTTGATGGAGATACTACAACATTATGAACTTTATGAACCTTTTTGTATTTTTATACGTTTCAAATTCCCCAAATGATGGTCATTGCTATCAATAAATGATGCAAACAAAAGCTTTGACAAAAAATGTAACAAGTCCAGAAATTTTACTGTTCCCTATCAAACAACAGAACATTTAAGTGGTCGAAGGACGCAGAAGATAATACAAAATTTTTGTTTATCCCTCAATTATTTGTTAACAAAGTTTTCATTTATAATAATAATATAATCTTTAAATTTACATTCATTTTATCGGATCATCAACTTGGTGACTCTTTTATGCGTATTTTCAGAAAAGTATAAAAGCAAGGTGAGCAATATAAATGATTGAGACGACATTTAAAACACTTCCCTTATAGATAAAACCAGATACAACTTAATTTTTAAATATTTTTCTTCTTTTTTAACTTTAAACAAAATAGTTACAGCTCAGTGAAATTAGTCGAACTCCTTTTGCTGTATTTAGGTAACATGTAGTTATTTTTAGCTTTACATAGCTTTAAGGTAGGACATACTTTGGGATAAACTGGTCTGGTGGTAGAACACGGGACTTCTGACCCCAAGTTTGCGGGTTAAAATTCCTACAATGACCAATCATTTATACAAAGTGATAATTCAACTACTAGGCCTAACCTAAATCAATGTACAAAACAGTTCCGAGGCAAATCCTAGAACCCTAAAATATAACGTCGGGACAAAAATATATCCGACTTTTGTGTGATTTTAAAGCTAAGCACTTTTTTTAGTAAGATGGTCTAGTGGTAAAGAGTGGGGACTTTGGAAACTAAGGTTGCGGGTTGAAATCCCTCCAACCACCAATTATTAAAACTAATAATACCACGACTATCTAGGTCCAATCAATGTGTTAAACAGTTCCAAGGTAAAGCCTAGCCTAAAAATTTGGAGGTAAATCAAAAAGTTCAACAAACCCATTTTCAAAACCTCAGCACTCTTGACGACGTTGGAAGAAACCAAAACGCTGTATATGTAATTACCACAACAAGGGGGATTCCCCTGTAGTGAGGATCGATAACAACAATGGGGCGAGCGCGTGCAGAGCAGGGTGTGAGGGTGTCCTATATGTTAACAAAGTGATCAATAGGGCAAGGGTCTAGTGCTACAGTTCAGCATTTCGTGACACACTAACTTGCATAGTCTATTGACATTTTTTTCTATTATCTATTACTTATTTAATACGCAAGCAGATTTTTTGTGACAATTACTCCTCCGAAACTAATGAATCGATTGACATGTTTTTGGTGTCATTGGAAAGAGCGTAACGTGAAGTTGTGCAGGAAACTTCCTTTTATGGGAAACAATTAGAGAGTGAGGCCCGGGGGCCCTTTAAACTTTCGTATTTCTCCATAAGATTAACATGGGAAACAAATATTGTTATGAAACTCCAGCTGTTGTCAGGAATTAAAAAAGTAAATATTAATAATTGGTCTCCATGGAAGCATGAGAAAATTCACAATGTTTACCTTTACGATGACATTTCAATGTAAACAACCAGAACTGCCAAATGCTTATTTCACAACCTCAGAGCCGTGACGCCAAGATACTAGAGTTTAAGTTAAAGCAAGCTAAGTTTAGGGTTGAATGAAGTAGGACGTTTTGTTGTTGGTGGAAAAGAACCAAATTTATAAGCCACAGTTGAGACTAGTTTTTGAAAATCAGAATTGAAAATCTACTCACAATTCTCGGGATTGAAACGATAACCATTCGATTATCATATAAGCGTATACAAATGACTGGTATGTGTTCTTTTAGCGAATTTCCCATATAAAGACTAAGTAAGCTATTACCGTAGTACTCATGGTAAGACCTGGACGCGGGACCGATTTTTTTTTCGTTTCGAGGTCCCTAGAGGCCAAAAACACCATCCGTTCAAATTCACATATATATATATATACTAGCTGACCCGGCGAACTTCGTATCGCCTAAGTTATAGGTTTCCCCTAAGACAGACCGATGGAAAGAAAGTACCGTTACGTTTAATTTTCAAGATGATCTCGTTCGCATCGCTCAATCACGTCCTGGTTGAAGTTCGTTCGCTACGCTCACTCACCTTTGGGTTGGAGCTCGTTCGCTACGCTCACTCACCTTTAGGTTGGAGCTCGTTCGCTGCGCTCACTTGCCTTCAGGTTAGCTCGTTCGCTACGCTAACTCGCCTCCAGGTTGAAGTTCGTTCGCTACGCTCACTCACCTTTGGGTTGGAGCTCGTTCGCTACGCTCACTCACCTTTAGGTTGGAGCTCGTTCGCTACGCTCACTCACCTTTGGGTTGGAGCTCGTTTGTGCCTTCAGGTTAGCTCGTTCGCTACGCTAACTCGCCTCCAGGTTGATGTTCGTTCGCTACGCTCACTCACCTTTGGGTTGGAGCTCGTTTGCTACGCTCACTCAACTTTAGGTTGGAGCTCGTTCGCTGCGCTCACTTGCCTTCAGGTTAGCTCGTTCGCTACGCTAACTCGCCTCCAGGTTGAAGTTCGTTCGCTACGCTCACTCACCTTTTGGTTGCAATGCAAATTAGCTGTTGTCATAAATGTAAAAGAAATAATAGTGCTGCACCCTGTTGGTAATCCTTGTAACTTTAATGCTATTGAACATCATAGAACAGAACCAACTTGTTTAATTGAAACAGCTGTTAAGATTCATTAATTCCATTTCTCATAAGGTTAACATGGGAAACTCCAGAGCCACTGGGGCGGAGCCCTTTTAAGAATTTCGAAACGGGAAATAGTTTACGTCCGATTCGCATACCTACAGAATTCACACACCAAATTTCATAACGATCGGTGAAGTCGTTCCGGAGGAGTTTGCAGACAAACACTGTGACACGAGAATTTTATATATTAGATATATTTATATATTTATATATATATATATATATATATATATATATGTGTGTGTGTGTCCGTTAGCACGATAACTCGAGCAAAAATGATCCGATTTTGATGAAATTTGGTACAAACGTGTAAACCTACGTCCTACGTTTATTCGAACGAGTTCGCGATCCAGCATGATCGGACCATGGGAACGGGGGTTTACAGGGGGTTTTATGGGGTAAAAATAGGTTTTTCGCATTTTTGACCCAAAAAACATAAAATTTAGCAATTTCTTTCCAAACCATTTTGTAGAGCTTAAAAAAACAAATAATTTAGTATATTGAAGCGTTATTATGCGCCTAATGGTTACGGAGAAAATTCCAAAAAATTGTAAATTTAAAATTCCCATGTTATTCTTATGGAGAATAAGTAAACTGTTGTAGTTTGCTTGTTTATGAACATATTTTGATCAAATTTGGAAAATGTTTTTATTTCTTACTAACTATTAACATTTTACATTAAAAAAACCCTTTTACCCTCCCTGTTGCAGCAAACCTAAGTATGTGTTAAACTGATTCTATTTAAATAGGGAATAAATGTGATATTTTTAAGAAGACATTTTAGTGTAAATCCAATCAGGCAAATGGAAATTCGCTTAGTCTGCAGGTTTGCTGCGGCGGGGGTATTTTTTATTTATATTTTGAACTGCCTTAGTAAACTTGTCTTTGGAATATTACCTAAATTCAGTGGAAATTGTTTTATGTGACCGTTGTGCAATGCCCTAAGTATCCATGAGTCTATATGCCAGATTCTTCTATACCAAAGGACTTAAACCAAAAGTACGTTAGGTATTTCGTTTAGTCGATTGTCCAGCCTAATGGTTGGAATAATGATTTAAAGAGCAATTAAACCTAATCATCATGTTTAGTACTTATGGAATTACACTAAATGATATTCAAAATAAAATTGTGCCAAGTCTCATTTTGCTGCACATGAGAGAAATCTTTACGCACTAGCCACAGGCGAGTGAGGAATGTTTCACCGAGTAAAGCAAAGGCACTTTGCACTCGCGTTACACATTATGTATTTTTCCTACAGATACTATGAAACATATAAATAATGCCTTTCAACACACAACACGTTTTAGGTTAGGTTAAATCCTAGCGTTGGATGAAATTCGAAAGACCGTACCAGCTGATCGTAGTCTACGATTATCATAATGTGTTGCCAACTTATTTTCAAGAGTACACATATTGCATGCCTATTAAAAGCATACTGTTTTGTGTTGTTTGGTTGGAGTACTGGAGTGCGGCAAAAGTACGTAAATGCAGCAATTAGCTACTTTGCGTGCTATAACCAGTGCAAGGAAGCCCACTTTGTCAGTTAAATGCAGGAAAACCATTTTATTCAATTCTTAATAAACATCAAGATAAACAGAATATTTAGTAACAAACCTAATGGTAATAAATCTGCCTATAGGGGCTTATAAATTATCACTTATAAATTGAACTATAACAGTGCCTTAAATTAAAATGTAACATTTTTCATGTGATGTAAAATAAATGTGATGTAAAGTAAAATGTAGTTACTAAAATAACTGTATACCTAGATACCCATTTATACCAATTAAAAATCCATTACCATCAGCACTGCAAGCAATTATTGTTTTTGCGAATTCCCGCCGGCAAAGTAAAGAACTCTTCTACATCATTAAGAAGAAATAAAGTGAAAAGTTAGACAGAACTACATTACGCCCATCGCAATAACTACATTTTACAGAGTTATAGCTGTTTATAATGGTGTTTTATACTTTATTGCTTCAGGAAAGCCAATTATAATCTTAAATTGCTATCTAGGTTGTGGCAATATACACAGTCGTCCAATGTTATGTTTAATTTATTTTCTGCAAATTAAATGTTCAAAGTGTGTATATTTGTCCTTCCTTACAGTTGTTAAGATACGAAAGCTATTTATTAGGTTGAAATTGTTTATATGAAAACAATAAAATATACAAGCTGCATGAATTACATTGAAGAACATGAGGTACTGTGGTAAACAAAAATGTATTCTCACTAACCACAGAATTAAATTCGGTATCTAGATTTGTACAAATAATACTTAAATGTCCCTAAACCCATTAAAAACAACTATATGATAAGATTAGTTTTTATTTATGAACTAAAAGTGTATAGGGATGCAATTTAATATGCAGAATAAACCCTTGGCAAAGAGGATAAGCTATAAAAAGGTCTAGTTAAAAGGTCTTCAAATACGCCTCATACAAAATAACATAAAAGTAGAAACATTAAGCTTTTGTAGTGCAACCTATTTAAGAAGTAAAATTTAGATTTTTTTATTATGGTTCATTTCAAAGGCCGAGAAGTTTGGGTCAGGCAAAAGGACAAGTTTGCACAGCTGACGGAGTACAACAATGTATCAGCTGACTGCAACAGTCTGTCGTCTGTGGTATTTACGTTAAATGGTTTTAGAGTTTGTCCTACATTCACTGGGCTATAAATAAACACATACGTCACTAACTTACAACTAACTTGTTAGGCAGTTACATAATGTGATAAGATTTTTAAACAATGTCTACACCACCAATTATTAAAAATATAGTGAAAATTATAACAAAAGGTATGATTAAATACGATGTTTAACATTTCATAATTTTTCGAAATTCTCAACAATGGTAGACTATTTTAGAGGAAAATCATTAACAAATTGTTATATAGAAAAAGAAGGAGAGAAAGTTATTTGGTAATACCTAGAAGAAGAAATTAATAAGAACTTGAAGCTCTTATCAATAATAATTTATAATGGTGTCTTTCTTTAAGGTATTGCTTTCTTTAAATGTCTGAACATGTTGATAGGTTTTGTAGAATCGTTACGTATGTCAATCCACATTCGTATAGCCAAATCATTTGTTATCTGTTAACAATTACTTTCATTGAAATAGTATATTACAGGGGAACATTAAATCTTTAGGAAAGTTAAAGCACAGACAAGGGAAACAAAGTTTTTTGTTTCCTTGGTCAATGGTTAAAGCCTTGTCTGCATTATACCCCATGCCCCCAAACTAAAAAGTATTCAAAAGACGCTAAAATAACTATAACGATGAAATACTTTTGAAATAGCATACAACAGTGCTATTTAGCAATCGTTTGCACGCTAAGTTACCTTAATTAACACTGCTATAAAGCCTTAGGCACCTGCAATGCAGTGGGAAACTTCTTGAAACAGCCTAATTACTGTAAAAGCTATTGCTATGTTCTTCTCTTACACTTGTTTGGATAGGTTAAACTTTTTATCTGGTGCAACTTAACAAACTACTTTAATTCCAGGGTAAATAAAACTACTCTAATTTTAGTGGGGATAAAAGTGAAATTAGAGACTATGCTAGAAAATGAAATTTAGACAAAGATTTGCGAAGCAAAATTACTCATATTAACAAATATAGGACAAATTTTGAACACTAATAACAACGTTCCTTATTCTTGTAATTTCTCTTAATTAGAATCGAATTCTAATCCTAGTTAAAATTGAAATTAATATCTGAAAGTTAAATCTGTTTTGTTTAAATCTAAACCCACATCTATTTCTCAAAACCTTTGAGCACACTCATATCAAATACATTTTTTTACTTATTTTAGGGTACATTTTAACGGGAATCAATTGTTATTAATTTTATGAAATATGGTAGTTTTTATGTTGGTAGAATTAAAAGTACCAAATAAGTACAAGTACCAAATAAAATACCTAAATAAACGTCGTAGGCAGGTTTATAGGAGTAATAACTATTACAAGTGGTATGTTCAACCGAGTGATACAGGTTAAAGATATGAGTTATATTTTAAAATAATTAATCGACGGTATAACTTTCACCAAAGATTTTAATTTTACCTAATATATTTAAACTTTCACTATGTTTTATTTTATTTATGGACTACTGAGTATTATATTTACTTACACTTATAGCACTTTTAAGTCAAACAATTTTAAAAGACTTTAAGACATTTAAAAGACACTTTTAATGTGTTCTAAATAAATAATACTAGTGTACATGTTGCTCGAATTCGAGCAATTGCAAAGTATTACAGGGGTTATTTCAAAACAAATAACAGTCATATTTACAATGAGTTTAAAAAGAGTCAACTCAAATATTACCATTGTGTAACTCAGACCCTGATTACCTGGTTATCTTCGTTATTGATAAACCTAAAGCATTCCGGCTGGTTTTCTCCTTCTCAAAATGCCTCGCTGTACAGGCAACGCATGTCATTGATAGAGGGTCAATTGAGAACGAAAAGTCTTTTAGGGGTAGTGTTAGCTCGCATTCGTAACCTAATAGTTGAGATTGTCCAGGGTAAGGTGCTGACGTGTACGCCTCCTGTCTATGTTTCGTTGTTGTCGCGTCGGAGGCATTTAAAAAAAACAACAACACATAAATAAATTATAGCTACACAAAACAACGATAAATACACAAATTTAAGTTACAATCATGCTAACACGATCCGTCATAGCGACACAAAGCAACGATAAATGCAAAAATTCAAGATACAACCATACTAACACGGTCCGTTTTCGTTTTGGGGGTTATGTTTACAAAAACTCAAATAGTAAATAATTTACCCAATGTGTTTCATTGAATCGAAAAATAAATAACAGCAATTAAATTATACAGCTGATCAAAACGTAAACAATTATGTTCTTCATAAGGATAACATGGGAACTTTCAAAGCCACTGGGGCAGAACCCAAGGGACTTTGTCAAAAATGTAAGGCCAGTTTGCAAATCTACGCGACACGCTTTTTCCAATGAGATGTCAATGGATAAAATCGGTTAAGAAATGACGGAGGAGTTCAACCGACAAAGTTTCATGTAGCGTATTAATTATATAGATTAACAATGAATGGCATTTTTTAACTATGCACCTAACTTAGTTTAAACTACTCCATCAACCTTAATGGAGTATCCATCTAAACCAATGGAGGATTATTAGTTCATTCTTTTAAACTAACACTTTTAAATCTAAGTTGGTTGTAAAGAAAATACAAAAAAACTCTAATATTTAAACTTGAGCACCGAAAATTCTGAAGCGATAAGAGGGGTTTCTATAGAACGTTGATGAAAAACTCCCCTTTTATGCATTTAGGGTGCATACGAATGAGTCTGGGTTTCAGCGGGTAAATCCTCTTTTATCTTTTAATTGTTTCGATTCCGGTTATCTCTAATTTAATTGCTAAGACCGAAATATGCACAAGCCAGGCTGGGTAATTGAATTTCTTGAACTGTGATGGTATCTTTTTCGTTTAAAAGAGGAATGTTTGGATATAATTAAATTGTATAGACAATTTTACACTGCTGTTTTTCTATGATAATGGAATTACTATTCCATTCAAACACAATAATTCGTAGTGAACATTATATTTCATAAAAATAATCTTGTTTTGAGAATAGATTTATCTAGATTTGGTTGATAGGAATAGGGTATTATGAATTTGGCCATTCCTTAAATTTGGTCTACAAGATTTAATTGCATTCCCCTTCAGTTGTCTCGTTCACAATTATAAAGATATGGAAGAGCACAATACAATACACGGAAATGTGGCAAAAGTGTGCTAATGGCAAAAACACATTAAGTATTGGAAAATGCAATAAGAATTTGTATATATCATGAACTACGAGTAATATTGATATTTTTTAGCGGATCCTGCTAAAAAAAGGAAAATATTCCATATTTAGTTTCAAATAATTATTATAAAGATGCAACATGTAGTTCTAAAATTGCGAGTATCCCCTTTAGAAATGCGAATCTCACTCCAAAAATATATTTTATTCATATTTTAATTGTGTACTTCTAAGCAAAACTGTGTCAACAATTATATTTTACATATATTTTAACGTTTTGAGTTACCTTAAAGAAGTTTTCTATAACTTAAGCTTCATTTCACAATATATACATTATAAATACTTCTAAAAGTAAATTAATTATCTCAGCCAACCACCACAAACAAATAAAATAATAACTTTCATAAATGTAATTTATTTTACGACCTCATTTCGATAAAGTATTTGTATTCGAATACCAGGTAAGCTCATGATAATTTATTTATTTTTAAATTTATAAATAAGAAAAAGCTTAACGAATGATTAAACTATAAGGATACTACACAGTGTAGTACAATCGAAGATTTAAGAAAATGTATCTTTATAAAACTTCTAATTGTATACTCAGTTACCCTGTTTACGTATATCAAACAACTTTGAAAAATAATTATTTACAAATAATTAAGTGCAGTAATTTTATTTTTAAAATAAACATCACCACAAAGACGGTTGGCAAACGTTTAAAAGTTGTTCAAAACAATCATTCCGCTTCAGTTTGAATCTAACGAGAGTCAAAAGAAATAAAAGCTCAAGTGTGTTATATATATCCTGGCTTAAACCAAGAGCGTCATTATATTTGAAGCACGTACAATTTATATGTTAAACGAGGTATTGCTTCGTATAGGAATAACATAAAAACAGGTTTCCTTTTTGTAAAACAAAACAGAACTGTTTGTGAAACCCTTGTTAACAAACCAATTACTGTGTATTTTTATGTATCAAGTAAACTTGTTACACAACAAAAAGCATGTTCAAACAATCGATTAGCAACGTCATTTGTATCTTTTTTCAAAATATTGTTTGTATCACATTGAAAAGTGATTTTAAATGGTCAAAGAGACAATAATTAATATTAAAGTCGCATTCAAAGTTTAAAATAGTACAATAATTGACAGAATTGTTTTTCAATTTCAATAATTTCATTCTAAAACTACAGTACAGATACAAGAATCAGTAATGAAAATTTTCTTTGATTATTTATTGGTTTGTATCATATATTTAGCGAAAAGAAGTTCTTATTATAGTAGTTTACGCAACGAATGCTTAAAGATAGTAATAGTGAAATTTAAGGCAGGAGTCTTGGCGAGTGTCGTTTTAACACTCTTTACGGGGTTGCGTACACTACTTTACCTACGACAGTTTTTTAATTACTAACAATCACTACTCATAAAATTCTAAGAGAGGTTATGTTTTCGTTTATAACCTCTCATTGCCACTGACAGTGATGCAAGAAATCATTGTACTAAACACTAATTGCACCACTCATTAACAATTCAATTGGCCTCAACAGCTTATTAATTGAAATTCGAAGCATTTACATTTTACTTTTTTTCTCTCAATCCTTGAACCTCATTGGTCTGTTACCCGTGTTGTTAGGAAAAACAATGCTGTTTAGTTTAGTAAGTAAACATGTGTTAAGTGAATCTATTCAATTCTAAGAACTGAACTGAAGGGGCTAGTTTAAAAAAAACGGTAGTAGGTATGTACACAAATTTATTTGCCAAGTCATTAGTAGGTACACAAATTTATTTGCCATGTCATTAGTAGGTACACAAATTCATTTGCCAAGTCATTAGTAGGTACACAAATTTGTTTGCCAAGGCATTAGTAGGTACACAAATTTATTTGCCAAGTCATTAGTAGGTACACAAATTTATTTGCCGTCACAATAACCTTTTTAATTACATTATTCATCGACATCATGGTAGTTTAAATATTCATAGTGGTATTCTTGTTAACTGCGAAACATTTTGGCTACATCGGTTATGCAACAGATTATGCAACAGAATCCAAGACAGCCACGTCGTGGGTTCGCTTCCTGGTGTCAGCACTAAAATATACCAGGAAAGTCTATAATTTCAGTACTGGCAACCTTACCTTTTAACGTTCCATGGGCCCGAATCATAAGTACAGGTAAAAAAATTAAAAACAACCATTATCGTCTAAAAACAAGATTGATTCTCACACTGTTTTACTTCCTTAAATTTAAACACGTAAAAAACCTGCGATGAAATATCGTTGACAGTAAAAATGTAGCGTCTTCAAAGCCTATTTCATTCTCACACGGAAGACTGCACAAAGGGTTTCCAAACATGTTGAAGACATTTGGGGAAACAACCCATGGGTTGCGGGTTGTATATTTGACGTTTTCTGCCAAGCAATACGAATATAAATAGCGATCTTATTCCTTATTCCCTCGAGTGTAAGATTGCATTGTGATATCTCTGTGCCTCATCTCAGGTCTTCAGTCGATTATTATTTATAACATATCGATTATTTTTAAATAAAGCAATTTTACCTACGACCGTTTTTTAAAGTAGCCGTTTCAGCTCAGTTCTTGGAATTGAAAAACGTCTCATAACAGCATTGTTTACTTTCATAACAGCATAAATTTAATACTAACTTTTATTATTTATCTCAATAACCATTAGAGATAGAGCAATCCTTGTAATATAAAAAAGATGTATTTTTAGACGTTCTTTAACTTTTGTTTTTACAAAAATTCTCTAATACCAATAGTTTGTGAAATATTGTCAAAAAAGTGAAAATTGGCGGCAATTTTTAAGATGGCGGCTGAAGCACAGCCGGGATTTATAGAGACTTTTGATATTTTATTTATTTAGGCTTACTAAACAACTGTGCAAAGTTTCCACTTAGTCCGAATTTGTTAGATCGATTTTCCTAATATTCTATCACTATAAAGAGAACAATTGTATTAAGTTTTCAGTACTTCAGTACATTGAACTGTATTTTATTTACGTATTTTATGATCAAAACTATATTTATTCCCATTTATTTTATCTTTTTAAATATTTAAGATAACTTATGAGACTAAGGACATCAACGAGGAAGAAAGTTAACCCGCCAAGTCCATTACTTATTCAAACTTTCATTCTTCCAACTTCTGGCGGGTTCAAAATCTGTTTGGCCATAAATCAAAAAGCCATTCATATTTAAAGGCTTCTCCTCCACAAAACGGCATCTTTGTCTTGCCTAATTACTCGGTAAATACAGGTGAAACAGCAATGTGCCAGTGGGAATTGACCGTTTTGTGTACAACAATCAATTTTGTAAAGTAAATCTTGGAATTGTTTGCAGCATAATACTTGCAAATTTAAAACACTTGGAGTCTAACAAATACCAAAATATTTATCTGGTGGAATAATCTTTGGACAGCTCGTGCAAGAATTGATGGAATTAGAATCTTCCGCTCAAATTAGTGTTACCATAGTCATAAGTATTTTTATTGCATTTATACTTCTAT
Organism: Macrosteles quadrilineatus; assembly: GCF_028750875.1. Taxonomy (NCBI): domain Eukaryota; kingdom Metazoa; phylum Arthropoda; class Insecta; order Hemiptera; family Cicadellidae; genus Macrosteles; species Macrosteles quadrilineatus. The sequence goes on along the minus strand of NW_026542597.1, from coordinate 17,964,385 downwards.
CTCAAAGTTTATGAAAGAGCCAATTAAGATTTTGTTGAGTATTGTTGAACCTAATTTGACACTTAGACTGCTGAATTCCCTCCCTGGTCATATGCTTTCAAAAACCTATACATGGTGAATAAAACAACTAACACTTAACTAAAATAAACTTATTGAAAAACAATCAAACACTAAAACATAACAGCATTGACTGTAATGATATGACTGGGACGGTGGCGTCGTCCTGTAATCCAACTACTAGGAGGTCACGAATTGTGGATATTTATAGGCATGCACTGTGGATGCGATGCTGCTTGGTGTGGATTAACGTGCGCACTAATGAGTACTACGACCATCCGTCGTCCTGATAATTAGATCAATTCGTTAATTACAAGGAAAAAATTTGGTTCGGATTCCACTATAAACTGTAGGTTCCTTGGCATTGGCTGCATGGGCTATTTACAGCTAAGGAACATCGTCGACCTTAGTCACTAACAAGACTACAAGATCGCGCCACTCATCCTACACTCATAATTCACTCATTTGAGTTAAAATACGCACATAGTGGCATCTCCATCTTTGATAATTGATATAATTGACTCGGGAAAAAAGTCGTGTCGAACTTGTACTTGTAACTTGAACTTGTTGCGTAATTGAGTATACACAATGAAAACAAACACTAAGTAATTTCCGCAGTGGTTAGGCTAAGCATTCGAAATAACATCGGTAAGACAAATTAATCCCAACAATTCACTAAGCTATGTCCGCAATAATGCTCGAACAAAAAATACCACACTAAACCATGACTGCAAAAGGAAGAAGGAATGAAAAGCAAGGCATGTTTACAGTAGCATTGCAAAGCCGACTTTGTAGCAATAACAGTGTGAATGAGCAATAAACCTCCACAACAGCCATTACACTGGGCGCCGTCAGCGGTCAGACCCTGAGCTAATTCTCATGTTCATCCCCTACGGTCTACATGTATCGATCAGTCTACGTCCCCTACGATGACGTAATCAAGGCCTTTGGAAGGTCGGCGTCATGGGGTAGTTCGGTGATGCCGTTTGTGCAACTCGTTTTTACGTTTGGTCTAGGTGTTGCTACTCTACTACTGTTTTGGTTATTTGGAGTACGTTATTTCATATTTAATTTCTATTGCATATTCAAGAACATAATGTGTTGCATAATATTCAGATTATGTAATTAATCCTAATTTTTTTTCATCGTTTGTAGTTGTATAACGGATTTTGTCACGAATAAACTAGATTGCAAAATATACATCACAAATAAAGATTAAAAATATTAGTTCAATCAATCAATTATTGAATGAGTGTAGGATGAGTTGCACCACTTTGCAGTCTTGTTAGTGACTAAGGCCGACGGGTATCTTAGGCTGTTAATTAATAGCCCATACAGCTAATGACAAATGGACTTGCAGTTTATGGTGGAATCCGAACCACATTTTTTCCTTGTAACTAACATATAATATTGAGCAAATAAGTGTTGAAAGATTATTAAAGACACAAAGGATAGTTAAATTCAAAGAAATATTACATTGTGTTATTGGTATTAGTGAATAAAAGGGGGGGAAATAATATCCACGCAAAAAACTACAATAATATTAAAGTTAAAAGCTAAAAGTAAAAGCTACAAGCTACAATCTCAAAGATGAAAAATACAAACTTAAAGATAGAAGCTAAAATTGCTGTTGGCTTTGTTAACTATAAATTTAATTCAGAATGGTTGGCAACGTTTAGATAACAATTGAGAGAATACAAATTTTACTTCACGGGTTGTAGATGGTTTAACACTTACGTTATTGCTGCGTTTGAAATACCAAAATAATTATATAATCTTAGAGATTTGGATTCTCGAAGAAACGAGAGAAATTAGATAGTTAGAAAACAAAATATGTAGTAATATATTATTCAAAGTATTCTTTTATAAACATACAATTAATTAAATTCACTTTTCTATTTAACTTCTTGATTCAGACGCTAGTTGAAACGTAAATGATGAAAACTCTCCATATTCAATACATTTTAAATTTAGAATTTGTTTACGTTACTTGTATATATATATATATATATATATAAAGGGGATAGACTTTCATATCTGTTGTCAAAAACAGCCGAATGAGAATATCGATCAATATTTTTATTCGATACATCGTTTGCTTAGTTAAGTTAACCTCATATAACAAACCAAATTATATGTAGAATTAAATAATCGAATCGAATGATCGATTTATCGATCGATATTTTCATTCGGTTGTTTTTGACAACAAATATAAAAGTCTACTCAAAAAAGTAAATATAATCACTGCACAGGGAGTCTATACAACAATCCTTTAAGTCAAAAATGCTTCCAGTTCTAACAACCTCTGTCCAACTCTAACATTTACAGACAAGCAATCGTTTTTCATGAGCTTAATCACGTTTTAAACCTTGTCAAAAGCTTTGACCGAATCAAGTTCTTAATTATTCCAAACGTTAAACTCAGATTTCCCAAGGTTAGCGAACCAACTTGTGGATTTTACCGCACCAACGTGCATCAAAGTATTACCAACCTCATTATAGTAAATTAAGGATTATGTTTATGTACGGTAAACTCTCAGTATTTCTTACTCTGTGGTCAAAATACTCCAACTTATACGCGTTTTTATTGCTTTAATCCTCTATTTATTTTGTAATTAAAAAAATTCGTTATGGGCAGTTGTAACATATGGGGCTATTTCGTTTTATAAAAAAAAATGAATATCTTGTAAGGATGTTTGTTCTTCTATTTTTTTGCTTTTTAATTAATTATTATTTCATCTGAGTTTTCCTCTTATAATATTAACTTCCCACTTCGACTATGATATGCTGTTTGTTTACTGTAGTTGAAAAATTGTATGTAAAATAGTCTAGTCAACTAAAAAACATAATATTTAAATTCTACAAATATGATACATTATCTATCAACAATAATATTATAACCAATGACCCAATAGCAGTTGTAAGCATATTTTATGTGGCAATATTTTTTTTATAGAGTTGATCACATTTACATTTTTTGAAAAACGTACTACGCAATACAAAGGTGTGGTAGCAAGACCTTTAGATTATACACTGTAAGCCAGTTTAGAGCATAATGGTAAAACATGGTAGAATTTTAGAGTTTAACATGTTGTTCAAAAAAATCAGATGTGATTTTCCACGAATTTCATGCTTTCTTTCGTTTACGCATCCGAACGTGTAGACCTTCGTATGATGATAAGGTTTTGATTATTAGCCTTTAGTGTATTCGGAATAACCTTTTTCTGCGGCTATAAAATATAATGTATTACCAAAGTAATTACTAACAGATATCTTATCTAAATATGAAAAGACCGCGGGGCACAAGCGAGGCAGATTCCACATTTGTGTGCGGAATGTGTAATGTGTGTGATATGTAAATGATTAGAATACGCACACCAAAATGTTTCAAAGTGTTATCTGTATAGCCTAAAGCTTCAACCTTTGAGCGATCCATATGTGTACAAATGAGTTTAAAGCGTATTACACGTCTAAAGCAAAGCAACCCTTTTGTCTTGTGGTAGTATGATCATAAGCATGGGAAGCTAAAGAACAATTCGAAACGGTAGCACAAAATATTTTTGGATTGAAATGTTAACGTCTTTTTATCAAATTTTAGGTGGCTAAGTTGCATTTAGACACTAACATGGATATAAGCAACAAATTAGTTAGTAATTATATTTAAAACTGTGATATTTCAATTTGATCAAAAACATGTAGAGGATTGCCAAAAAAATAGATTCATTACTGGATAAATAAGTGAACATAATAGAAATGTGTAAGCTTCCAGAAACTGTTTTGGGTTTGGGACTTAAGTTAATCAATGGACAGTCATATAATTTGAGTAATAGACACCATAATATTCAGAAGTATGAATTGATGATTTCACAGCTTAACAACGATTATCGAAAAAAAATTAAATATTCCAGTCAAATCTTCGAAATTGCCTCCGTGTCTTGTTGATTGAATTTCTGGTTGCATACAAATGAGTGGAAATATCCTTCGCTCCGAATCTTACCTGTCATTTTCTTTCAGAACGGTAAAATAGAATTTTTCTTAAAATTCAAGTTGGTAATGTAACACCAACAAGCCTTACTTAGCATATTAGTTCCATTGCTTGGGACTTTGATATTAGCAGTCAATATTTCAGAATTTTTGGGTAATGTTTCACCGTCCATTTTGTCATAAATTTAAGAAATATTACAGTATGTTTTCTCCTCCTTTTGGTTACTTTTTTCATTGCACTATTTTCAATTCATCTAATATGTATTTTCCTTATACCTTATAAGCTTCCTCTTTTACTCCGGTTAATTGGCATTTTTATTTATATTTCCCCAAAAAGTGAGGAAAGCTCTCGAAAAGTGTTTCTTGTACGCTTCTTACCTATATTTTCCAGTATCAAAACCTTTTGGAAAGTTTATACTCCTAATCATTTATATATATAATTTGGCAAAGATTACATTAGCAAATCTGCAGTATAAAATTTAGTTAATGAAAACCACCACTTTCTTGCTTATTGAGAATGCATAGCTAATTTAATGTTGAAAGGCTAATATTTTATGATTATATTTGTATTAGTTCAAATTTCGTCTTATTGTAAATGACAATCAACTGTCTTCAGTCCCAATCACAGTAGTTTAAAAAACTATACATCATTGAGAAAATTACAAATATTTTCTTCTACATTCCACCAAACAAAGATTTATGATAAACATCTTTATTACAACGGAAGAAAATTATTTAACAAACTACCAACTAATATTCAAAACCTAAAATTAAAAGAATACAAAAAAATCTAACAAATCCTTAATGAAAATCCAATCTACTCTATTGAAGACTTCGATGAAAAATGCATCAAAATTTAAAGAGTTTTATTTAATACTAAACCTATTTGTACTGTCGATACAATTTATATTGTCAAGTCAATAAAGTATTTATTTATTTATCATTTATCATATTAATCGCATCAAACAAAACGTCACTAAACCTTCATGTTATTCCATTTGTTGTAAAACGTTAACAAAAACTCGACAGTCGCGAGCAATAATTTATTAACTCAGACACGCAAGCTAACTCCACGCGAGGTTAGGCCATAACTCACCACAGCTTGTATACTGTGATAATAAACATTGTTACGTGCTTGTATGGAAGCCTGGGTATGGCCAGACATAAGTTATTACTTTTTTGGACGCTTTATGCTTTTTTATTGGCCAACCCTCATAGTTATGACTGTAACTCGGTACATCATGTGGCATTTTATTAGAGAAATAAACTATTTTGCTTTTCTGACTAGCGGAGCATAAGTATTTTGATGCTTTATCTCCCATTGGACTTGAAAATGACTTAATGACTTAGATGACTGGTTGAACTTGATTGCCTGTAAAACATAGTCTTTTTAAAAAACGGTCCAAACCCTCGAATTGATAATATACAACTTCGACCTTTCTTTTAGATATAATAATTAATTCACAGCTCAATGAAAAAATAGTGTCTGGATCTGAAAATGATCTTGCCTGGAATCAAAAAGCAGTAGCCTTCAAATTTGAAGAGGAGCACTATAACTACTTGGCAACTCAGACAATTATTTTGCTAGACGTGTTAATATATCCCATTGTATATGAGATACATCACATAGTACTGGAACTGGAAGATGTATTTTATCACATAGATTCGAAATATACCTATTATTTTACCATATGGGTCCAAATATTTGTGTAATGTAAGTACTAATATTCGTAATGATAGCCTAAGCTGCACCGTTGGTTCATTTTATGCCCCGAGTGTATTGAAACAGTTTGGATTCCTGTTTCACGTGTTTATAGTCTGAACTCTGATCTAGATAAAAATGTCCAAAAACAGCTGCCAATAGAACATATACTGAAAATCAAAATATATTGTATACATATACAAGATATATCCAAATCGGTCGTCATGTCATCATATCGTTTCGGGCCATTTCAATTTTAACATAGTACGCCGAACCTCACAAAACCAATGTTTATTCATGTCGTTAAATAAGATTTTTTTCAATTTTTACTGAGCATACCACACAAAATACAGGGGTTCCCTAATTGTAAATGACAGGAGCACGACACGGACACGGCGCCATTTTCCATCGACCAATGGTGATGATAAATATAAGCGAGCCGTCGCCATAGCAACCCCGTCAACACGGGGGAGTATGCGGTGAGGACAAATGGTAAATTGTATATTGATAACTTCTTACGTCCAATGACATGAACATGAGAAAATGTGCATTTAGGTATGCACTATTGAAAGTATGCATACTACAGAGTACAGATATATCACGATAAAAATATGCAATGCCGAAAGCATTCGATGGAAGTATATGTTACGAGACGTATATTATACTGATTATATAGATACAGAAAGTATTGGATAATGGATGTATTAAATAGATAGAAAATTGAAAAAAATGTAAGTAAAACTATACTATACGAAACTGAAAGTATGCATTATTAAGAAGAACTAAAATGCCGTGGTATTATTAGTATGTGAATCTAAAGTGAAAATAGAACAAAAGTGTACAATACTGAAAAATGCAAAATTTTAGTTGAAATTTGAATGCTTACTTTTTTTAAGACCAATGGCTATTTTTTTTTTTCAAAATTTAAGGTACAATTGTAAATCTGGTTCCATAAAATATTCTTGAACACATTTATTTATAAAGGTGTGACAATTTTGAGACAAAATATCGCAAACAATCTTACCCTAATGTCAGACCACAAGTAGTTAAAAAGATAGTCATATTGATAATAAGAGCTATTCTAATTAGACTTTTTATTACAAAAGGAATTTTTAAGTTTCTGTGCAACATGTGTAAGTGGTGTATATTATAGATAAAAATGTGGATTTCTGCTAAACCGTTTGGTTTTCTAATTTATACAACGAAAAAATTGCATTCAAGGCAAGGATTGCAGATATAGATTACTTTAACAATCAAAATAGAGATTAGCCTAAGTAAAAGAATATTTTCGCGTTATTTATAATAGATTCAAAAACGATTGAGGGTAAAAAATAAACATTTCAAATTGTTTTGTGTCATGGGTATGTTATGAATAGTAATTAGTTTAAAGATAAATTTGTTCATTTCAGTTAAACTTTGCATAAGTAACTTAATCCCCAGTTTAACTTTAGGATTGAATCTTGAAACTTTGCAATTTGGGTCGTAAAGAATCCCCCCTGCAAGATTTGATTACAACTTAGAGCTATAAAATATTAATGAAACGGCTGTGTTCGTCGAAAGGGAAATTGGTAAAGCAACGGAAAATGCTTAACGTCTCTCGGTTATAAAACATTTACAGCGAAAAATATTTACGTTCGCGGAAGGAATAGTTTAAGAAGAGTGTTCAGTCTATTCGTAAAGTTTGGTGAGTTTCTTTAATATGTTTTGAAATATATCTGACAATAATTAACATTATGGCCTATAGTTATTATATAAAACAAATTAAACTTACCTTTACCATAAACAATGTAAGGATATTTGTATATACGATAGAATCAGACATAGATGAACATTTTTTTCTGGATTAGGATGTCGGTCTGACGGTACTGTGCCCGATATGTTTAACTATGGGGTTCATCATCACTTTAAAGTTCCCATGTTAATCATATGGGAAGAGATTTATGCCTTCAGTAGCAAAAATTGAAAACTTGTATTTTTTTTAGTTTATTTACTTTTTCGCTTTGAGTTTTACATTGCTTTAAATCTTACAAGAATCAGTTAAGTTGTGCTGTAAAAATAAATTTTACATTCTTTGCAGTGCAAATTATTGGTAATGTTCTATGATTAATGTTACTGTATAATTTATGTTTCTACAGACTGAAAATGGGTATTTTATTGTATTATGTGGTAATAAAGCAAAGGTGAGAGTTATTTAAAAAGGAACTACGTGCTGTATGGGTGTAGTTATATGTTATGTGTATCAAAGCGTCAATTATTTTAATTACCATATTTTGTAGCCTTTGTTCTTGAGGCAAAGGTTTTTATAACCATCCTATGTACATTTCGCCAGCCTGGACGATTATTTAATTCGAACATGTTATCCATTCCATCAAACTAAATATGCACTGTTTTAAGATGAATAATTATTTGACATCTATTATTTCGGTCATAGTAGGTTAGGTCATACTTATAAACATATTGCTTATAATTTATACTTACAAATTACTGAATTCTTATCTCCACCTGCAAAAATAAAACTTTGTTACTGAGTAATAGGCTACGATTCTGTACAATACTACCTTAATTTTAATAAATATCTTAAATAATGTATTCTAAATTCAGGTTATTTTAATTTAACAAGAGTACGAAATAGGTTCACAAATACTCAATATACTGAGGTTTAATAGTAATGGGATTTATTTAATAGACAAAATAAATAGACTTAATAAAGGTAATATGATTACAACAGCGAACGCAATTCCATAAAAATGAAGGTCATAAATCTTGAAAAGCGCTCGCTACAAACGATAAACATTGTTCCATAGCATGTAAGCACGGAATTTACAAATTGATTTTTTATTTAAAAACATGTCAAATATTTTTACTTTTTTAATATTTTTCTCGCAAAAAGAGTTTATACACATTTTACAATTTCTTTCTCAACTGTATTCGCCAATGTATCAAGTAAATATGTATGTCTGTGTTATGTTTAAAATTTTATTAGGTGGTAATAATTATTATTAACATTGAAGCAATTATGCAATATTTACAAGAAAGTTAGAATCAAAACTCATTTATCATGTTAACTACTTTGGATTTATGACATACTAGCAGAGTACCCGTCCTTCGTACGGGGTTAGAATATAAGTTTAAAAGGCTTATTGCAGTTATACTCAAGCTTTTCGTTTGCAATAAGGGAGGACACAGTTTGATAAAATTTGCTTTTTTAAATTTACAGTATTCTTTAGTATTACACATCTACCATAGCCATAATGTTCTACCACTTCACCTAAACAACAGAGAAAAGTAAATTATCAACAATTCGCAAAATATCACAAATTATTCATGAAATGAAAAACATAAACATAACTGTAAACAATCCTACTTTGACAGTTCTCATTGCGAATCACAGTTTTTTGTTGCTGCTTAGTTCAAATTAGCTGTTTTCATAAATGCAAAAAAAAATAGTGCTGCACCCTGTTGGTAAATCTTATAACTTTTTAATGCTTTTCCATGTCATAGAACCAACTTTTTTTAGTTGAAACAGCTGACTAAATTCTTTAATTCCCTTTAAATGTGAATACTCATAAGGTTAACATGGGGGATTACAGAGCCACTAGGGCGGAGCCCGAAAGGATGTTTGAGATAAGAATATGCCTATATGTTAATCGGGAATGTAAGCTATCATCATGCCAAATTTCAACCCAATCCGTCAAGTGGTTTATGCGTGATTGAACTTCAAACACACAAACAAACAAACAAACAAACAAACTTTCGCATTTATAATATTAGTAAGATGTGCTTCCCTTGAGACCCTTCTTGGTCACTTTAACGTCTTTGGCTACTGATCCATCTCGGAGATACAAAAGTTTATAAGTTAAAAGAAAATCTGAAAGACATAAAAAATATTCATTAAGGGTTTTTAACTTCTCTAAAAGTGCATAGAAAACCACATTTAACTATCGTAGAAAGGTAAATCTGTGGTCAATTCCTCCACCAACCTACATCATGTTTTTATCAACCACTATAGGGGAGTTTTTTATTGTATATTCATCAAGCAGAATGTATTAAATAATAATGCAATACACAATTATGGCGCATTGCATCCCTCTGGTCCCCAGCAATCTTCTTAGAATTATTGGTAGCAAATTCAGCACGCTTATCTTAAGTTTGGTCAAGACACAGCGATTCCCAAGCCATTGGCCTTACCCCGTTATTCCCTTCATAATTCCCGAATTCCCACCAATATCCCCCCAATGCCTTCTATTCCTCACACTCCCACAGTCCCACACTACACAATATAACTCATGTTGTACCTAATATGAGAAATGGTGAAGTATAAAATCGCTTGGCACACTGACAAACTGTGGATTAAAATCGCAGTTCTGCAATGTAGTTTGTCATATAATGCAAGTAAAGAACATAGATACAGATTCGTGAATAGTTTATGATGGAGGTGGTTTTTAAGGTACCACCATTCGTGTATCTTGAATTTGGTTACGGGTTTTTTAATATGTTTTTTTATCATCTTGAATTAAAAATATACAAATATACAGTATATTTGTAAGTGTGGTTTAAATTAAATGATGATAGAACAAAATCAAATTATATTATAGTATATAGTAGTGTTTTGTGATAATCTCTTGCACAATATGCATGACTCATCAAGAATTACCAGTCTTATTCTAAAAATCATGTTTTTAAATTATGGAAACCTGAAAAATGATTCTAATGTAAACAATTACATCTTTTGAGTACCCACAAACTATCATCTCATTAAAAACCAACGCCTAATTATACATGAAAAAGCATAATATACAAAGTTTTCTCTAAATATATAATTGTGTATCAATAACGACCAAAATTCAGCTGGTATAAATAGTTCTCTAGTTTAGTACAAAGTCAATTATATTATTTACCAAGAATATACCTCAGTTAGCTTACCTTTGACAAATCAAACAAAAGTTTGCTTCCGGTAACTAAAGCGATGTCCCAGTTAATGATGGAAGATTAAACTAACTTCTCAGTTCATAGTAGTCTAATCAACCTTTGTCAATGTCATCTAACATGTCTTAACGCTAATCCTTACGACAAAACTATTTCCACACTACTATGTAAGAAATAGTTATTTATGTAACTAGTGAGCAAAGTGGCACTTTGGTGCAAATGAGATAAATATTTACGCATGATCTGCAGGCGAATGCGGAATGTTTCTCGAGTGCAGCAAAGGTCATTTGCCCTCGTGCTGCACATTATATTTTTCCTACAGTCACTATAAATCATATAAATAAGTAGTCTTTCAAACAATATACAACACGTTTTTAGGTTAGGTTAAACCCAAATGTTGAACGGAATGGGAAACACTGCACCAGCTGGTTGTAGTCGTATTATCTTTAGGTGTTACTTATTTTCAAGAGAGTACAAGTATAAACAGTAACAACAATCAGTATAAACAGAATAAACAAGTAATTGTGTAACTTTCTTACTTACGCACCAAGAGAAAAACAGTTCGTATGCTCGTTCATACTTCTTTCTTATTCTTTTTTTTAGGAAACAGGTTTGATGAAACATGTTTTGCAGTTTCTGCTACATATTTCTTCTGGTGTACACATAATAAATTCACAATCACAAAAATTCTCAAACATTTAGGCACACTTATAATTATTCTTTCAAATACTACACTTTAGGTTATGTTTGAACCAAACTATGGACGAAAATATAATATAAACACGAAATTGCAGGTTAAATAGTAGAAACTCAATCAGCTGATCATAGTAGCAGTATCTTTAAGTGTTGCCAACCTATTTCCAAGTGTATACGATTTACGTGAATAATAAAACCACGCTGTTTTGTGTTTTTTGGTTGTAATACTGGTGTGCGTTAATAAAGTATAAACCATGTGACAAAGTATAAACGGTGCGACAAAGTAAGTAAATGAAACAATTAGCAGCTTTCTGTACTATAATTAGTACAAGGAGCCAACTTTGTCGGGTGACTGTAGGAAAAAGAAATTCCCCATGTCAATTTGACTCAATCAGTTTATTATTTCAAGATTCATTATTGATAGAGTTTTTTAAGCATTCACCCTATTCTGCAATGACTATAAGTATATACAAATTTAAAAAATATAATATGATAATTACTTTGTTACACAAAACCACTTATACAACTAAGTAGTTTTATTACTCAGCTGATAACTGGGAAAACAGTATGGCAGACAGAAAAAGCGAACAAAGCGTATAACACCCGGTAGAATAAGCGGCATTCATCACATTTGAAATGCTGACTGAAGCGATTACAGAGCGCAGCTTTGGTGAAGGTTTTATATGATTATCCCCAGCAGTCGTTGTGATTTAGCCATTATAAAGTGGGATAAAACTTCCACTGTTACACACTCGCCATCAAACATGACATCGTGAATAAAACATGTGTTTAAGCTCCGTGAAAGATTCTACCTTTGAGGGATTTCAGATTTGTAATGATACTCGTAATAATCCGGATATTTTTAAGCTAACATATCAGTAAAATCTGTAAGAGCTTCAATCGTTTTTTGTATTTTTAATGTCCCACCTTTACATCCTAGGACGCTAATTTTAGCACGGAACTTGTTTACGCATTAATTTTGGCTAGTCCTAGAGGATCTCAGCATTATCACATAGAATAAATTCATTTGTGATTGGCGAGATTTGAGCCTGGGACCTCGGGCACAGAAGCCCTGAGCTCTGCCACTAGATCAGCTCGCTCCCAAGAGCAAAAACATTATATCATAGACTAAGGAATAAAAAGTTTGTTGAAACAAGACTTTTGTTTCCTTAGTCTATGATTATAAGTAAGAATGCATTTAGGTTATTAGTATCCTAACAAAAAAAAAATATATATATAGGGTGTCTGGCACAAAAGGACACAGAATTTAAGAAAAAGGTTTCACAGGACACCTATATAAATTGTAACTTTATATTACTGTGATTGATATTTTATTTTCATACTTTAACACGTTATTTGCAGTGTTTTATTTCCAGACACAACTTATACTATTTATTGGAGGTAATAATATTAAATAGATTTAAACAAGTACAGTTTACAACATTATAGTGGAAGGCTCAACATTATATCATAATTACATGACATTACTTTTTAACAGCGTCTACAGATACATCGTTCCAAAATCGATGTTCCCGTTAAAACTAACGAATCCTATTAAATTATGATGTTTTTTTCCTTTGAAGAGTTGGAAAAGGTATAATGTATAAATATTTAAAATCATTAACTTAAAAGTACTTTATACAATTTTGATAATAATGGAATATGTGCAAACAAATCTTCACAAAAGGGCTCATTAAAGTTGTATCACTGATAGAATACCTCCCAGCGGCACTTAACTCTATTGTATTAAGTGCAGACGATGGATTAGTTATATAGTTAAGTTCTCCACTGAAGCATTCATCTTCTGATTTATATTATTTCATTTATATATAGATTTTATTTCACTCAATAATGAATTCCATTTAATGTTTGAAACCTTTAACAATAAAAAATATGATTAGTTATGAGGGATTTATGAATTGTTTTCTCATCTTTGGAGTGGAATCATAGATTAAGTTTACGTTGCCTTATGTATGATGAGAATGAGTATTCATTTACAAGAGAAAAATCAATATTTCTTGGTACGGTAGGTTTCTAAATTTATATATAATCCCTGTAGTAAACATTAGGATTATCAAACATATGTGCTACCGTGCTACGTAAGGCTGTCAGAGGTAAAATTGAAAAGTTACAAGTATTTTATGTATTGTGGATTTTACTTAAACTTTACTTATTTACTCCAATTAATAAAAGAATATTTCTTCAAAATACTCACATAATATATTATGTGGAATATTTTCATCTAAAACCCTTAATTCTTTATGAAATATGTTCAAACCATTTATAAATATAGTTCTGGTTACAAACTATTGTGTTTTTTATTAATATGACCTAAAAAAAAACTGCAATTGTTTGTAATCGGATGAAACTTACAATAAAAAAGCAATTCGAACCCAAATCTGGATGTATTTTTATCCAACTGTTGTTTACGTTTTCCCTCCATAATTACAGCCGGTGAGGATCGTTATGGCGGGAGAAACAGTCGTCCTCGGCTAACGACGTCCTTGACTCGTTCATTACAGGAGTTATTATTGTCAAGGTCAATGACCTCGTACAAATATTTGGCAAATTTGTTGATACTAATTTTATAACATTTCAACTGAAATTACATTTTTTATGTTATTACAAACAAACTTGTTTACACCTGTAGCAGCAAATGTAAGTACTCATTTGATTTAAATAGGAAATAAGTAATAAGGGAGCATTTTTGTGAAAATCCAACAAGGTAAATGGAAATTCACTTAGTCTGCAGGTTTTCTTCTGCAAGGGTATTAATTTTGTACATCGCAATGTAAATTAGGAAGGGAACAGTAGTAAAAACGTCAATAAGTTGAATGGTTGGACGTAAGATGAGAATATACTAGACAGTCCCCCACGTATGGAATGTCAGACAGTGAAGCCATACCTCCCCTACAACTCTTACCCTTAACCTCTTCTTTAACTGGGTCTTAACCTCTTAGACGCTGGTCTCCTGCCAAGTCTGGCGTTTTATCATGCAGCTCAACAATGAAATGTAATCTTCCCTCGGTATAGTGTGATGACGTGGTATAACCTTAAGACTCACTCTGAAGACAGTAAACGTCTAAAAATAACCTATTGTACCTCTTTTTATGTTATCCATTTTTGTACATATTGTCTACATGATTAATTACGTATGTATTGCTTATATCTATAGGATTGCATGGAATTGGGGTCCTTATCTATTTTTATTGTTATAATTAATAATGTAAACCAATGGTGGCCAATAACCTTCTCATGATATTACGACGGACCCCTTTTGGTGAGTAATTTTAGGCAAAAATGAATTTTCAGTTGGTAAATAATTGTTTTAAACTTTAAAAACTAATGCATGATTTATTTTTCATGACCTGTTACTAAAGCCTAGCAAATAATTTGCTAAAAATTTAAAAACCTGGTAATATTTAACTATTGTGTTACGTTTTGTGACTAGTACAGTAGTTGTTGAGCCCAATATTTAGGAATAAGACCAACGTTGGCACCAAATATCTCATAGATTTTTCAAACCCGTCTTGGTCTTATATGACACTTGAAATACCTATAATAACCAGGATATGATTTTTTATCCTCACAAAGTGAAAAAAATCTGTTTCTATCTAAGTTAAAAACTACAATGACCCCCTAGGTTAATTGGATTATATTAAAATGATGCAAAACTACAAGGGTGTGTAATTTATAGTGAATAAGAGGAAGGATGAGTGTTATGTGAATGAAGTGACAGCTTTGCTATTGAGTAAGATCAACCGTTAGAACTTGCATTAAAAACAGCAGGCTATGATTCATAACTAAATTTTACAAAAATAAGTTAGGTATTTACCATAAAACTTGGTATTTAAAGTTTTACAAGAAACAACCAAGTTTGGAACCAGACGTTGTATTGCGCTGATAGATTACACCCGCTAAAGGAGCTTAACGTAGAATTACGCTGTTGCGGATTCCAGCCTTAATTGTCTTTGTCTCCTTTGCTAGGTTTTCCGCAGAACCAACTAACTGCAACTAATTTAAAAACGCATCGTCATTAGACATAACACTGTTCTTAAGTACATAGCTGTTGTAGGATATGTTGCCCTTATTAGCCAATTATATTATAAATTTCCATACTACTGTTCCTTTCTATTTTACACAATTCATTACATTGGTTTCCTCTAGATTGGAAAAGAGAAAATTTAAATAATGGTTCAATATGTTATACCATTGATGACAATATAGGTATAAATTTATAAATTTTAAATTGTGTAAAAGTTTCCAATAGTCTATGGTAAAAGTAAAACCAAATATTTTTATTCTGTAAGGAAGACTATGTAAACATTATTTGCTCATCTACATAAAAATTTTTCTTACTGGAGTGCATTCATCGCACCACCCAGATGTAGCTCTTTAGTACAGGAAGCAAACTATTACTTCTGTCTATATAATTGGTCTACAACTACAGGTGAGATTAGTACCACAATGCCTGGAAAAAGTTGCTTGAAGCGATTTTGTTTGACGGTATTTTAATCCGGGACTCCAAGACAGAAGGTCTGCGCTTTTACTATTTTAGTAGCCGTGCCTCTACTATCAAACGTAATTATCACAGTCTACATCGACTAGAATAATATTTACGAACAAAAGTTTTGAAATCGATCTAGAGATAAAGCTATAATTATTTGTATTAAAACAATTACCGTCTGCTTGATACAATTAGGGACTATCTGTGTTAGTAATCTGAATTTTGGGATGGAATCGGAATAAATTAGATCCCCATTAAACACCGAGGTTTTGTCTAAATTCTTGTATTGCTCAGAGTTAATTTATACGTTTACTAAGTAAAATCTTACATTATTTGTTACAAAATCTAAGTACGCATATTTATTTAACACTATTTACTTATAATTCACTCAAAAACGATTTAACAAACAAAGCTTTAGTTGTTTTTGTAAAACTGTTGAAACACGAGTTGGGAAAAAGCCTTTACAAGCGGTAACGTGTATTAGCTTGTAGAGACGGTAATGTTTTAGGAAGTGCTTGAAAATCAGTTTTGTGGCTAAAAGCAGAGGCGCGCTTTCCAACAGCGAATCGCGGGAATTTGTTACAAGACGGACGAGTGTAAATAACCGCTGTTTCGTATTCCCTCAAATGTTGTTTTTTCCACATCAGGATAAACAGACTTGTGGCAGACCTTTTGCAAACCTTACCGTGACTTAACCAATGCAATAAAAACAGTTTACAAGTAGAAAAAGTCAGTTTGCTGAAACCTAAATATTTGTATTCACTTTTTGTAATGTAACTGAAAAGATTAATTATGTGGTAAAACATCAGTTATATGTTGTTGTAAATGTTTTTAATTGATAATTTACAATTTTGAGGTTCTAAGGTAAATAATTATTCCAATTTTTATATCGTAGAATGTTGCCATTATAATGCTGGCAAACTTAAAAAGCTGGGATGTTTAGAATTTAATTAAATTTAAATAAAAGTAGCAAAGCATTGATACGAAAAAGAAAAATGTAAAATAATCCATGCAATTTTTTGTGCACTTATTTTTACAATCAAGGAAATATGATGGACATTTTGATTGTTGTAAGATTCTACCGCTGACAGAAATAGTCAAAACCAAAAATAGTCAGTTAAGGCTCTAGTGGGGAAAATTATACTAGTTTCAATTAAATCACTTATGGTTATTGCATTAACAGAGAAATATTTGATACATTTAACTTTTTTCAAACCACCAAAATAGGTCAAATACTTGTTCGCAAATAAAGCAAAAGCAGATGGAAGCCATTTTGCTAGTTACAACGATGACAATATAAAATATATTCATATTGTGTAGCTCATAATTTACTAGCTCGTAAAGAAAGGCGCTGTGTGATGAAAATGTAGTTTACATGTACATTCATTACATGCACAAAGACTCTTTTGTCTCACTCATTTTCAAACCTCGACTTTACCTCGGACATAAAGCATAAAACGTAGCAAAGAGTCCCTTTACCATTGATAAACCATACAATTTTATAATCATAAAAATAATATGTTTTGTTATATCCTAATCGTCATTACAACCGGTCCAAAGTTAATAGATGCACAATTTAGAACCTCGCTCAATTTGTATACCTTGTAAAATACTTGAACGTAAAAGTTTTTTACTTTTAATATTAAGAGCGCGAAATTGAATAATTTTCAATCTCCGTCATCAAAAGGTACAACAGATCTGCTCAATATGCGTCTCACACTACCTGAATTTTCATAAGTAAAGTTTCATCGGGTGGAATTTCCGATTTCAACAATTCCCAGTCGTGAATACCGATCTGAAACGTTTAGATTAAACATCTGTACTTGGAAAACTGAAAGTGTGAGTTTAGTACTCAAGTAGTATTTTGGTAGACTATAATTTAAAAAATGACATAGTTGTAAAAACAATATTTGGTAACAAATAAAACTGATTTGTTAAGGTTTTCTCCTATCGTTTTCATATCAGAAAACAAAAAGAAGTGAGTATGCCTTGATTTTGCATTATTTGTCACATTCGTACTGTAAATAGTGTATTAGGACACTTTGTGATTATTATATTTTTGTTTATAAATGTATTATTGAGTGACCTTTAAGTTTTTGTGTGTTATATTACTTTATTTCCATATACTTTACTACCACATTACCATGATGGTTGTAAAATTCTTTATTATACTTCAAACACAATAAAAGTCAAATATAATCTCATTTCCCTACACGATAATTAAATAAAAAAAATAATGATTACATTGATAAGAACTGTAAATGCTTATTTTGAGTAAATTCCATAGTAAACTGTCAGCCTACATTGCTTAATAAGAGGATAATTTCATTCTATTGTTACAACAAAAGCAGGACCTTATGTAAATTTATTCACTGGGTCAAAGAAATACGATTCTTTTCAGATCATTTAAGCTCCAAGGCAAAACAAAAGTTGAATCTGATTATGCATTTTACCTTATTTACCAAAAAGGTGGTGTTTCTATTGTTTAAGCTTTATTTCATTCTTAAAAGTTTATTGTGGCTTATGTTTAAGCTGAAGTTACAAGTTATTAGTCCCTATCGATAAAGATATATATATTTTACATGTAAATGTTAAACATGCAATTTATTATAAACAGGTGTGACAGATTACGAATATTTATACTCATTCCGTTAGTATTTAATTATATTAGGTCAAAATATTATAAGGCCAAGAAATCCTCAATTTTAACAATTAAAATGGTAAATGTCTTGATGATTACTACGAATTAAAAATAAATAATATTAAGAGTAATAAAAGGATTTGTAGATAATTTATTTAAGCATTCTTGTACTGTGGTTTATCATCACTAACAAACTTTAAATATTGGGATGAATCAATCGTTAAAGAATGGGATAAGCGTGTAAAATTACAACGTTTCTCGAAGATACCAACTAACTAAATTAACAACCACAATTCATTACTCACAATTACTAATTCCAATTTTTGTATTTTTCAGTTTCGTATCCAACAGCTAGCCTACCTGGAACAGTAATGGTGTTTAGATTAAATAGTAGAATTAAAAAGGAAAAATATAGAGATAAGTTGACAAAATTAGATTAAACA
This sequence comes from Macrosteles quadrilineatus, assembly GCF_028750875.1. NCBI lineage: Eukaryota > Metazoa > Arthropoda > Insecta > Hemiptera > Cicadellidae > Macrosteles > Macrosteles quadrilineatus. The sequence continues at coordinate 17,945,430 of NW_026542597.1, read as the reverse complement.
GTGTCGGGAAGAGTTTGCACAGTATTTACCTGTATCATCCTTTATGTGTTTGAACTCCGCAGTCTTGCTATGCATTGTTAATTTTCTGTTGACTTATTCTAAGTGGTAAACGGTTGAAGACAATGGCTCGAGGGTTTGTTGCTAATAATACCAGTGACGAGGAGTAACAACAGTGAGCTTTTAAAATTCAGAATGCAACCAATTACTAAAGTTTATTTAAGCTAAATAATATAACAAGTCAACATAGGGAAAGATATTTAAATATAGTTGCTCCTAAATTCTTTACGCCTTGGATGGACTCTTATAATTAACCCCGAGGAGCTATTAAAAAATTACATGTTTAAGTAAAATATTTCTTCAATTTATACACATTTAACGAGATATGCTAAACAAATTTAACAGCCTTGTCTCTACAGCAGTCGTATACATTTATACATATTGTACTATATGTTGTATGTACTCATACAATATTAAATTATTTTCTATGTCGTATTTTTACAAAAGATGCCCAACTCTCCTTAAAAGGATGCTATTAAGATATCCACTAGGCTAGGGATCACAATTTTTGTTTTACAATACTGTAACAGTGAACAATAATGGGAGAACAATATCTCAAATATGAAAGTTTCATTTGTTTGATCACACCGTTATAGTATAAGTTTTAAGTATGACCAACTCTTTTCTGAAACTAACGAATCAAATAGTGTAACATTAGCTGTTGTTTATGATAAGTCTAGTATAACAGGTTAAAGCCATTGTTCCACACGACATTAACCACAAGAAATACGAGAAAAGAGTTTCTTTCAAGTTGAAACCGTAACCGTCGACATTTTGCACTCACATATTAAAAACTTTAATTTATAATTATCAATTAAAGCCAAAGAACTATCTTCTGTGACAATAATCAAATAATACAGCGAAATTTGCAGTAATATAAAATTCATAAAATAAAAGCAAAATTTGCTTTTATATATATATAAAATTAAGTATATGTACAAACATCCTCTTTTATACTTATAGATACAACATAGGAAAAGATATTTAAATATAGTTGCTTATTAAAAATTATTTAATAGTTATGAGAAAAATTCATTATTCAAGACATTTTGGTACACTCTAATTTACTTTTCTGTCTCAATAATAGATTGAAACCACGTCTCCTGGGGACTTATTATTGTCTCCAATTTGTAGAAAGCAAAGTCTTCACAGCTAAATCTTTATAAGGTTTATTTAAATTAATTGTGCAGCATTCAGTTTGTCGATTTAGAAGTAAAGTTTATCATATTTTATACAGAACAAAACTGATTATTCCAAATGAATAATACTGCAAGCTCTGTGAATTATACTGTAGACTCTAAATTCGTTTACAGCTAATAAGTATATATCGATGAAACTCAATTGACAGAAATTCCTATTTAGTGTTCAGTATAACATACACAAGAAAGGATAACACAGTTAACAGTGTACTGCCATTGACAATCTTTATAACAAATATGCGAAGGATAATATTGTAATAACTTAGATGTTTTAATTTTCAACATCTTATAAATCTTAAGTAAAATATTTATAGAAAATCATATATTGATGTTATCCTTATTATGTCTCGTTCCTGTTCCTTTTTTTGTCCCTAGTGTATTCACTATTTATGTACCATACTATTTAGTTAATAAACCGAAATCTTAAACTTCCCTGTAAAAAGTTATATTTTGAGTCTCGACTTAACAGCACAGCTCAATCAATTTGCTACTAAATTAATTATTTCCGTTTTTATTATCAACATTGCTTTGCCTATAATTAATTTATTGTGTTGCTACTTATTCCTTTTCTCTGCTCTTCTTGGTATTCAGAATCTAATTTCAATTCTTCCTGCTAGTTATTTATAGTAAGTCATTATTTTGAGGTTATCTTTATTATGTCATGTCTTGTTCATTAAATCTTTTTGTGTCCAGTTTTTTCCACTACTTATGTACTGAACTATATGTCACACATTTTGTATTTTCCTGTTAAAATTGTGAATCCGTTTATAAAGAAAAAAATTTGTGTGCTATGAAATAAAACGTCATCCTAAACCCCCTCTCCTTGGTCAGACCACTTTCTTCAGTTAGTCGTTCAAATAACTGTTGATATTTACCATTGTAGAAAAATAAATCAAATTATTAGTTCTCGCTGTAAGGCAGCAAATATTGTTTCAATTATGCAAATATCGCTTTTGTTCAGTATAAAAAAGTACATAGCACGTAAAACTGTAATAAATAAATAAAAAGAGCCAGGCTATTCATAAGCTATTAATAATAACACGATATTGCCCCAGGCCTGCTTGTATGCATGTACACAGTTATCAATTTCATGTAAATAATGTAGGCAGATCAATATAAACATGGGTAGTATTTATCATTTTGTTAGGATATGTTCATATGTTATTTATGTTCGTATGTATTTATGGATATGTTGTTTAGGTACGTACATAAATAGTGTTGAAGAAGAAGGGTAAATGTAAATTCTTGTCTTTACCATTTATTATTCTACTTATTGTATTAAAGGTTATATTGTGTGGTTATATATATTTTTTTTATTTCACACAAAAGGTAAAACTAAAACAATGTCTAAAAAGTCTTTGGAGTCAAACAATGTGGAAACTATTAAACAAGGGTTGTAGTGTGACCTCAGAATGTTGAGCAAACTCAAGAACAATAACATTAACTAACAGTTATTGCTTCATAGAATGTTATCACATGTGGGTGTTGTGGCAAACATTAAACTCAGGTGTTGTAAAAACTGAGATTGTACAGAGGTACTTAACTTATGCTACGAACAAAATATTTTGTTATAGTTTAAAATACAGTTACTGTTAACTCTGTAAGTGTTGCGACCATTTAGTTTTCTACAGTTGACTGTACTTTTACCGTAACTCTACTTAATTTTCTTTCCGCTAGATATTGATTTATAATAACATTAATTATTTAATAACCTTGTTTAATGATAAAACCGCCACCAAAGGAAATCTTAAGTTGGTTAAATATTTTATATAAAATTTAAATAGCAGGCCTATATAATGATTTTTTTTACATGTGTTTTTGTATGAAACAGGAGAAAATGTATTTTTATTTGAGATTTCTAATGCAGCTTTTGTTATATTGATGGTCGATGAAATGTATTTTACTGTTATTGATGTCGTAATGAATGAAATCAAATAAATTTCGTGCCTAAAGGTGTTAGAAAATATCGTAAAATTCTCATTACGAAACTTTACTGTTTTTTTATATCTAGTTTAACGTCACAAGCTGTTAGCCATAGTAAATCTGAAAACTTCCATTTGCAATTTTAAATATGTATAAAATAAATGCTTCATATGTGATCAAATTAAAATTTGATTCCTCATGGCAGTCAACTTTGTGTGATGAATTTACTCATAAGGAGTAATAGTTTAATAAACTATAGTTTTGTCTAAAAATGCTATACAGGGTGATTGATATAAGTGTGCCAGCCGTTTTATTCGAAAACTATAAGAGATATAAAAAAAAGGTAAGTGCCTTGGATTTTTAATTTAAAAAATTATAGTCAAGTCAAAAAAATTATTTTAGCCACCATTTTTCCAATATGGCCGCCAACTTTGATTTTTCTTATGGAACACCCTGTATTTTATGATGTATTCTGGTAGAAAAAGTAATTTTAAGACGATTTTATTCTTGTAATTTTTTCATAAACCTAACCGTTTCAAAGATAATAATGGTTTAATTTGTGAAATTTTGAATGGTTTTCGAACTAAACAGCTGGCATGCTTGCCAGTTTCGATAGAGGCCTTTATCGAAACTCATTCTCATGCAGAAATTTCAAAACTTTAACCATTATTATCTTTAAAAAGGTTAGGTTTATGAAAGAAATCACAAGAATAAAATCATCTTAAAATTACTTTTTCTACCAGAATAAATAATAAAATACAGGGTGTTCCGTAAGAAAAATCAAAGTTGGCGGCCATATTGGAAAAATGGAGGCTAAAATAATTTTTTTGACTTGACTAAAAATGTTTAAATAAAAAATCCAAAGCACTTAGCATTTAACTTTTTTTGATATCTCTTATAGTTTTCGAATAAAACGGCTGGCACACTTATTTCAATCACCCTGTATATAAGTATGCTAACCATTTTTATTGAAACATAGAGTGAACTTAACCTAGTATAATTTATGTGAGCTATGTTTTCAAAATGAAATTATTGTAGAGATTCTTTACTGGGTTTAAAGGTAGTTAGCAGCATGCAAAGCTATAGATGTAGCCATTCAAGATAATATAGGTCAACGACCTGTGTGCTTGCTTAGGATGTTATTAGAAAATATATTGTTTTATTATGTTAGAAGGGAATATTTTAAGTTAAAACCAGAAAATGAACATGAATAAAGATGCCTAAACTCCTATTTATAAAAAGATTGGTTCGAATACAACCATAGTATTGTTTGACATGTTTTCGTCTATTATATAGGAATTTCACTATAGCTTGAACCGGTCAGTTACTAAAATCATTCGAAAGTTAAATTTTTTCAAACAAATATAAACACAAGACATTGCTTATATTTCTAATTTGCTTTACTAATGAAACAAATTAGCTCCTAGAAAAAGATATTTATTCAAAGGAAGGTCGTTCCCTTATTGTTTAGTCTGTCCACAGTTGAAGCCAGTAAACGCAAGCAATTTGCTAACGGAAGACGAAGAAATACGAAACACCGAGTTTGTTTACCTTGTTTCTCAACTGGAGACGAATTCTTAAAGATCTCTTGAGGCACTATTATGGCTTCCATTCTTTTGGAAACCTTCCTTACACATTGGTTGTTATAAGCATATAGAATGATTAAGACTAATAATAAAACTGTTTCCGTCCTAAGATAAATTAGTTTTCATCACTCCGTAACGAAAGTAACTATTTTCGATAACAGCTGACATCAATGAAAGTAGTCGTTTCCCAAGCTCTAATTTAGGGCGAGGGGAAATCGATCAGCTGATTTCCCTCGCTCTAAATTTACTTTCGCCTCTCAATTAGTTCTCCATTTACTCTCTACGCGCTAGTGTTTTGTTACGGTTTAACCCATTAGTGCATAACGTCCCATAAAAAGGACGCTGAAAAAAAAAAGTCTAGGAGGGATATTTTATGTTTGGTGTGGTATACGTTGGCATCACTTGTTCCTGTAGGTGCTAGTGGTGGGAGACAGCACATTGTTCTTCACTGCTAACATAACCTCACTTCTGCACATGTGAAAATGTCAAGCTCTAATTTTCGTGTTACGCATGAGGGGTAAGTACATTTTATTGTGTTTTATGTGCGGTAATAAAATAGTTATAAACTATGCTTTTACATTCTAAACAAGTTGTTGATTACTTTTGTACTTTGGTTTAGTAGTTTCAGCAACTTCAACAGTTTCTATATAGTCCAGTGCAGTTAGACAAAAAATGACCTTGACCCGGACAAAATTGATAACAGGCTGAAAATTGGTGGAAACGTTCAGAACAATGTCCTGAGTGGCCCATACAAAGTCCCAAGAAATCCCAGTTGGGGAACGGCCGCCATCTTGAAAAAACTGCCGCCATCTTGGAAATTTAGATTTTTTGCTGTATCTTTTGAAGTAATAGTCCGAAAGGCATTATTTATGTCTCAAATTAAGCGTTTTGAACTCATGTATGAGGGTAGTATATAATTAAAGAGTTTAATACGTTATAAGCATAAATATTATTTATATTAACCTAAAAATATATCTATAAAAATGATACAAATTTACAAAATAAAATGAAGCTTTTTCTCTTTTGTTCTTAATTGACTTGTTAAAGCCATTAACCCTTTGGACATTTCTTGCAATTCACTATGTTTAGTCTTTGGAATTGGTTAATTAAGGGGTGATTAAAAAGTCAAGGCCCCCCTCTCCTCTAATATTTTTCTAAGTAAATATACAGAAATATCCTTTTGGTGGTGTTGCAATCTTAGTAGGAAGTTTCATTTGATGATTTTGAGTGTCCCCAAAAAAGAGGGGATTTTAAAGGCAACTCAAAAATTTTAAAGTAAATCCTATTCAAGTGACAACTTATCTTGAAGTGTTTACAAAAACTTAAAGAATGGTGAAAACCAGAGTTCGCTATATCTTCTCTATCCAAAATGGTAGCCCGTCAAAAGTTTAATCACGATATTGTCACATTTATTTTCTTTGTTACATTAATATTCACTTAGAAAATATTAGAGAGGGGGGTATTGACTTTTTATTCACCTAAATGCTGTAATTTGTTATTTATTTATTTAATCAAAACGGCAACATCACCAATTTACAATGTGGATTCAAGAAGCCTAAATGGTAACAACATGCATTTTAACAGAATATTTAACTAACTTAAATCTATGGCAGGAGCAGAGCAACATTGGTAACAGGACATCTTGACTAGGAAAGCAACAATTTAACAATGAAGTACAAAATAAATTTTGAAAAAGCAATTAATAATTTCGTTCGTTCCGATATGAAAAATAGAATCATCTAGATATAGTTGCTATAATTGATTACCATTATATTTTAATATTGCATATAAACTTATAATGTAACTACTCGCTGTTAAATAATATTGTCGGTGATGTAATCTTCGTTGTAACTAGCGCGGTTGGCACATCCGTGTCCAGTGCAGTAGCCATGCATCGTGGTACAATTAAGACCATAAGGGTCGTTGTACTGTATCCATGAATCCATTTCAACCTGCACTTGGTTTGTCACTCAGTTGGTGGTTAATGAGCCATAGGGTGTCAGAAAGACAAGCATCTACAACTATTTTTGGTTCGGAAAGGGCTGTACTGACATCTCCCAACACTACTAAAGATGTCCCAGGCTTAAGCGGACGTTGGTAAGGTGTCACTGGCTGAAAGCCATGAGATAGAAGGACACTTTTTGCTTTTGGGATTGTAGATCGTGGTACAGGAGCACTTGCACTGACACATTTCGGCTGGTGTTATGCACCCAATGCCACCCATGGCATGAAGAGTACCATGTCCATCAAGGGTTTTAACGTTGTAATCCGCGTTGTCGAAAACATTATGAACGTAAGCTCCGTCATCTATTGAAGGTAATACATTATCAGCTATCGAAGTCTCATAATTGACCTTCTTGTATGTCGAGCAAACTCCGAGCTACGATAGAATGTCTAACGGCAACTTTGAGCCATTAGGCCCCTGAATATATGGTTTGACCTAGAAATAATTAGAACACAGATGAAACCATTATTGTTCGATAGTGAAAAGTATTGTGAATAACATATCAAAAGTCTCCAAAAATATCTTTGGTGGAACACCACCATTTTTCAAAAATGGCGGCCAAATCCAGTAGTTTTTTGCTTTTTATCGAAATTCTGACTTTCCAGTCAATATTGGTGAAAAGTCGTCAATACATTTAATGTTCCTTCTGAAATTACCTTTAAAATGATACCAAATACATGTACCTACAACAAAAAATTAACCTCGTAGAAATAATAAAATATTTCAAAAAAAAATATTTGTTATAAATTAATGTAATAGTCCATAAGCAAACTAAAAATAACATACACAGGGACCGTATACAAATTTGCAAGTAAACATTTTATGGTTTTATTTTTATTGTTGTGGTGTGCAGAGTGACATACCAAAAGTTGCAAAAAGTCAGTCCACGGGATACCCCTAAATTAAGGAAAAAATGGCTTTCCCCAATATTGGACAAATTTTTCAAAAAAAAGATATCACATGTTTTTTGCACATTTTTCGAGATATTGACTTGGAACCACGACCGATATTTTTTTGATGGTCCGTACCTAATTTCAATAGGGGACGCTTTTGGGGCCGCCATCTTGGATCAGCCATATTGGATCTGCCATATTGGATATAAATATATTTTAATGTAATTATAGTGTTGTGACATATCATTATGAACTAGATTTCCACGCTGATTTCAATGCTGAAATCCGTTTTTAAATAAGTTTTTTCGTTGCTTAAGATATATTAAAACGAAACTCTCCCCTATACATCACTTATGAACGTATCGTACTTTGAAAATGTGTTTTTATTATTTTTCTCCAGGTATTATTAATACTTGCAGTTCGTTCTACCCTTAAAGTATTCAGTGATAAAAGAGCTTTCATTGTAGTTAGCTTTAACTTTGTTTTATTTATAGTTAAAACATACTAGTAATAGACAAGGTACAAACCCCAACACAAAATTAAATTAAACTTTTTTATCAGTTTTTGTTAAAAGATTTGTATATCGGGTTGTTAATATGATAACAAGTTCGTTCTGGTATCAAAGTATACTCAGTAAATGTTTGGCTTTAATTTTATTGATTATTAAATGACACATGACAAATTTAAAACGAATCATGTAGGCCTACCTTCAATGAACTATTGAATTATTTTTTGTTATTTTGAAATTTGTCTTTAGTTAAAGACATTTATCCCCAATTCTAAATAACTCCCAATAGGGAATCCATAGCTAAAATAAAAGTCAATATTTGAACGAATAGCTATGACGAGTTTTTCCCGCTTTCGCTCTGCACAACAGTACAAAATAAAACCATAAAACGTTTTGTTGGAATTTTTTGAAGGCCATATCCTATATTTATTTAAATATAATTTCCAAGTTACACAGTTACAATTATTTATAAGTACAGTTATTTATTAGTTAGTTAGTCATATGTACCATCAGTCAAACACCACTCCCAATCTGTTGGATCTGCTGGTGAACTATTCCACGCCATACTTGAACCTGATGGTACAACCTTAGGCTGTGGTAGTTTTCAATGTGTTTTTAGATTGTCAAAGTACGAAACGTCCATGAGAAATGTATCGGGGAGAGTATTAGTTTTTATATATCTTAAAACCGTAAAACGCTATTTAAAACTGATTTCAGCATTGATATCAGCGTGGAAATCTAGTTCATAATGATGTGTCACAACACTATAATTATATTAAAACATATTTATATCCAATATGGCAGATCCAAGATGGCGGCCCAAAAAGCGTCCCCTATTGAAATTAAGTACGGACTATCCAATAAATATCGGTCGTGGTTCCAAGTCAATATCTCGAAAAATGTGCAAAAAAACATGTGGTATCTTTTGTTGCAAAATTTGTCCAATATTGGGGAAAGCCGCCATTTTTTCCTTAATTTAAGGGTTTCCCGTGGACTGATTTTTTGACACTTTTGGTATGTCACTCAGCACACCACAACAATAAAAATAAACCGTAAAATGTTTACTTGCAAATTTTTATACGATCCCTGTGTACGCTATTTTTAGTTTGCTTATAGACTATTACATTAATTTATAACAAATATTTTTATTTGAAATATTTTATTATTCCTACGAGGTTTATTTTTTGTTTTAGGTACATGTATTTGGTATCATTTTAAAGGTAATTTCAGGAGGAACATTAAATGTATTGACGACTTTTCACCAATATTGACTGGAAAGTCAGAATTTCAATAAAAAGCAAAAAACTACTGGATTTGGCCGCCATTTTGGAAAAATGATGGTGTTCCACCAAAGATATTTTTGGAGACTTTTGATATGTTATTCACAATACTTTTCACTATCGAACAACAATGGTTTCATCTGTGTTCTAATTATTTCTAGGTTTTGCTATTTATTTTCTTATTTTAAGGCGCCTACATACCGTCTGTGAAGGTCGAGCAGCAGGGGCGATATGAAAGATCGTGGTCGAGCTGCAGCAATAATAATTGCATGAGCTGTATTAGTTGTCTCCTCTTTAAAGCTTTATCATAGTTAAATGGATATTATATTTATATCCAACCAATTCCAAAGACTAATCATTGTGTGGTGCGAGAAAGAGAAAAAACTTATCTTGTATATATTTTGTATATTTATATCAATTATTTTAGATGGGGACGCCGCTATGTGCGTATTTTAACCAAATATGAGTGAAGGATAAGTGTAGGATGAGTGGCGCGATCTTGTAGTCTTGTTAGTGACTAAGGCCGACATGTTCCTTAGACACAGATGTTAATTAATAGCCCATACAGCTAATGGCAACTAATGGACCTACAGTTTATAGTGGAATCTGAACCACATTTTTTCCTTGTAATTAACGAATTGGTCTAATTATCAGGATAGTACTGCGGATAGTCATAGTACTCACTAGTGCGGACGTTAATCCACACCAGGGAGCATCGCATCCACCTTGCATGCCTATAAATATCCACAATTCGTATAAAAGGGGGGACATAACCGTATCTATATCATTATTATAGATATTTTTAGGTTAATATAAATCAAATTTATGCTTAGAGCATAATAAACTCTTTAATTATATATTACCCTCATATATGAGCCCAAAACGTTTAATTTGAGACATAAATAAGGTCTTTTGGACAATTACTTCAAAAGATACAGCAAGAAATCTAAATTTCTAAGATGGCGGCAGTTTTTTCAAAATGGCGGCCGTTCCCCAACTGGGATTTCTTGGGACTTTGTGTGGGCCACTCAGGACATTGTTTTGAACATTACCACCAATTTTCAGCCTGTTATCAATTTTGTCCGGGTCATAACCTAATTGTACTGGACTAATAGTCATGTTTTCTTAAGCGTCCCATATTTGGGACGCTATGCGCCTAGACAACAATGTGTTGCTAATAGACCTTAGTTTTTAAGTTTATTTCTTACGAAAAAACAAACAAATAAATGCCTTTCCGGGGGACAGTATAGTATGCGGCCTAGAGTGGAAATGGATTGTGTTTAAAAATACTTAATAATACCTAACCTAACGTAATCTATCCGTTAGAATTTCGGCTACAGTATGGTATGCGGCCTACATCAGGTACGTGTCTGATCTTTGACAGATAGGTTAGGGTAGGGTATGTTAGGGTAGGGTAGGGTAGGTTTGGTTAGTTTGGGTTAGGTTACATCCCCAACACTTAATCCGTTCGTGAGTTATAATCAAAAAACTTATTTTTTTACTAAGAATATCATGGGAGAAAGTTTGTGCCATATGTTGGTACCATTTATTTTATACCCTTACTACAGCAAAACTTTGTTTACAGGTACTCAGTCAACGAAATCTTAGAAGAGTTGGAGGCTTACAATGATGGTTTGCAGCGTCTCATCTACGTCGTTCCACCAAATGATGGGGCCGACACCGACGCTGATAGTGACAAGTCCGATGATGAACACGAAGGAAACCTTAACCATCTTGGGCGAAACCTGTTGAACAGTGTTTGCGAGGTACAGACTGCCATTAAAGATGACAACGATACAGGTTTGCAGGATGCGAAAGGACCACAATACGAAGTTCAGACTGTCCCTACGGATAGTAATGTCGTAGGTTTGGATGAAGCCGAGGAACCACAACCAAGTACGTCTACTTTAATTACTAGTTCAGACAATAAAATCTCACTGAGACCTCTTCGAAGGAAAGTCAATAGGAAAACCCCCCCTATTGTGTTTAGTGACACAGATGATGACCCTGATGACCCTGCACCGCCCCCCAAAAATAAAAATAAAAAGGTAGGCCTAAGTGATACTGATTATGTCCCTGCACCGCCCCCCAAAAATAAAAATAAAAAGGTAGGCCTAAGTGATACTGATTATGTCCCTGAACCGCCCTCCAAAAAAAAAAATAAAAAGGTCCCTGCATCAACCACCAACACGATCAAAAATAATGAAAACCAACAGAATGGTAAAAAAAAGACAAAGAAACAATTGGCTGAAGAACTAAAGCAGGCTCGTGTAAACCAATGGAAAATAGATGAGCCTGCTTTTATGCAAAACATAACATGTGAACCACTGCCATGCTCAGATGAGGCAATGGAATGCGAAAGTCCTTTGGAATTTTTTTCGTTGTTTTTTTCTGATGAAGTGATTGAATTTATATGTGAGCAAAGCAACTTGTATGCATCACAAAAAAATGTTAACCTAAATCTAACAAAAGAGGAACTATTAGTAGTTTTTGGTGGAATGCTTATGTCAGGATATGCAAAATATCCTAACAAAAGGATGTTTTGGTCAAGAGAAGATGATGTTCCAAAACTACTGTCTGAGAGCATGCGCTGTAACAGATTTGAACAAATACTCCGCTTTATTCACTTAAATGACAATACCACTTTGAATCCAGATGATAAGCTTTATAAGTTGAGGCCCATAATTGATGCACTAAACACATCCTTTGCGAATCACGGAGGATTAGATGAGAAGCTATCTGTCGATGAAAGTATGATCCCATACTATGGGAAACACTATGCCAAACAGTTTATTAGGGGCAAACCAATACGCTTTGGGTTTAAAAACTGGGCAATATGCTCTTCGAGTGGTTACCTCATCTCTTTCGACATATACTGTGGAAAGAACCCTGACCGTGAAAATTTGTTTGGGCTTGGAGGTGATGTTGTTGTACAGCTACTCAAACAGGCTGAAATCCCGAGTAACAATGGTTACAAAATTTTCATTGACAACTTTTTCACTTCGGTACCTCTAATAAGACACCTGGCTGAACAAGGTTATTGTGCCACGGGAACATTGAGATCAGACCGGGTGCAGTATTGCCCCTTAAAAAACCAAAAGGAATTGCAGGAAGAAGGTAGAGGATCATTTGATTTTCGTACGGCTGAAAATGTCATGTTAGTTAGGTGGGCTGACAACAGTGTAGTAACAGCTGCTACAAATTTTGAAAACATGTCTGTTGGAACAGTTAAAAGATGGTCGAGGGAAAAAAAAGCTAGAGTCCAAGTACCCCAACCCACTTTGTTCGCATCGTACAACAAAGGGATGGGAGGAGTTGACATTATGGATCAAAATGTAGCAGCGTACAGAACTAGAATGCGCCAAAGAAAATGGTGGTGGCCAATCTTTGTCTACCTTTTTGACGTAAGTGTGTCAAACGCTTGGATTTTGAATAAAAAACTTCTTCCCTCTGACACTGCTATTGGCCAACTTTTAAGGTTCAGGAGAAATTTGGCTTTGACGCTTCTAAGGAAGTATGGAACACCATCAAGCCAGGGAAGATCATACCCAAAGCCACTTCAAGATGTGCGTAGAGATAACCTGAACCACTGGCCTGTTGAGATTGCCACCCAAAGAAGATGTGCTAACTGTAAAAAGAAGGCAAAATGTGTCTGTTCAAAGTGCAACGTGGGGCTTCACCCGAAGTGTTTCATGGAGTACCACTCAAACAATCAGGGATAAACATAAGCCAGAAGAACTCAGGTTTCAACAATAAAGGACTTTTTGGTTAACTATATAGACTTCACTATTTTCAAAAATTTGAAATAAATTAAATGTTATAAAGACATTTTATGCTGCTTTCAAAGGCAAATAACTACTTTGTAAAATAGTTTTTGTATTTTTATAACACAAAATAAACAAAACATATTGATAAAAAATTTACTACATGTTTCTTTTTACCTTAACTGTCATAAAGATGTAAACAGCACTGTAGAGATACAAAATGCAAAGAGACATCAGGATAGCCTCTGGGCATAGCGTCCCATATATGGGACGGCCTTTATTTTGCAAATTTTACATGGGATATTTTTTTGAATATTTTTTACATGTTATTTAGCATCTAATAAACAACATTCATGAAAATAAAAGTTGTTTTTCAAAAGTTGAAACTTTATGCACTAATGGGTTAATTTAATGATGTGAATCAGCTGTGTGTATAGTTGAAAGTTTTTTTAGTTCTTTCATTTTGATGTTTAAACTAAATTTATGGAAACAAATACGTAGGCTACCTTTAGAATATTTTTTAGAATACTTTAGAAACTTAAGTGTTATATCGCCTAAATCTGTTATAATGCTGGTACTTGATGCTAAAATTAAAGCTTTACAAAAATCTATGTTTATTTCTTTACTTGCTTCTTTCTTTGCTGTGATTCATAATCATCCATCATTATCATTATTTCAAGATAGTAAAGTTCTTTCTTTTAATAGTGTGTTACACTGAGGGGATTAAGGATTAAGGATTCTCATAATAGCAATATACTTTAAGCAAATCAGAAGACAGGAAGACATGAAAGAAAGGATGAAAACATCCCCTATTTGGCAAGGCCTGTAACAAACACCCCACTTGTCAGGAATTTCTTCGGCTTTCGTGTTACATCCATTGCTTTTGTTGTTGGCATTTCGCTTCATATTTGACACATCACACAAGATATATAGATTCGGTGTTTAGTTTGTCGTGTGAAGCAGAAATGTAGTTTTTTTTTTTTACTTAACGTGGGGGAATTTATCAAAAATATTTTGAGTTTTCTTTTTACAGGCTATGAATTGAAATACATGTGTTTATATGATTTAAAATGGAAATTCAACTATCTATACTATTATAAAAAAGAGGTGGTTGCTGTATGTGTGTATGTGTGTATGGGAAAAGTAAACTCGAAAAATACTGGTCGGATTGGGCTGAAGTTTGGCATGATGATAGCTCACATTCCCGATTAACACATAGGCATATTCTTATTTCAAAAATCCTTTCGGGCTCCGCCCCAGTGGCTCTGGAGTTTCCCATGTTAACCTTATGAGAAATGGAATTATTGAATCTTAACAGCTGTTTCAATTAAACAAGTTGGTTCTGTTCTATGATGTTCAATAGCATTAAAGTTACAAGGATTACCAACAGGGTGCAGCACTATTATTTCTTTTACATTTATGACAACAGCTAATTTGCAACCAAAAGGTGAGTGAGCGTAGCGTACGAACTTCAACCTGGAGGCGAGTTAGCGTAGCGAACGAGCTAACCTGAAGGCAAGTGAGCGCAGCGAACGAGCTCCAACCTAAAGGTGAGTGAGCGTAGCGAACGAGCTCCAACCTAAAGGTGAGTGAGCGTAGCGAACGAGCTCCAACCTAAAGGTGAGTGAGCGTAGCGAACAAACTTCAACCAGGACGTGATTGAGCCATGCGAACGAGATAATCTTGAAAATTAAGAAGTTAAACGGGGCAAAGCCCGCGGGTTACAGCTAGTTTAATGATAAAAATTACTCATATAAAATTAAAAGTGTCTATAGTTTAGAAAGGTTTGTCATTTTAACCCTCGAAAGGTTTTATGAAAATAATGTTATGATAAACCTTGCGGAAATAATTGAGTTACTGTAGTGTAGCCTACTCATTAAGAGAAAACCAAATTTTCATTTAAATTAAATCAACTTACTTATTACAATACCTTTCTGAACAAAAAAGAGTTTTCATATGTTTAAGCATATACTGTATGTTAGTAAATAATATTTCGACAGAATTAAACTTAAATATTACATAGTTAAATTATAACACCGTGATTTAAGAGTGTCTTTTTTCGTTTTGACTAAGTACCGTAAAACGTATTAATCACTGTAATGATAATGAAAAATTAATTTAACAAAGCTAAATGCGATATCTAACTCATTAAAAATTAACCGGTGACAGAATTCAAAAGTACAAAGTACTGAAGTTTTGCATCACAACATTTCCATTCTTTATGTGGATGTTTCTTTCATGACATTCAACCAGTGTAAGATCGATTGTTTGGGCTTTTCTTTGATCTTTTCTGCTTTATATTCTTCGCTGCCTTACTATTGGACTCATCTGCAATTTATAGACGATAAATTCCAATTAAAATATTTTTCATCACTCCGTAACGAAAGTAACTATTTTCGATAACAGCTAACATCAATGAAAGTAGCCGTTTCCCAAGCTCTAATTTAGGGCGAGGAAAAATCGATCAGCTGATTTTCCCTCGCTCTAAATTTACTTTCGTCGCTCTCAATTAGTTCTCCATTTATTCACTACGCGCGCTAGTGTTAGAAATATACAAAGGTTTCCTTTCAGAAGATTTTATTTTGATGTTTAAAATAAATAATTTAGAAATAAACTAGTTGTAATATTACTGAGGTCTGTTATTCTGTGTTTGTGTATTTTTGCGTCGTGATGAAAAGTATCGTTCATAACTCGTACCGAAAGTTATTTTCCGGCTCTTGCTCCATTATTCCCGTCCTCGGCTTCGCCTCGTACGTGAAAATAGCTCTCACATACTCGGCTTCGCCTCGCATGTGAAATTGGATTTTCCTGTGTTCGGCTTCGCCTCACACAAAAACTTGAGCGCGCTCCGGAAAATGCCACTTTCGGTCCTAGTAATGAAATATACTATAAATTTAAATAGCAAAATTCTTTATTTGTCAATATATATAGCATTAGTTGTTGTAACCGTAACAAACACAAAAGTAGTTGAAACACATTTTTAAATATAGTATTTCTGCAAATAAATGCCTATATACCTAAACACAATTATTTATCTTTAACTGATTGTAAAGAATATAACGAATTTTTCAATTTAAATTCAAATTCAAATTTACATGATTAATTTAATCTTAGCTCGAAACATTGTTGTTGTTTAATTTTCTAAAGGAAACAATTCAGCACATTTTCCAAAAATGTACGTTACTACATTAAATATTTGCAATACTAATTTTTGTTTATAACTAAAACATGGGGAGGAGCTTGTATAGCGGTAGAGCGCGGCGCTGAGTACGTTTTGTTACAACGTAGACTACTCCTTTACGTTTTATGGATGTTTGGTATATGTTATAAATATATATATCAACGACCTACTAATTTCCAACGCAGGTCTCCCAGTACAATACAGTCACAAACAAAAGGAAGGTGAATGGTAACATTTTAGGCGCATGACTCTGATTCTATTTACTTTAATTTCAACCGAGGACTATTTTAAGAACTGACATAGTTTTAAGGCTTCCTTGACTTATACATTCAACCATATGAATATTGGTTGATAAATTAATTTTCGTTTTGGCGACTCTTTATGTATGGAAGAAACTATTACCGTAGGGACACGATGCAACAAACCTACATACACCCTTTAAATTTAATGTTATTTAAGTAGGGAAACGTAATCAGAAAATTTAAATTTGTTCAAGCTTCATGTTTACTGAGGTTGGGGTTTTTATTTCTCGCCAGTTATGCACTACATATTCCAAATTATCATGTATAACTCGAACCTATATTTTATTTACACTGATTCACAACACTGTATAATACGAATCCTTTCATGTTGGTTCATACTAATCACTTATTATTGGCTCCAGCAAGGCGGATACATAGAGTAGAGATTGGTATCATAGCAACCTACCAGGAAACTCACCCACCTGTATACCACTTGACGTTGCATGTCTCGAATTAACAAACGCACCGCAAAATACACGTTTGATACCACTTTTAAAAGTAATTGGAATATTTGGAATATTTTATGGTCACGCTTTAAACATTTATAGTGCTTAAAACTGTCCCAAAATGTACTACCAATTTGTTCCAAAAAATGTCTAATCATACACCCTTATTTCAGGAGTCAGTACATTATTAGTTAGATTTATCTATATAATTAAAATTAGAGTTTTGTCTGTACATTGCTCAGAATCATTAACTTTTAGGTTATTTTTACGTTTTATTCATTAAAGAAACCGAAACAAGTCTCATCTAAATTTCGGTCTGTCTGTCTGTCTGTCTTCCTGTCTTTCACGGCCCAAAAGCCATTTTACGCGGCCTTCTCCTGAAAAACGAGAGAACGTATCAAGTTCCAAATCATTTTAATGTATTCACTGGATTGGCGAGATTGTCTTTATACATTAAAATATGGCGTCACTACTTTGTAAATAAAATGACGGACGTTTAAAAACCCAATTTTGTGCGATTTTTGTAAAGTTTTCTCCCAATGTTTATCACATATTCTTCTATGAAATATCGAACAGCTGTTCGAATCAAGATTATTTCTTCTAGCTGTCACTGATATGTTTACATTGAATGTTGTTTACAAATACCGTAACCAATTCCGATCACGTTTTGAAAGCAAATCCGAACCAAGTAAGATTAAAAACGTTTTTCCTTACATAACGGATTTAATTAATCGCAAGTGCAATGATTTGTAGGGTAACCGTAAATGTAAATAGAGATTCTTTGTGTATAAAATTGTTCTTGAGTTTTGATAACCGGGGAAAAGACCTTGAATCAGTGTATATGGCTGGGAAACTTACATTTCTTAAATGAGCGTTTTCATTCGAGACTCGGCACACGACCGACGCGCGTCTACATGTCCATAGTAAAAATAAAAGTAGGCATACCGTGTATTTATGTTTTATTCGTCATGTGTATAAGTATACAGTTCGTGTATGTGTTTCAAAAACTCTAAGACGCACCTAATGGGGAAGCTCAAGACCTTATATTAGGACTGATGATGGCGATTTAATATCGTCGAAATGCATCTCCTGTAATAGGATACCGGTACATTAGGATCGACCGGCGGACACAGGCAATTTAACCTTTTGTTAATTGTCATACCGATCCGGAACAACAACAAACAACATAAAATGAAGTTATGTAGCCTATAAAAGTTTGGCCAGCATATCTGAAAATATGCAAAGCAACTGCTGTTCTCTATACTGTATATAAGAAGGTTTCACCTGAATACTATAAGATCCCCGTGCGTAGAACGGGTACACAGCTAGTCTATCATAAGATTCAAGCAGTAGTGAAAGATGACGAAGACATAATTAGGCATTTTATAAAGGAAATAAAGAAAAGCCAATTAAATAGTAAGGATTTTTTTTTAGGAATGGCGTGCAACTATTTCACTTGTGAAAATTAGAGTCCAAAAGCTAATATACGGTTTTATTTTCCGGAACTCTCTACCACTATTTTAGGGCATTGCTCCTGTGTAAAAAACATATCTAAATACCATATTTAAATTGTCCGGAAGTCCTTATTTACTCACTCAGCCACCATTTTGTTTTTTTCTCTATTAATTTTTTCTAAAGAATGGTTAAACAATAAATGGAAACTTTGCACAATCATTTATGACAACTAGACAAAGCTACCAAAAAATTATGACGATTTTTCAAATTCATAAAACAAATGGTGGCCAATTAAAATTTTGTTTATTAAATAAATAACTCAAAACCCGTTGATTTTACAACAATTTAAATAGCCGCCTTTTTGTTTTATGAATTTTAAAAATCGTCATAACTTTTTGGTAGCTTTCTCTAGTTGTCATAAATGTTTGTACAAAGTTTCCATTTCGTTAACCATTCTTTAGAAAAAAAATTAATAAGTGGAAAAAACAAAATGGCGGCTGTGTGAGTAAATAAAGACTTTCGGACGATTTAAATATGGTATTTAGATATGTTTCTTACTCAGGAACAATACTCTAAGATTTTGGTATAGAGTTCCGGAACACCCTGTAAATACCCAGTAGGATAAAAAAAAAACAATAACATTGATATTTCATCCTGAAGTAGAACTTCTTTAGAGAGAAGGTTAAAAATAGACCCCTACTTAAAATCACAGGTAGGTTTCTCTACCACCTACCCTCAAAAAAGTCCTAATTAATGACGCAATATCAGTGCTATGTTTTGTGTTTTCACTGTGTATCTATTGGCCCTTGGTCTCTATGATGTTTAATAACTACAATGGCATGAAACTGCTAAAATAGTTTTTCTTTTTCATTCACGATTCATGAATGTTTTTATACGATGAAGAACAGAAAGAAATGTTTACGATTCTTAGTCTAACAGACCCGAGTCCATTACCTCGTAAAGATGGAATACTAAAACAGTTTAAATTACAACCAAAATTTGTTTTACCATTTATGTATTTTAAACAACGGTTTAGGTTCCCCATAAAACTGCGTAAAATACTTTTGTAACCCTCAGTTTGATTTTCTAACCACCAAAAGTGCTCGATTGGTAGCAGAATCTTTTAGTACCGCAAAATAAAAGCCCTAAACACTCTACCTCAAATAATCTAACGAACCTCAGCCCCCTTGAATGTTAAGGATAGCATAGCAGATTCAAGCAATGACATTCAGTGGCAAGTTAAAGGAAATTTGCATAAACTTCCAAGTAACCACAACCGACAGGGACTTGAGTAATATCTCAAGTTAGCAATATGCATATCTTAATAGATGTTCTCAAGTGAATTACAGACCTTTGAAAGCACTTACAAGAATACTCTAACCGAAATGTGACGAAGCGTTTCGTTTTCTTACGATGTAATAGCGTTATGATTTTACAAATGTAATCCAAGACAATTATTTAACGTAGTTTAAAATACATCAGGCTGTTGAATAATTTTAAAATTTTGTACATAGAACTCGATACTATTGTTTAACCAACAGCCCACCGACTTAATAAAGGGATTGACTGTTATAAGGATAGTTTTGGAATCGAGCTGTAGTTTAGCTAAGAAATTATTGAGGTGGGAATAATAGTTTGAACATGTACATTGTTAGGTAACTGTTGGAAAAACTATTATCATACAGTATTACAGGATCGTAACATAAGAAAGTGCAAGAAAGATAAGCTCGTTTTTAGTCATGAGTAAATTCGGCGGGAAAATCGGAAGGATGTACAGCTGAATCTCTTCAGCAGCATAGTTTGTCTAAAAAAAATAGACGCTTAGCACATGAAAGTACTTTTACTTCCACTTGGAAACACATGTATTCAAAAAGCTTTCACTCAAAGTCAAGGTCAAAATCATATTATTAGATTAACAATCATATTTTCATTTGCCAAGTCAGAAATTAAAATTACTTTTCGTTTAAAATAATGTAAAACACTACAGTTGACTAATGAAACTATTTCCTTTGCTTTAATATATTATAAGAAATTACCAGGGTCTTAAAAGTGATTTGCTATAGGTGAACAAATGTAGAGAAAGTTTAATTTAAGATTAATTAAAAGCTAAATAATTACCAAAACTGTTCGGATTTTTTACACGTATGAATTTTTAACCAAAGTTAAAGATGCGTTTAAAACGCCAAGGAATCTGGTAGTGACGTAGATGTGGGTTTACAAGTCACAAGAGGATTCTCAGAAGTGGAAACCGAATTACATGTCAAAGCATGTTACTTTGAAAATCTAATTGCGCTATAAAAACTTGTAAATTTAATTCAACGAATCAATTTTGTGAAGTATTTTATCTATTTAAATCTGTACTCGGGAAAAACAAAATAAAGTAACTATGAAGTTCTTTTCGTAAGAATTTAAGTTATACCTTAATAAAAAATATTACTGTAGAGTACCGTTAGAATTAGCATGAAGTTTTTTTTACTATTTTTATTCAACTGTTGTATTGGATATAGTTAGAGATAAATCAATAGAAAAGTAACGGTTTTGTTATATTAAGTCACTGTATCAGTATAAATCTAAAGTACTTTATGACATACATTCCGCCATGTATGGAACGTGATCCAATCTGTATTCAACCACATTGTCGTCAACCTTCTTTTGTTTGTGCCTTTTATTGATACTTTGAACAAACATATGACGGTTTCCACTAGTTTTGTCCTGCTTTGTCCTATTTTCAATTGTATTTTACTCTAAATATACAATTGTTGTACAATAATGATGCGTTACGTGATTTTAATAACTTTGCTGATATTGGAGGAGTCGGATATTTCGTTTGGTTATTGTAATGTTTGCTCGATAACTGTATTGGGTCTATATATAAATATAATTTAATTTAGTGGATTATCCTTATAAAAGCTATTAAAAGAATAAACTATAATTTTACTTTTTAAGAGAAAAATGTTCATAATTCTTTGCTTACTCTCCTTTCCTCGTTGTCAAAATTTCAGTACACCATTAATACATTGTAAAATAAGTTCAAAAGACTTAAAATCAAGTCTCCGAACAAGAAACATGTTATATGATTAATGTATATGAATACAAACAATATTTATTGCACTATAGTAAAATATATTTAGTTTTTTTACATATAACTACTATTTTCAATGAGCTGCTCTAATATCAAATATAACAATGAATGAACATTAAAATTCTCTTCCATTGATGTGTTGTCAGGCATTATTGAAATTTATTCAGTGCCAGGAAAACATGAGTTTTTCCGGATCATTTAAGCCTTTAAAAACAAAGATTTAGTCAGAATACCTAATGGATCTTGTTCATTCCAATAATTTTGGAATACGTAATGATAATTAAACAAGATAAAAGTGCAAATTAATCTCAAATGAACAAGTGAATTTTATTTGATGAGTTTTAACAAACGCAATGAACATATAATCGTTTAATATGTTGATGAATTTTATATATTTTTAGCTAATTAGACTGATTCAGTTATTTTTGTTTGCTCTATTAAAAACATACTTTAACAACTATTTTTCAATCACTGATTTTCTACGTTTAATCTTAATTTCTTTAATTTTACTGAATATCTATTACTTACCAAAACAAAAGTCGTTGTTAACATAGGACATCTTTTGATTCTGATCAGACATACCTGCAAATAAGGAAAACCTTAACAATGAAATATTAAACAATTTATTTGTGTGGAAAATATTAACCAAAACGATCTTCTTCAAGACTTAATCAAACTTAAATAATGAAATATACATTGTAGTCCTGATCAACGTAAATGGGTGTTTTAATGTATGACAGTTGTTCATCAATAAATGCAATTTTTAAACCCACTATTCTAAATAATATCTTGACATTGCCGTAAAATACGTATTTAAATGTGTTTGAGTAAATTTCCTATAAAAAAAAAACAATTGCTTTTACTGTAGCTGTCATGGACCGGCATGATAACTGTCATACAAAGTTTAGATGTTTTGATTGGAAGTTTAATTTGCATAGTTCACGAACCGATCCTACTCATTCACGGTAAGAATGTTTTTTTTTTCAAAAACAAATTAGTTTTGCCATAATTGAGACGAATATGCATTACCTTTTTTTAATTTTTTATGCTGTTTTACATTTTTATGCTTTGCCCATCGGTTAACTACAGCCTAAAAGTGCAAGGAGTTGTTTTATTCGTTTTCTCATTGCACGTTTTGGGGGCTGTAAGTTCAAACATTTCTAGAATGGATTTTAGAATTTTAAACGCAATCAAAAATGCAAGCTTTCGTTTTTGTAGGCTTGAATAAAAGCAGTATTTACAAAACAATACAGTATTTCCATATAATATCATGAGATTTGTACATAATAGTATAAAATTTCAGTTTTGTAACTAAATTTATAATATATTCTGTTATAATATTTTTTTATCATAATATTATTTAGTTATTAACCCTTTGAGGACAGGGTAGCTAAAAACATTTAAACTATGATTTTTTCCCATGTTTTATTACAAATTAGGGTTGTCTAGAGTCAAAAATATTTTTTTCAAATTTTTTTAATTTTTACATATATGTTTTTTAAACATGGTACTTTTAAGTACCGGTGGTCCTCTGCGCCATTTTCATAGATTATATACCTGGTACTTAAAAGTACCGTCAGACCTCAGCAGCAAAGTATATGGGTTCCTGAAATAGTACCAAAACATTTTACAAGCATAATAATATTTAATTAATTACCGAGTTATGAGCCAAGTACATACATTTAAATACAAATTTTGAAAAAGTGGAATTATATTACTGAAGGGTTGTTGATAATTGAATTTAATCTACATTTACTCCATGAAACTCAGCAAAACAGTTCTTTTTGTTGTTCAAACAAAGGATAATTTGCAGTGATTTGATTGCACTTGCTGTATAGCCGAGACTGAATTTTCCGTTTTGCACAGACTTCTCATCTTTCTCTCCAAAAATACAGAGGTAATTTTGTACAGCCTTCCCTAGGTTATGTAAGGTCCGATTACTATTGAGATCAGGCCTAAGTATAATAACCAGATAATCAGCCCAACCTAACTCTGCAGAGCGCTGTATGAATGTGGCTTCTGTATTGTTTGAGTTGCAAAACAAAATTTGACCAAGTAAAAGTTACAAACTTAGTATCTGAGAAGTGTTTGCTTACATTCATTTACATCAAATACCGGTATTGGAATTGTCGTTGTATAATCTCTCTTCTTCCATTTGTAATCAGGAACATATTTCTTCTTTTTAGAACAGTCCTCTTTTTTGCTCTTTATTTTTTCCTGCCTTCTTTACTTTAGGTTTGACTTTATACTCACATCAACTTTCTTTACAGTTCTAACATTTTTTGTAGATTTGTTTTTAGTTTTTTCAGTGTCAATAGGCCTAGCTTCACTAGTTATACTGGTCTCAACAGTTACATTTCCACCACATTCTGGGGTTTCTTCAGCTAAAATAGGTTCAATAGGGCCTTTTTCATGAGCAATCTCACTTTCTAGACTTAGGCCTACCTTGACAATTTCTGTGTTGAATATTTCATTAAAGTTGTTAATAGTTTTGGTTTCATCACTGATTATTGCTACAATTTCTACAAGCTCATTAGGATTAGGCTCTAATAGTATGCATGGGCTGATTGCACATAGAGGGATCAATAAATCCTAAATCTATTTTACTATTTACATTATGGACAAGGACAACATTTCTGAGTGAAATATCTGGTTCTTTTGAACCTAAATAATACTTTTCTCCTAACCTCACTTCCTCATTACTGTCATCATCGCCACTCTAATCAGAATTTTCGAAGTTTTCAGGTAGATATTTCAATAACAACTCGTCAATTTCTTGTAACTTTAGTTTTCTATCCATACTGACGGCACCACATAAACATAAAATCACCAAAAATGCACCACAAAACAAATGTGAACTGTTACTGTACTTTGACAAAACATAATATAATAATAATATATATTATAACATAATATAATATAATTATATATAATAAATAACGCAACACAATAAACAACGCAACACAATAAACAACACAACACAAAAATGCACCACAAAACAAATGTGAACTGTTACTGTACTTTGACAAAACATAATATAATAATAATATATATTATAACATAATATAATTAATAATATATAATAACACAACACAATAAACTTGTTTACATAACATCATCAGCTGGACCATTGACATAGTCAATGGCAGGACGTAGATGTAGATGACTGACGGTACTAATAAGTACATCAGCTGGTTTCGTGATTTGGGCGTAGAAGGCTGACGGTACTTATAAGTTCCAGACCATTATTAGGCTTAATTTCGTTATTCATGGGTTATTATTGGAAAATAACGATTGAATCATTAATATAAAACTATTGTTGAACCCTTTATCACAAAAATAGGACCCAGGGATAATAGGAATATGGATTTAAAAAAATCATGAAATCATGACACGTATAATGTTGTTCAGTAGCATACACCAGTCAAGTAAGTGCTGCTTTCTGGTGAGAATATTTCAAACTACGTCCACTCCTGGTGTTTTGCAGAACTACAGTGGTACTCAAAAGTACCTCCAGGCCTCTACATGACTGTAAAACCACCGTTGCCTTGGAAATAGCTATTTATAATTGGTGGTACTTTAAAGTACCGTTGGTCCTCAAAGGGTTAAATTTCCATTTTATTATTGAACATATATATATATATATATATATTTATATATATATATATAATAGGCATGGCTGGTTATCGGTGTTTGACTAACCTAACCTAACAAAAATTTCTTTTAAACTAAACTAACCTAAACTAACCAAAGAAATTGGGCAGGAAAATCAATTCGAAATACTATTGTAACCTGTTGTATACTACGGATTCCCAGGCTTTCCATCGTTTTTATATAAAATATATTACAAATATATTACGGTAATGTTTAACACTTGAATAGTTAACATTAGACATCATTTACACATTTTCATTAGTGCTTGATATGTATATGGCATTAACAAACACAATTAGAGGGGACAATTATTGCTTCCAATTAAAAATTAAGAACGAAACCACGTTGAAACTGTTATTTACGATAAGTCTGATATAAAAGAAAAGCTACTACACCTCGCAACATTAACCAAAAGCTTTACGAATCGCTTTTTTCTTTCGAGTAGAAACAAGGACCGTACATTAATATTTTATGTAAAACTTTATAATGATTTTAGTTATAATTGCATACGATATATTTAACATACTCATTTTGCATACTTCAGTTTGTATATACATTTATATTGTATCTTTCGAATCTCTATAACATAACATGTTCAAGGTTAATATATATATATATATATATATATATATATATATATATTTAAAGTGTGTTTGCAAAGCTTAAGATACAATACACTTTTAAAATAACTAATTAAATATTACAAGAACCAAGTTCATGATTGGAACACTTTAAATTACTTTTACAATTTCAGAGCAGGGTTTAAACGTCCCCTGGGGCTTATTATTGTTTCAAATTTGTGGAAAACAAAGATTTTACACTTATTACTTCAAGAGTTTCTTGGAATCGGTACATTGACCCCTCTCGCTTTTCTTACAATCTTTGATATTAGAATTATTATAGATAATAAATTTCTATCTTATCAAACAGACTTCATTCCTAAATATTTCTAAACATATCTTAAACCTTGTTGTATTACAACTGTTTTGATACAAGTTTAAAATAATTTAAAACAGTTTTAAAACTAGTCACAAAACTTGTATTAAAATTGTTTTGATACAAGTCTTAAGCAATTTTTGTTGATTTTAACAAATTTTAAAATCAGTCACAAAACATGTATTAAAACTGTTTTGATATCAGTTTAAAACAATTTTTATACAATCTTACTAGAGATTTCAATTAAGTACAATTAGTGAACATGTTTAAAAACTGGCAATATCAGTTTAGGACTATACATATCAAAACTTCATTCAAAGTAAACAGTCTCACTGGGAAATCCAAGGAAATATAAATTTATAAGTTAAATATTTGTCTTTAGAAGATAAGCTGAACAGCTAAATTAATGTGTAAAAACTTTATAATAACAAATTTTTCATATTACTTTTTAGCTACTTAATTTGTTAAGTAATAATAAAATAACTATTTTAATCATTTCAAATTTTCTATTATGACTAAGCCACTCAACATCTTATTAGGATCGTAACGGAATTGTATATTTATTGTATGTTAGCTAATAAATGGCCTAAATGTTGAATAATTGTCTTATTTTGAGCTGCAATGCCTACAAAATGATTTATAGTATGTTTATTCCCTAGGCCAAAATTTCCATAACGAGAAACGAAAACTCTATGTAATTTTAGCCACTCCATTCTGTCCCAATTATTTTAACAGTATGTAATAAGCGACCAAACCGAGACCATTATGACAGCTGAACCTTTCAGATCAAAGCAGCTGTTTTACTGGTAGATCATTCGTATAAAAGGAAAACTCACTATCGCTGATGCCTGAGACGGTGTCTTAGAACTGTATTTAAGCATAGATAACACATACGCCCTTAGTAAATTTGTCATCCTAATGGATTAGCTGAAGGCAATTTTATTGTTGGTTCGGTTCGGAAACGCTATAATAGTTTTTTTTTTTTTTCAATTTCTTTCTTGTTATTCCAGTAATTTTAAACTTCAGTTAACAGAATGAAACTATAATTTAAAAGAAAACTCATCCCCTCGTTACAAAACCTAAAAAATGCACAAACCAACAATGAACCCTAAAATAATAGAGAGAAATTCTACAAACATGAACTAGACATAAATTCAGATTTGACTATGGAATGTGAAGTATTTTTTTGTTGTACTCCGAAGACTGTACCCTTACTTCGCAACGGCAAGAAAAATCTGTTTCATAATCACTGACATTGATTTAGAATAAATTATATAATAAAGTTTTAGATTAAGTAATCCTACAATGTAGCTGTGTAAAATAATTATGTTTAATTTCCTTGGGTCAGCTGTCTTAAATTGTGAAGTAAGCAATTTGGCAGTTCTTCTTATTTACATGCAAAGATAAACATAATGAGTTTTCTCACTCTGCTATGGAGACCAATCAATATTTTCGTTTGAAAACCTCACCTCAAAACTTTGGACATCCACGGAGCGAAGCCCGAGGGGAATTCAAAGAAGTGAATAGGCCTATGACATTCATAGATGTATAGACCATCTTTGTGGTTAATTTTGACTATATTGGTTTAGTATTTTAGTCGTGACAGCCGCCCAAACAGACAGACACCACCTCAATTTTATAATAGTGTAGATGGATGATTTCAGTACCCAAAAGTCATGTTGTCAATGTTACAAATGCAAGTTAACAAACCTTAATAGTTATATCAGCGTACATTTATGTACTGTGTTTACATTTATGTAGGATGTCTTAACTGTAACTGTGCTTGCCAATAATAATACCCCTGCCAGGATGTTTGAGTTAACAGTTACCTTGTTTGTATTATACCTAATTGGCTTCCAATTATCAACAAGATCGATTCAGAATGGTCGGCAATGCTTAGGTAACAATAATAGTGTTATTTACGTCTTTCACTGGCTATTTCGATTAATATTTTTTCAGTATCTAACATAGTAACTGAGCAGTAACCTTTTTAAGTATTACTGCACAAAGAAAATATCGCAACCGATTTTAAATGCAAAGCTGTTTAGTTAAAATATATACTTTGGAGCTATATAAGTCCAAACAAAAATAAATCAGCATTTCTGATGTAAATAACGAAAATTTAAGTTTTTTGCAAAATGGTTTGTTTCTAGGTTTGTAAAACCCCATTTGTTCTAGGTTTATATATATATGTATATATATTGGCCTTGCAAAATGAAACTAAACTAATGAATTTAAAATAAATCTGATTATTTTTATTTAACTCGACTAATAAATCTCCAAAATACTATTTTGATTATGGTACTAATCGAAACAGTGTATTTTGAACTTGCAACTATTGCCACTGCTACAGAAGTATTGTTCATGTCATGAGGAAAAGTTTGGTTTGCAATCATAAAGGGTTATTTTAAACTACCGGTAAAACAACCCATTCCTACGTACTGTGTATCAAAAGGTATTACAAATTAAAAACTTAACAAAACAAAGCGAAAGATTTACTTCGTTAACAGCTTTACACATTACAGTAAAAGTAAAAGTTTGTTAAGCAAGTATTGTGTGGAGATTCTCAAAGTCCAAACAATGTTGAAACTATTAAACAAGGGTTGTAGTGTGACCGCGGAATGTGAGTAAACTCAAGAACAATAACATTTACAGTTATTGCTTTAGAGCGAGAATGTTGGCTGATGTTCCTGTGGGGTAGCTTACATGGCACTTGTTTAGAAAAGTTAACTTTCTATGTAAAAACATTTATAAGAGTTATATACGGCCAAGTGACGTGATTATAGTAAATACGTTTTAGGTTTAGTCTTACCTAACTAACTTCAGTACTGTATACTGTACATAAACTGCGAGTAAAGTTTTTATGTTGTTGGCGGTGTTAAAAGGTTTATGACCTATATTACATAAAATTAGCGAAATTGAAAATTCGCTACTTTCCACACCTAATCATCTAAATTCTTTTATGATAGAAGATCGTATTTTCACCGGTTGGTAAAATTAACAATTTAAGGTCTTTACTTTTTCATTCTTGCATGAATCGAAAATAATAGGCTTTGAATAATATAAGAATTGTGTGTATTGTTCTTTTTACCATCGTGATGGAAAATGTCCGCAATAAACCTTTGAGCAACAAAGGTCCTGTCATATGATGTATTCATATGATGAGGTATGGCTAGGCGAATGATGCAGTGCAGAAACTCCTCGAACTTAAAGTCACTTTTAAAATATTCCTTTTTTTATATATTTTTTCAAGTATAATATTCCTAACACTGTGTAGATAGTGTTGTTGGTTTATTGATTTTGTAAGTTAGTAACTTTGAAGTGTATTTAACCTTCAGTTTAATCTACAGGTGCTACGGTTTGTAATGAAAATTAACTTTTTCTTCAAACAAGTCTAACCTTCTTAGTAATCCACAAAGCCACATTATTCAGTTGCGTATTTTTCCTAATAAAAGACATTGTAGAGAAACAATTGGAAAGGAAGCCAAGAGAATACGAAATACCACTTTTGTTTACCGTCGTCTCGTTTGGAAACAAATTTCAAACAAGTCCCAAAGGAAAGCATTATAACATTCTTTCCCGCCACACGTGTAAATATTTAAATGTTTCGTGGAGTTTTATTGCGTTTGACTGTTGTGTATTATGTATTTTGAGTTGATATTTAAAAAAATGTGTTCGTACTTTCGATACTAATACATTGGATCTGTTCAATTATTAGTCTTAATATTTAGCAATAAATACTTTATTTTTAGTGTATACTATTAACATTTTTTGCGTTTTTTGTAAGGGTCCACACCCTGGTATTTTTAGCATCTTAAATGTACATGTTTGTTTGTATCATTTTTGGCAGATCAATGAAAATGGCAATTTGATTTGGGAACGATTTCACTTTGAATCAAACCTACGAATTTAATGAAAGATGTTCAAATCTGTCTTACTTAACCTGACTTCCAAATCCGTACACTTATAACTAATATCTCACTAATTTGTTTTTCTTTTCCCACTTTTACACCCTTTGACGCATGCTCTACCCCGAATCCATTTTACACATTACTTCAGGCAAGGAATTGGGGGTTTATTACTTAGTTAACATACATTGGTGATTGGCAGGATTTGAACAAGGTAATTTGGGAACCGAAGTCATGCGCTACCACTAGAACACTAGACTACTAGACAAGCGAGCCCCTTAACTATGAAGCCAAAAGTGTCAATGTATTATCTGTCTGAAGACGCTAGACACGAGCCTGGGATTATTTTTTACATTACTTCAGGCTAGACCTAGGGGTTGCGGCATTTACACTTAGATAACATCCATTGGTGCTTTGGTGGGATTTGAACCTCAGTAACTGAGGTTCCGCGCTCTAACAAAGACCAGCTCGCTTTGATAATGTAATATTAAAATATATCTATTCAACAATTGGTATTATTTTATTGCAACTTGGAGCTCTGTTTTTTATCATCAGTAGTTTCAATTCATAAATAACTATGATAAAATTTTAACAAACTCTAAGCCCGGTATATCTCAATATAAAATTGTCGTAATACTTAATGAATCAGACCAAGAAAGTTGTTTGGAGAGAGTAATACAATTGATTTTTGTTTCACCCTGTAGGAAACAACAGAGACGGTGTTATACTGAATTGCAAGGTAGTTGGTAGCAGACAAAGATATAAACATTGCCATACAAGCCCCTTGGTTCTTTCATCAAAGCTTTACTAGTGTCAAACTCGGGATTATTTTGTAAATAAAAAGTGAATGATTTTAAATAATTACCAACGTATATAAGTTTAATAAGCAGATATAAGTAAAACGAAATACTTTGAGCTTTTTCATAATTAGATGAGATTATTCTTAGCTTAAACCACACTATATATTATTTTCAACAACATTGCCTTCAATGCCACGGCCAACAGTTCTTAAAACGGCCTCGTCAACATTAATTGTTGTTTTACCTTTTGTTTCAAAGGCAGAAACCTGGAAAATAAACTTTCTTAATGCTGTTATCTCGCACTATATTGTCTTTAGCACAGTTTCCTTTGCTTCTAAACTCTTACAAGCCCTTAGTTTTTAAAAGAAATGCAAAAACTACTGTTATTGTTGGTGACTTTCAATTTCAAATTATAGACAGTGTATCATAATCCATTATAGAATGGCATTATAGACACATGTGTCTATTAACTAGAAACATATATTTACACTTATACAGTTGACTCACAAGATGGAAAATACATATAAATGATGCTAAGTCGTGATTGATTTCAATTGGGGACACTAATAATCATCAGACCCAAAAGGTGAATGACAAACCTTTCAGAAATCGATCACCACTTACCATCTTTTATATGAAATTACCAACTTGTGAGTCAACAGTACAAGTATATGTTTCAACCTACGTATTTCTAATTACTTTTCGTAAATTTAATAACATTTAGAATGCTGATGAAGAAGTTATAAATTATAACAATGTATGTAGTATGTAACATCTATTTATACTTATTTAAAACGCAAACAAGTTTTTTGTGACAATTACTCCTCCGAAACTACTGAACCGATTGACATGTTTTTGGTGTGATTGGAAAGAGCGTAGCGTGAAGTTGTGCAGGAAACTTTCTTTCTAGGGAAATAATTAGAGAGTGAGGCCCTGGGGCCCTTTAAAGTTCAGTATTACTCCATAAGATTAACATGGGAAACAAAAATGTTCATGAAACTCCAGCTGTTGTCAGAAATGCTGTTCTGCTATTTATTTTTATTTGTTTGTGTACAAGGAGAATTGTTTCTTGGTGCCATGTCGTCGATGAATTATACTTTTGCATATATTTTAAAAGCAATACACTATATAAAATTATACTAATACATTAATAGATCTTCATTTAAATAATCAATAAGCACGATTGAGCCTTTGCCTATAATGTTTCCTGGTAAAAGTGCTGTAACTGTTTCTTATACAGTAGTATATTATAGTATTTTATAGTAAAACCGAACCATTCTTTTCTGCATTCTCACCCCGTAGCGAAGCGCGGGCAGAGCAACTAGTTATATTAATGTTGTCATACTTATTAACAGCTAGGCATATAATACGAATCGAAATTAGGCCTACATATTATCTGGTTTTGAGGGAATCGGCTGTTCTATTATGTGTCGTTAACAGTGTTCCCAAAAATTCTGGAAACATTAGTTTACCATTAAAAAAAAATATTATGAAGTCTAGTGCATGTCTTTTTTTGTTTTCTGACATTTGGTAAACGTTTATAGGTCTCCTCCTAACCCTTTTACTATGTAGTAAGATATGCATTAAAAGAAGAATAATAACAACAGGAAACCTCGTTCACCACGACAAAGTACACTTGCAAATTATTTTTAATTATTAACACTAACCAACCTATTAGAATCCACTTATTTTTTGTACAGTTAACGTCAAACAACGCAAACAAAACGTAAACAATTTGCTAACGGAAGACGAAGAAATAAGAAACACCGAGTTTATTTACCTTGTGTCTCAACTGGAAACGAATTCCAAGAGATCTCTTGAGGCGCTATTATGGCTTCCATTCTTTTGGAAGTCTAAACCTTTCCATGTCGTTTTAAGCGTCGATGTATCATTTTATACATTTAGTAGTAAGTAATTCAGCCTTTATTATTCGTCAACAGACCTCCTTCTAATATATCCTGAAGGTTTTTTTTTCTGTATAAGATAGATACAACGCCCATGAGATAATGCCATGGCCCATGAGATATGACATGGCCCATGAGATCATGCCATGGTCATATGAGATATGACATGGCCCATGAGATCATACCATGGCCATATGAGATAATGCTATGGCCCATGAGATAATGCCATGGCCTATGAGATAATGTCATGGCCCATGAAACAATGTCATGGTCCATGAGATAATGTCGTAGCCCATGAGATAATGTATTGGCCCATGAGATAATGTCATGGCCCATGATATGATGTATTGGCCCATGAGATAATGTCATGGCCCATGATATGATGTCATGACCCATGAAATAATGTCATGGCACATGAGATAATACCATCGCCCATGAGATAATGTCATGGCCCATGAAATAATGTCATGGCACATGAGATAATTCCATGGCCCATGAGATAATGTCATGGCCCATGAAATAGTGTCATGGCACATTAGATAATTCCATGGCCCATGAGATAATGTCATGGCCCATGTGATATTGTCATGGCCCATGAGATAATGTCATGGCCCATGAGATAATGTCATGGCCCATGAGATAATGTCATGGCCCATGAGATAATACCATTGCCCTTGAGATAATGTCAGGGCCCATGAGATAATGTCATAGCCCATGAGATAACTGCTAAAAACCTATTCCGCTTTAAGCGGTTAAGTAATTTAAGTCTTTAAGTCGTAGGTTTGCCTATCAATTAGAAAAAAAGGGAAG
Source organism: Macrosteles quadrilineatus (assembly GCF_028750875.1). Classification (NCBI taxonomy): domain Eukaryota; kingdom Metazoa; phylum Arthropoda; class Insecta; order Hemiptera; family Cicadellidae; genus Macrosteles; species Macrosteles quadrilineatus. The sequence continues at coordinate 17,911,737 of NW_026542597.1, read as the reverse complement.
GTCATCTTAGGAGTCGAGAACTATACCACCATTTGAGACCTCTAACCATTGTTCATATGAAATTTACTAAAATACAGTTGATTTTTAATTTAGAGTTTAATAAATATTTCTTGTCCTGTGCGTATTTTAAAATGAAACATATCATTTACAACTTATTTCTATTTGTGAACTCCAGCGATACATTTCTGGTAAAATAAAAGAATACGAGCGAAAGAGGGAATACAAAACGTTTGTTATTTGGCAAAGTCTGCAACAAATACCCTCCTTGTCAAGAAAGTCTCCGGTTTTCAACATCTCGCGTCTATCGCTTGTTGATGATAGCATTTCTTATCTTACTTGTCACAAAAGCGCGAAATTTACAAGTCTGTATTTTATCTTGTCTTGAAAAGGTTATGTGGATTTTTTTGTAACAGACTTTCTATTGGATGTTATTGGATGCTGTATCTATTTGTGTTCATTGTAAATGTTCAAATTTTTCTTCAAATCCCAAACAAGTCATACAGTTTATATCAAGACAGACTTAAAAAATATTTTCAAAATACCTGTACAAACAAGGTAAAGTATACTAAATAGTATTCCTGTCTAAACTCAAAAGTCTCCAAACCACTAAAATAAAGATTAAACGCTTGGAGCAGTTAAAATATCTTATCTTTGTACTGTACCTAAAACCCGGAACAATTCAACATTTGTGTTTGTGTTTCTATTTAATATTTATTTGTTTACAAAATTGGATACAGACGTGTAAATAAATAAAATTTACTTCAGTATTGGTTACAAAAAACTATTTAGTGACTGGAAATGGCTCAGTTCCAAACAATAAAAATCACTATTTCATATCTTGTGAAATATCGGCTATGGAAATGACACCTTCTACTGAGTCAAATATTTCCATGGCATCGTTTAAAGAGACTCTACCTACAGATTTACTACCACAAACCACGGAGAATCAATTAATTACACGTTAACATCCATACACAATGTTACTTTATCTTTCGACAACTTCTAAATATTAAAAACCTACTTCAATCCTTCTTAAATATGTTATTACTATCTACCATATTGTTGAACTACTGAATAAAAGGTTAACATAGCTGGCTAACTAAATAAAATAATCAATTGTTACCGTAATCAGTCAAAGTATGGTAAATTTTTTTGTGCTGAACTTATCGTAAGTCAGTCTACTATCTACATAAGTGTATTTTGATAACACACTCTATGCATATTGCTGTATAATAACCAACCTTTGATGTTGCTTTATACTAATTATCTCTTATTATTGGCTCCAGCAAGGTGGATACATTAGTAGAGATTGGTATCATAGCAACCTACCATTATAGGAAACTCACCTGCCTACACGGATTGCGGCATAGGTGCAATATTTTTAGCAAACAGATTTTGTATTTGAATTTGATAGGTTTTTTAAATACTACTTTAATAAACCATTAGATAATAATTTTGAAATTCCGTTTTATCGTGATTAAGGCCGTTGATTATAGTTTATTTGTTACATGAGGCGTGTTTGTAAGGGACTCTCTATTATATCTACAAAGCGATAACTATACAGAGATGTTTAGCGAATTTCCTAAATTATTTAAGTGACATAATTATTTAAGTACATATTTTAAAACAGTTCTGTAACTATGATTTTCTACCCAAGTAAATTCATTCGCGAGGAATAAAACCTAAAAATGTATATCAACTTTAAGACTTCCACATGGTCATACATTTGATATTTTCTGAAAAATGAATGTCACGCCGGGTAAGCAATCACATTTGAATGCAGACAAAATAAAAACCACAATTTAAGAGGAATTTACATTTAGCCTAATATTCTGTACAACCACAACTAACAGAAAAATTAATATTATCTTGACATAGCCACATACATTTATGAATAAACGTTATTTCAATATATGACGTGTTTAAAAAACCTTACTGGTAGGTTTTACAATGTTTCGCAGCTACAACAAATTTAATAAACTGCTTATTGATTTTATTTTGAATATAACTGTTTTTGTAAAAGAATAAGAAAATTGCAAGTTAAAAATGCTGTACGTGCAAAATGTTGAGAAATTTTTTAGATTAAGGTAAAACAGCCAAGTCACAAGAGTATTTCTAAGATAGAAGACTAAATTACACGTGTTATCATGAAGGTTTGTTTACAATAATATCAAATATAAGCCAATCATACATCAAGCTTATACTTACTCTTCTCTTAACTTTAAGCGTTGATTATGTTTGTTTGTATTATACAATGGTGTTAAGTAAATATTAAATTAAATAACTTCTTGATCAGCATTGTACGTGATATTAAATTTACGGAATGTAAATAAAGATACGTCTTATAACACTTAAAACATATATTTACGCTTATACTGTTACTCACAAGACGGTAAATATACAAAAGATGGTAAGTGGTGATCGATTTCGATTGGACATTTGGGTCTGATGATGATTGGAGTGTCCAATCGAAATCGATCACCACTTACCATCTTTTGTATATTTACCGTCTTGTGAGTAACAGTATAAGCGTAAATATATGTTTTAAGTGTTATAAGAAGTATCTTTATTTACTTTCCGTAATATTAAATTAGCATGCTAAATATGAAGCTGGTTTTAGATTTTTTTTATTTAAGTATAATTATTTCATTTGAGCCATTTATAGAATGAGTAAAAAATACCGGTTTTTCCCTGTACACCACCTGAGCTACGCCAACCTAAAAGACACATATATTGTAAACTATGGATTACTATCTCGTCAACTATTTCAAAAGCCAAAGTAGAACACGGAACTTAACAGTATATTATATTACAGTAGAAGGTATTTTACCGATTCAATTGTTGTTTTAAACCAACCAAGTCTATAAAGATATATTTCTACATATGGTGTTCAAAGAAACGGTGTTAAATTAAATATATATCAACTTATGAGCAAATTTTGTAACTGAAGCGTATGCTGCTGCTTAGAAATAAACATAAATTTGTGCAAAAAGATGTAATTGATTAAGAATCATCATTATGTTTAAGTAGACATAACGCAACGTAAAAAATAATAAAATCTCAGCTGTAACAAATGTTTACAATACAATTACGCCTCCCCAAGTAACATACTTCCACGTATTCCAGAAACGTGATCTAATCTGTATTCCAACAGTATTGTTGTCAGCCTGCTTCTACTGTTTGTGCCATCCATTGATACTTTGAACAAACCCATCGATACGTTTTGGCTTTTTCTACAATTTTCACCCTTTTTGTTTAGTTTTTCCTGATATGTCTTATTGCAAACACCAGTTGAAATATGTTTTGATGTAACTACTCGATATTAAATCTATAGTGAGGCATTATATAGGGTGTTTATTTGAAAACTTTCCATATCTGTTATGTACCGCAATTTTATTTTTCTACTGAAATTTTTAAACGGTAAGAGATAGAAAGAAAACTTAAATACGTAAAATGTTTGTTTAAAAACTATCTTTCACACCATATGAAATTTGTTATACCTTGCTATTTAGGAATTTTGTGTTTTCAGCTTTCTTTTATTCTTCAAATTTGATATTATTTAAAATTGGAAAATAACACAGAAAATGTCTTTACTACAAGTTATCTTAAAGAGTAGCTTGGACAAAGATTTGGTGCTGTTCCGTTCAATAGGGTAATACGGTACTTAACTTCAAAGTCCTTTTTTAAAACGTTTTGACCCACCCTGTAAATACGGTTAAAGATAATTGTATTTTTTACACCAAAATGATCGGGGTGATTAGACCTTTAAATTTATCACACAACCCATGAATTTTGAAAATTTCTCAAAAAACACCCCCCCCCCCCAAATTGGTCTATTTTGGGGCTTTTTTTCAAAATTGTAAATAATTTTATTGGATCTAGCATGAATTAGGGGAAATGAGAACGCACATGTGTTAAAAACCTAACCTTTGTACACTATTTTTTTATTATTTGGATTCTTAGTGAGTAATTAATTTACAGTAAAGTTAGAGCACATTGATATTGATTTGATAAGTAAACTTCAGAGTTTATTTTATTCTGTGCAGTACAACACATTCATTTTTTTAGAGTAATAGTTTTAAATTTAGTAAGATAAAAATAAAGAGTATTCAATGTGCTAAGTAGCTATTGGGATAAATCACCTATAAATATATTCTACTAAGTAATGATTTAAGCTTGAAAAATATAAGAAAAAATATGAATACCAATACATAAGGTGACAAACAAAATCCATTAAAGAGCCATTAATAGGAATATGACTCGTCAGTGAGTAAATAACATTTTTAACAACGACTACAGTTTACTTTACCTATTTTAAAACACACTCCAAGAAAGCTTCGCACCTGCCTTTTTACAATACCATTTAAACACCGAATGTTTTTGGGAATTTATTTTGCCAAATATAGATTCTTGTATATGTGTTCATAACATTATTGTAATCCTCTTAATGAGTTTACTTCATTCTTTAGAGTAAAAAGATGAAGGATATTAGTTGGTAGTACATAGATATTAGGGAAAAATGTATTATTTTTTAGAACACTGCTGTCATTGATTTGGTCAATTCTCAGGCATTCTGTGCGGAATTTTGATGTGTCATTTTGGAATGAAATATTCGAATGTCCATACATTTCTCCATAATACGTAATTAACTGTCTTCCCTTGGAGATGTTGGGAGTGTTATTGATGGATAACTACAATAGAATCAGCTGATAAAGCAGCACTTCACCGTAAACAACCACTTTACGGTGGATGGAACTGACATCTAAGATGGGGAGTTGGTATCGGTATAAAACAGGTATTGAGCTCGTATCATTCAGAAATAATTATGATATAAGAAATGTTTCTGAGAAGAAAAAACGTTTTCAATAAAGCAAAAGTTTGTCTTATAAAAGTGTGTAACTTTAATTTGTTTGGTAAAATAATCATTTTATCTAATCCTTGGAATAAAAAGGATAAAACAGCTTCATTCATAGATTGGTGTAAAACGCCAAAACAACAGGACGCGTTTTTTAGAAAGTATGAGTGAAGGATGAGTTTTAAATTGTAGAGATGGTAGTTTTGCCACAAACAATATTCGATTAGCCGATTCCTAAGTCAGGATTATGTATTAAATTCCCAAGTTTTGATCAATGATAGCCGGGACTGTTAAACCATCAAAATGTTCCTTACTTAGTTGCATATCAATCATGCAAGATCTTTCCATTCAAGATTCAAACAATTGTATTTTTCAAGTCAAGTGATAATATCAAAACATATTTAGGCTATAGAATATTATATATATACACCAATCAATATTCTGGTTGTAAAATAGATCGCTAAAAGTAGTATATATTCCTGATATAACTTGTGTGTAAATTATTTAAAAAATGGTTATTTTATGAAGAGACTTGAAACATCGCCAAAGAAACTGCGTGAATAGGGCACGCATAAAATATTGACGTTCAAAATATGCCACCAAAGTTAGAGTTGTCACCAGTTTGTTTTTTTTTTTAAATCGACATAGTTTATGTAAGCCACCGACAGATTGTGCTGAGCTAAATTACTGATTTCTATCCATTACATTTTTTTTTATTCAAACTAATGGAACGACTTATTATGAGCTATAGCAACTCGTATGACCCATCGACAATGTCAGCAGCCAAAAATAAGGTAGAAAATAACATTTCCGAAACTAGCACACTCTGTGATCAGCTTACACAAGAATGTTTCTTTTTATAAAATGAATTAGTAACATCTGTACATATGATGGGATGTCTGGTCTACTTTTAGTATCCATTGGTCAATGCTATAACTAACTGAATCATATAAGTTTTAGCAACAGTAGCTCTTGTCACCCTGTACATCAGTCTCAAGTACAGTCCAGTCACAGTATTGACTAACCATAACCATAGGCATCGTGGCAGTCAGGCAATGGTTGTCATGGGAACAGACGGTACAACAAGCATTCCGGTTAACTCTGTGACATGCATGCTGCTTTTTTATACTCGTATTTTTTCAATTGTTTCTTTACATTTCACAATCATTACACTTATAAATTCATTTGCATCATACTGTCCGGAAAGCAGCCGTTTTTAGTTCTCTAAATCGTCTGCAAAATCAAAATTTTAACAGAAAACCCCAAAGTTTTATCAGGGCATTATGAAAACGCCACCAACCACAAGATAGTAAATTTAATTTATGCTTGTAAACAACAGATATGTAACCATTGATGACGACTTTAACCTAATATTATGTGGTATAATTTTGTAACGATTAGAAGGTTATTTCCACAGTATGATGAAAATAGACATTTATTACACGGAGCGAAAAAGTATTTTTGGTACTTAATCATATTTAAAACTCGGCTTATTACTTCGTAATTACTATAACCGCTAATTCTTGACGATGGAAGCTTACACGTTTTACTTCATTTTTGTAACATCTGCATCATACGATATAATCTTTGTCCAAAAATTTTATTTCAACATTTTATTAATTTAAACTTTGGTAAGGGGTTTTGGATCATAACTGGACCAACTGAATAATAATTTTTTTATAGTAATGCTAACATGACGTAAATGTACTATTCTAATACTTCCGGTGAATTAAATGTAAAATTGAATTAAATTTACCTTAAATTAACGTTAAATTAACTTATAGCTCCAATTCATATTAGGAAAACTCTATCAGCATAGCTGATTTCAACTTCAATCTCTTAGAAGTTAATTCGCATCATCGAATGTTTCAAGTTATGAAACGAATTTGAGGTTAGCCGCTAGTGCATCAAAGCTTTGCCGTCTGTGTTACAATTATGTGGACATATAAGCTCAAGGCTTGGTCGCTTGGCCCTTTTCATGTTGGTCACTACAGTGCTGTGCTGTATAGGCTAAAACAGTATTATGAGGTTGATTTAAATCAATTTCATCATATTAATTGAAATAGGAAGACGCAAATCACTTAACTATTTTATGTTTTGATTTAATCAGTCGGTGACATACTGTTAGGGTTTGCTCTGTATGATATGTTGAATTTTTGTATTTTCCTGTAATGTTTTTCGTACGAGTAATATTCGACTGTCGAAACCATTCGGTACATTTAAAACGCTAGGAGTGGCGAGACCGATTTTCAGTATGTGCTTTGTGGAGTGGCACGCTCATTTTGGTGAATTTGTTAGGGAGTTCTTCAAAAATCTGTATAAAATTAGTATGTAGAGATAAACTATTGAACCGTATATTCATTTTGTTCGTAATAGTCAGTAGATTTCAATAATGGTAATACAAACCAATTTTAGAAAGGTAGATTTTTAGAAAAAAGTACAAAAAAGAAAATTTATAAATTTTTTAAATTTTATTTCAAAAGCAAACACGTGTCACATGTAACGTAATTTTTTATTGCACAATTCAAAATATGCATTTTGTTCAGAATTTATTCCTCTACATAGACATATCATAATATACACAAAAGAATTATTTTTATAGATTTACTAGCAATAATACGGAAAAATTGGGAAACGTCAATTTCTTCAACTCCACGTTGATAGATCCACAAATGCCCTCTACTAATAAATCAATATGATAAAACCATACATTTTTTGAAGTCAATAATATCATCCTACTAATATTATAAATGAGAAAGTTTGGATGTATGGATGTATGGATGTATGGATGTATGGATGTATGGATGGATGTATGGATGTATGGATGTATGTTTGTGACAAGTGAACGCGAAAAATACTGGTCGGAATGGGCTGAAATTTGGCATGATGATAGCTCACATTCCCGATTAACATATAGGCATATTATTATTTCAAAAATCCTTTCGGGCTCCACCCCAGTGGCTCTGGAGTTTCCCATGTTAACCTTATGAGAAATGAAATTATTGAATCTTAACAGCTGTTTCAACTAAAAGTTGGTTCTGTTCTATGATGTTCAATAGCATTAAAGTTACAAGGATTACCAACAGGGTGCAGCACTATTATTTCTTTTACATTTATGACAACAGCTAATTTGCAGCCAAAAGGTGAGTGAGCGTAGCGAACGAACTTCAACCTGGAGGCGAGTTAGCGTAGCGAACGAGCTAACCTGAAGGCAAGTGAGCGCAGCGAACGAGCTCCAACCTAAAGGTGAGTGAGCGTAGCGAACGAGCTCCAACCTAAAGGTGAGTGAGCGTAGCGAACGAGCTCCAACCTAAAGGTGAGTGAGCGTAGCGAACAAACTTCAACCAGGACGTGATTGAGCCATGCGAACGAGATAATCTTGAAAATTAAGAAGTTAAACGGGGCAAAGCCCGCGGGTTACAGCTAGTTCTATATAAGAATAACTAAATAAGATAAGTAATAGAATATTTGGTTTTCACAAAAGCAAAAATGTAAACAAAACAACTGATCAGCTGTTATAGCCCACAAAACTTCACTAACTTTTTATCCTATTTTGGATCACACATGTATAAATATTTATGCAAAATAATGCATAAATATTTCGCCTAATACAAAATAAAAAACTAAAACGAACATTACACTGTAAAATTAGGGATAAAACCCACACTTCGTCTTTGTTACCGGACAAAAACTCACGACGACGCCGCCATTTTAGGTTAGACGATGACAAGTGTTCTGTTCCTTTAGCTTTGAAAAATCCAAAGCTTTTATTTGTGTGACCAGCCTAACAACATTGAATTCTACTGTCCTTCGTCTACAAGAGAGTATTTAAAACAACGTTTTTGTACTTTTCACATTGTATATATATGCAATTTAGAAATCACATTTTATGTCGATCCGCCACATGAACAATACGTAAAAATAGGCTATTTACAAAAATTGTTCATCAGCTGTTGGAATGTATTATGACGTTATACTTTATACAGAATAAAAGATTTCTTCATGATTGTTGCAGTGGTACCACTTGCTTTTGTCTGAGACAAAAATTACGTCTGCCATTTATTTTTGAAATGACTCATCATTTACGATTGCGCAACAAAACATGGCGTTCGCGAGTTCGCGCGTATTATTGGTTTAAATGTAACTCATTATAAGATCGATGTATTTATGTTATAAGGTTCATTCTTATAATAAAATGAAACTTCGGAATCTTATCTTTCCATTGGTATAAGAGTTATGTCATATCACCGACTTTAAATGTGCTTAACATGCAACTGAAAAAAACTATACATAAATCGACATATTCTGTCGCCCGCCACTCCAGCGGCACATTTTGAAATCGACATTTTCTGTCGATCTGCCACTCCTAGGGAAATTAGACCTTAGAAATTTAAAAGATATTTAATGACTATTAGGTATGTTACAATGACAAATGATGTCAGCTAGCTACAATGGCCATCAGACACAATCGAAAACCTTTTTTAGTGTTTTATAATTTACTAGCTGGCTCGACAGACGTCGTCATCTCCTAATGTGGTTTTATGTCAAATGTTTGTCCATTTTCAAGATGAGCTCGTTCGCATTGCTCAATCACGTCCTGGTTGAAGTTCGTTCGCTACGCTCATTGTTTAGTTGAACCAGCTGTTAAGATTCTTTAATTCCATTTAAATATGAGTACTCATAAGGTTAACATGGGAAACTCCAGAGCCACTGGGGCGGAGCCCTTTTGACGGATCTGCACCAAACTTCACACAAACCATCCTTGAGTAATGCTTAATAATATCTGAAAGTTTCATTACAATCTGTCGAGTAATTTTGGAGTCCATAAAGGACAAACAAACAAATAAACAAACATGCATTGGATTTTATATATATGGAATTGTTGTCTTTCATTCATTGGTTATAATGATAATATTTTTTTACATCAATTAATATTTCCAGTACATCAACAACTAGTACCACAATGTTTACACTTATCTAAAGAACTACTTACTTAAAGAAGGGAATCAAATCGTACGTTCAACAGAATAACATGTAAATAACTAAGAAAAGGCGAAACAACATGTAAACTTTCAGTTTTGCAGATCTTTTTACCAACGAAATATTTTTAGAAACCACAATTTCGTTTAAAAATCGCTTTTTATGACAAATTCTTTTCGACGTAAAAGGTTTCAAATTGCATTTGTGTGGTCCATTATTTCATTTGTCATTTTTCACCGAGTAACTTTATTGGCCTTTCACATTTCATATCACACCTCTGGCCTTTTTTACTTGAGTGTCAATAATTTGTACAAAATGTTTCACCAGCTTAAAATATAGTTTGGAGAACAAATTAGCCATATGTTGATGACACAACTATCAAATTTCAACTATTTGCAATTTTTCTACCGTTTTAGGGTTCATATTTATAAAGTTAGCATTTGTTTAGTTTAGGAATAGAGAAATTAATTTACAAGGAAATTGATTTAGTTAATGACAAAACACGTTTAAGATTTTATGGAACGGGGAATATTTATTTTACTTGATGAACCTATCTACTCAATTATTTTTGAATTAGTACCAAAAGATCAATGCTTATTACATTTTAGCAAATGTCCCCTGGGGGCCCTTTTCTCATTTCACCTTAAAAATATAGAACTTCCCAATAATTGGGATAAATTATTTCTCTCCAGCCCATTTTGTAGATTTTAAAAACAAATAACTTAGTGTTTTGAAGTGGTTTTGTACAATTATGGGTTCCGGGGGAAATAAAAAAAATGAAATTCTTATGTTATTCTTATGGGAAAGGCGTCAAATTAATTGTTGTGGTTTGCTTGTTCATTGGTATAATTTGATCAAACTTTCAGAATTTATCTATTTTATGGATAAATTTGTCATTAGTTGTCAATATTTTACTAAAATACACTTTATTACCCTCCCTGCAGCAGCAAACCTAAGTACTTTTTAAACCTAATGCTAAATTTGACATGTTAAGGAAATATTTAAGTAAAATCCAATCAAACAAATGTAGAATTTGCTTAGTCTGTAGGTTTGCGGCAGGAGTAATTTAATCTTTTCTCCGTATGGTGCATCTAATCTTTAAAGTTAACATGTAATTTCAAACTCAAAGTAGTAGCTCCCCACAACAGCTCCTATTAATAGTTCAGTTCCTAAAATCAAACTAAAGAAGATTAGCTAATGTGTTCATCGTACAAACGAAACAGCTGATGTAGACGGACCGATGATCGCAGAAATGTCAACAGACGGTGTTTGGATTGCTCTGGTCCGATTAACTGCCATTATTGAATTGTACGTCGGACTCTGGGATCCAATTGATGATTGGATTGTGTCAGCCACCCTTGAAATTATCTTTCGGTGCGTGGACTCGTGGTTAATAGAAACAACTTCTTTCTATACGTACTTTATACCTGCTTAAAAATGTATATTTCAAGGCTAATTTATTAGGAAACTATAAAATCATTTGTCAAAGTATCGAAATACAGATAATAGAAATTGTGATGTAATTTAAATTAATATTTGATTCCAAAACCACAATGAAGAGTTCATTATCACATTTGACCTATACACTCTACGCTCAGTAGTGTAAATATAAATTCAAGCGATAATGGATAATTTTGTCTTCACACTCCACTTCAGTAAATTAAGTTTAACTAATCCATTGTAAACCTTGGATTATAACAAACTAGTTTAAAACACTTCTATTAAATTCCCCCGGTTTAGTTTTAGTTGTATATATATATACAAAAATACAGGACAATATTTAGCAGATAAAATTAGCTGAAGTGAAAATTGCCATATAGTTTTTACAGCTTATAGTATCACCAATTGTTAAAATTCAAACTAGTTTTCTTCGTACTGGGACGGTGGCGTCGTTCTGTAATCCAGCTACTAGGAAGTCACGAATTGTGGATATCTATAGGCATGCACTGTGGATGCGATATTCCCTGGTGTGGATTAGCGTCCACACTAGCGAACACTACGTCTATCCACAGTACTATCCTGATCATTAGATCAATTTGTAAATTACAAAGCAAAAATGTGGTTCAGATTCCACTAAAAAACAGTAGGTCCAGTTGCCTTTAGCTGTATGGTCTAAGAAATATGTCAGCCTTAGTAACAAGACTACAAGATCGCGCCACTCACCCTACATTCATCTCCATTCATACTTGGCTTAATACCTACCCTCTTAAGGTCGTCATTTGAATTAAAAAAGTGTAAAGTATAAAAAAGCTAACAATCCTTCATGTTCATGTTTCTTTCATGTTTCAACTGTTATATTACCCTTCTTCATCGATGTTTTTCACAAACAAACCCCAGGTCAGTAGGATGTATGGCTGACATCAGCTGTTTTCAAAGTAATGATGTCATTATATTTGCCCTACTGTCCATTTTTATGTTTCATGTACTGTATATGTTGCAATTTTTCAGCAAACCAGAGAGATGTTTAATATAGTTTACCTAACCCGCCATGTTAAACTTCCCTATCCCAAGCGTGATGTATACAACTTCCTTACTTCTCGAGTGATGTAAAGTATCAAAAACTCACTCGGTGATGTAAATAAACCCATTTAAATAACATTTAGTGCTTAACTTAAAAAATATAACTCTATGGAGCCAACGACGTTCAACGCTAGAAATCAGCTGTGCGCTTGAATGTTATTGTTATGCTTTAAAGTATTTTCCTACCTAACCTAGCTTTTGTTAGTAAAAGAACGTTATTGATTGAAGATGAGTGAAATGGATAATGAAAAATATTGTACGTAAACCCATGTATATTGTCGGGTCAGGTAAAATCTTGTACGTTACACGTTACGCAAGAGCGTGAAGTAAAAACGCTCTTACTACACTTGTAATGTAAATAGCTATTACTCGTCACGTATTCACAATTACAGAATGTAAACAGTAGTAAATTTTCGATTTAGTTTTACTCTGGATATAGTAAATAATTCAAATTTTAATTAAGATCGTGCAATTATTTTAAAATTCAGTTTAAACTCATTTCAGCTGCTAAATAAAATTGACTGTGATGAGCTCAAATTAAAACTAATTGAGTTGAAAATTAATTAAATTGAAAATTAATTAAGTGAAAATTACAACTAAGATAACCCACGATAACTATAGGCCTATTCCCATTTCTGCATTAGAACTATGCCTATGTGGCTTTTCATACACATAACAAACTACCATTTACTTTCGCTTGGATTAAACTTCTCGTGTGAAATAAATTGAATACTTGAAACAGCTTATTCAAACAATTAAGTTATTAGTCGTGTCAATTATTTGAGATGAGGACACCACCTAGGAGCATATTTTAACCCAAATATGAGTGAAGGATTAGTGTAGAATGTTGTGAAATTATCTGTGCATCTCACTGACTAAGATCAGCTGTTTCAGTCAGGATCATTTATTTAAAGCCAAATGTTTATTTATAACTAGCTGTACCCGCGGGCTTTGCCCCGTTTTACTTCATAAGTGAGCTGACTCGCATGGCTCAATCACGTCCTAGTTGAAGTTCGTTCGCTACGCTCACTCACCTTTAGGTTGGAGCTCGTTCGCTGCGCTCACTTGCCTTCAAGTTAGCTCGTTCGCTACGCTAACTCGCCTTCAGGTTGAAGTTCGTTCGCTACGCTCACTCACCTTTTGGTTGCAAATTAGCTGTTGTCATAAATTTAAAAAATAATAATAATAGTGCTGCACCCTGTTGGTAATCCTTGTAACATTAATGTCATTGGACATCATAGAACAGAACCAACTTGTTTAATTGAAACAGCTGTTAAGATTCAATAATTCCATTTCTCATAAGGTTAACATGGGAAACTCCAGAGCCACTGGGGCGGAGCCCGAGAGTCCGATCAGAATAAAAACCACTTAGATTTCCTATTTAATGCCTAAAGAATCAATGTATCAAATTTCAGCCTCCTAGGTAAATGGGAAGTGGGAGAATTAGTGATGAGTGAGTCAGTCAGTCAGTCAGTGAGGGCTTTGCCTTTTATATATATAGATTAGAAGATATATTTGGATCTGAAGATACAATACCATTCATTGGCTGTAAAATTTACAAAGATATGGTAATCATTTCATGCCATCACGTTAGATATAATCTACTGATAATACAACTGTTTTATGCCAGACCACATAAAGCCACATAAAAATGTATCAAATGGTTATAAAGCATGGATAAAGCTACGAGTAGCATAAATTATTACACATACATTTTACCCTATAAGCATTTTTCCCATACTGTGGTGTCTTTTAACATGCCAATGTTTGTTTAATGCTCATATTACTGTGATTTGTGACGAATCGCAATATAAAACATGCTGATACGTGATTTATTGGTCCAGCTTCACCCAACAAATCGTACAAACATCCGAATGTGTTCTACAAACAATGAAACTGGATTAACCGTGGATTTGTATGCGGATGAGGTTGGCAACAAAATCGGATACCAAACAAAAGTGTGCTTGTATTTGGTTTGCACGTTGTAATAGCGAGCTTAGAATCTATTTATTGCAGTTTTGAAAAGATCTGACCTCTGAACATAAAGCAATCGGTTTAATGATTTATAATATTGTAGGATTTATTTAATTGTTTTTTATCTCAGTTATTAAAACCAGGGAACCAAAAGAAAGCCGGTCCTGAGAAAAGACTATAATTTAAACATTCCAATAATAGCTTAAAATTAAACAAAACTGTCCTTAACCTTCCAGTTTATATTCAAATTTTAATTTTTTTTTTTATTTTAAAGAAACTCTGTTTCAATACAGAAATATCCACAACATGCATTTACACTTCATTTTGCACTAATTTTCTGCCCTTGGTAGGCTTATAACATGATCTACATTAATTACTTAGTAAATAAAAGAAATGCCCCAGCCGCAGCAAACCTGCACACTAAGTTAATTTCTTTCTACCTGAGTGGAATTCCACTGAATTATTCCCTTAAAAAAGTCAGATTTATTTCCTAATAAAAAAGCATTATTAAATATCATTAATTTTAATGAGTACTTAGGTTTGCTGCTACAGGAGGAAGAAAACAGGGATTTTTATTGAAATATCGATTGCTTAGTATAAATTAAGCAAAATATCAAAAAAATATGCCCATAGACGAGCAAGCTACAACAGTTTATTTATTCTCCATAAGAATAACATGGTAATTTTAAATTAACACTTTTTTGGGAATTTTTTCGTAACCGTTAGGCATACAACAAATCTTCGATATACTAAACTATTTGTTTTTTTTAGCTCTACAAAATTTTTTCAAAAGAAATTGCGAAATTTTATGTTTTCAGGCTGAAAGTGAGAAAATCCCATTTTTACGCCATAAACCCCTGTTTCCGTAGTCCGATCATGCTGTTACGCGAACTTGTTCGAATAGATGTAGGTTTACACGTGTATACCAAATTTCATAAAAATCGGATCATTTTGCTCGAGTTATCATGCTAACGGATATATATGTATATATATTTGAACGGATGGTGTTTTTGCCTCTGGGGACCTCAAAAAGAAAAACGAAATCGGTCCCGGGTCCAGGTTTTACCATGAGACCGACGGTAATAGCTAATTCTCTATATAGGAAATTCGCTTAACTTATTAACTAGCAAAAATGTGAACCATTAAAGCTTTTAGCGAATTTCCCATATAGGGAATAAGCTATTACCGTAGGTCTCATGGTAAGACCTAGACCCGGGACCGATTTACTTTTTCGTTTTGAGGTCCCCAGAGGCCAAAAACACCATCCGTTCAAATTCATATATATATATATTTATATATATATATATGTGTCCGTTAGCGCGATAACTCGAGCAAAATTGATCCGATTGTGACGAAATTTGGTACAAACGTGTAAACCTACATTTATTCGAACGAGTTCGCGAACCAGCATAATCGGACCATGGGATCAGGGGTTTATGGGGGGTTTTATGGGGTAAAAATGGGTTTTTCTCATTTTTGACCCTAAAAACTTTAAATTTCTAAATTTCTCTCTAGACCATTTTGAAGAGCTTAAAAAAACAAATAATTTAGTATATTGAAGTTTTTTTTTAATGTTCATTGACTACGGAGAAAATTAAAAAATTGTAAATTTAAAATTCCCATGTTATTCTTATGGAGAATAAATAAACTGTTCTAGTTTGCTTGTTTATGGATATATTTTAATCAAATTTGGCAATTTGGCTTATTTCATACTAAGCTATCAATATTTCAATTAAAAAAACACAACTCAACATCTTCCCCGTAGCAGCAAACCTAACTATTCACTAAAATTCATGTTATTTAAATAGGAAATAAATCTGAAAATTTATAGGGAATATTTTAGTAGAAATCAAGCCGGGTAAATGGAAATTCGCTTAGTATGCAGGTTTTGCTGCGACGGGGGTATTTTACTAGTTAAAGAAGTTAATAGTAGCTACTAGACATCGTTTTCAGCTTATTAATGTAATAGTACATTTTAATACAAACTAGTAATGCATTTCATTTTCACTTACTACTAAAATAATTATTTTTTGAAATCCCTACTACCGTCTTTGAACTAATTGGACACAAACAACTCCAAAAAAACACAACGGTTTTCACGCACATTTGTTAACAAAAAAGTGGAATACGTCGTTAAGCAACCCATTAAAACCCAAAACACGATGTTACTGGAATTGGAAACATCGCTCGTGGAAAATTGTTCAAAAATAATATTCATCTCTCAACACTCTCGACGTGTTATTTTGTACTAAATCCAGAATTATTTTTTAGAAAAGTATGTAGACTTCTTGTTAAGCGATCGTTTATATAGTTCACTGACGATTCAAATAACAAATTATTATAAATGATTGCAGTTATTAAAAAATGTAATATTATAATAAATTTGAGTCTCAAACTGTTTGTTCTAAGAGGAAATATTTAAAACTTTGAACTGAAATAATTTTAATGATACATATAGCAATTTCTTTAATCCTTCATTAGTATTTTGTGTTTGAAGACAACCAGAATAAATTGGATTTTTAAAGAGTCCCTTCTGTATAAATACGATTATATTGAAACAAATTAAACCCTCACCTAAACTAAACTTAAACCATTTTAATTTTGCAGCATTAAGATAAGCATAAATATTATAGTCTATCAAAGCGTCCATCTTCACCGCAGTATTAGGCCTACACAAGGGAAGTTTCAATTCGTAGCTTTCAAAGCACAGAGATACAATCGCAGAGATAACGTAGGGGAGGGCCGTAAAACCACCCCTTGTGTGAATGTTACTATTTATGGCCAAAGAAATGTTTTGAGCGTTGATTATATCACAAAAGTCGTGTATCAGCTGCATCACTGCTGAATAAATGAAAGAACCTTATCAGTCTGTAAAATAAGTAGTTATCATTGTTTTAATTAGGTATGTCTACCATACTTATTGTATATATTGATTGTTTTGATAGTTTTACAAGGAATCCTGGCGTTATTGGCGTGAGATACCAATTAGTTCTAAAAAACTAATCGAAATTAAATTTAACAAAGAATTGGTAGAATGTAGTAGGTACTAATCCATGGTATCTACAGGCGTTTTATTTTTTTTTATTAGATCTTTAATGAGGATTTTCCTATAAAATAACGGAAACGTCGGATTTTCTCGAAAATGGCTCTAACACTTTTGATACAAATTTAGTACCTATGTCGAACAAATTCCTATGTTCCTAAACCTATGTTCTTTAAATTTTGAACAAAATTGTACAAATAGTAAAAATTACTGTTCAAAAATTATTGTAACTTATGTTATTTTCTCATAAAAATTCCATAAAATTACAAAAAATCGGATTAAAAAAACCCGGTTTCTATTAAAATTGATGTGTTATGTCTTTATAATTCTAAACAAAATAATGAAATAATGCAACCCCCATTACTTTACCCATTACGGTTCAAAATATATTGCAACTTTTGTGATTTTTTCCTACAAAATTTTCATAGTTACACCGCTTACCCTGATAAAGGTTGTTGACAAGCTTATGGGAGGAAGTATGTGTCAGATTGCTGATAATGTAGGATTTTTAATTGGCTACAGCTGATCCTGATAGAGCAGACACGGTATGATCATAAAAAACATAATAGTATATTTCGTACCTAGGGCCAAAAATGAGGTTTTGCCGGCTCGAGATAGTTTTTAAGTTCGAGACGAAGTCGAGAACTTAAATCGATCGAGAGCTGCAAAACCATTTCGGTCCGTGGTACGAACGCTATTTTTCACCACACTATACCCTATTACCACTATTCACCACTATAATAATGCACACTGATCGTCAACACAACTACAACTTTAAGGTTATGTGAAGAAATAATTTGAGGAATCAGCAAAAATAAAAATAAATAGTTGCTAGGCAACGGTGACAGTAACACAATTTTATATTGCAATGAACGCATTCATGTTTTAAGTAAGTAAGCGGACAGCTGATTTTGCGGCCCCGGCCTGTAAAAACCTGCTCGGTCCCCAAATTACGATGACAGCTGGCATGGCCAGCAAAACGTAACTTTCAGCCACCAATTAACGTATGTAATACAGCCAAAAACATCATAGTGTGGTGAAAACAAATTATGTTACTGTTCTAAAAGTTAACATCGTACTGGTATAATTTACAAATACATCCACCAAATCTAACTGAAACCCCTCATTTATTCCCATAGCTATTTGAAATATTGTATTCTAGTTTAATAGAAGGTTTAAAGACTGGTTATCTAAATGACTCCCCTCTACAGTGGCATGTCCCTCAGCGTCACACCGGCTGTCGGAGTTTTCCCGCCATTTAATCACTAAATGGTTGTGCAATTACCCTATTGCCTGCTACACAGCTGGCGCCCGTAGCCTGTCACATCCACGTTCGATCGATGTATGACTAATTGTTATTATTTAAAATGTCGCCGATTAAAATAAACAGTATAGTAATAATATTAATTATCTATGAGCCTAACGTACACTAAAATCGGTCCAATAAGGAGTTTGTCTCTCTGATAATGTTTACAGATTTGATTATGTTTAGGGGTTCACAATGCTGAAGTTTCTTTCACAGAATTGATTTGTTAAAGGCGTTATTAATATTTCATTTAAAGTTTAGCTAACTTTATGGTAAACTTTCAAGTTTAATCAAAATTATGGTTGATAATTAGTTTCACTTAAAATTTCCAGACTCTGTTAAGCCTACAGCTATTTGAAAAGTTAAGTAAATCGTATAAGTATATATAAGATACATCGTTCGTACAAAATTGTATTTTCGTTCCTAAAACATTATGTCGAAGAAACGTTATTTGGAGATCATAATAATAAATAAAAAAAAAGTTGAAGCATTGCCACGGTTATGGGATCGTGTTTCAAGAAACTAAACAACACGTAAACATAATTATGTAGATATATCTTACTGGATTATATTAGTTATTTCTATCACAAATGGTTTATTTATCTAGGCTGTACGTGTGCACCCACTATCTCCGCGTTCCACCACCTCCGAACCCAAATCTGTCCCGCCATCTCCGAATTCTTGAGTGACCCTTATAATCCCGTCACTGCCTGCGTTGTTAACTGTCATTGCATCCACGGCTGCGAAGCCCCGTGGATGGAAGATTTAATGAAAATTTAACCCGTGGGTTAGGTTAGGTTAGGTCAGGTTAGGTTAGGTTAGGTTAGGTTAAGTTAGGTTAGGTTAGGTTAGGTTAAGTTAGGTTAGGTTAGGTTAGGTTTGGACGGAAAGTCTTAACGCAGGAAGTAACCGAGGATTATAGGGGTCACTCTGAGATTCGGAGGTAGCGGTACACGGAGATGGAGGGACGCGGAGATAGCGGGAGGTAACCAGGCTGTAGCCCGTAATAATTGTTTCCAAATTACTTAAGCATAGGTGTAGAGGGGTTTTCGGCCTTGTAAATTGTATAAATTCCGATGGTGATTGGTGGGATTCAAACCCGGGACCTTGAATAACCGAACTTCCGCGCTCTATCACTAAACCAGCTAGTTCGCATTTCTAGTGAACTGCGTCCAATAGCGTTAAATTCCTGCCGGGAATCACACTAAAACCCTTATTTCAAAATTAATCACCAAGTTCATCAAACACATTCACTTCATTTTCATGATTCACGTCACTATTCACCACTGAGCCTTCGCTATTTTCATCGCCTAACCCAACCGCGCGTTACGCCAGTCTATTCACAGCCTTTATAACATGAGATACCATCGCGCGTTCATTATATGGTGTATTCAGGGCTCACTATAGTGGAACAAAGCTGACGATCGTTGGTAAAACAAAGCCTGAACGTTTAATACATAATTGCTGTTTTACGATATTACAATAGAACGTGGTCAACATTTGATGATGTTACTTTGATGGGAAATAATCGTTTGTGTGCAATGTGATCGTTTGTATAGAGTGGTTTTAAATACGAAAAGGACGTGTCAAAGGTGAAAGTTTATAATATTTTGTAGAGTTGTAAAATAGCTTTACTGGGGTTCAGAGGAACGTTATCGATGAAATATTGAATCGGATAAGGCTTAATATATATCAATTGATTATGAATTTATTGATATGGGAACCATAGATGAAGTGTGGGAACGCCACCTCGTATTTTAACCTAAATATGAGTGAAGGGTGTTGTGAGGTGATCTGTGTCGCTTTTTTACTAACTAAGATCTACTGTTTCATCAGGCAAGATAATTTGTTTAAAGCCCAATGATCAGGAACAGCAGGGTCCGGTTATCAAAAAGCTACTGACTATTCCAACTAATGAACTAGTGACTGTTTGATAACCACTCAGCTACCCAGCTAGTGATACGTCAAAACTCATTAAAAAGATCCCTTATCGAATTGAAAAAAAACATTGAAGTACTTTCCCTTGATTAAGTTAAGATAGTGGAAATCGTTTTTTTTTTTTTTTTTACTTGTGTTTTACTACTTCATTTTAATTTTCAAAATATCATGCTAAGATTCCGGTCCAACTCCTCGGTACTATACTACCACTATACCTTTTACTACTGTACCTTTTATTAAATAGCATCATAAATTTACAGTCTAATGACAAAAAAGGCATTTTGGTTCAGATTCGATTTTTTTTATCAAACCAGTTATCTTCAGATCCGAAGGCGAGCACTATCCACTCGACCACCCAGACAAGGTCACATATCACTTAGCTGTGAAAGTACAAACTATAAACAAAAGTACTATAAACTATAACAAAGTATAAACTGGGACGGGTGGCGTCGTCCTGTAATCCAGCTACTAGGAGGTCACGAGTTGTGGATATTTATAGGGATGCACTGTGCATGCGATGCTCCCTGGTGTGGATTAACGTCCGCACTAGTGAGTACTACGACTATCCGCAGTACTATCTTAATAGTTAGACTAATTCGTAAATTACAAGGAAAAATTGTGGTTCGGATTCCACTATAAACTGTAGGTCCCTTAGTTGCCATTAGCTGTATGGGCTATTAATTAACAGCTGTGTCTAAGGAACATGTCGGCCTTAGTCACTAACAAGACTACAAGATCGCGCCACTCATCCTACACTCATCCTTCACTCATATTTGGGTTAAAATACGCACATAGTGGCGTCCCCATCTTAAATAATTGATAATTATTGATATTGATAAGTATAACAGTTTTTTTATTACATAGTTCTCAACAATCAGTTGTATTTCAAAGTCCTTGAAACGGAGGTAACATCAAATCAACAGAGCCATGATGATCGCATCACCTGATAGTTTCAGGGCAGCCAACTGTGACGTCATGTTGCCGTTCCGCTGAGTGAAGATGGCAAAACAAAACGGATGACTGCAGACAACGCGTGTGCAAACTGTGCAACATGGCTGGCAAACACCCAACTTTCAACAATAGGATTAAAAGGGGTGAAACTAACTTTGAGGTGTTGGTAATCGTATTAAATTGAAGGAAATATGGAGTAATGTAATCGTTGCAGAGCTAGATTTGAAACTGTCTGGTGCTGGCCTGACAACCAAAAGGTAACCGGTTCGATCCTAAGAAAAGACAACTAGCTTTTTGATGGTTCGAAACTTGACCCAGCTGTCTCTGATCATTGTGCTTTAAATAAATTATCCTGGCTTGTGAAACAGCTGATCTTAGTCAATAACGAAGCTTCAGAGATCATTTCACTCCATTCTACACTCATCCTTCACTCATATTTGGGTTAAAATACGCACTTAGGTCCTCATCTCAATTAGTTGATAATTTATACTCCAAGTAACTTTCAGGACACCTTTGTTAGGCAAAGTAGTTATTTTTATGGGTTATTTCATCCCTGGGATCTTAAGTTAGTATTTTTGAACCAGTTCAAGTTTAATTTCTTACAAATGAGGGAGAGGAGAGACTCTTTTTCACAGGCAACAAACAAAATGTTTCGTCATACTGTACTTTTGCTATTAATTCCCCAAATGAATCATTTTGTGGATAATCTTATCTTGTTATTCGGTATATGAGTGTGTTTTGAATTGTTCAAACTATTGAACTAGGTTTTGATGTGCTGTTTTGAGAAGATTTGACAGAATACTTATACCGTGTAAGACTTGTTTTTTGTTGAATTTCATACCGTCTACCCCCTTATAATTTACCTCCCAAAAACGCTTCCAAATTGTTCAGTTAACATAAACTAACAACTTTTACCGAGTTTTTCAACTGTTTTGTCTCTTGAAATTGTGTTTTGCTCGTGTCAATAAGCTTGTCAGATTCACATAAAGACACAGAAAGCAGACAACGCAACAATAAAACAATTACAAATGTAAACTACTCTCAATAAAATCCATTATTTTACTACCTTAGATTACTTGGTTTAATTATTGTGAGCCTCTATATCTCTTGACTCCATTATATTCTTTTTTTCACCCAAGGGTAGAAAAAATTACCTAGGTTAGTAACGCAGTTATAGAAAACAGTAGTTTTTCTGCATTATAACGAGACACTAAACCTAATATTAACGGTACAGCGAATAAGTGTATTGTAAAAAAAATTTAATGATTTAAAATAAACGTTGCGGGGTTCGTATTAGTCGTCTTATGCATTGCTGTATACTATTAGGTACGAAACTGGTTTACAGGTTAGAGAGCAGTGTTTCAGCCCTGAGGACATGAGTTCAAATTCGTCCAATCACAAATGGTTTTAGCTAAGAAACCTGATTGTCATCAACTTCCATAAGCTATATGGATAATCATATCAAGCAAATAAACCACAGGGTATCCTAGCCTAATGTATTAAAGATGAACATCCTCGAGATATGTGACAGTTTGTACTTTATTACAATGCCCATAAACATTTTTCTCACCGAATTCTCACCCTTAAGAAACCTAACTGGTTACGCAATGTAGCTAATCGTAACAGAGCACAAAATAGCATTCAAAAGTTCAGTGTACAACGAATGTTTTTATTTTATACTATCATTCTTTGTAAATCTCAAATACAATATATTTTTAAGCTACTAGATTATGTCAAAGTAGTATTTTAAAATCAATTTACTAAGCTTGATTCCGATTCTATAATTAGGTTTTTTTATTTCCAAAAACTGCCATGAAAGAAACAATAAACCCTATCTAGAAAAGTATCAACTTTCCCAATTGAGGTTTATTGGACCTTTGGAAAACTAATTAAAAGAAAACAGAAACTAATCTTTATTCCTCTTGAACGGAATTTGATCTTTCCTCGAATTCAATCAGATTAGGTCTATCTTCTCCGCAATATTCTTTTAATGAAAGTGGCTTTTTAAATTGCATAAATCTTTATTGCAAAGCTGTTATGCTTGCTTGCTATCTTAGTGGTTTATAAACACTATTTGCAATAGTTCAGAAGTTGTGATTTTCCTCAGTATTATTTGTAAAGGCTCGTTTTTCACCTTTTTTAAGCTTGGTCTGAAGATTCTACTTGTAAACTTATTAAATCCTTCGGCCTATTTTTAATTTTACTTCTCACAAAACATTTTGGAAATAGTGACTTATAACAATAACCTTTCTGCAAATAACTGAAATTGTATCTTCAATAGAGTTGAATTATTTTAGGTTTACGCATTTTGAAACTTTGCTTATGAAATAAGTATTAAACTTTTTTACCTAAGACCCTTTGAGTAGCCGTTTCAGTTCAGTTCTTAGAATTGAAAAGATTCACATAACAGCATTGTTTACTTACTTAACAACACGGGTGTATACACAAAGATAAATTATCACCTAGTTCGTTATTTACATTTTCGCAGCTTTACATAAAAATTAAATCAACCCAAAATTTTCGATTCGACTTTGCTAAAACTTCATTAATTTACGCCCATTAGGAATTATCCAGGCTTTGAAAACACAACAGCTCTTATAAGACACATTTACGATAGCATATATACAATTGCGCTACATTTAAACCGGAAGCCGCAATATTCATACAAATATTATTGAATGAAATACGTGGATGGATGGAAAAGCAATACAACCTGACCCAAACAAATAGCACAACAAACAAATTAACAAATATTTACATTAAATACAGGTGTACGATAGAAAAAGAATCTTTTTCACTACTAAAATTGATTTTCAAGCTGAAGTCATTAACTTTACCCCCAAAAACCAACCACTGTGTCTACTACGGAACCGGTAACTGGCTTTCCTCCAAATACTGGTAACACAAACCAAACAAAGTTAATTGTTTTCTAAAAATAGAAGTTGCGTCACAAAAATATACCTCTATTACATTCAATATATCAATAATCAAACCACCTAAACATAATTTGCAATCGGATATTTCAAAATATAAATCAAATCTTTTGTGGATAATTTTATGTATCCCCAAAAAACATTATTCTAAACAGTAAAGCTCACTACCTACCTTTAAAAATGCGATACCAAATCGTATATCCAAACACAACACTCCAGTCAAAAGTTTTCGAAACGCGATACGACGCACAATCGCACACTCGACGCCACGACGCTCCCGACGCGACGCCTGTCAGAGCACTGAGCGTCCCTACCCCCACCCTGCCGCCCTCCCCTATAAGTCACCCCTAAGCACCCCTCTCCCTTTCACTACCCACACGCACTGCACACGACCCCACTTGAAATCTAAATTAAAAATAAGAAAATCGCTTCCAGTTTTAAGGCGCTAATAAACCCAGTCGAAAGCTTCTGGGAGGGGGAGAGACTCTAAACCAACCCCGTGGCTAAAACGGGTAGGTTTAATGGATTTGGTGCGATGGAAAGGAAATATCCGACACTTTGATTAGGAGGGTTGGAATGTTCAATTTAAGGGAAGTTTATTTGATGATTTAGAGTGAGCGGTATAAAATTACCACAGGGTTTTTCTAGTTTAAGGGTGTTGTTTGGAAATACAATAAAATACTGTGTTATATTTGATTAAGAGACGAGTTCTACAGGCTTTTTCCTTAGTTTCCAAATTAGAAATATCTCAGGTAAATATATGTTATGAGCCAACAGATTATGCATGATCATATTCTTAAAAATCCAGAACCTCAAGGCTTTTGATCGGAAAACTATTATTGATCAAATAATAAGCATGTCTTTAAGAACTTGGATTTGTTTCAAACTAAGACACTTGGGTAGTACGTTATATACAGTTGAAGGTTATAACCTTGTTTACATTGAAGAAAACTATAGATACTGCAAAACAGTAATGAATTGCTCGGTTATTCTTTGCCCAAACTAAGCGCTCGAATAAATATCTGCATTAAGTTAACTTAATGTTATGTATCTTGCAATGTTTTGTTAACATTTAAGGTTTTCGTGAAATTTGGCTTCATATTTTTTTAATTGGGATTTTGAAATGATCTAGGAGTTTTTATTCACATTTTGCAACAACATAACAGCCAATAAATTAACATTTTCGATTAATTTCTATGCTATAACTCAAACCGTTAAGTAGTTATGAATTTTCTGTATAAAAATACATACAGACATACATACAGACGTTACACGAAACTACATAGGACATATGTGTATATAAACTTTGAAGAATCGCGGAGTTTACTATTAAAACTAAAAATATAAACTATACCGTAAACATAAATTTAAATATTTCTAATATCACCCTATGTTGTCCAAACAGGTAAAAATCTCTGTCTGTGACCAAGTTAATATTTAGAAAGTGTTGGGGCTTCACTATAATAAAAATAATGGACATAGAGATTATTAAATTCAGGAACGAAAATATTTTTTCTTACTGTATTTTAAAATACGAACAAGATATTTGGCTTCATCAAATTTGTAAATTTGTTCATAAAAAATGCATATACATTTAATTAAACTATATTTTAGCAAACTGTAGTATGAATAATTGCTTAAGATATATTTAATTGCACCACACCTAAAGAGCTCAATTCCAACAAGACAACAAAGAGTGAGAGGTGAGATGGTAGTCTCATTATGGGATATTATTGTGGAGCACTTAGATAAATTGAAAGGGACATCAGCATAATGCTCATCTGTCACAATGCATTTGTTACTCAATATCTTCGTTTTGCATTAATTAAGCTCTTAGCTCATTAATTGTTATTTTCTTAAATCTTAAGCAAAATGAAATTTTCTAAAAATCTTTTCTCAAAGTTATAAGAGAATCTTCTTAGAATTATTATTCCTGATAATAGTTAATGTCCCACCAAAATTTGTTTAGGAATTAAATTTTTATTAATCAATTAGTTGAGATGGGGACGCCACCTAAGTGCGTATTTAAACCCAAATACGAGTGAAGGATGAGCTTATATATAAGCCAAAAGTACCCATGAACTTTTGAGAAAACTAAAGTCACACCCCCATAAATCTACTTAAAATGTTCGTCATGACGAGAAACCTTGCGCAAAACGTAATTGCTTTCCAAAGGGAACTTTCCATATACCTAATGTTAAAAATACCTCAGCTGTGTTCATGTGTATGTTATTCTTTCAATTTATTACCTTATTAAAATCAGGTGAGATTATTTGTTTGTATTACTGTATTCTGTTTTGTTTATTTCAGCTTAACCTAACCAATCAATAGTTTTATTAATACTTATGAAGTCAAACGGGGTGAAGCCCGTGGGTAAAACTAGTGTTGGTAATGGTAAGACTATGTTTGGTAAATAGATTATGACTAATACCAACTTTCCCCATTCACGATTATTAAAACTCGTTTCGCGACATTTTAGGATAAGAAATTTGATCCTGAAATTAAACCAAAACAAAATGTGGTTTTCAAAACACTACCTCAACCACACAGACCGAGAACTCGAGCTATGAAGTATCAAATCACAATATTACCTATCCAATAATTGTATTCTTCTAGTTAGCTCTTTAACTTCTTATGTGAGCGTTTTTATAACCAATCATACTAAAACAAAGGTTTTGATGATGGGCTAGGTAGGAGATTTTAATCCATAATTAATCAGGAAATATTGAAAAATATTATTCACGTTATGGCTGATTTTTCTGCTAAAGATTAAAGAATTTATTTGTTTAGTAACAAAATCAAACATTTTTTCCTTCAAGTTCTTACAGGGATTTTTAAACTGCCCTCAACATAGTACTAACTAACTTATTTCAAGACTAAATGGTTCTGTGCTAAAGCCTAAGTTATAGAAAATGAAGGTGAGACATATACACTACTGCCAAACGATAACAGTGTTAACAATTCCCACTCTCTAAACGCAGTTCGAATCTAAAACTATTTTACCTACGACCGTTTTTTAAACTAGAGGTTTCAGTTCAGTACTTAAAATTGGAAATATTCGCTTAACAGCATTGTTTACTTACTTAACAGCTTAGATTTGCCTAACAACACGAGTACCGGACCAATAAGGGGATTGAGAGAAAAGAAGCAAAATTGTAATGCTTTGAACCGTTCGCTGTTTGAACCGCAACTAATCAGCTGTTAACACCAATTTAATTGTTAATAAGTGATACAATTAGTGGTTTGTACAATGAAAACATTTTGATGATGGTGAAGTTGTAGTTGTTTAAATCCAGATTAAGCTACCTATCAATCTCATATTGCTTAGGTTAAAAATGAGACTACTAATATAAATATAACCAATTTAATGTCACGTGAATATAATTATAAATTATATTAGATTTATCTTTGTTGTTGGTGCCGGAGTTTTTTTTTTTTTTTTTTTTTTGTAAGGGGTAAGGGTGACACAAACATCTTACATACAAGAACTCAGGCAACAACAAAAGTTAAATATAATATAATTCACGTTTTTAAACTGGTATAGCAAAAAACATTTTAAACTATTCTGAATCGACATAACGCGCAGAACTGAATTTGTACACGGCATATTGACTAAATTACAAAGCACAAGTTAAAGTACAAAGTAGCTCACAAAACGTGAGTACAAAACTCAACAAGATCTGAAGACCGCCTCAGAGGAGCCTACGGTGATCGTCTTACGTTTAATCTTGCGTAAGTGTCACGTGACTTCCAGTGAGGCTTCTTCTTCTTCTTCCGTCCCTCCTTAAACGTATTTGATACTCCAGTGAATACCGTCTGACTTTTAGTCCTTTAAAAGTGAAAACTCCCTAAGCTTCCCTAGCTTCTGAAATATGTGTCTATATTAGGTAAAATAAAATGTTTCTGTTGTATTTTCATCATTAAAACATTATGTTTCCTATTCAAAAATAAATATTTGGAAAAAGATTACTTTCGTATTCTTACATAACCTAACTTGATCATAGAATTTTAAAGGGGAATTTGAACAATGGTAGAATCCCTATTTTACGATAATCTTAATCTAATACGCAGATTAACAACCGTAACTTTTTTTAATTAATTGTAATAATAAATGGTAAACTATTTGATCGATTTCTAAACATTATATTATGACTTTATTTGCAGAATAAAAGCTTTTGATTTTATTTCAATTTTTATTTATTTATTTACAAAATCAAAATATTATCTTACAATACTTAGATAAACCATTATTGGTTTGTTTAATTGGTCCGTTTTTATTTTATGCAAATGTATACAATGATAAGTTTATGTATCTTAATTTGTTTTGTGAATGTTATGATAAACTGTGAATGCAGAAATGTTGCATAAACTGTCTTACAAACGTTTAAGAACTCATATACAGTACTACATTACTTCGTGCATTAACACATTAAACTTGTGTATAATTTTTGTTTGTTAAACACAAAATTACACCTTTAAGACAACAAAACAATCGCACACGTTTCACGCACACTACAAGCCAGGCTAGCACACAAATTATATCTATGCATCATTTTATAAACTACCGCATTAAACCTGTTAATGCAGAGTATGCAGAGAGTAATCACTCTATTCAAAACTCTAAGTTATTAAAGGGCAATTACCTGGCATAAAACAGCTGATAATACTGATGACGTCATTAGCTTGTGACAGCAGCTGACTGATTGGTGTTTTACCCATCAATAAACTCGAGCTTCTACAAATTGACTTCATCTTTAATATCTGTTGTGTTGTTTTCAATATTTTAACAATCAATTTAACTTTGTTCTGCACAATTTCTTTTGTTGACGTAATGCTAGTGAAAGCAACATCCATGTTTTTAGTTATGTTTATTTCAGGGGTTTTTGGCTCTTTCAATTTTAAAAGAAATGAAGGTGAAATTGTATTCCGTGTTTTTTAAGGTATTTCTATTGACTTTGTCTTAAAGTAAGCGTCTTATTCTACTGTAGAATTCTATATTTATATTTATATAGAATTAATATTTAAATATACTCATTGTGTATCACAGTTTTTTTGTTGCTGCTTAGTTCAAATTAGCTGTTTTCATAACTAATGAAAAAATAATAGTGCTGCACCCTGTTGGTAAATCTTATAAATTTTTAATGCTTTTGCATATCATAGAACCAACTCTTTTAGTTGAAACAGCTGGCTAAATTCTTTAATTCCCTTTAAATATGAATACTCATAAGGTTAACATGGGGAACTGCAGAGCCAAAAAGCGGATGGGCGGAGCCCAAAAGGATTTTCGAGAAAAGAATATGCCTATATGTTAATCGGAAATATGAGCTATCATCATGCCAAATTTCAGCCCAATCCGACCCGTATTTTTCGTGTTTACTTGTCACAAACATGCATACACCCATACATCCAAACTTTTTTATTTATAATATTAGTAGGATTTATGTACTCATTGCTATTTTGGGTTATGCGCTATCTACACCAAATTCTCCAAGCAATGTTTAACGTTTGAAGCTCTTGTAAAACACAGATGGCATTGTAGGTGGGCAGATTACATAAGCCCTGGCCTACTGTGCCTCTACAATGTACAATAGGCCTAGCTGTGCTGGACAATAGGGGTCCAAACTATTCACAGACCATCAGTAGAGCTTTCTGCTGACAGGCTATGTTCTCACTACAATATTGTATTGCGTAACATTTCCTCTTCTTTATGGAAAAATAATTACGTAATAAAGTAGGAACATGGGTGTTGATAACTACTGCATAACTTTAAAGGTTGTAGAAGTGCTATCTGTGGACTTATAGTAATTCAAGTGACTTTTGAAGGTCGCGGGATAGTGCTACAGTACTGAAGTGACGGACAAAATTATTAATTTTACTTTTATATTCAACATGCTAAATCAATAATTAACTTTCGTAGTTTGATTAGACTGACACAATGTGCTCGTATACTGAACATTTTGCTGAAAAAAATTAGATATTTAGGAAAGGCATCAATTTTAAAATCGGGATAAATTGAGCTTTTTCTTTGGAGGTTTGATAAGGCTTTTGAGAGTGATAATGTAATAAGGCTTATTATTTTTGTTTAATAGAAGATGTTTGTTTTGCTTGCCTATAGCACCAATATATGGTCATCGTATATTGTTATTCCGTTTTTTTCATTATTTTCCTTTTGAGGCTTCATCAAGTAACCAGCATATGATATATTATACCCATTATCAAGATCTTATATACGAGATTAGTGCTATGATTTACCCTAATTTACATAACTATCCCTGCCACAGCAAACCTGCAGACTAAGTTAATTTCAATTATACATAGGCCTACATATACATTTTTAACGAATACTTTTTTCAACCTCTGGGGACATCAAAATGAAAAAGTGAATCAGTCTAGGGACCATATCTAGGGTCTAGGGGTACATTACCACCTACTTCCCCATAGGGAAATTCGCTAAAAACCTAATTTTATTTAAATTATGTCTAACTTTCCACGATCTATTGTTCATTTACACCATAACAATAGTTTTTGCTAAATTTTAATTTTACGTTTCGTGTGAAAACTTTTAAAATCACCGGTCACATATTGAAGAGTGATTAAACATGAACAACAGTAAGAGAGGGGACTATTTACGGGTTGATCGTTAATGAAAAACGTGGACGAAACCTGTTTGGACAAAGTCCTTACAACTACTTCTAGCATTAAGCTTCCACGATTGATTCTACTGTTGTTACTTATTTTGTATTGAAACCCAATCATTTGTTGTTGACTAAATTAAAACAAAACATCGGTTTAGTTTAAAAAATTACTCTTCTTTCGTTGTTATCAGTTTGTTAGTAATGCACTTTACGATAGGACACATTTTAATCAAATTTAAAAAGTGCATAATATAGTTAGATTATCGTACGGTTGGTTTATCGAATGGTTGGTTTATCGAATGTTTGGTTTATCGAAAGGTTGGTTTATCGAATGGTTGGTTTATCGAATGGTTGGTTTATCAAATGGTTGATTTATCGAATGGTTTGTTTATCGAAAGGTTGGTTTATCGAATATCGAATGGTTGATTTATCGAATGGTTGGTTTATCATATAGTAGACTAAAGAAGGGAGTAATCTAATACAGAGAAGGTTCTCATCGTCTAAAAAGCGATCACTTTTTCTATTTTATTAATAATTAAGGTAGGCTTAAAATCACCTGGCCAATACCCTAAAATCCGTTGTGACTGGTACGAATCGAACCCATCGCCCCAGGATATGTGCCGTGCTAAA
Organism: Macrosteles quadrilineatus; assembly: GCF_028750875.1. NCBI lineage: Eukaryota > Metazoa > Arthropoda > Insecta > Hemiptera > Cicadellidae > Macrosteles > Macrosteles quadrilineatus. Next base: position 17,879,972 of record NW_026542597.1, on the reverse strand, counting down.
ACTACATTTTTATAGCATTTAGTAAATATGCAAACTTCCTATGAATGTTAGTTTTTGATGTTTTGCCAATTCATTCTTGATTTAAAACATAACGGATAAAGACCTGTGGATATTCTTTATTCAGGTCTGAGCTATTTTCGATTCCAAAACAAAACAACTCCACAATAACATTAACGATAAAAACCCCTAGATAGGTTCCACCTTCCGCTTTGGAATCTGCAAATAAAAATCCCACGCTACTGTAAAATCCAAACTTTTTTTGTGTTCCTTTCCTAGTCAAACCATTTACTATTGGATACAGAAGGTTAAACTTATGAGTGCTGATGTTGAAATGAGTCTCTTTTCTGTAAGTTGTACACTTTATTCTTTGTCGATACCAGAGTGAAGGTAGCAACATACAATAATATATTTATTTGAAATGGATGTAAATTTTTTGAAAAAGTAAGAAATAAATAGGAACCAAAAGACGCAACACACAACAGAAACATTTTTTTAGTTACCAGCTGATCAATGAAGATGGGAAATCTATCAGGAATTGTTTTAAATTTATGGCTCCACTACCTATTAATCAGTAGTTTGCAATATATATGCTAATTATAACTTAATAACTAGAGTAACAAAAACAGAGATTCACCCAGTGTGCACGTCTACAATATCACAATCATGTTTCCATCCAGCTCGCCGCTTCTCGTTATGTGTGACTGGTGTGAAATTGGAAAAGTACCGCATTGCGAAGCTTTCTATAAGTGTGTATGTTCATTTCATGTATATAATACAAGAAATGTATGTATTTTAAGTCAATTATTATATACATCAATCCGAAAAAGACCTATTTTAAGTTAGAATCAGGATATTATGAGGGAAAATAATATGAGAGAAAATAAATAAATGGCCAACACTCTTGCAGCTTTCCATTATCCTAAAATGTACATTTTATATGGTATTGGACTATGAAGGACTATTCTTGTTTTTATTCTTCCAAATGAAATAACATGTTCAACTGTATTAATTTGAAAATCTTTAGTTGTTGACAGCTAGATTTAACATAAGTATAGCAAATTCAGTGGATGAATAGGAATGTGACACATCTTGTTGACTTTTCATAAATATTTTGACAAAGCAGATTTTTTTATGAAGTACTGTAATATAATTCCCTATGTTTAATTATAGACTAACCAACACCCTAAGACTACTCTCATCCCACTGTAAATTTTGAAGCTTGTTTTTCGTGCCTAGTTCATATCTGGTGAATTTTAGGGTTAATTTCATGATTTTTGCTTTACTGTTTGCTCATATAACTAGGGGACGAGCTATTGATTATGATTTGATCATTTTATTTGGTTAAACGAGGTTTTAAATTACTGAAATAACACTAAACAAATTGTAAACAAAACACCTCTACAGTGCACCAGACAGAACTAACAATAAAATTGACTTTACCTTATCTATAAGGATGAGAAATATACTATGGGAGTATGTTTTATCTATGATTTTAATTAATTATGGTTAATTGTTGTTTTTTTTTATTTGTGAAGGAATAACAGACGGGTGGATACGTAATTGTGATAATAGTAAAGGCAACACGAGAACAAGCAAATTAACCATTCGTATGCATAGTGCTACACAAATATTCTTGCTAATCTATTCTCATTTACAGATGAATTTAAGCACATTGAACCCTTATAAACGAAATTGGGAAATATAATTAGCAGCTCTAGTCATTCATAAGCTTCTCCATACACTTTCAGCCCCAGGGAGCTAAGGGTTTGTTCCATATAGACAATAGCAGGGGTGACAAGTCAATGGCACCCTCTTTACCTTCGTACGCACATATTCAAACACACACGCGTACGGGACCTAATCAACACCAACAATCACCTGCACTTTGCACCGTTGTTCGCTTAATTACTGAGGGCATTGCTTAAATATTTGATTATGAGATGGGAGGATTAAGACCAAAAATGTTATGAGATAGTGAGATCCTTAGAGTTCATAAGAGGTGCCAAGGTTGCAATGAGTATTTTTTATCTGGGCTTCATACAAAAATCGTAGGAACATTTATTGGAATTAGACAATAGTAAAAAAACATAATGGAAGTGTGAGACTGGCGTAGAGGAGTAGTTAGATAGAAAATAGTTCACAGTACAGTATACTCCCTCTTATCCGAACACCTTTTAACCGGACATCGGTTTATCTGGACTACACTTGGTAGAAGTGACATCTCTTTATCCGGATAATTTTTATTAGCACATCGGTTTAACCGGACTAGATCGGCAGGAAGTGGGCGGTACTGAAACGACTGTTCTCATAGGAAAGATTTGAGACCAGTGATTACGTGTCTAAATACAATGCTCTCCTAATTTTAAGTCAAATAATGTACACAGTATGCATTTAAACGGTCCGTTTTAACGAGATTTTGGGGACATCGGTTTAACCGGAAAACCCGTTACCCGAACTGGCCTCGGTCCCAAGGGTCCAGATAAGAGGGAGTCTACTGTAGTTACGTGACATTACAGTATTACTATAAAAGTTATTTATCAAACATTCTGAATAAGCCATGGGTGAATGTATATAAATATAACTTAAACCAAAGCTAGAAATTCAATTTGAATACTAGAACTTCAAGACGGTAAAATATTGTCCACTAAAATTAGTAATAATAATTTTTTTTCAACACTTCAAGAAATGATAATGTAGTTTAGTAATTGGAAAGGGATTAAATGCATGTTACTTCAGAAACGCTCAAAATTTTAGGGAATTTTTATTACTGTGAATGCTAATTTAAAATTTTCAGTAAAAATTTTGCTTTTTAATAATCCATACCAGATTAAAAATAAGTATGTGCATCAAACTCAAACCTCTCAATCCTTCCGAGGTAGAGAAAAGCAGAGTGAACCAATCACTTAGCCTCAGTTAAAAGGATAAAGGAAACCAAAGCGAAGAAACTCGAGTAAATAAAACGGAAAACTAACTTTGCTCTCGATTCAAAACCCATTGTTCCTTTTAACAGCTAATCCACGGACTCTGTTAGTCAAGTTAAGACTGGAACTTTAAAGAATATTTTATTTCAAAATGTTTTTATTCTACACGCAAACAATTTGTCCTAATTAATTGTAAAATGTCTATGAATAGTGGAAAATATTAAAATTAATGACAGAAGGCTTATTACTAAGCAAGTAAGTGGTTCGCAACCATTTTATCCTAGAGTTGTTTTGAATTGGAATAATGTTTCTCTAAAACAAAATTTGCACTCCGTCACTTAAAAGTCAAAATAAGCTTCTTAATTACACTCATAAATAATAAGGAATCCATTGTGAACTATCCAATTGCTAACCCAGTAGGCCTACACTTTTTACTGTGAATGTTTGGGGAACGAGGTTGTTCGAATATATGTAAGTTCTAGATAATTTAAATTTACGTAATCTGTGGTATTCCGTAGTCGTTTGGGAACACATATACAATAAAACACGTTTTACGGTATGTAATGTGTAAAAAGAATTTACTCCTAAGTTGTAGGTTGTACCAAATAACGGCATCATTTACAAAGATGTGAAATTTCAGTTTGATGAAAGAACAGTGTGTTTTATGTAAATGTAATACTGTTAGAAAGAATATTAGAGGTAAGAATGTTTTAATGTACATACGTCATCACCTCCAATTATTTATACTAATGTAATCAAGAGAAGTAGGTCAGTAACCCAGACAGAGTTACATTTGAATCATAAAAGGTCACAATGCAAGCAATTATTAGTTTAACCCTATTCATATCTGGGGTGTGTGGTTTATGTTTTTAAGCACGGTTATTATTGAGCTGACACGAGTCTTCATTTTAATCACTCGGATAGTTTAAATACTGAGTTATATTATTAGCCGCAAAAATACCATGCTTGTCTGCCTATATGATATATTTCAATAATAAATTGAAAAGAGGATCTTTTTGACGAATTTCCCACAGAGGCAATAAGATAATACTAATAATAATAATTATAATAATAATAGTTTCGTGGTAAGACCTAGACCTGGGACCGTTTTAATTTCTGTTTTGAGGTCCCCAGAGGCTAACGCCATCAGTTCAAAGTCATATATATATCTACATAATATCGGATGGTGTTCACTTTTTAAGCCATAGCAGAAATTAATATTTTAGACGTGAAAAACCATCCGTATAACTAATTCAAATGTACTAAATAGAAATTAAAATCTTACAAATGGACATTTGATACAACTGAATAATTTGTAAGCTTTTAGAGTGTCGTCAGTTTTTAGTCAGTTAAACCGCACTTGTAGCTTAATTTGATTTAAAACCTTAATTTTAATAAACTATTTTAATAGTTATTAATATTTAATAACTATAAACTATTTAATAAACCAATTTATTTTCTTAATTGTTTACAGTTTTAATTGAGTATACAATGGAAAACAACTTAGAATCAGTTTCAGATCTCTTAAAGCTGAATAAATATTTGCACGCGTTACCAATAAGAGCATATACACCTATTCAATGGAACAACGGGGACTATCAATTACACTGGTTTGAACTCGTTCTATCATAAGCCGCCATGTGGGTCCCAATTGTCGTATTCCCCTCTTGGTACGAACCATTGTCTAAGTCACGGTCTTTTGACGTCAACACAAGCTGGCCAATGACAACTAACACGTCAATATGATTTGATGTTGAAAGACATTGTCGTAGGCTATGTCAGTGGCGGGGGTGACGGTTTGGGGCTGACAAAACGTTTTGGCATTGAATGAATATGAAATGGAAATAAATCTCTGGGTATGATTTGGTAGCGAAGTGTTCTTCTTAAAATATTACTATCGACTTGTCACTGGGTCGATCTCAACTCAGATGGCATTGGCTACCATTTAATGGTGATTTTATCAAAATAAGAAACAGGCTCAAGTTGTTACTTTAAAATAATCGTAAAATATCCTACTTATGCTGAACCCAAGAGTAAATGTACATGGATCACAGTATTTTAGTTGAATTTTAAATCCCACAATGGCAAAATCATGTATTGTCAACTACCATAGCTCATTAAATAATAGTTTCTATTTATAACATTGCAGTCTGGATAAGTAAAATAAAAACAAGCAATGTTCTTACCAACATTCGACCTAAGGCTCCCTGTGCCGGTAACCCTGCGAGTAAAAAGTAGACTTACAAGAAATATAATGTGAAATGTAATTGAAACTTTTAAAATTGGCACAACAATTATTTGATTGTGCAAAGCTGAGCGTTAGGTATTTATAATTCGTAAAATTGATTTATTCATATAAAAGGAATTTAAAGTTGGAAAATTATCTCGTAAGGTGAATGGACGAAAGCAATTAGCAGAGAACGAATTTGATTCTAAATTAAATGCTTTTGATGGTATTGGGTCATAAGACAACAAAGGAATATGTTAAATAAATAAACATACCCTATTAAAAATAAGTATACTTTAACAAAGTTTGTGAATTTAGTTGAATATGAATGGAAAAGTCTAAATATAATAACCCCCACCGCAGCAAACATGCAGACTAATCGAATTTCCATTTGCCTGATTGGATCTACTCTAAAATATCTCCTTTAAAATATCACGTTTATTCCCTATTCAAATAGCACTGGTTTAACGAGTAATTAGTTTTGCTACAACAGGAAGGGTAAAAAGTGTTTTTTGTGTGAAATTTTTAAAGATAATAGTTCATGTATTGCATTTAAAAAAATACATTTTCCAAAATTTATCAAAATATGTTAATAAACAAGCAAACTACAACAGTTTACTTATTCTCCATAAAAATAACATGGGAATTTTAAATTTACAATTTTTAACGCTTCCATATACTAAATTATTTGTTTTATAAGCTCTAAAATTATTTTCAAAATTGTTTGGAAATAATTTGCAAAATCTTATGTTTTTTTGGGTCAAAGATGGGAAAAACAATTTTTTACCCATCAAACCCCCAATAAACTCCCGTTCCCATGGTTCGATTATGCTGGTTCGCGAACTCGTTTGAATAAATGTAGGTTTACACGTTTATTCCAAATTTCATCAAAATCGGATCATTTTTGCTCAAATTATCGTGCTAACGGACGCATATATATATATATATATATATATATATATATATGAATTTGAACTGATTGTGTTTTCGGCCTCTAGGAACCCTTAAAACGAAAAAGTAAATCGGTCCCGAGTCTAGGTCTTAGAGTACTACGGTAATAACTTATTCCCTGTATATAAAAATTCGCGAAAAACTACATCATTGTAGCTAAATTTACAACTTAGTAACAAAAAACGCAGCGAACAACTATCAATGAGAGCAAAGTGATAAGGGTATACAAGGTATCAATGAGGTAACACAGGATGAAGGCATTCATGTCTCCCGTAGTACTTAGAGCCTTCTTTGTAGTACTAAACCCACTACATCTCAAGCACTACTCTACCACGTGTACATAGACAAAGTGATCAACGAGGCGACACGATAGTATTGAAGACATTCATGTCTCTTGTAATAGTAGGCTTTTGTTTAGTAACACAGTCATCTACCCAAACCTAAATACATACTAATTCATATTAGTTTACGCAACAATTGCGTGAAGATAGTGTTAACGACACGAGTATAAAATTTAAGGTACAATTCTTTGCGAGTGCCCTAATAACTTTAACGAGTGTCGTTAAGACTATTTAAGCGAGCACTACAACCGTTTATAATTACTCAAAATCACTAGTCATGGTTATGTTTTCGTTTATAACCTCTTATTGCTACTGACAGTGATGCAACGTAACATTGTACCAACCACAAGTTAAGAAATAAATTGGCCTGAACAGCTGATTAATTAAGTTCGTAGTTACTAGCAAATCTTTTTAAATAAAAATCATATTTAACATTTTATATTTATATGTCTAACGTAGAATGTATAATGTAGCTCAAAGACCCGGTTATCCAAGCACTTACTTATAAGCATGGTAATTAATATTGTGGAGCCATTAAAGTGTAGACCGTGCTGGATAATGCGATCTTTATCTTACCACTTTCCCGACCATCGTATCTGGTAACAATGTGTTTCATAGCAATAAATATTGCTAGAAAAACTTTTTCTAAAATTACTTTTAAATTTATTTTTTATTTAAAACCCTTCAGATATATTTTAATTAAGTAGCCTCTTATTTTAAACTAGATATGCTTTGTAATGTATCGTAAATTCTTTCCACTGTTTTACAAAACATAACGTCGTCAAATAGAGAGAAAACTAACTACATTTCATTTAAAACAGCCCAATCAAGGATCAAAAAAGAACCCTTGATTTTTGTGAATACTGAGCCTATTGAGCTTGTCACAAGTACAAAATTTCTTGGTCTAACAATAGATAATAACTTGGATTGGAACAAGCATGTAGACAACATTTCAGCTAAAATCAATTCTGGTATGTACGCACTAAGAAGAATGGCAGGGATGTGCAGTGAATCCACTCTTCAAATTATTTACCATTCATACATTCATTCACACATTTCATTTGGAATTTGTCTGTATGGCTCATCTACATTAGAAAATCTAGATAAAATACTTAAAGAACAAAAGAAAGCGATTAGGATAATAAAAAACCTACATCCAGGTACATCATGCAGGGAACATTTTAAAATGCCAAACATATTAACAGTTTATGGTCAGTTTATTTTAGACACTATTATGATATTTTTAAACAATAAGAAGGATACGATTTTAGAACAAGAAACACACCATTACAACACGCGAAAAAAGAATGAAATCATACCCACTCACCATAGACTTGAATTTTACACAAAGAAGCCGTCTTACAAAGGAGCAAGTTATTTGAGAAAATTGCCAAAAGAATTAAAGTGTCAAATAAACAGTTCTAAATTTAAACTAAAACTAAAAACTTACTTGGTTTGCAAAGTATTATATTCCATAGAAGAGTATATGAATAATTAAGCAAATGTTAATTTAAATAGCTAAGTTGACACTATTCAGATGTACTAACATGTACTTGTCTTGTACGAATAAAGATATTTTGATTTGATTTTATTTTATTAGATTTTAGAGCAACTCTTCAGAGTAGGCCTACACATTTTCACCTCTAAATGTGTATCTATATTCAATGTATTCACTACTTGAAGGTGTTATAAAAGCTATCGTTTGATTTAGGAGCTACATGGTTCACGTATGAGCTAACTTTAGGAAATTGTTCTAAATGGGATTTTACACATCAGATCTTATAACGCCGTCTTTAAAACCAACCACAAGGGCATCGAGTACAAAACTCCTGTCTGGATATGAATAAAGATGGGGCATGCAAAAATCCTCTTCTGTTAAATATGTGGTTTACTTTTAAATACATAACCAAAGACAAATAAATGTTTAAGACTGATTACTCAAAAACAAAATAAAACCTTTTTCATCTGTATGATTTTAGTACGCAACTGTTAAAAAAACCGAAGTAAGCTTTGCCAGTAATATTATTGCAGGGTTGACTTCTAATATTTTCCACTGTCAACGAAACAGGTAGAATATACCTAAAGAATGTTTTTTATATGATTCAACTTTATATGTTACTGTTAGGGGTATATATAATTGACACTCACAGCTTATCTTGTAAGGTTTATCTATCGCAGTGTCCAAATCCAGTTAATGGAGACATAAATTGGTGAAAGACTAGTCCTGACTTTAGATCTGACTCGGCTGTTTTCACCCTGAGATTTTGTACTCTTATAAATCATACCATGAGCTTAAGATTGTAATTATTTATTAGCAAATACTGTACTGCTTTGAGCTATACGAGTGAAGGGGGGGGGGGCGAGCTGGTCTAGTGGTTAGAGCACGAGACATCGGTACCTGAGGTCCCGGGTTCAAATCCCACCAAATCACCGATGGATTTTATCTAAGTGATAATGCCGCAGCCCCTGGATCTAGCCTGAAGTAATGTGCAAAACAATACCAGGCTGTCTATATCCTCCTAGGACAAAATAAAATTATACGAGTAAAATCCTGCCGAGCGTCTTTAAAAAACACTCTTAAATTCAAATTGGTGTGTTTTAACAAGTTACAAAAAAATATAATAATTCAAATTTCAAGAATGTTAAAATTAAAACGAGTTGGTACAATAATTGTATTTACATTTGTGTATCATTGTAACACAAATCAGTGCCACGTAAAACTATTTTTTTTTCGCTTTGTTTAGTAAATTTCAAATACTTATTTTATTAGGATTTTTTTATTATCTACAAATTTACCAAAACGTTATATCACATTTTATATGAGGGAAAATGAATAAAATTTAACCCCCTTTTACTAAGACTAAATTACTTACTGTATCATTATTACTTTCATTGAATATACTGTAGTACAAAAGGAACAATTCTCATTCCTATCTAACATATGTATTAATTAATCAATAAATGAATGTATCATAATCCCTGAGTATTCTAACTCCAAACTAATTTATTTCCTTTTCAGTTTGATTAAATTAATCGCGTTACTGCATATAATTCAAAAGCTGTCGCCCAATGCAATCAAAGTCTAGACTAAGCCTACTGCAGTGTGGGATTAGGCAGTATTTTACTGTTGGACTGCAACCACCAGAATCAAAGTTTGTTCTTAACTATGCCATGATTTAAATACAGCCATTTATTAGTCTTTTCTTTTCTTCCATGACTTCATACATATTTTTCTATTACTATCTTTACAAAGCGTTAACAACTGGATGTTAACAAAATAGTAAGTGCTGTAATTACTATTTTGTGGTTTTATTTGTTAATGGCATTTAAAAAAGCTATACATTTTGCTCAGAATAACCGCATACTGTTTAATGTAAAAATATATTCCATTTAAATTTGTATATATTTTAAATAAAAATCAGTGTAAATGCGAAAAAAATTCTGATTGAATATAATATTTTAACTGAATTTAGCTGAGCTTAATATTTACACAATCTATAATATTCATTTGTGTGACTTGATAATGTCTTGTCAATTTATGTATTACTATTATAACAAAGTTAAAGTCCATTTGTATGTTTTACTCATACTTTATTTGCAGTATTTTAGAATACATCAACTCCCGCATATGTTTCTACTGTGGTGTAGGCCTAAATAACACAAGAACTAGAAGGCTGTTTCTAACGCAGGGTTTATGCAAACGGCTGTAATTAGAGAAACCAAAACCAACGACCGTCTAATTGTCATAATATTAAGTCCGGGAACAGAGCAATACTGTATTATTCAAATAGCACGTTGTTTTCGTTACTAAATATAAAATAATTGTTAATCAATCTGAATATATTATTGTTAATTTATTGTTTTAGCGTTCGGAATCGCTGATTTATTAGTAATCAAGGTTACGTGCCTTATTTAGTCCAAATTATTTATTTCTGGTACATTTGACTATCTATATATTTCGGTAGTATTAGCCTATCATTAGGTCTACAGAAACATGAAATATCATTTTTACAGATGTGACACTTTTGGATAAAACTCACATACATAAAAACATAAAATTGGAATTTTAAAATCTTTTAAATTTTACGTTATGGAAGATTATGTCTCATTCCACATTACTGGCGAAGAGGATGTTCCATGTTTTTGTTGACCTGATGATACCTTAATACAACAAGAAATTTGTACATATAGTCAAATGTACCAGAAAAGCAATTGCTTGCACTGAATAAGGTACGTCCCCATAATTACATGAAACTGTTGTGCTTCAAAAGCAAAATTACAAGCTAATTCATCCTCTGATATCCTTTCACTTTTGGCTTATGTGTACATTAATTTACATTTCTGGCCCCTTTCGTTTCTTTTATACATGGAGTATGAATCATAAACAATCGATCAAGTGGGCAAAAATAATTAGGAATTTTACTACTAACATTAATAAATATATAATTTATATATAAAGCCAAAATTACCCATGAACTTTTGAGAAAACTACAAGTCACACCCCCATAAACCATATACTTAAAATGTTCGTCATGACGAGAAACCTTGCGCAAAATCCATTATTTCATAAATTGCCCTATAAGGTCGTAATTGCTGTCCAAAGGGAACTTTCCATTTACCTAATGTTAAAAATACCTCAGCTGCTATTATTTGTTTGTATTACCATTACTGTATTCTGTTTTGTTTATTTCATCTTAACTTAACCAATCAATAGTTTTATTAATACTAATGTCGTAAAACGGGGTGGAGCCCGTGGGTAACAGCTAGTTATAATAATTTCTAAAACCAATGGTATATTGCGAACATTATTTATTTCTTTGCTTATTTAGTATTTCAGTAGAGTTTTATAAGTCAGTTTCTCGTTAAGCTTATTAAATTTCATGGTTATTTAATGTAACGATTTATAGTAATTTTATTTAATGACTTCAGTACAGTACTTTTTAATTATGTTTACTACCCTGCAACTGATTTAGTTATTTTTCCACTAATTCCACTAGCCGTAATCAGCAAACATGACATAATCAAGGGCAGATTAACATTTGGTGGTTTGTTTGGCAAACACTTTATTTTCAAACATAAACTAGGTTTAGTTTGGTTTTGATAGTGAAATTAAATTAAATTCAAACAGGGTCTGGATAGGTTGTCGATCACATTTGAATGAAATAAAAGGTTGAAATAACTCTAGTACTGCCACACAAAAGACTGGATCCTCCATCTTTAGTAAACCCAGATCACTTTATGGTAATACAGGTATTTCAACTAGTTGTTTTAGATTAAATTACCCTATCTAAGAAAAAGCTAATTTATAAACATAATCTCTTGTTGGAGATAGGTTTGTCTTGAAAAAAAGTTTGGAATATCATTACTGCAAATAAAATATAACGATGAAAATGAATGTTTAACAATACGAAATAAAACCACTACTATCGCACTTAATACTTGTTTTAGCATATAAATTATATACATTTTACTTTGTTGGTGTATAGGTTCTATAGTGATTATTTGATTATAGACGTTAATTGGATTTTTTACAAAGTCAACTGACTATTTTAAAATCAAAATGTAATCAAAAACTTATAAAACTTGGAAATATAATCGTGGGTGTTCCAGTGTTGTATTTACAAATGTTACTTCAAAGTGTTTTGGCTTTAGTACCACAAACAAATTATTCATAACTATTAAATCCCTTACACAACACAATTAGGTCACCAATCTGTTACAATTAGTGATACACAATTAATGCTACAATATCAGTTACCAATTTGCGTTATTTGGACTAATTAGTCAGAAATCAGTGGCTTTCTAAAGGGATTCGACAGAACAACGCAGCCCGATATGAGTGTGCTACTGGATTATAAATCCGGTTCATCAAGCATTGAATGTGTAATGTGATTAATGTATGCATAATAAACCACCATACGAGGTATGTAAAGATTCGGTCTTTGTTATGCTGATTATTAGGTGCAGTGACTCATATTCTGATTCACATAGTTTATTTCTATTGGTTCTACAGTGAACTTAAGACTGGATTGACGTATTGTTTATGGTGTTAATGAATGTGTTATGTGATTAGTGTATGCACAGCTTAAACTATTGGAATTCGAGAAATGTAAGGACTAGGTCTAAGTAGGCTACTAAAGTAATTACAGGTGCAGAACTTCATATTATTATTAAGTGCGGAAAAATGTTGTGAGTACTGTATAATTTTCTAATTGCTCAGGAGAGACTCGTGCAGAAAGGCTTTCAGGGTTTTGGAATTGTCACTGTACCCCGTCCCTACATTTTCGATGAGTCCGTGTTCAATGACTATTGCTCATTGCTCACTAGTGCAGGGCATGATTATGAGACTAAGGGCGGAGACATTTACCAAATTTAGCGTTCTGTTTGTAAACCGAACCATTTGAAGACAAAAAGTTCGACAAAAAGTCGTTACTAAATTCATCTATAATCGATACAAATCCTATGACTACACGTTGAGTTTCAATAAGCTAACAACGGCAAAAAGTCAAAGCATATAATTTTCTAATTTTTCTTCTATTTTTAAGCGCTTAATAAACAATTAATTTAATATATTGAATTTTTTTGTACAGCTATTGGTTACAGAGAAACAAAAAAAATTTAATATCCAAGTTTTTTTTATGGAGAATAATAAGTAAATGATGTAGTGTGTTTGTTTATGGATATATGTTGATCAAACTTGGCAAATGTATTTATGTTATACTAAGCTATTCATATTTTACTAAAAACACACTTTATTACTCTCCCTGTAGTAGTAAACCTAGGTACTTTTTAAACCTAATGCCATTTAAATACATTTAATTAAAAATCGAATTAGGCAAATTGAAATTCACTTAGTCTGCAGGTTTTCTGTGGGGGGGGTATTTTATTCGATTCAATATTTGCAGACTCTTAGCATCAACATTAGGTGTAATATGTTAAGCGACGATAAAACAGTTTTCATAACTTTTTCGGAGTAACCTAACCATGTATTGTAAGCCCGATTCAATTTACTTTGTTAGCAATTATCGAGGTGTTGAATACATATGGACGGATTTATTGAATAATCACAGTCCATCTCTGCTTAGAGCGAACCCAACCGGGCTTACAATGTGGACAACAGCTAAGCAGGTTATTTGTATATCGGATAACCCGGCTTGTGGTTGTGTACTTAGCAAAGCTATTGATACTGACTGACGTTAATGCATTAACATGTATTGTTGTATTGCCCTATGTACAATAATGTCAACGATTAAGGTTTGCTCTAAAAAGATAGCTTGGTTGCCATTAAACAACCTATAAAAAGTCTCACTGATTGTTTTTTTTTCATAATAATCATTCAAATGTGTCATATTTTATCGTATTTAATTTTCGTATCTTTTTATATAATACGTGAAGGTGATTTCTACGAAACACTACTCCTCCGTTAATAATGGATTTTTACAAACAATGTTTAAAGTTAAGTATTTTTTCACAAATTCCTGTAATAAAGTCCCTCGGGCTTTGCCCCACAGACCATCAAAATCCCAATGCATTTCTTATTGAGAAAATTTACTAACCTGTTATGCTTCGTTCTGCTGTTCAATTAAATTTGTTTATGTGAAGATTTGTTTCTTCTTGGTGCCATGTGGTAAATTAATTACCTCTGAATATATTTTAAATGCAATGCACTATGTAAATACATTAAGAAATCTGTATTTAAATAATCAATAAGTACGATTGAGCTTTGCCTATATGTTTCCTGGTAAGTGTGTTGTAACTGTTTCTTATAGTAGATTTAAAAAAACGAATTATTTTTTTCTGCATTCTCACCCCATAGCTAAGCACGGGCAGAGCAATTAGTATACATATATTTTATTTTACTTATTTAGGTTTAGAAATATTTAAAGAATAAATTACTTTATGGGTTGTTTAGTAAAGGATATGTAATAACTTATCTATATATATAAAAGGCAAAGCCCTCACTGACTCACTGACTGACTCACTCACTCATCACTAATTCTCTTACTTCCCATTTACCTAGGAGGCTGAAATTTGGTACACTGATTCTTTAGGCATTAATAGGAAAACTAAGCAGTTTTTATTCTGATCGGACTCTCGGGCTCCACCCCAGTGGCTCTGGAGTTTCCCATGTTAACCTTATGAGTACTCATATTTAAATGGAATTAATGAATCTTAACAGCTGTTTCAATTTAACAAGTTGGTTCTGTTCTATGATGTTCAATAGCATTTAAGTTACAAGGATTACCAACAGGGTGCAGCACTATTATTTCTTATACATTTATGACAACAGCTAATTTGCAACCAAAAGGTGAGTGAGCGTAGCGAACGAACTTCAACCTGGAGGCGAGTTAGCGTTGTGAACGAGCTAACCTGAAGGCAAGTGAGCGCAGCGAACGAGCTCCAACCTAAAAGTGAGTGAGCGTAGCGAACGAACTTCAACCAGGACGTGATTAAGCCATGCGAACGAGCTCACTTATGAAGTTAAACGGGGCAAAGCCCGCGGGTACAGCTAGTTTTTTATAACTAAAAATTAGGCTTAATGATGATCGAAATTGTATAGTCTAAACAAGGTTAAACAGGTGCATAGGTCACTTCCCTATATTGACATGTATGATAAGTTTTAAGCCCAATGACACATATTGATATGTGTAAGAATAGTTTGGTCTGGTTAAGCCCCTGTACATAATATTCCTGTCCATAGCCTACTCCTCCCAGATGTACGTGGGACTAAACTAATAACTGCTTGGTTTGTTGATTACAACCTTAGTACCTTGATTAAAATTCAACTGTATCTGACTGTGGTTAACTGTTCTATTTCTCTTAATTTAGTGGAAGTTATTAATTTACTTGATTTTTTCCCTTAAAATAATTTAACTCGTAATAACTAATTTTGTTCCGTTCCATCATTTGTATTCATTTTATCAACTTATCGTCAAATGTACGAAGTTAGATTTAATGTATTTTACAGCTTGATAGCTGATGTTTTGATTCTAAACTAGTACACTCATTGCTCGAAATCGATAAAGGATCCAAGCAATAAAGGATAAAATTGTAAAAATTCTCACATTCAATTTTAGTTACAATTTATTGAGCGGAGCGAGCGAAGCGAGCGAAGCTCTTATACGTCGACTCTTGTGCATTTCGTAATACGCAAACTCCTCCTAGACGGCTGAATCAATCGTTTTGAAATTTTGCATGGTGATAAAGACCATATCGGTGAGTGCCAACATCTATATGGCGTTAAAATAGTCTCTCAGGAATCCGCCCCACTGGGTCTCAAAGTTTCAATGTAATCCTTATGGAAGCAGTATTTGACACATAAACAAAGACATATGATCAGCTGTTGACTTTTGAATGCAGTAAATAAGGAAATAGCTGATAGCATTATTCCACAGATATTAGGACAGAAACGGTATGGATAATACATATAACAAATAACGACACTAGCTTGGGTCCGTGACGTAGGAAGTGGTGCAGGAAGTAGTAAAGGTGTGTATGGAGTGTGGAAACTGTTTATGACAATTAGATTAAGGCATCTGCATTCCTAAAATTCTATGGAAAGGGACGAAAACAGGTCCACGAAGTAGGAAGTAGTGATGGAAGTAGTCAAGGCGAGCTGTCCGGTGTGTGGGAATTGTTTATGACGATTAGATTGAGAAATCTGTAATCCTAAAATGCTATTGGAAGGGAAGGAAACAGATCCGTGACGTAGGAAGTAGTGAAGGAAGTAGTAAAGGCAAGCGGTCCGGACTGTGGGAACTGTTTGTGACGATTAGATTAAGGTATCTGCAATCCTAAAATGCTATGGGAAGGGATGAAAACAGGTCCGTAACGTGGGAAGTGGTGAAGGATGTAGTAAAGGCCAGCAGTCCGTACTGTGGGAACTGTTTGTGACGATTAGATTGAGACATCTGCAATCCTAAAATGATTTTGGAATGGAAGGAAACAGGTCCGTGACGTGGGAGGTGGTGAAGAAAGTAGTAAAGGCGAGCTGTTCGGGACGTGGGAACTGTTTATGAACATAAGATTAAGGTATTTGCAATCCTATGATGCTATGGGAGGGGAGGGAAACAGGTACGTGACGTAGGAATTGGTGAAGTAAGTAGTCGAGGCGAGCTGTCCGGAGTGTGGGAACTGTTTATGACGATTAGATTAAGGTATCTGCAATCCAAAAATTCTATGGGAAGGGAGAAAAGCAGGTCCGAGATGTAGGAAGTGGTGGAGGAAGTAGTCAAGGCGAGCTGTCCGGATTGTGGGAACAGTTTATGACGATTAGCCGTGACGTAGGAAGTGGTGAAGGAAGTAGTAGAGGCAAGCAGTCCGGACTGTGGGAACTGTTTGTGACGATTAGATTACGGTATCTGCAATCCTAAAATGCTATAGGAAGGGAGGAAATCAGGTCCGCGACGTAGGAAGTGATGAAGGAAGTAGTCAAGGCGAGCTGTCCGGAGTGTGGAAACTGTTTATGACGATTAGATTAAGGTATCTGCAATCCTAAAATGCCATGGGAAGGGAGGAAAACAGGTCTGCGACGTAGGAAGTGGTGACGGAAGTAGTCAAGGCATGCAGTCCGGACTGTGGGAACTGTTTATGACGATTAGATTAAGGTATCTGCAATCCTAAAATGCTATGGGAAGAGAGGGAAACAGGTTCACGACGTAGGAAGAGGTGAAGGAAGTAGTAAGGTGAGCAGTGTGGAATGTGGGAACTGGAAACCATTTGTATCTGCAAAGCTGAAATGCCATGAGAAGGGATGGAAGCATGCCCACGACATAGGAAATGGAAAAAGAAGTAGTGAAGGGTAGCAGTGCGGAGTGTGGGGAATGTTTGTGGCAATTAGATTAACGTATCTAAAATACTAAAATGATATGGCAAGTGATGAAAAAAGGTCCACGACGTAGGAAGTGGCTTAGGAAATAGTAAAGTATGAGTATAGTGTGAGAATCGTCTGTGGCAGTTAGATTAATGTATCTTCAATCCTAAAATGCGATGAGAAGGGAAGGAAACAGGACCCACGACGGAGGACGTGGTGAAGGAAGTATTAAAGGCTGGCAGTGCAGAGTGGGGGAACCGTTTGGGCAGTTAGATAAATGTGTCTGTAATCTTAAATGTAATGAGAAAGGAAGGAAACAGGTCTATGACGTAGGAAATGGTGAAGCAATTAGTAAGGCTAGCAATGCAGAGTGTGGGAACTGTCTTTGGCAATTACATTGATGTATCTGCAATCCTAAAATGCTATGGGAAGAGAGGGAACAGGTCTACGACGTAGGGGGTGGTGAAGGAAGTTGTAAAGGTGAGCAGTGTTGAGTGTGGGAATGGATGAATGTATCTGCAATACTAAAATGCTATGGGAAGAGACTGTAGACTTTTTAGGTTAAAATGATTGAGCGGAGCGAGCGAAGCTCTTATACGTCGACTTTTATGCATTTCGTAATACGCAAACTCCTCCTAGACGGCTGAATCAATCGTTTTGAAATTTTGCATGGTGATAAAGACCATATCAGTGAGTGCCAACATCTATATGGCGTTAAAAAAGTCTCTCAGGAATCCGCCCCACTGGTTCTCAAAGTTTCAATGTAATCCTTATGGAAGCAGTATTTGACACATAAACAAAGACATATGATGCGCTGTTGACTTTTGAATGCAGTAGATAAATAAATAGCTGATAGAATTATTCCACAGATATTAGAACATAAACGGTGGTATGGATCATAAATATAATCAAATGACGACACAACTTGAGGTCCGTGACGTAGGAAGTGGTGATGGAAGTACCAATCCAAGTACCAAGTAAAGGTGAGCATTCTAGAGTGTGGAAACTTTTTAAGACGATTAGATTTAGGTAGGTATCTGCATTCCTAAAATTCTATGGGAAGGGAGGAAAACGGGTCCGTGACGTAGGAAGTGGTGAAGGAAGTAGTCAAGTCGAGCTGTCCGGAGTGTGGGAACTGTTTATGACGATTAGATTAAGGTTTCTGCATTCCTAAAATTCTATGGGAAGAGAGGAAAACGGGTCCGCGACTTAGGAAGTGGTGAAGGAAGTAGTCAAGGCGAGCTGTCCGGAGTGTGGGAACTGTTTATGACAATTAGATTAAGGTATCTGCAATCTTAAAATGCTATTGGAAGGGAAGGAAACAGGTCCGCGATGTACGAAGTGGTGAAGGAAGCAGTAAAGGCGAGTTTTTCGGAGTGTGGGAACTGTTCATGACGATTAGATTAAGGTATCTGCAATTCTTAAAATGCTATGGAAAGGGAGGGAAACAGGTCCGCGACGTAGGAAGTGGTGAAGGAAGTAGTAAAGGCGAGCTGTTCGGGGTATTGGATCTGTTTATGACCATTAGATTAAGGTATTTTCAATCCTAAAATGCTATGGGAAGGGAGGAAAACAGGTCCGCGACGTAGTAAGTGGTAAAGGAAATAGTCAAGGCGAGCTGTCCGGAGTGTGGAAACTATTTATGACTATGAGATTAAGGTATCCACAATCCTAAAAAGCTATGGGACGGGAGGAAAACATGTACACGATGTACGAAGTGGTGAAGGAAGTAGTCAAGGCGAGCAGTCCGGAGTGTGATCTGTTTATGACCAATAGATTTAGGTACTGTATTTGCATTCCAATAATGCTAAGGGAAGGGAGGTAAACACTTTTTATGACGATTAGATAAAGGTATCTGCAATCCTAAAATGCTATGGAGAGGGAGGGAAACAGGTCCGTGACGTAGGAAGTGGTGAAGGAAGTAGTAAAGACGAGTTTTCCGGAGTGTGGGAACTGTCCATGATGATTAGATTAAGTTATCTTGGTATCTACAATCTTAAAATTCTATTGTAAGAGAGGGAAACAGGTCTGTGGCGTAAGAAGAGGTGAAGAAAGTAGTAAGGTGAGCACTGAGCAGTGTGGAGTTTGGGAACTGGAAACCGTTTGTAGCAGTTGGATTAATGTATCTGCAATGCTGAAATGCTATGAGAAGGGATGGACGCATGCCCACGACATAAAAAATGGTGAAAGAAGTAGTAAAGGCTATCCGTGCGGAGTGTGGGCAATGTTTGTGGCAATTAGATTTAACGTATCTAAAATACTATAATGCTATGGAAAGTGATGAAAACAGGTCTACGATGTAGGAAGTGGCTTAGGAAGTAGTAAAGGATGAACATATTGTGAGAACCGTCTGTGGCAGTTAGATAAATGTATCCTCAATCCTAAAATGCTATGAGAAGGGAAGGAAACAGGTCCCACGACGTGGGAAGTGGTGAGGGAAATAGTAAAGGCTGGCAGTGCAGAGTGAGGGAACCGTTTTTGCAGTTAGATAAATGTATCTAATACTTAAATGCTATGAGAAGGGAAAGAAACAGTTAAATTCCATGTTGATGGCCCCTGGATTACTATGAATGACTATAATGTTGTGGTATAATTACCTCGTCAAGTAATCCAAATGTTTTGATGTTAGGTAAAAACATCAAAACATTTGGATTACTTGACGAGGTAATTATATACCACAATATTATAGGAAAGAAACAGGTCTATGACGTAGGAAATGGTGAAGGAAGTAGTAAGGCTTGCAGTGCAGAGTGTGGGAACTGTCTTTGGCAATTACATTAATGTATCTGCAATCCTAAAATGCTATTGGAAGAGAGGGAAACAGGTCCACGACGTAGGGGGTGGTGAAGGAAGTAATAAAGGTGAGCAGTGTTAAGTTTGGGAATGGATTAATGTATCTGCAATGCTAAAATGCTATGGGAAGAGACTGTAGATTGTACGACAGGTTAAAATGATTATGACGCACGAATCGTTACATATTTCGATACGTATTCAATTGTTTACAATACAAATTTACTACTGAGTTGACAACAGCTGATTTTTACTCCATGGAGGCTAAAACGAATTTTATTCCCTAATGCTACTTTAGACCCACAACGCATGCATCAATGACGACTGTTTTTACTGCAGTATGACAAAAACAATATAATATGGACCCTTGATGACTCCGCTCAATTTTGTGGATGCATCTGCGAACGCCACCTAGTTAAATTCGACTTCATAAAGATTAAGTAAGTTTGGAAGTACTCACACTGTTTATAAAAGCTCTTTGTACACAATATTTAATTTTAAACATTATATAATTTTTAGGAACTCAAATTGTTTGATAATAATATTTTAAGCCACTTAGAAAAATTGTACTGACTTGCAATCATATAACTTTGTCAATGTGTAAATTTTGGAAGGTAATATTCCAGCCTTTAATATTGTCTGACCCTTAGCTTTATTACTTAACTTTCATGGCTATTAAAACTTAATTACCAAACATTGATTTCATTGACATCACTAACATCCAACATCACTAATATCCAATGGCTTCAAATTTACTTTTGGTATTTACCATCACTGGTTCGTTGCATACTTGAGTAACCAGTCAAAATTCCACAGTCTTAGGCCTACCATACACGTTCCGTCCCGGACTGAAGGCCGAGCCTTGAGACCAGAACTGCACAGTTTGGCCGGAGTCGTGACCTCCCCACACACGCTCAGTCCGGAACTGCACAGTTTGGCAGGAGTCGTCTTGCCTCCTCTTGGTCTAATAGGAAGTTAAGCTCACTG
The DNA here is from genome assembly GCF_028750875.1 of Macrosteles quadrilineatus. Classification (NCBI taxonomy): domain Eukaryota; kingdom Metazoa; phylum Arthropoda; class Insecta; order Hemiptera; family Cicadellidae; genus Macrosteles; species Macrosteles quadrilineatus. The sequence goes on along the minus strand of NW_026542597.1, from coordinate 17,858,942 downwards.
AAGTACCACTTTTGTGAAGATTTTACTTTTTTACTCTTTTCTAAATGCACTCCGTAAGTTGTTTATTTTTTCACCACAGTGTCCTTTGTTCTTTTTGTGTCAGATTTGTTCATAAATCTAATAACTCTTTATAAGCTGCTTCCCTCATGTACCTGTTGTGGTATTCTTTGCTTATTGAAGTAAAAAAATCACGTTCACATGCGATAAAGCTGAAAATGTGGTGGGAGGGGGGGGAGCAGCACTGTCTTGGACTGCGGGATTCGCCATACACGTTCAAATCGGCCTCAAGGACGGGCCTGGACGGACGTGATTCACATCCGGCCGTCCGGCCAACGATCTGCCTGAAGGAATCGACATACACGTTCAGTTTTTCCTTCAGTCCCGGACTGTACAGTCCTGGACTGAAGGAAAAACTGAACGTGTGTGGCGATTCCTTCAGGCAGATCGTTGGCCGGACGGCCGGATGGGAAACACATCCGGCCAGGCCACAAGGACGCCGGCCTTAAGGCCGAATTGAACGTGTATGGTGAATCCCGCAGTCCAAGACAGTGCTGTTTCCCCCCTCCCACCACATTTTCAGCATTATCTCATGTGCATGTGACTTCTTTACTTCAATAACATGAGGGAAGAAGCTTATAAAGAGTTATTAGATTTTGTGAACAAATCTGACCCAAAAGCAACAAAGGACACTGTGGTGAAACAATAAATAACTTACGGAGTGCATTTGTAAAAGAGCTAAAAAGTTAAATCTTTGGAAAATATCTGGGGTGGGTACGGGTGATGTCTATGCTTCGACACTTTTGGTATTTCAATGAGCTTAGCTTCCTTTAGACCAAGAGGAGGTAAGACGACTCCTGCCAAACTGTGCAGTTCCGGACTGAGCGTGTGTGGGGAGGTCACGACTCCGGCCAAACTGTGCAGTTCGGGACGGAACGTGTATGGCAGGCCACATTTCCAAGACCATACTGATTTTATTTATTGAATCGATACATTTATATATTAAATTACATACACAATGAGTAAAAATTAAATTGTCTTCGGTTAAATACTTTGATGCGTATGTTACTATAGAATTCCATTGAATCTTGCAGACCAATTAAGACAACCGTTTTTAGCGAATTTCCCTATAGGAAAGTAGCTATTACCGTAGGTCTCATGGTAAGACTTAGGCCCGGGACCGATTTACTTTTTCATTTTGATGTCCCCAGAGGCCAAAAACACCATTCGTTCAAATTTTTATATATGTATATATATATATATATATATATATATATGTGTGTGTGTGTCCGTGAACACGATAACTTGAGTAATTTTTATCCGATTTTGATGAAATTTGGTTTGAAGGTGTAAGGCGAGATAAACTTGAATGAGTTCGCGATCCAGCATGATCGGACCATGGGAACAGGATTTTATGGGGGGTTTTAGGAGGTAAAAATTGTTTTTTCTCACTTTTGACCCTCAAAACACAAAATTTTCCAATTTTTCTCTAAACCTTCTTAAAGAGCTTAAAAAAACAAACAATTCAGTATATCAAAGTGTTTTTGTACAGTTATTGGTTACGGAGAAAACTAAAAAAAATTTAAATTGAAAATTCCCATGTTATTCTTATGGAGAATATTGTAAAATGTTGTAGTTTGCTTGTTTATGGATATCTTTTGATCAAACTTGGCAAATATATCCATTTTATACAAAGCAATAATTATTTTACTTAAAACACACACTTTATTAGTTTCCTTGTAGCAGCAAACCTAGGTACTCGTTAAACCTAATGTTATTTAAATAGATCAATTGAAAATCAATTCAGCCAAATGGAAATTCGCTTAGACGGCAGATTTGCTGCGGCGGGGGTATTTTCCTTATTTTTCAAGGTTGTGATAACCCGTTTATATTTTCACATTGGTGTTGGAGATGTTTTACATGATATATACTGTCAGTAATAGTGAAAGTTTTAGGTCGACTGACTCCTAAACTGACAGCGAATTGTTCATATCAGTCAAAGTTTGAGCTTGAACATGCAGCTTGGCGTGATGGTGCTAGTTGAACGCCAGGTCTTTTGTAATATATAAAACTTATTGACGTATTATAAAACTTAATCATTTTACAAGATTAATTGCAAATTCAATTTTAGGATAATACGTTTACAATGTTAGTTCAATTGGAAATAAATAGGTTAATATTTTTCCATGCAGTCCTGTAAGATTTCACATACACTACTGTGAATACCATTCTGTGTTACAGTATAACATATAAAACTTTAGTTCAAATTAATCATTCAACTTAAAAAAAGAAATACCAACAAGTATCCAATAGAAACGTGTAGGCCTACATCTAAAAAATTGCTTATACTTACCAGAAAACAAAAGTGCTCAATCAGAATAAAACCTGTATTTTAATTAGTTGAGATGCAAAATAAACTTCCAGTGCTTTATTGCAATCGATTATTAAAGCATTCCGCTTAATTAAAGCTTTTGCCTGGGGTGCATTTTAAACTATTTTGTAACTAATTTTATTCCGGAGATTCAAACAATATTTCATCTCAAATCTCTTTTCGAGTTTTTTTACACGATCATTCCGGACAAGGGCCTTTAATATTATGTAATTTTGAAGATGCCAAAAATGGAATACAACCACTTCTAATAATTATGAAAAATGAATTTGTTTACTAATTATTGATTTACCAAAACATCTAGATTCCAATCTCACTCGTTTTCCTCTACCTAAACTGACTAACGAACTACAATTTTGAACGTACAGTAAGCTACAGTGATAATCTTGGAATATTATATTAGTGATGTCCAAATATATTTTAAACGTTATAAACAAATTTCTCATTAACAGTGTAGTTGCGTCTAGGTTAGTTCTATTGAATGTAAATTTTTCAAGATGGGTTACCTCGGGAATACCAAGATATTCCATAAAATACCTGTATAATTGGTAATCAAATTGGTTGCTATGGCAACTATCGATAATACCGATATTACAAGATTACCAATAATATGGGTATTTAAAACCACTTCGTGTACATTAGTAGTTTCAATATGTACGTACACATTAAACACATACTGTGAAGTCAATATGGTAAACTACCAACTGAGCTGACTTGTCTTTATTTAAATAAACCAAATCTACAGTTAGCTGCCCTACTTCTCTTGGTTTTATTCATTTAGTAAAATAATTAACACGGAAATTAACACAAACCTTTAAAACCACGTATCTTGGACGTCAAAATTATTTCTGCTTATTTTATACATTAGTCGGTTAACATAAAAATCATCGTCTTGACATTAGGTAAAAATAATAAGTACCATATAGTAAATAAGATTTTTTGGTATGTTTAATAGTTCTTTGAATTAATAATTTCTGATACTTCTAAAGCTGGGTTTTCCTAGGCGCGGAAGCGGAGAGCGGAAAAGAGATTAACATGGTGTTCCGCTCCGCTTCTAGGAAAACAGTAACATTAAATTACCTAAGACAAGTGGAGTCCGCTCTCCGCTTCCGCGCCTAGGAAAACCCGGCTTAAGACTATCAACAAAGACCCATGATGAATATGAGTGACATCAATTAAATTTTTTAATTAGGCCTAAAAAGACCAAAAAATCACAATTGGAAGTATTATAACAGTAATTTTCCATTTTTCGTATTATAATTTTTCTTAGAGTTATAATATTTGCTTTGTACTGACGCGTGGGATTCATAAGGGAATTATCTTTTGCGATCTTAGAATTAATTTCAATGCAGAATCTAATAGTTAAAAGATACGCAGAGGATACGCGTCCGGTAACCGGACGTGGATTAGGCGTCCGGAAGTTACTGTCATAACCTAACCTAACCAACCAAACTTGCTGATAGTGAAAAAAATCAAATGAAGGTTCAATTCTCTTCATAACATAAAATTATAAATGCCAAAAATTCTAACAAAAGATGTACAGTTAAGAAGAAATTACATTCAAAGCAAAACCTGTGACACAAAGTTAAAGTTACCGATGGGTTTCAAACCGGGGATCTCTCGCATATCAGTCGAGCACTCTATCCACTACACCTCGAACACTGATGGCTGAACATCGTATCATTGTGGTAATGTCGTTCCGGGACCCCCTACCGGACGCCTAATCCACGGCTGGTTACCGGACGCCTAATCCACGCCTGGTTACCGGACGCGTATCCTCTGTGTAAAAGATATTTAAATGAAATGTACATACAAATGAAAACATAAACTGTTTTATCAAACAACTGTTTTGGTTTCGGTTTCACTAATTACAGCTGTTTGCATAAACCCGACGTTAGAAACAGCCTTACAGCTTTTGGGTTATTTATACGTTGCATGTAATAGTAACGTCATGGAGGAAATTCATATAATAATAGGCTGCAGTCTCTAAATAATCCTGATAATGACAGGTATGCCTGGGCAAAATCTTTAACCCTGTATCATATTTTATGTCAGATTAAAGTGTTATAAATTATTAAAGTAAATACCCCCGCCGCAGCAAACCTGTAGACTAAGCGAATTTCAACTTGTCTGATTACATTTTTAATAAAACATTTCCATAAATAAGACATATTTATTCCCAATTTAAATAACATTAGATTTAACAAGTGCTTAGGTTTGCTGCTACTGGGAAGGTAAAAAGTGTTTTTTGACCATATGTCAATAGTATAGGATGAAATAAATAAATTTGCCAAATTTTATCAATATATACCCATAAACAAGTAAACTACAACAGTTTTCATTTTCTCCATAAGAATAACATGGGAATTTTAAATTACACTTTTTTTAAATTTTCTCCGTGACCGTAGGCATACAACAGTGCTTCAATATACTAAATTATTTCTTTTTTTAAGCTCTACAAAATGGGAAAACCCCATTTTTACCCCATAAAACCCCCCCCCCCATAAACCACTGTTCCCATGGTCCGATTATGCTGGTTTGCGAACTCGTTCGAATAAACGTAGGTTTACACGTTTGTACCAAATTTCATCAAAATCGGATCATTTTTGCTCAAGTTATCGCGCTAACGGACACGTATATAAATATGTATATATATATATATATATGAATTTGAACGGATGGTGTTTTTGGTCTCTGGGGACCTCAAAACTAAAAAGTAAATCGGTCCCGGGTCTAGGTCTTACCACGAGACCTACGGTAATAGCTTATTCCCTATATGGGAAATTCGCTAAAAATGTAATACATACGTATATATGGTGTTTTTGAAATAAATCGTTATTAGTATATTAAGTTTCAAACTTAGACATCAAATTTGCTCGCTCATCAAAGACGGACTACCAAGTGTTCACTATTCACTATAATGTATCTTGTTGCTTCGAATTCAAAATTCTATTCCTGTGTAGACAAGTGGTTAGAAAAATTGATTCTGGATTCTAAATTTATTTGTCATTGGACCATTAATTGATAAAGGCATTAATTATCCAGCAAAGTGTCGACTTTGAGTGATAATAAATTTAGGGTTTGTAAAAGCCCTTTATTTTACTACATATTTTACTACATAATACCAATGTTGTCAAAACCTACAAAAAATATTAAATAAAAAACTGTATCTCGGTGTTAACTACAAAAAATGTTTCCCACTTTATGTTTTTAATTGGATTCACAAGCATTTAATAAGAGGGGTAAGACCGGAGTTTTTCACCACAAACATAAAAAATCTAAGTAAAAATACACACAAAGATAATATTTGTTTGAAGACACACTTTACTAAGACCTACTTACTTACTAGTTTTCTCAACTTTTTCATATTTTCCCACTAAAGTCCCCTTTGCTAATACTCCATAGTAACAGCTCAAGCACATCTCTTTTTAAAAAGGGATCCTTCACACTAAATCCCTAAACTCGGTTATACAATCCTAAGTCCTCTGACTTTACTGAATAGTTGAGTTATCACCAAGTCCATAACTACCACAAACAACTTTGCCCTAACTTGCGGCCGAAGTCACCGGATTGGATCACTGAGCCAGAATATAAATTATTACTATTCTTGTCGTGCAAAAGGTTCAATTTAGTAAAGTAAGAGGAGTTTTGTAGAAATATTTTGTAGCATTTTGTAACTATTTTACACTTTAAAACACACTATAAGCTGTACAGTATTCAAAATCGCTACGGAAAATATTAGCATAATGGAAATCGAAATTAAAATGGCTTAAGACAGGAAATATATTATTAGCTATAAAAAAAATATTACCATCTTGTTCTGCGTAACAATATACGTTTCATTTTAAGCTGCAAAAAAGCGCAAATAATTTTTAGAACTTATTAATGAAGGAAGAAAGGAATAAAATTATCGTTTTGTGATTTAGTCAGGCTTGAATAACGGCTCAGTATAATTTTAAATTTAAATTTTTTGTATTTAATTTTAATTTAATTTTTGTAGGAGCACAGTTTTTGTGTTTCAACAAAACTTAAAAATCTTAATTTTAACCGAAATATAATAAGTAACCTCAGTTTTAATTGATAACGATTGAAATAATCCCGATTCCCATAAGGGGGTCTCACAGTTACATATGAGCGGCTTTGTTTAATAATCACAGTCCATCCCTGCTTAGTCCGACCCTGGCAGGGTTTACGATGCAGATAACAGTGGTCTGTGTTATTTGTACATCGGATATACCAGCTTGTGGTTGTATACAACAATCACCACTCCCAGTTGTAATGGCATTTAAATGATTAAACTAGTAGGAATCAAAATAAAAATGTTATAAACACTCTTGAAGAAAATTTGTCCAAACTCAAGCCATTTTTAGGAACTAGTAATTAGTGTTGGACTTCGGTGCGAGAGGTAGAGGTTCGATTCTTGGCAAATCCAAAACGGTTTAGAGTTTTTTTTTCAACGGAGCAATTTCCGTCATAAGTGTTTATAACCTTTTTATTCTAATTTCCACTACTTAAATAGCTTAGGCTTAGTGCTCACTTCTTGGTGCTAGTGTTATAAAATAAATTTATTTGTGTCTTATATAATAATCAACATATATAAACTCATCTTTGGTTGGAGGTTTATACAGATTTAACCCCTATTAAAAAAGGAAATCTAAAACATAATCTGTTCCTTGCCAATTTTTACACTTCATTATTTGCTACATGCTTCATTATTTGTGTGTATGTGAAAAAATGGATTTATTGATTATCTCAACTAGTTGAATATTTACAGTAGGAACTGTTCGGAAAATCATTGCCTCACTACTAAAGGACTTCAGTTAGGCGTTTACAACTGCTAACCATTACCATAAACACATTTCATACAACCTCTGAACTATTTACTAAGACTGGTTTTATTTTATATTACAAAACATTATTTTACACCATATCTGTACACCCTGTATATGTGAAAAATAAACCGAAATCACTTTCCACAGTTAAGCAAACAACAGATTACAAGATGAATTGTTCCTTTATTATTATCGCATTAATAAAATACCCCCGCCGCAGCAAACCTGCAGACTAAGCGAATTTCCATTTGACTGATTGGATTTACACTGAAATGTCTACTAAAAATATAACATTTATTCCCTATTTAAATAGAATTAGTTTTACGAGTACTTAGGTTTGCTGCATCAGGAAGGGTAAAACTGTTTTTTTTTTTGTAAATGTTATTAGTTAGTAAGAAATAAAAACATTTTCCAAATTTTGTCAAAATATGTTCATAAACAAGCAAACTACAACAGTTTACTTATTTTCCATAAGAATAACATGGGCATTTTAAATTTTCAATTTTTTGGAATTTTCTCCGTAACCATTAGGCGCATAATAACGCTTCAATATACTAAATTATTTGTTTTTTTAAGCTCTACAAAATGGTTTGAAAAGAAATTGCTAAATTTTATGTTTTTTGGGTCAAAAATGAGAAAAACCTATTTTTACCCCATAAAACCCCCCGTAAACCCCCGTTCCCATGGTCCGATCAAGCTGGATCGCGAACTCGTTCGAATAAACGTAGGTTTACACGTTTGTACCAAATTTCATCAAAATCGGATCATTTTTGCTCGAGTTATCGTGCTGACGGACACATATATATATATATATATATATATATATATATATATATATATATATATATATATATATATATGAATTTGAACGGATGGTATTTTTGGCCTCTAGGGACCTCAAAAAGAAAAAAAAATCGGTCCCGCGTCCAGGTCTTACTATGAGTACTACGGTAATAGCTTATTCCCTATATGGGAAATTCGCTAAAAAATTACTAAAACAAAATATAAATGAAAACGTATCAATCCTTCTTAGACAAGGAAAGTTAAGTGGGCCAATCACTTAGCCTCAGTTGAAAGGATAAAGGAAACCAAAGCGAAGAAACTCATGTGAACAAAACGTAAAACGAAATTTGTTCCTGATTCAGAACCTATTGTTTCCTCCTACTTAGTTCCCTGACTCTGCTTATTAAATTTAAAATAATAACGAAACTTTTTCGCTTTTGTTTTTCATTCAAACTAAATATTTTCTAAAGATTTTAAAAATATTGATTATGATTATTTGTTAAATAAAATGTTCTTGTCAGTTAGTTTCACAATAATACCTTTTGGAAATAATTTTATCACGAGGTTAGATTTGTCTAATAATTTACATAAACAAAAAAACTCTAGGATAATGTTTTTCGTTCTGAGATGCAAAACAAAACGTAGGTGTATGACTAGGTGATGATTAGGTTTTGCTATGAAGACGACGTTATAACTACTATCCAATAGTGACATTTTCCAAAATAACCAATTGAATGGTAAATTGAAAATAACCTAGATCGAGCGAGAATATAAACATATTCCGTAAACGTGACTATAAACATTAATTAACTGTGTTTCTTTTGAAACAACATTTTGCCCTTTTTTCAATAAAGATCAAATACATGGTTTCAACCAACAATTAATTGTATCCTTGTAATTAAAATGCGTATCTTCATTGCATAAAGCTTTTAACATCAGGAGCGTTTTTAATTATTTTTCGTAATTATGTTTAGATATTTTAACGATGCAGCTCTCAACTCGTCCCGTATAAAATAGTTTCCCAAGAACATTTTATTGGTTAATTTGTAATTAATTGGTTTAAGTTAAAATTCTTTTAATATTAAATACATTAAAGACATTTTTTAAATGTACAAAATTTAAATAATTTGCATATTTGGTAGGATAAACACATAAACTGTGAAGTATATTTTTATATTAATACATAAAGAGCCACTGTTATCATTAGTAAACATCGCAAATATAGTGTTTAATTAAAATATAATGGACTAGTTTATTGACTACTTAAGATGTTATTATGACACAGTGTTTGATATTGAAATGTTAATAGTTCAGTATGAAATAAATAAAGTGCCAAATTTATTTACAATATATCCATAAGCAAGTAAAAAACAGTTTATTTAGTCCTATTTCCCATTAAACTTACATGGAGATATTAAATTTACATTTGTCTCCTGAAACCATTAGCCCAACATCAATATATAACAACTCTTATAACCTTACAACTAATAGCAACCGTTAAAAAATACGTAATTAGTGCAAATTATCTGTGGATGCGATACTCCCTGGTGTGGATTAACGTCCGCACTAGTGAGTAATACGACTATCCGCAGTACTGTCCTAAAAATTAGACCAATTCGTTAATTACAAGGCAAAATGTGGTTCGGATTCCACTATAACCTAACAGTCCTGTCTTAGGAACATTTCGGCCTTTGTCATTATCAAGACTACAAGATCGCGCCACTCATCCTACCCTCACCCCATTCATACTTGACTTAAAAATACACATCTTCGTAAGGTCGCCATTTCAGATTAAAGTAAAAAAAAGATTGCCTTAGAAATTTTGTAATGTAAATATATAGTGGTTCTCGTAGACCTTTTTTATTTAGATTTTAAGTAGGATTACGATTAGTTTATCTGAATTATTTCTATATATATTTGCTCGATAGAGACTGTTTTATTTATTACAACAACATAACGTCTCAATTTATTCCATTACCGACCATTACATCCTCGGTAACCAAGGATTGTGTATCAAGGTTTATCAAGGTTTATCTATCTTGGGTGGCTAAATCAAGATAATGGAGACATAAATTACTACAAGGTTCGCCACGACACAGTACCACACAGTGACACAGTCCATGGGCTTGTGATGGCATGAGGTTAAAACTGAAAATGTGTATAGGTAAACGTTTTAAAAAAACTCAACCTTTTTATGATAAATACATCAATTATTGTAAGTCCGAAAAGTATTTTGAAAATAGAAGAGGCATTTAGTAAAATGCCTTAGTAAAATGTCCATGACGCAAATTACAAAACTGAAAATTATAGTTTATTCGTTAGATGATGGCTGATTTAGACATTAAACAAGTAACAATCTATACTTATTTAATACGCAAGCACGATTTTTGTGACAATTACTCCTCCGAAACTACTGAACCGATTGACATGTTTTTGGTGTCATTGGAAAGAGCGTAACGTGAAGTTGTGCAGGAAATAATTAGAGAGTGAGGCCCTGGGGCCCTTTAAAGTTTTGTATTTCTCCATAAGGATAACAAGGGAGATAATTTTTATTTACAGAAACATATGTTTGTTACTTGAAAATAGTCAAAGTCTACTACATAATAATTGCTGTGTATTATGACTGTTAATGTATACTACATTTCAATCAAGGATTGTGTGCCTTAAACTTTACTCATAATGGATCTCACTACTTTATTTTCATGCTGGGAATAGTAAAATTTAGTTGAGAATAAGTTACCATATTTAGAAAATTTTACTATAATAATTGATGTATTTAAAATCACAAATCTTTGACATTATTAATTCATTAGAAACGAAACAGCTGATCGAGAAATCAAACATATCATCTAGCCAACTTCATGTGAATAATGTTTTTACACAAACATAGTTTTTTTAACCAATAACATGATTATCTTAAACTTGTGGGTGTATTTTGAGTTTGCAGTTATGAAAGCACCAAGCCAAGTACCTTTTATCTAATTTTCTTTATAAACTAACAGTATTAATGAATTACTACATGAACTTTACAAGTTAGATAATTAATTGTCAGTATGCCAAGGGGAAGAGTGGGTCCTCGAAAACAGTCGAAGGCAGAGGCACCCATCTAGAAAATCCAACTGAGTTTTTAAATATAGAGGTCAGTGGATTGCCAAGACACAGATTATACAAATAAAAGGAGGCAGTGGTTTTATTGATATTAATACATCAAAAAGGGCCTCATTAATGGCACAAGGCTTCATGTGATCAGAACGGTTAACAACAATGTAAAGTAGAATCTAAAGTCCTAACATGGAACAAGTGAGTAAGGACATATTTTGATTTCGAGGATAACAAATTTGCCCGTCTGAAACAAAGTAACCTTTTAAAATGGAAAGATGCTAATTTCTGTTATCTTTGGCATTTGCAGCACAAGCACTTTAATGAAAGAGCAGCACTGTTCTTAGTCAGACCAATTTCAGTTATGAGCAACTATATACTGTATATGTAGGCCTATATGTTGTTTTAATAGTAGGATAAGCATATTCATTACGGAAAATTCTGACCAGGGTAATATTCTTGAAGGTAATTTTAAGACTAAAATCGTAGTATTTATGGAAGTGCTTTTGTGAAAAAATATTGTTTTTTAGTGTTTATTTTTAAAAGTGTTTTCTTCAAGCAGCATTTTATGGCCCTCAAAATATGCTACATAGGTATATGCTACATTCACTGCCTATTGGTTTGATATGATAAAATGTTTTGTTAAATGTGTTTTTAAAAGTCTTAAAAAAATAACTACCCTGTAACATACTTGAACTTGAACACTTATTAATTTACTAAATATAATACGCATACAGCTAGAAAATGGCTGGATTGCTTCCCTTCTAATGCTTTATTATTACTGTATTTAATTTTCGACGAGTCAATATATAACACGATAAATTTGTTTTCTAAATTCATTTGTTTTTGCGGGGCATTGAGCCGCACAGGTTCACTAGTTAACTTTATTCCAACAGTACTACATAGGTCATATCCAACGTTAGACATGGAGGGTTGTTTGTATAATTTTTTCTACTGTAGAATCAATGTATAATAGAATGTTTAATCTCGCTTAGCAGTTTAATTTATTTATAGCATTATGTTGAGCCAAGCCAGTCGCCTAATGGAATGAGAACCAGGCTAAACTAAGCCTACTGCAGGGTAGGATTAGGTAGTGTTGTACTGATAAATTGCAATCCAGAATCAAAGCCTGTCTACTCTATGATTACATTTCAATTAGTTACCATAATATTGTAATTTCATCCTTTTTGCAACCTATTCAAGATTGCACTTGAGATATGTGTGCGCAACTTCAGGAAACGAAAATCAAAAGTTCCATTGCATAAAATAACAAGTCTTCTAAAAAGTATGTTTTCCTTGCCAAGAAGTTTTTTAGATACCAGTGCAGTCATCTCATATTATATATAAACCAAATTTAGCAAAATTTGTATTAAAATAATCAACTTTTTATACTTTTCATTTATTTTCAGCATTAGCCAATTTATAATCTAAAACATCTAGAACAAACCTAACCTAAACCTTCGCCAATTTTTTTGTTAATATCTTTATATAATACTTTGCCTAGGCAACACAATACTTAGCTAAAGTGTAATACAACCTAATACCAAACAATCATACAATTTCATACTTTGCCTAAACGATTCAGGCAATCTATAGAATGCCTCCATTAATACAACTTTATAAACCACAACTCAAGCTAATGTACCCTAAATTACAACCACTATGATTTCTAAATAATAAAAGTCCATCTGTTGATATTTTTGGACGAATAAAAAGTCAATCAATCTAATGTTGACTTTGAAAAGTTCACCATCACTGCAGGGGAGTTGATTGCTTTTTTCTCTTCCGCTTATTAATGGAAACTCATGTGCAATTTAGAGTTGATTTAATATTTACACAAAAACAAAATTTGTTTAATGATTGGTGGTTCATTAAAATGCTTCATCCTTCAACACGAATAATTTTACTTGTTTGGGATATTTTACAGTTAGATAAAATTATCCTCCGCTTTTAGGACTCTGTTTTTATGAAAAACGTATAAAAGCAAAACATGTGTTTGTCATTCACAAACCGTAGATTTCGATTACATTATGTATCATGTAAGCCAAAATACACTCACCGCAGCAGAATTTGAACGGATGGTGTTTTTGGCCTCTGGGGACCTCAAAACGAAAAAGTAAATCTGTCCTTGGTGCAGGTATTACCATGAGACATACGGTAATAGCTTATTCCCTAAATGATAAGCTCGCTAAAAGCGAAAAATAACTGCATAATTTTAAATTAATACTATTTTTGTTGACCATAACATGAGATTAGGTTTATAATGTTTGTTCATGTTGCTCATTAATTGGATTAAAGGTGCAATACCAGTAACCAATTCGTGCAGCATTTACTAATGAAATCAGTGGCTTTCTAATGAGATTTACCAGAATACTAAACCTGATCATGCAACTGGCTTACATATCAGTTTTGCGCATAATTGCATAGTTGAATGTGATTACTGAATGCGTATTTGGACTATCAGAATGAATAATCGTGTGGGTTTATTAAGTACCCGTTCATTTTATGTAGGCCTATGCTAGTTGGTTGCAGATATCACACAATGTTAATTATCACACTTGACGTATATTCTTGGTTGATTGTTTAGTTGGCATCGTATGAGGGTAACTGAAATTTATACTCTGTATGATGGAACTTATCTCCTGGCTAGAGGTTTACGTGGAGACTGACCGTAGTTTAAGGTCCGAGTCACAGATAGTTTGAGATGAGACAGGATCCATTACACCGACTATAACGATTAAGCGCTTAAAATTAGGATTTGTGAAGAGGGGATTATTTTGTAGACTTTATTACTTTATTTTAATACATAGTAACACAAGTAAGTGATAAATAAATTAGAACTATCTCTGACAACTATCTCTGACGGGTAGCTCAAGAACCCCCTCAGTATAAACACACAGGGAAAAAGTAGGGTTATCGAATTTGTTAAGTGGGTTTAGAACAAAATAGCATTACTGGATACTGTACCTGTGAACCAAAACCAAAGATTATACAAATTTACTATTAAAAGTTCCTCAAAATTCATCATTGTATTTTGTTTTTTAATGCCTCTTTGTTATCACGCAACATTGTTTCAGCGAGCTGATCTAGTGGTAGAGCTCGGGACATCGGAGCCGGAGGTCCCGGGTTCAAATCCCGCCAATCAACAATGGATTTTATCCATGTGATAATGCCGCAACCCTCTAGGACTAGCCTGAAGTAATGTGCAAAACAGTTCTGGGCCAAAAATAGCATAGTATGTGAAGGTGTGACAATAAAAAACAGTGTATCTACAATGAATGTCCTATTTTTATTGATATCAGCATTAAGGTTTAATTTGTTGTTTGGTGTGATAACATATAAAATATAATCAGGGCTTAGACTGGGGGATCGAGCTGGTCTAGTGGTAGAGCTCGGGACTTCGGAGCCGGAGGTCCCTGGTTCAAATCCCGCCAATCAACAATGGATTTTATCCATGTGATAATGCCTGACCCTCTAGAACTAGCCTGAAGAATTGTGCGAAAAAATTCCGGTGTGAAATAACGTCCAAGGATGTGAAGGTGGGACAATAAAAACAGTGTATCTACAATGAATGTTCTATTTTGATTGATACCAGCATTAAGGTTGAATTTGTTGTTTAGTGTGATAACATATAAAATATAATCAGGGCTTAGTGGTTCAAATTAATCAATTAAAGATTACCTTATTGTTCTTGAAAAGTGTTAAATTTATGGGAACTTCAAAATATAATAATGTATTTTTTACCAAACCCACTAAATCAATTAACGATGATTAATCACATCCTGATTATGTAAATTCAAACCTAACACAAAACCTGTGGCTGCAAGTTGAGTTTTAATTAATTACAGGAAGCAAAAAAGCAATCAGATCGACTGCAGTGATGGCAACCTCGCAAAATGTCAAAACGAGATAGATTGCTTTTTCGACCATTCTAAGTAAAGTAAAGTGAATTTGTTTGGCTATTTAACAAAACGAATTCAACTGTAATCAAAGAACTGGAATAATGTATATAACAACAACTTAAGTTCGTACACCTAAATGCATAAATCCCTTGTTAACTAACGTTTGATTTCATTGATCTCTTCTAACAATTTCCAATAAATACACGTATTTGCTAATGATTTCCAAGACTCTATTTTTAATGATTTTTCTGATAAAGAATACGTGAAAAGTCGAAATAAGCTGAAATTGTAATTTGTTTGTATAATTACCTTGTTTTTAACGTTAACCCTAACAGTATATGTGTATCTTTAAATAGGCTAGGTACTTATTTTTACCTCATTTGTACATATCCGTTTGTATATTTATATATTTCTTATTTAGTACATTAATGTATTTTAAAAATAATTAAAAATAAATAATCAAAGCCAGACTACTATTCATGGTTTTAATTATTAATTAAAGCGAAAAATTAAAAACTACGAATGGACGGTAACATTTATAAAAACTTATTTGACTGACTGCTATTTCATTTGTTCTAAAAATAACATGAGGTGGGTTTTGATTATAATTAATCATTGATGCCGTATCATTAGATTATGTTTTAGTTTAACTCGATTTTAGTCACGTTCGTCAAAATATGACGTGATTTCATTTATATATAAAAATAATTGCACTGAAGGTAAATAATATTTGTTTAAGGGTTTAATATTTCTGTGGCCATTCAAATACAATTTTTCGTCAGTTATGATTTTCATTGTCTCGACAGCCAAGTGATTGTATTGCTCATACTCATATCTGAAGTTCAATGGTTCGATTTCAAGTCAGAGGGATTTTAGATCTAGATGGCCTTTGTCATTGGACTATCAATTGATCATTTATGGTACATAACAGTGACGTAGCTTTACCGGCGTTGATGGTAAATACCCCGCCGCAGCAAACCTGCAGACTAAACGAATTTCCATTTGCCTGATTTGACTTTCACTCAAATATGTTTAACTGGCATGAGGTTTAAGGAGTACCGTACCTATGTTTGCTGCTACAATGAGGGTAATAAAGTGCATTTTTAGTAAAACGTAAATAGGTAGCTTAGAATAAAATAAATGAATTTGCCAAGTTTTATCAAAAAATAAAAGAGAAAACTAAAAGAGATAACTTAATCTCCATTTAAGAATAACATAAAAATTTTAAGTTTAAAATATTTAAATTTTCTCCGTGACCATTAATTGTACAAAAACACTTCATATAGGCCTACTAAGTTATTGGTTTTTTAAGCTCTACAAAATGGTTTGGAAAGAAATTGAGAAATGTGCTTTTAGGGTCAAAATGGGAAAGACCAATTTTCACCCCATTAAAACCCGTTTCCATGCCCCCAAAATCCCCCATTTTGGGAGACATTTAAAAATTTCAAAATCATAAAATGAAACTTCCTGCTAAGGTTGCACGAACACAAAAAGGATATCTCTGTATATTTACTTAAAAAAATATTAGAGAGAGGGTCTTGACTTTTTATTCACCCTGTATATATACTGTGTATATAATATGTTGAACTAATAGTGTTTGTTTTTTTTTTTTGCCTCTAGGGACATCAAAATGAAAAATTAAATCGGTCCCTGACCTAGGTCTTACCGTGACACCTACGGTAATAGCTACAGTACTTCCCTATAGGGAAATTCGCTTAAAGACCAGAGTTTGGACTGATTTCTTACAAAAGACATAAAATAGTCCACTGGCGTTCAGACGCAAAAATGTTTGGATACAAAACCAGATAACAAAGTAAAATTAATAAAATTAGACTACCACCACTTAATTCTGATTTCACACTCTAGGCTAACTAAAATAACAATGTTCAAAGGGTGTTATAAAAAATACAAATATTTGAAAACATTAATTAGGCTAGATGGATATTTTAAGCTCCCTGGTTGGTTCAAACAAATGGTATGATTTTAAGTAACTTTTAGGTTTAATGCAGTTTTTGTGTAGACCTATTGTAATCCTAAATATCACCTCTATTACATTTTAGAATAAATACATTGCTGCTTAAAATAAACTTTAGAAAGAGACAGCTGGGTCCAGTTTTGAACCGCCACAGAAAGCTACAGACTCATAATTAAGTACATTTTCATAAATAACACTGAAAGCAATAATATTGTATGTGCTTCTGCTGAAACTTCCATAAAATTGAAAGCTCAGTCTGTTTTTAAGCAACTGTTCCCCGGACACAATATTATGGCAATTTGACGGTCGTTGGTTTCGGTTTCACTAATTACAACCGTTTGCATAAACCCGGTGTTAGACACAGCCTTACAGCTCTTGTTATTTACACCACAGTAGTAACACATGGGGGGTCGAAGTATTTAAGTCTACTGATTTGAACAGATTAACATTGAGAAAATATTTTCGTAGATATATTTTTTACTAACTGTTACCTGTGTACCTGTCAAGAGGGCTTCGCCTGTTTGAGCGGGTTTTTTTTGTTTAGTTCAAAAAGCTGCTAAAATTCAAATAAAAAAATAATAGTGCTGCCAAGTGTTGGTAAACCTTGCAACTTTATAATGCTATTGAGCAATACAGAAGCAACTTGTTTGATTAAAACCGCTGTTAAGATTAATTAATTTCTTTTTAAATATGAATACCATAAGGTTAACACGGGAAACTCCAGAGCCACTGGGGTGGAGCCCGAAAGTCAGATCAGTATAAATACTACTTAGTTTTCCTATTTAATGCCTAAAGAGTCAGTGTACCAAATTTCAGTCTCCTAGGTAAATAGGAAGTAGGAGAATTAGTGGTGAGTGAGTCAGTGAGAGTTTTGTCTTTTATAGATAAAAGATGTTGTTTGTCATTACATAGTAATAAATATTAAAAGCACTCGTATAGTAATTAAAGAGTTTCTGGTTCAATCGTGAACTGAGCTACCCTTGATAGTGCCCTAGATGAACTAGATTCAAAGCGGGTTATCAATGGAATTGACATTTTCTTTTGTATTCAAACTTCCTTTTTACTCACTAGTTTCAGAAATAATTCGTCGTAAAACGTCTTAATAGTTTTGATCTTGAAAAAAATCAAAGAGAGCATAAGAAAACGTAAAAATGCAAATGATTCCTAAACCTATGCAATTTAGATGTAAAGTGTCTTGTCTTAACATGAACTATTGGACAATAGAAACCTTGCAATTACCTTATTCAACAGAGTTTCTTCTGTATCCAAGGTATGTTTCCAGATTACTTTGCGAGATAATACTGCTTTTTCACCACAAATTTGTCAAAATTATTATAACCACTGATACAACACGATTCAGGATATTTATGTGTAGAATATATAACCACAAAACAACACATATCCAATTTAGTGTGAACGCACAACACTCTACGAATCGCCGACTACAAAATACACTGTAATAAAGACTGTATTGTTGGACAGCTGTTTGCTAAACTTGAATATTAACTGGTAGTTTTACTTACACGCTATCCAGTTTGTTTATTTTATTAATAAATCACAAATTAAAGCTTCGTCATTTTAATACCAGACACTGAAATCAAGGCACCTACCTTAAATCTTACCTACTTATCAGTAAGTACATATTTTGAAGACATTATAGCCTACTACTACACATCATGATCATGTATTAACAAACTGTTCAATGTTGTGGAAGCTACTAAACCTAGATTGAATTGTTTCACAAGATTAACAATCTACTTACGTATTTGTTAGAAGGTCCATGCTGTACGTAAGTGTCAAGCTTATTGTCAGGTCATCTCCAGCACCACACACACCATACACATATTTTAAATATACCACATCGAACAATGTTTGTCAAATAATTACCAACACGTATACACAGAAATTAAAGCAGTTAATTAAACACAACTGAACACCCTCGCATTTTTTATATAGAAGTAACATGTTTCGGACACGAGTTCATTTTCAAACATAATTATGTGAAAACTTAACTTTTTGTTTAAATTATTTGTTTTGTGTAAATAATATGGTTACAGATGATTTTAATATAGACAGGATTAGGAAATTTTTTATAGCTATTGATTATTCAATTGTAAAATTTAAAGAAGTTTGAAAATGAACTCATGACCGGAACATTTCCATAAAAATATAATAATGTCAGGGTACTCAGTTGTGTTTAAACTACTACTTTAATATACCAGCAGCCCTATTTCCTGAACACCTAAATCAAAATATATACACAGAAATAAACATTTAGCGCTAGTAGTTTGCCATTATTTGCAAGTATTATTTGCGTTCTCATGTGTGGACTCGTCGAGACCTGGCTACATTGGGAGAGTGACGTCACAATATCAGCTAACTGGCGGTTAGTCTCCATTTCGTTATCAAATCAAATCAAATCAAATCATTTATTCAGCCAGAATTAACAATATACAATTTGTATTGGCTAAGTCAAAATCAAACAAAAGCTGGATTCATATACTCAAGAACTATTTACAAATATACAATTTTATACAATATAGAATGGTGCAGATTTATATATAAGTATTTGCATCACTATTAATGGAACTGAGTTTAGATGTGAATTCTTGGACGCTATAACAGTTAAACTTAATCAACAAAGATTTTAATTGTCTTTTAAATTTCAACAGGTTTGGTTCAAGTTTAAGAAAAAGTGGAAGTGAATTAAAAAGTGTTATGCCATTGTACAGTAAGTGTTTCTTGAAGAAGGTTGTTGAATGTTTAGGAATAGGTAATGTGTGTGAATTGCGCAATGTGTATTGGTTTTTTACAGAAAAATCAAATTTAGAAAATTCCTGTTTCACAAATGTTAAAGATTCAAGAATGTAAATGGATGGGAATGTCAAAATCTTTGAACTGAAAAAATATTGTCGGCAGGATTTGCGCTTTTTTAGAGAGAAAATAGTTCTCACAGCCATTTTTTTGAGTTTAAACAACATTTTAGTTTGCTGGCACTCACATCCCCATATAGGAACGGCATATGCTAAGTGGGGATAAATGAGCCCATAGTATGCCGTCAACATTATCTCCAGATTCTCATTGTTCCTGAGGTTACGTAAAACGAAGATACCAGAGCTGAGTTTTTTTGAAATGTATTTAATATGGTCATGAAATTTAAGATTCTCGTCTAAGATCAATCCAAGGAACTTGACATTTGGTGTAGGGTGGACCTCAGTTTCGTCCAGAAGGAGACTAAACCCACTGTTTGATCGGTTTGAATGATTTGATAAGCGGAAGTTAATGAGCTGTGTTTTGTCTGTGTTGATTTTCAATAAACTGTCGCCAAACCATTGAATTATAGCGTTTGCATCCAAAAAACTAATTTGTTCCAGATTTAGAAAATTGGAGCTAGAAACTGAGAGAGAGGTGTCGTCGGCGAACAGGGATAACTTTGAGGAGGTTATGCAGGAAGAGAGGTTGTTAATAAAAAGAAGGAAAAGGACTGGTCCCAGGACGGAGCCCTGAGGCACCCCCCTAGCAACAGGATTCTCAGCAGAAGGGTAGGCTCTAATGCACCCAGCCTCATCAACTGCCCTTATTTCTACGTATTGCCTTCTGCCACAAAGGAATGACCTGACCCAATCTAAGGCCGCTCCTCTTACGCCCACATTACTCATCCTATCGAGCAATAAGTTATGGTCCACTGTGTCGAACGCCTTGCTCAAGTCGAAAAACAAACCAGCCGAGTAGTTTGCAGCATCTAATTCACAAACCACCTCATTTATCAGTTGAAACATCGCTGAGGTAGTAGATTTACCCTTAGTAAATCCATGCTGGTTTCCGGATATAATATTATTTATTGTCAAAAAGTCCCACGGCCTAATCACAATGATTTTTTCAAATATCTTTGAAAATACAGACACAACTGATATGGGCCTATAGCTGTTGCAGAGCTTTGGATCTCCCTTTTTATATATAGGCCTGACCACTGACACCTTCAGCGCATCAGGAAATGATCCACTGGTGAATGACATATTAATTAAATGGCATAGAGGGTTTACCAGATATGATGCAACCTTTTTTAGTAAATATGGAGATATTTCATCAGCCCCTGAAGACTTTTTGTTTTTTAAGCCTTCGATGATATTTAAAATTTCTTTTTCGGTAGTTGGATGTAGAAAGAGTGAATTAAAATATTTCTTATTTATATCTGTATTTATGGATGAAGCTGCCTTTGAGTCTTTGCCTGTGTCTGAAAAGAAACTGTTAAACTCATTGGAAATGTCTTTAGGGTCTATGATGTCTTCACCATTATCAGTTTTAAGAGATATTTCGGTGTAACTTTTTTTGGCTGATGGTCGTTTATTGTTTATCATATTCCATAGAATCTTAGCTTTATTGTCTGATTTTTTTATTCTGCGTAGAGTGTCTTCTGACTTAGTTTTTCTTATTAGGCGTCTATACTGATTTTTTACATTTTTGTAATAGTGAACCAGGTAGTGAGAAGATTCAAGATCTTTTGTTTTATTGTATAGGGCAAACAGCTGCTCCTTCAATTTTGTTATCTCAGGCGACTGAATATCTAATTAACAAAACAGCTGATTTGATTGCCGTTACCTTTCGAATTTGTTTGTACATACAGTAATTTCTCCCATACTTCAGCTCTACTTTTCTGACCACAAGATTTCAAAGATTTCAAAACGTTTAATGATTTTTCAAAATTGATTTTTGTCAATGTTATTTGACTACGCTGTGTAACAGCTTATTTTGGGTTATTTTGTTGGGTGGAATTTTGTTTCATCAATTAATGAACTAGCATTTGATTTTTAAATTCTTGTATTTTGTTGGGGGCACAGGTCTTATGTATTAACTGAAGCTGGTACATCATGTATATGAATGTTGCAAGTTTTATGTTTTATGTTGTACTGTAGGTTTTTACGTTTAAAACTTTTCGTGTTACCATTTGATTTTCCATAGATGCTAAATTCATAAATATTTTGGTTATTTAATTTGGATCTATAGACAGTAGTTGTTGGATTTTTTAATTTTATTTTTAATTTGATATTTATTAATGTCGTTGAGAGTTTTTACTTGATTTTTTTTAATACACATAATTATTTAGATTTACAACTATATAGTTTTTAATCGTTTTTTATTACAGTATAATTTATTTAGTTGTGAGTCTGAGAATATTAGAATTTAATTATTCCGTTTTCAATAATTTAAATACCATTGTTGTACACTAATGAACTATTGAAATTAATGAAAGGGTCATATTATTTAATTGAACAGTACAAACACAATGTCCCAAGCATAATCCAACACGTATGGTATCAGTTATAGTTATAGCTAATGTATCCTGTGTTGAATAGCAATACAATATTGAGCTTACCATAACCCAGGCACAAATCGAACCTATTAAAATACATCTCGATTGCCCAAAATCGCTAGGTATTCTGATTTTGAATGTTTAGATTAATCCGTTTACGTGTAAATCACGCGCAGGACTTTTTGATCAACATATTTTACCTCACTTTTACTACAATTCAGTGTGTGTTTCGACCAATTTACCATCCCATATAGCCAAGCCTACGCTTCGTTACGGTTAATTAGGCTGCAATTAAAATGTAAATGATGCCTCGCATAGCTTTTATCACAGGTTCGTTGGATTTTAGCGAATTTCCCACATAGGGAATAAAATATTACCGTAGGTCTCGTGGTCAGACCTAGACCCGGGACCAATTTACTTTTTTGTTTTGAGGTCCCCAGAGACCAAAAACACCATCCGTTCTAATTCATACATAGTCCGTTAGCGCGATAACTCGAGCAGAAATGATCCGATTTTGATGAAATTTGGTATAAACGTGTAAACCTACATTTATTCAAACGAGTTCGCGAACCAGGATGATCGGACTATGGGAACGAGGGTTTATGGGGGTCTTTATAGGGTAGAAATTGGGTTTTCCTATTTTTTACCCAAAAAACAAAAAAAATAGCAATTTCTTTCCAAACAATTTTGTAGATCTCAAAAAAACAAATAGGTAATTTAGTATATTGAAGCATTATTGTATTCTCAACGGTTACGGAAAAAATCACAAAAAGTGTAAATTTAAAATTCCCATGTTATTCTTATGGAGAATAAGTCAACTGTTGTAGTTTGCTTGTTTAAAAACATATTTTGATCAAATTTGGAAAATACATTTATTTCTTAGTAAAATATTTACTTTTTACAACAAAAAAATACTTTTTTATCCTCCCTTTTGCAGCAAAAATAAGTACTCGTTAATCTAATTCTGTTTGAATAGGGAATAAATGTGATATTTTTAAGGAGGCATAGTGTAAATGCAATCAGGCAAATGGAAATTCGCTTAGTCTGCAAGATTGCTGTGGCGGGCATTTTTTATGTCTACAATATATTGTAACTCGGTGGTCTTATGTAGTGTTCAAGGGATTATCTGGGTAGCCGAGTGGTTATAGGGCTCGCCTTCAAATCTAAAGGTTCGACTCCTGCTCCAAGCGCAATGGTTACCAGACCCAGTCAATCACCAAAGATGCTTTCTAACATCAGGTTGACGTTGGGTAGTAACAAGACCAGGGTTTGGGCTGTTCTCTAATATAAATACCCCCGCCGCAGCAAACCTGCAGACTAAGCGAATTTCAACTCGTCTGATTAAATTTTTACTAAAATATTTCCATAAATAAGACATATTATTCCCTATTTAAATAACATTAGATTTAACGAGTGCTTAGGTTTGCTGCTACGGGGAAGGTAAAAAGTGTTTTCGACCATACGTCAATAGTATAGGATGAAATAAATAAATTTGCCAAATTTTATCAATATATACCCATAAACAAGTAAACTACAACAATTTTCATTTTCTCCATAAGAATAACATGGGAATTTTTAATTACACTATTTTTGAATTTTCTCCGTGACTGTTAGGCATACAACAGCGCTTCAATATACTAAATTATTTCTTTTTTTAAGCTCTACAAAACGGTTTAGAAAGAAATCGCAAAATTTTTTGTTTTAAGATTCAAAAATGGGAAAAACCCATTTTTACCCCATAAAACCCCCCATAAACCCCCGTTCCCATGGTCCGATTATGCTGGATCGCGAACTCGGTCGAATAAACGTAGGTTTACACGTTTGTACCAAATTTCATCAAAATCGGATCATTTTTGCTCGAGTTATCGCGCTAACGGACACATATATATATATATATATATATATATATATATATATATATATATATATATATATATATATTGTAAGAAAGGGGATTAACCCCGTACCCACGGTGCTCATCTATGCAGACACTCTGTTCACATTACACTTAGTCGACCAGTTGGTGTGAACAGAGTTGAACAGTAGCATGAGCATCGATTTACAAATTCCTTTCCCAGCTGATGTGAGCTAGGCGATGACCGGTAGGGCTGACTTCCAAGAAACACCGTTAACCTATTAGCCACACACCCTATCGGTAATCAGCCAATGAGAAGGGCTAATGATGAAGATGGAGGGGTCAAGACTCTTGGAGCTGGAGGATCTGAAGGAAAACATCGAGGAGATCACCACGGGCCACCGGAGAAAGAAGATCGGGAGTTTGGGAGTGCGTGTATCGGTGTGAGTGCTTCTGGGCCTATAGACAGTATGTAGAAAGAATAAAATATCTAACTAACACTTTGTCAAACATAAAAGTCATATAATTTGTCAGTAACTAATTCTTTTATATTTTCAATTGATTTTCTTTTCTTGTAAATTTAACGTTGCAAATTAATTTATCTTATTATTGTTGTTTTTTGCATTTTCAAAGTTTTCTTTTGCTGTTGTAACACTTTTACTTTTGTTGTTTTCGTAATTTAAATTTTTGTTCATGAGCCGACCCCTCGCACCGCCCCCAGACGAACAACTATTGGAAGCATGCCCCCCATAGTGACAGTGCGAGTGGCCGCCCCACATCCCTAACAAAAATGAAAGGCCGTGGGTGAATATCAAAAAACAAACAGTTGTCAACAAAGCCTATATATTTACAAAAAAAATCAACAAATAACAAAACATCCATCCAAAGAATTTCTTTAAATAAGCTTTCTCAAAAATTTAATTAAAAAAAATGATTTTAGGTTTACCCTTCTAAACTTACAAATACTGGTACCAGTAACAGAAAAATAGGCCTAACAACGAATAGATTAAAGACGGTAACAATTAATATTAAACCTTTAAAAAAAACAACAATTAAATGAATAACAAGTGACTAAAAATAAATAACAATGGTAAATAATTTGGGGGCCCCATTGATGATCAGTCCTTTTCAAAAAACTTTCATTAATTACAAATATAACTTGCGGTAATGATCACTGGTCACTCTGGTCGCTTCAACTAGTGGTGGGTGGCGGTGGTGGTAGAAGGCGGATGGTGGCTTGAAGGTGTAGTGTGTCCCACTGGTCCCAGGAGCAGGGTGACTGGCAGCCCGAAGAGGGAGAAGGTGTAAGGTCTCCCCGGGCGACCCTCTCCGGAAGCGGCGGAACAAAACCTCCCATCCGGGACCTCATCTGACGACTGGCAAAACACTTAAATCATGACTTGAATTGACGACGAACAGAAGAACAAAATTAACAGTGACATAGAATGATGAACACTGATATTCATCGAAGATAACCAAGTCTTGACAAATCGACAATCGCCGGCCTTCTGGTGAAAATGTGACAGAAGGCGGACATTGACTCTGGGTTGCAGGATTGCTGCCCGACCCAAACCGACTGAGTTCCGGCGCAAAGCCAGTACTAGCACTATAAAAAAACTGAGGCGTGACATTGGTGGGACGCTTGGTGGGCAAGTCACGGCTCAACCTCCCCCCCCAAAGGAGGACTTCCTCTCCAAAAAAAAAAAAGAAAACAACCTCTCCCAATTCTAGAAGATCTCAACACCAACAGATCAACTCAAGTGTCTGAAGTGGGGAACGCCAAAAGTCTTTCAACTGGAGGGACTACTCACCCCCAGGGTTTGCACTGGCCAGTGCTGGAAAATTTACTAGGGAAAAAATCTTCAGCAGCGCACAAGGGACAGAAGAGGTGATCAAGCTCTCTGGCCCAGTGCACTTCCCACTTAGACACAAGAGTAATGAAAGATGACCTACGGAATTGTTCCCCGGAAAGGCTTCAGATGAGAAATGTGAGCCCTCCGGAAAACTTCTCCAGTCTGCGGATCTCCCAGCCGCACGGAGACAGGAGTCAAGAACTTCAAGATGCGGTGGGGACCTGACCACCGATGAGACAACTTAGCGGCTCTCTTGTCCACGGCCGAACTGACCGGATGAGCCTTACAGAAAACCAAATCCCCCACCTGGAAAGGATTGTCCAACCGACCTCGATTGTGCTTCCTCCGGACCAATTCCCTAGCTCGGATCAAGTTCCTCCTAGCCGCTTGCCAAGTTGCCTTGACATTGGCAGCACCAGGGGGTGGCAGAAGGTCGCCAATTTTCCACACATTTGCCAAAGGATTATTGGGTGGATAGCCCAACAACAGCTCGAAAGGGACCGCCTTGTGACTCTCATGGTGTGCAGTATTGAAAGCAAATTGAATCCAAGGAAGTTCCTGATCCCAGGTGGTCTGCTTGTCAGCATGAAAAGCTATGAGAGCGGATCGAAGATTTCTGTTGAACCTCTCAGCATGGGAAGGCTGTGGATAGTAAGGAGAAGTGGTCACATGGCGGATACCGTGCCCAAAGCACATTCTTTTGAAGAGGTGAGAAACGAACTGAGTTCCGTTGTCGGAAACAATGGTGGCGGGTATCCCAAAGTGCTGGAACAAATGGGTACGAAGTGCCTGCACGGTGAGCTGTGCAGTGGCATTCCTCAAAGGAAAAAGCCAACAAAACTTGGAGAAGGCATCCACACAAACAAGCAAGAATTTGTTTCCCGACTTGCTACGTGGGAGAGGCCCTACATAGTCTATGAAAACCTTCTCCAAAGGTCTCTCCGCCACCTCAGATGACAACAACCCATACTTGGTATTCTGAGCAGGCTTGCTTAGCGAGCATGTTTTACAAGAACGCACTCGTGCCGCAATGTCCCTGTCCATACCCTTCCAGATGAACATGTCCCTAACCTTCGCAATGGTCTTGTGAATCCCTAAGTGCCCACCCACAGGGGAAGAGTGAAAGTACGCAAAGACCATGGGTACAAGAAGACTAGGCAGCACAACCTTGGGTTTACCCCGCTGTCGGTCTCGACAACAAAGGGCACCCTGGGACAGAAAATACGGGGGGTGGGCTCCCCCGTTTTGAAGCTCACCAATGATCTTAGCCAGCTCGGGATCTTTTAACTGATGTGGGATGAACTCAGAAAAGGCGAGGGGAAACTCCAGGAGCACGGCACACCCTGTGTGCTCCTCCTGATCAGAAGGTTGGTCGTCAGGTGAATGGTACATCCTGGATAAAGTGTCAGCAATCACATTCTGCGTGCCTCGAACATGTTGCACTTGGAATTTGAGGGAAGATATTTGGACCACCCAACGACCAATTTTCCCAAGCTGGCGAGAATGTGCAAGGAGCCACGAGAGCGCTTGGTTGTCGGTTTCCAGCAAAAACTCTTTGTGTTCCAAAAAACGTCTGAACTTATTCACTCCAAACACGACAGCCAAACACTCTAACTCATACACAGAAGAGCTTTTCTTTTCACAAGGGTTCAAAGTGCGTGAGGCATACGCAATTGGCTGCCTAACACCATCTACCTCTTGAGACAACACAGCCGCAATAGCGACGGAGGAAGCATCGGTTTGCAAAACAAACTTTCGACTGAAATCTGGCATTGCCAAAACCGGGGGTTGCATGATAGCTTCCTTCAGAAGATCAAAAGACATCTGTTGTGCTTCACCCCAAACAAACTTGGCGCCCTTCTTCCGAAGCTCATTGAGAGGAGCCGCCAACTCAGCCACATTGGGGATGAAGCGCCGGTAGAAACCCACCATGCCAATGAAACGGGCAATGCCTTTGACATCTCTGGGAGGAGGAAAATCCCTGATAGCCTGGGTTCTAGCCGGATCGATACAGACACCTCGTGAAGATACTAGATGACCTAGGAAAGAAATCTCAGCCTGAGCAAAACTAACTTTCTCGGGATTTACGGTAAGGCCAGCCCTAAGCAACCTATTCATGACTTCCTCAAGATGAACCAGATGGTCTTCAAAGCTCTCACTGTACACCAAAAGATCGTCAAGATAGTTGAACACAAATTTGAACTTGACGTCATGAAAGATGGAGTCAAGAAGTCTGGTGAGGGTCTGGGCCCCCACAGCTAGGCCCATGGGTACACGTGTGAACTGGTACAAGTTCCACGGAACGCAGAAGGCAGTGAGAGGTCGAGATTCAGGTTTCAAGGGAATCTGATGGTAAGCCTGGTTCAAATCAAAGACGGAAAAAAACTTGGCCTTACCGAACCAATCGAACGCAGAGTGCAAATCAGGGAGAGGGACAGAGTCAATTTCAATCTGAGCATTCAACTTGCGATAATCTAGAACCATTCGAGACTTGCCATTTGGCTTTGGAACTAGAAAAGCTGGACTAGCGTAACTTGAGCGAGAAGGCTCAATTACCCCATTTTCAAGAAGCTCATTGATGATTCCACGGAGTGTTTCCATCTTGGGTGGAGCAAGTTTGTAAGGATGAGAACGAACTGGACGGGTGTCAGTCAAACGGATTTCGTACTCCAAAAGATTGGTGACTCCAAGCTTTGGCGTCAGCACCTCAGGAAAACGAGAACACAAAGTTCTGATTGCTTCAGCCTCACCAGGAGTCAGATGCCCTAAAGGATCAACTTTTGGTTTGCTGGGTGTTTCAGGCTCTACCACAGCTGCACCATCCACAATTTCATCTGCGAAAGGAATGAGCACCCGTCTTGCGAAACGAAAGAAGCACTGGCCTCTGCCCAAATCCAAAATCAGGCCACAATGCTTGATGAAATCCGCTCCCAAAATGACAGGAATGCAAAGGTCCTTGGCTACCCAAAAACTCCACACCCAAGAAAAATGTTCAATCTTGAATTTCAAACGGGCTTCATAGATGATGGGAAGTGGGGATTTCGATGCAGTCCAGCAGATGTGTGTACTTCGCTCAACTTGCTTGATTAGCCCAGAAGATTTTAGGTTTTCAAACAGGGAAAGGGAAATGAGACAACGGGCTGACCCAGAATCCACAAGGGTCTTCTGCACCGTTTTACCTAAGAAGATGTTGAGTCGTGGGCAAGTTGAGCGCGCCGCTTTCACTCCCATGCATGCAAGCTCCCTCATACCCCGCGACAGAGGCTCCCCAAAACCAGCACTCCCTGAAGGGGCAGTACTCAGAGAAACCAAATTCTTGCTGACTTTCTCCAAAACAGCTTTCTCACAGGGCGGTTTAGGCAAACTTTCCCCTTGTGAGCTACTCAGGGTTTTGGACAAAGTCCCAAGAATAACCCTCTGACGACACTCTCGTCTCATGTGACCTGTTTGACCACAGCCAAAGCAAACGATAGGATGCCTCTGTCTCTGCGGTGTTTCAGGACCTCGACACACGGATGCTACAGCGGGATGGGGACCAGTCCGGGGAAGATGCCCCGCAACGTGCTCCCTCTGACAATCAGCGTCTTGAACGCTCCGTGAAAGGATGACCAACCTATCCAGGTCTGCAAAAGAAGAAGGTTTCGGAGCAAAAATCAGTCTGGACCGCTCCTCAGGCTTCAACCCCTGCAAGACAATGTCCACCAGTTGGGATTCAGGGATGTCCAGCCGTAGGACACGCCACACGCCACGAATGTCACCCACATACTGACTGAGAGTTTCATCAAATTTTTGAGGTCGAAACACTCTCTCAACCTTCAATCTCTCCATGACCCTGAAGGGGACAAAGAGCTCAAGCACTTCACTGTGAAAATTGTCAAAATTTACTCCCCGTTTCAAACAGTCTAACAATTTGTCACCAAGAGGTCTCAGGCAGAGTGGAACCAGCAGTTCCAACACTACTGAGTCCTCCATGCCTGGGAACTCCTTCAGGTGCAACACCTTTCCCAAAAACTCTAACAAAGGTTCCACCTCTAAACCATCAACCGGGCGAATGTCGCTCAAAACCCCAGCAATGGGATTGGGCAGTGGAGCAAACAAACCCATTTTGTTCTCAGTCAGTCGGTCTACCTTCAAAACACACACAAAAGTTTTTTTTTACAACGAACAATCCACAAACTTAACTAACTAAAGGCTCTGGACTGAAATGCCTACAGTCAGATGAGGTCCCAAACCGAAGAACCTGCCCATACACACCGCCTTAGCCACCAAAACAAAAACACGGACTTACACTCACGACATACACACATACATACATACACTAAACGACAACACCTAACATTTTGTGTGATGAGGTAAACACACACACACAGTTTCAATTTTGGGTTTGGCCATGCTTTTGACTCTCTTGCTCCCAAAGGATGCAAGTCATTACCACCGATTCCACCCGGTGCCTCGGCCAAAGGGCGAGCTCCTAATAAAAAACTACAACAGTGTGCTTACCCCAACACGACAACATTTCTTCAAAAAATTCCTAAGACTACCAGACCAGCATCACCCAAAAATCAAATCCAACCACGGCCTTTCGTGGAAAGAGCACAAAAAACCACGCTCTGCTACCATCTGAGCCGACCCCTCGCACCGCCCCCAGACGAACAACTATTGGAAGCATGCCCCCCATAGTGACAGTGCGAGTGGCCGCCCCACATCCCTAACAAAAATGAAAGGCCGTGGGTGAATATCAAAAAACAAACAGTTGTCAACAAAGCCTATATATTTACAAAAAAAATCAACAAATAACAAAACATCCATCCAAAGAATTTCTTTAAATAAGCTTTCTCAAAAATTTAATTAAAAAAAATGATTTTAGGTTTACCCTTCTAAACTTACAAATACTGGTACCAGTAACAGAAAAATAGGCCTAACAACGAATAGATTAAAGACGGTAACAATTAATATTAAACCTTTAAAAAAAACAACAATTAAATGAATAACAAGTGACTAAAAATAAATAACAATGGTAAATAATTTGGGGGCCCCATTGATGATCAGTCCTTTTCAAAAAACTTTCATTAATTACAAATATAACTTGCGGTAATGATCACTGGTCACTCTGGTCGCTTCAACTAGTGGTGGGTGGCGGTGGTGGTAGAAGGCGGATGGTGGCTTGAAGGTGTAGTGTGTCCCACTGGTCCCAGGAGCAGGGTGACTGGCAGCCCGAAGAGGGAGAAGGTGTAAGGTCTCCCCGGGCGACCCTCTCCGGAAGCGGCGGAACAAAACCTCCCATCCGGGACCTCATCTGACGACTGGCAAAACACTTAAATCATGACTTGAATTGACGACGAACAGAAGAACAAAATTAACAGTGACATAGAATGATGAACACTGATATTCATCGAAGATAACCAAGTCTTGACAAATCGACAATCGCCGGCCTTCTGGTGAAAATGTGACAGAAGGCGGACATTGACTCTGGGTTGCAGGATTGCTGCCCGACCCAAACCGACTGAGTTCCGGCGCAAAGCCAGTACTAGCACTATAAAAAAACTGAGGCGTGACATTGGTGGGACGCTTGGTGGGCAAGTCACGGCTCATTCATTACACGTTGAGTAACACCCTTAAGCAGTCTTATGTCTCATTAACCTAACACCTCTTCACTAAGCTAAGCGAGTGTAACATTTAGGAAACTTAAACTTAAAGTGAGGCATGGGACTCGCAATATATATATGAATTTGAACGGTTGGTGTTTTTGGCCTCTAGGGACCTCAAAATGAAAAATTAAATCGGTCT
Source organism: Macrosteles quadrilineatus (assembly GCF_028750875.1). NCBI lineage: Eukaryota > Metazoa > Arthropoda > Insecta > Hemiptera > Cicadellidae > Macrosteles > Macrosteles quadrilineatus. Next base: position 17,827,159 of record NW_026542597.1, on the reverse strand, counting down.
CGGGTCCAGGTCTTACCATGAGTACTACGGTAATAGCTTATTCCCTATATGGGAAATTCGCTAAAAACATAAATAAATTCCACTGACGTAAATATACACACAAATATACCCCCGCTGCAGCAAACCTGCAGTCTAGGCAAATTTGAACTCATCTGATTTAATTTTCACTTTGATATTTCCTAACCGAGAACGAGACATATTTATTCCCATTTAAATTACGCTAGATTTAACGAGTACCTACTTAGGTTTGCTTCTATGGGGAAGGTAAAAATTTTACTCTGTGTGTTTTATGTTAACAGTATATCAAATGCTAAACTGTTCCAGATTTGTAGAGTGTCAGTAGCGATGTCGACGCATGTAGACCAGCAATTTCGACATGTTACTCACTCTACATTTAACACAGCCGAGCCTAATGTGCTGGTAGTCAATTACACATCCAATAAAATGCAAATGACGCTAGTGTTTACATTAATACCACACCTAGCTTGGGAGGTGAAATCAAATTAGGTACCTGTTTTGTTAGGGAAATAAGTAGTAGATTAAATCACTTTCTTACTCGGCTTGAAAAAAGTGTTGGGATAAAAAGGCCTCATTTCTTTATGTTTTATAAGATATGCTACTTTGAAGTGAGACAGATTACGAGGTTAATATGTTTATTTTGTTAGGTTTTTTAATCATTCGACATTTAAGATCACAATTTTGTAAATTTATCTGTATTCTTGATTACTTTGTGCATAAACTAGAGAATTTAACACGGCAAAGCCAGGTTTAGTTAAGCCCTAGGCTAAGACCTTAATATATAAATTAACTTAGGGGAATGTCTCTGCCTATATCAGTCAATACAATATAAATTTTGAATATTAACTACTATAGAGCTAATGTAATTTAATTCACAGCGTTGCAGAAACAGGCGTCGTATCATCCCATATCTGGCCAGATATGGGTTGATCGGGAATTCAGTGCAAGAACGGCGTAAGTCCAATGTAGTGATCAGGAGCGCAGAGAGCGGTAGGCGACAGAACAAAGCCACAACAATCTTCTACATTCTACAGTACTATCACCAATGAATACACAAACTATATATATAGTTTGTGTATTCATTGCTATTACCGTTGACTTTGGTAATGCCAGACTAATCATTTTATGGACAATCAGGTGCTTGTTTTGTTGTGTAATTAATTTATGCCCGATTACTTTTGAGTGCTCTCATGTAAAAAATTGTTTTTTCTCATTTTTGAATTATTTCACAACACGAGCTTAATTCGGTTACAAATAATACCTGAGGACAAAGTATTAGTTTAAATATCTTATATAGTTTTATTTGGCTAAACTAGTTTCGATGTTGGTGAAATGGTGAGGAATAAACGTAAACACGCGCTCTAAAAATATCGTACTGAAACGCGACGAAGAAATTACATACAACGTCCTCCTCAACGCCGACCTCATCACGAATGAGAAATCTTTTTTAACGTTCTTCTCTGCTCTTGGCAACATGAAACAGTTGTAGTAATTTGTAACACAACAAGAGTCAATTGATGACCAAGTTACAACAAGTAATCTAAACCTATCAAATCTTGCAATATCTTGATCCAGAGGCTAACCTATGATGTAATCATATGATTAGTTCATTCCCTCTTTTAAGAAATTTTATAATTGAATATACAGTGATATTATAAAAAAAAAATATACCAACGATCGTGGAAAACACCTGATAATATGCCCTACAAATTACTTTAAGGGGAGTCGCTACTAAAACTAGTTATTTAAAAAATTCCTTTAAAAAAATATCATATATTTTTTAAGTTCATTTAGTCTTAGAAAAAGATTTACTGCTGTAAAGTAAGAAAAAAAATTTTACATACTTTTTGGAGTTTTTAAAGTTTTTGTTGGGGGAAAAATGGGGTTTTTTAAATCACTTATAACTATTTAACTACTGAACCAATTTTATTGTTTGATATCTCATTTTAAAGAACAAGAAAGCACAAACTTTCTGTGCATACTCATGTTATTTTCTCAATAAGTTTATAAGTTATGGCTTCAAAATAAGTTTAAGAAAAATTTATAGGTAATAAATTTGTATAACAATTTTTCATGTACTGTACTTTTATTTACCCAATTACAATATTATTACCATATTACAATTATAAGAGTTCGTCGTCTTTTAGGTGATGTCAGACTTTCAAAGGTCGTTTGTCCTGAAAAACACATCTTTATATTCGATAACATTTTTCAAGAACTGTTTATCATGTTGCTTTGTGTTAAAAATTTTGTGCTAAACTGCCAATTGAACTGTCCCATTTCATGAGCTACGTTCAATCAAGATCGACCTTTCTTTATCACCTGTGTTTCTAAGACTTTATGTAGCATCAAAGGGACATTGCGTTAAACCATTTTAGAACTACTTGGTTATACACATGAAGTAAAGGTCAAATGAATACGTATTCCATTCTTTTCGATATAATTACCCCAAAGCAGTAAACAACTACGATTCGGTCTGATGACCAGCGTGACTGATTAAAATTGAATGCCATTGTAACATATTTTTTTTATATACCTACATATCTACATTCTCCTAAATCTAAATTGTTATAACATAAATGTTGGAATAAATATTTGATTAGATACATAATTTTTAATTTACCTACACCAATTAGTTCATATAAACCGTATTTTTAAGACTTATTTAAACTCAAACCACGCCAATACAAGTTCAAGAAGTCTGCGATGTTTTATATAAACGACAGTACATAAAATAAACCAGCAATGTCGACGCATGTAAACCAGCAATTTCGACATGTTACTCACTCTGCATTTAACACTGCCGAGCCTAATGTGCTGGTAGTCAATTACACATCCAATAAAATGCAAATGACGCTAGTGTTTACATTAACACCACACCAAGCTTTGGAGGTGAAATCAAATTAGGTACCTGTTGTGCTAGGGAAATATGTCGTAGATTAAATCACTTTCTTACTCGGCTTGAAAAAAAGTGTTTGGATAAAAAGGCCTCTGTATGTTTTATAAGATATGCTACTTTGAAGTGAGACAGAGTACGAGGCTAATATGTTTGTTTTGTTAGGTTTTTTTAATCATTCAACATTTAAGATCACAATTTTGTAAATTTATCTGTATTCTTGATTACTTTGTGCATCAACTAGAGGATATAACACAGCAAAGCCAGGTTTAGTTAACTCCTAGGCTAAGACCTAGATATAAATTAACTTAGGGGAATGTCTCTGCCTATATCAGCCAATGCAATATACATTCTGAATATTAACTACATAGAGCTAATGTAATTTAATTCACGGCGTTGCAGAGACGAGCGTCGTATCCCATACCTGGCCAGATCTGGGTTTATCAGGAATTTTCAGTGCAAGAACGTTCTAAGTCCAATGTAGGGATCAGGAGCGCAGAGAGCGGTAGGCGACAGAACAGAGCCACGACAATCTTCTACATTTTACAGTACTATTACCGTTGACTTTGGATACTGCCAGACCAGAGATTTGTTGTGTAATTAATTTATGTCCGATTACTTTTGAGTGCTCTCATTAAAAAAATTGTTTTCTCTCATTTTTGAATTATTTCACAACACGAGCTTCATTCGGTTACAAATATTACCTGAGGACAAAGTATTAGTTTAAATATCTTATATCGTTTTATTTGGCTACACTAGTTTCGATGTTGGTGAAATAGTGAGGAATAACCTAAACAAGCGCTCTAACAATATCGTACTGAAACGCAACGAAGAAATTACATACAACGTCCCCCTCAACGCCGACCTCATTCATGAATGAGAAATGGTTTTTTCCTACAGTCACCCGACAAAGTGGGCTTTCTTGCACAGATTATAGTACAGAAAGCCTTACTTTGGTGCACAGTGTTTACTTTGGTGCACAGTGTTTACTTTGGTGCACACCAGTATTCCAACCAAACAACACAAAACAGCGTGATTTTTTTTGTTTTAAAGAGGTTGGCGGCCTCTTTTAACCTTGCATTTGCCCGTCCACATAGACTAAATTTATCATTCACGATTTTATAACTCACGTAATCCGTGTACGTTTGAAAATAGTTGTGGAGAAATAAGTAGTAGATTAAATAACTTTTTTACTTGGTTTGAAAATAAAGTGTTTGGATAAAAACTCCTCTCCATGTTTTAAGATATGCTACTTTGGAGTGAGACAGATTACGACGTTTAATGTTTGTTTTGTTAGGTTTTTATATTAATTCAACATTTATTTAAGATCACAATTTTTTAAGATATAAATTAACTTAGGAGAATGCCTCTATCAGCCAATACAATTTAAATTCTGAATATTAACTACACTTTGTATATAGCTAATGTTTAATTCACGGCGCTGCAGAGACCAGCGTCGTATCTGGCCAGATCTGGGTTGATCGGGAATTCTCAGTGGAAGAACGTTGTAAGTCCAATGTAGGGATCAGGAGCGCAGAGAGCTGTAGGCGTCAGAACATAGCCCCAACAATCTTCGAACAAGCTTCTGCTACAATAATAAAAACCACTGGCTATATTACCGTTCACTTTGGATATTGCAAGACTAATCATTTTATTTCACGAAATCACTTGTTTTTTGCGATTTATTTCCGGATACTTTTTAGTGCTCTCGTGTAAAATGTATTTATTCTATTTGTGTATATATTTCACAGTACGACCTTCATTCGTTGGTTACAAATAATATCTGAGGACAAAGAATTAGTTTATCGTTTCATTTGGCTACAGTCTCAACGTTGGTGAAATAATTAATGAGAAACAAACGTAAAAACGCGCTCTACAAATATCGGACTGGAACAAGCCTTAAAATTGTGAGTTCACCAATGAAAGTGTCGATATGTTATAAAAAAATTCTGAAAGTGTTGTTCGTAAATATATTTGCAATAGCAATAGATAACATTATATCCGTACAATTTACTAAGTTTTTAATGCTGAAAAAAACAAACTTTTCGAAACATCCTGTTTTGGGTTCAAAGCATTAATGCAATCCTCAAATTTCTCAAATTTTGAATTAAACATATAAAGCCTACAGAATTTCGAAAAAACTTAATTAAAACAAGTTATTTTGAGAACTAGCACATACTTGAAACCGTAGTATGGATCAAGTTTCTTTGTTCGATGTGATTACTAACCCCTTTCTGAGATTCTGTCTTGGGTGATAGGAAAAACAATATGGACAGAATTTGTGGAGAAACGCATCTGGGTTGAGTGGAAGAAGGGCGTATGTGCACAGTTACATATCCGGATCGCAGAGTGTGGTAGAAAGTTTTATCATGTGTTACAAAATGATAAAATATTATGGTTACGGGATTCTATGCTCTGTGATACGGGATTACATTAATAATACAATAATATTCCTTGCAACTTAACATCTTTTACAGTATTCATATAATAAAAACATGATTTTTCTTTGAGAAGTTAACAATACTTACTACAGGTAGTACAGTATTTGTTTTACAATTATTATAAAATAATGAACATAACTACTGGTTGGTTATATTGCTGTGAATACTTACAAGGAGTAACTGTGTTTACGATTTCACAGGTTTTTTAGGCCCAATTTTTCAAAAAATTTAAATTCCCTTTGTGTGTCCGCTGAGAAGAAGTATGCAGTGGAAGAAGGGGCTAAGTCCATAGGAAAAGATCCGGAGTGCAGAGTGTGGTAGAGGTTTAAATTGGGAGAGGTGTTGTTTTTAACAAGTTTTAATGATGTTCCAGGTTTTTCTTATTTTACACAGCAATACAAATTTTTACGGCCCGGTATGTTTTTAACCAAAGTGTTACATGAATCCCAAATACTGTATTTACTTTATCTACAATTTAGATTGTTTTAACATCTGTTTTACAATCATGTCTGCCCACACTGCCATTTAACAAGATGAGTTTCAGTAGAAATATTTAAAGTCAAGGCCGGAAACATTGCGGACGTATCTAGTATTTGCGACGGTGGAAAATGTGTAAGGTACATGCCACTGATATTTTTTTACATTAGTTACGCAATGTATTTACGTCTAAAATTACAAATAAAACAAAGGTACTTCAACCAAATACTATAACAGTTTTAAGACTATGTCAGAAACTTTTCCTAGAACGTACCAATTTTTAAAACCCCTTACCTCGTGTTACCCGGGATTTTTCATTTTTCTTGCCACTACATTCTATAACCGCATTGAAGCAAAATTTTTAACAGGGAATAGCCTACCTGGGCCAACGCGATTCAAATTACTGTATAATCATAATTCATAAGTATAACAAATACTATGGTCACCAACTACTCCTCATATTTTCTAGGAAACAGAATAATTTCAAAATTTATGAAGGTTTGTCTTCACAAGAAAATAAGTTATATCAGTAAAAATAAATCAGTTTTTATATAGTAGTATTTCGATACAAGAGCTTTGTAGTACTGAATCAACTGTTCAGTTGGCAGTACCCAGCTCACACAAAGATCACCTGTTACGACGTTTACGTGTCTACTGTCTATTTACTTTTAAATTGTCAGGTGTTTAAGGTTAGGTTACAATTTACAATTCGTTTTGTACATTATTTTTAACCTATACCGAATCTTAGTTTATGTATACAGTAATAATCTATCTATTTTCATTAGCTATCTTAACACTTAACATTCACCGTGAAATATTTTGAAGTAATTTTATATTAACAATGTCTTGGATAAGGGATAGCTCATTAACCTGGGCCCAATTGTTTTGTGTAAGAGTTTTGAAGTGTGGTGTGATTCCAAAGCATGTCGCTTTTATTATGGATGGTAATAGAAGATATGCAAAACAAACAAATGTCAAGAAACTGGACGGTCATTCAAAAGGGTAAGCTCTTTGCAATAGCCTACATGGATACACAGCGGCTGTACTGTGAGCTAGGCCTAGTGCTGAATCATGTGTCCATAGCTCATGGATTAAAGACGTTAGTTAACGATCAGCTTTGGTAGGCCTAAATATTAGCTTAACAGTCTGCTCAAATGGATGGTAGGCCCTAAGTGAAAACACAACATTATTGGACTCGGTAGAATTTAGATAGGAGCAGTACACCATTACCTACGGGTGTTTACCTGAATAGAGCCTACGTCGAGTATCAGGGGATAAAAATAATAAATTTAATCAAAACTAAGAATTAATAGACTGAATCATAGTCTCCATAATATGTTGGCCTGTTCATTGGCCTATTTCGATCATAACTAATTGACACATCTGTTTCCAGGTTTGACAAGTTAGCCGAAACACTTCAGTGGTGTTTAGACCTTGGAGTATCGGAGGTAACTGTTTATGCGTTCAGCATAGAGAATTTCAAGAGGAGTAAAGATGAAGTTGATGATTTGTTGAGATTGGCCACACAAAAATTTCAGCGTCTTCTTGATGAAAAGTATGTAAGCCTACATCACCTGTAACAATTTGTGTGGTTTATTTGATTGTTGTTGGTTGTATTTAACTTTATGGCATGAATTAGGCCTAGTCTAGTTAGAATTAGAGCAGGGCCGAGTTCCGTTTGCCTAAACACTTTGACGAGGGTCATTTTACAGCCTAATGCTTGGTGGGGCGAGTGTCGGCCAGGTATCAGTGACCAGTTCCACGGTGCGGCAGGTATGGAGGTGGAAAGATTGACCGGGGGGGAGGAGCAAAATTTTTTTTAGGGACAAGATGAAACTGTTATAACCTAACCAAGCTTGCTGATTATGAAAAAAATGAATAAGAGTACTAATCGAATCAATATTCATTTTCAATTGATATTAGGGTAGCCCAAAACTGTACCCGATCTCCGTTACGTCCTGCCCACTACACCCCCTTCCACTTAATGACTTCCAAAGTATCAGTTAATTCAACTTTAAGTTAGTTTGTTTCATCCAGTATTATTCAACTTGTATTTTGCAGGGACAAACTAATGGAAAATGGAGTCAGAATCAGAGTAATTGGGAATATTTCATTACTTCCGCCAGATTTGACCAAACTGATCGCCGAGGTGGAACTTCTGACTAAATACAATAACAAAGCAATTCTCAACGTGGCTTTTGCTTATACAGGTAAATAATTCTTAATTCCTCATCACTAATGTGCCAGCTGATGAACTTACTTAGGTTTAACTGAAAATATAATTACATTCTGTAACCAATAAAAAAACTTGAATGACATAAATAATTATGGCCTAAGCTTCTGATTGCACATGGTCTTCAGTAGTGTTACGTCTGTGTGTATGAGACCTGGTAGTCGAGTTGTTATAGGCTAGTGCTCCCCTAACAAAAGGTCGCTGGATCGATCCTGAGAAAAGTCCGTAGCTTTTTGATAGTTAAAAACTGATCCCAGCTGTTCCCGATCATCGGGCTTTAAATAAATGATCATGACTAAATAAACAGCTGCTTAGGCCTGTGTCCTGCGTGAGCAACAGGAGCGACGCAAGCAAAAACGCTAGAATCCCTAGAATGTTGCAGATTTTTGTGTCTGACACGAGTGACACGGACGACGATTTATTCTAGCTGCTGTCGCTGTCAACACTCACACCGCATGGTACGGGCGTGTCCTATGTGAGCGACGCTGGCGACAATAGCAACAGCAGGGATAGCTGCTACACATGCAAGTGACAACAGCGGCAAGATACAATATAGTTAAAAAATACGCTCTCAACGGACGCTGCCACTCCTGTCGCCCACGTAGGGCCGGGCCTTAGTAACAAAGCTACACAGAACATCACACCCCATTCTACACTCATCCTTCACTCATATTTGGGTTAAAATACGCACCTAGGTGGTGTCATCTCAATGATTGGTAATAATTTGTATGTATATAAACAATGCAAACATCGCCCAAAACTGACTGTTCAAGACTGGAAGCTAATCCTGTTGTGGGAGCACACGACTAAAGCGGCCTACACACTACACGTGCATTGCACGCCGTGCCATTTTTTATATTGGCACGACGTGCAACACACACTTGATCTTCAGTGTAGCCTACAACGTGCTAAATTACATCGTCTGTTCGTACAAATGAAATGCAGAACAGAACACACACATGTTTTAAGGACATTGGACATGATTAATTGATTAATCATTAAAAATAGACACAAGGCAGCAGCACTAAGCCACCTTAGTGCCTAGGTTAGTCCAGACCTTGCACCTCGCTTCCGTACAGATATATGCCGGCAGGGCACTTGGTTCACAATACTGTGGTGGAGGATGTATGCTCTATGATATATTATATAGAGATCTATGACTGCGTCTTGGCTCACGCATCACATACAGCGCGCGATCCATTGTGTTATAATCTCGATGGTCGTGCCAATTATCAATTATTTAAGATGGGGACGCCACTATGTGCGTATTTAATCCGTGTTGCAAATGGCCAAGACATAATGCCGTTGATTCACTAATAAGAAAGTACTTATAGGGTCAAATCCTGTCAAAAGTGGTTGAACTACCAGCACGTGGCACGGAGACCGCCTACACCTCAGAATGGCATGCTTTGGCACGGCACGCCAAAAATCAAACTCGTCTTGATTTCCACCATGCCATGCCAATGCACGCCGTGCTTGCACGGTGTTCACCACACACTTGCACGTTTTGTCAGTTTTTGGCACGGCGTGCAATGCACGTGTAGTGTGTGGGCCGCTTAATGCCCGTGTCTACCAGGCCTAAATTTCAACACTGGTGTTGTCCCTTATATTATTTGTTACGTCAGTTTCAACAATACAGACTTAAAGTCTTGAATTAGTTTGATATCAGACAAACTCGGTGATTGTTGACATGTTTTTGTTACTTTCTATGTTTTTCCTAACTTTTAGCTTTCCAAAAGCTAGTTTAGGTAGTATAAATATTTGAGACTTTACTATAAATTTAATTTGAGGTTAAGCACGTAAGAGATTAAAGTTTTTAAAGATTTTTTTAGGATATCAGAAATTTATTTGATTGGGAAAAGAGTCTACTCTGGCACAAGAAACACAAAACTTTACACTATACACCAAAAATAGAATACTTCACTACTGATACCATTTTAAATCAAGAACCGTCTGAATGGGAGAGATAGAGTTTTAATGAGAGATGTTACTCTCTCTCCAACTCAAACCTTACTTGGTTGAAAATGCTGTCAGTGATATTGAAATATTTTAATTGTTGTGTATAGTGTAAAAGTAATTGGTTTCTTATGTCGGGTGGACTCTTTCATCTAGATAAGTCTGCTAAAATTTAATATCTTGACAGTTTGATCAACAATCTTTGCCTATGTGCTTTACAGCCAGGGACGAGATGGCGGAAGCTATGAAGCAGATGGTGGAAGGTCATCGCTCCTCAGACCTGGACCTGAGTGATATCAATGTGCAGTTGTTGTCCAAATCTCTTTACACCATGGACTCTCCGTACCCTGACTTGTGTATCAGAACGTCCGGGGAGAAGCGACTCAGTGACTTCCTTCTTCTTCAGGTACAACATTCAGAATATTGGAGTTCTTAGATTAGTTTAGCCCTTAGAGCCCCAGTGTACTCTTTTGCCCTTTTAAATCATGTTTTCTCTTGTCTTGAATGACACAATCTCTATTTTGAAATTCTGTAATATTACAATACAGGTTTTCTGTGGACACAAACACAATAAGGGTTTTCAAAATGGCTGATCAGATTTGCAACTCACATAAGTGCACTATTTCGATCAACTTTAACTGTAATATTGTGTATGGATGGTATTGGAAATAAACAATATCAGCAAACTGACACATACTTTCTCCCAAGCATATTACAATTAAATAACTCTTAAATAATTAAGTTTAAATTTTTCCTGTTTATTACAGACGGCCTACAGCTACCTCTACTTCACGGATGTTTTGTGGCCCAACTTCACAGCTTGGCACTTATTAGCAGCTGTTTTCCACTTCCAGCGAGCTTATCCCACTCTACTCAAAGTCCGATCATCCCTTCCAAAACCACCTCTCTCCGATAAAGCTGCCAAGTTCTTGGAGAATGTGGAGGAAAAACATTGGAAAAAAGCAGCAATCGCTGCCTCATCGTAGAAGTCTGATTCTCTTAATGTATATTCAAATGTTGAAAAAACACTGGGTTATGTAGAATATGGTGTATATAGTCGGGAGCAATATAATTTGTGTACATAGTGATTATGAGACATTATATTATACTTTAAGTAGTGGATGTATTATATTTTATCCGCAAATAGTGGATTTGAACAAATGTTTCCATTTTAAATAGTTTAGGTTGATAGGATTTGTAAATACAATGTAACTTAAAGTCTTGTGATGTAAATTCATGTGATATTTGTAGTTGTTTCATTCGTAATATATTTACTTTTACTTCACCTGTATTTTCATTTCTTTCTGTTATTATGTTGTTCCAACACTCAAAATTAACTTGCATATTTTTATTTTTGGTTTGTTAAGTTCTGATGACTCTTAGATTTATGAAAGATAAAACCAGGATTGCCACCCGTCCAGATTCTATGGCGACAGTTCCGACTTTGGACTTTTTTTCAAGTGGCATTTTACGAGAATTACGAGAGATAAATGTTCAATGGATGTGCCGGGGATTGAACCCGTCCCTCCCGCACCGAAGTCCGAGACGCTAACCACTAGGCTAGCAACACAACCAAACTCTTTTGCTATTTATGATAACAAATTTGCTTCAATGGAGACAAGATTTCTTCTATTTCATTTGATTTCTTATCTATTATTTTTCTATTTAATAGAGAGAGAAAGTATGTATTCTTCATCTTCAAAATTAACAATTGAGTCAAACAATTTTGATAAATAAAAAATGTGAAATAATTATCATCATTTTAAAGAAATTAGACTCAAATAATTTTTCCTCTTGACATTTTTATTTTCTTATTTATATAAAAATGTAACTTTTTACAAAAGGCCTTGGTAATCCTCAAACAACTACATTGTTCAACGCTAGTAGTTTACTTATTTTCGAGAAAAAAATATTTTTTCCTACACTTACCTAACAATGTAGAGAACATGTACATTGTACATTGTTAGGTAAGTGTAGGAACAAATATTTTTCCTAGAAAATAAGTAAACTACTAATGTACATGTTCTCTCACTGATTTGAGAAAGCAAAGTGGCCAATTCGCTCATTAGTGAGACAATGAACATTGTCTCACTCCAGATTTTCAACGTGAAGGCACGAAAGTGGCCAATTCGCTCATCAGTGAGAACGTTGTCTCATTCAAATTACTTTGTCTCACTCTAGATTTGCACCGTGAAGGCACGTTTCTTTACCAATTTATTTGTTTTATGGTAACTCTAGGAAAAATATAATGTGCAACTCGAGTGCAAAGTGCAATCGCCTCACTCGAGAAACCATTCCTCACTCGCCTACCAAAACGTTTAGTCACACGCTTACCTGTGAGTAAGGATTTCTCTCGAGTGAGGCAATTGCTTACTTTGCTCACTAGTTGCATAAATAACTATTGTTTTTGAAAATCGGTTTAATTCCTGTGTCAACAAAATTTTGCAAGAGTAAACCTAGAGAAATTGAAAAGGTACAGACAAACAGGGCATTTTTAGTATGGCCATAGAAATAAATAAATTAACACTCATTCTGACATAATACTTTATTAAATAAGAACAGATATCCTTTGTTGTTTATTTATTTTATATACATGTACAAAGGAATAATCCTTAAATAGGTTGGTTTGTTGGTTTATTATACTTTAAAATTACACACAATATTTACTAGTTTTTCTAGTTATTAAGTTGGCATCTCACTAGAAGAGTTAAAATAGGCCTAGTCTAATTTTATGACACATAAAATGAATTATGCTTTGTGAAAAGTGGCAAGCAAGAATTGTTAGGTTTGATTTTTTTTAAATGTATCCTCTCAATAGTCTCAACTCAATTGATTTTATATGATCAAGTCCTTTATCAGTGGGAAAAAATTAATAATGTGTATTTTATGGTTCAAAAAGAAATGTTTACAATCGTAAATGGGTGGAAGTATTGTTATATTATTTAAGTTAAAAACTTCTAAGACTGTTTAACATTTTTGACATGAAATGACTAACTGTGTCCCAATCTGGGAATTCATGTGTAGACTTAAGATATATTGACTATCACATTTTGAGATTTCAATCCAAATAACAACTTAACGATCATCTTTGACAGTGTATATATTCTTCATAATTTAAGAGGTTTTGCCCCATTAGCATATACACTAATGCATAGGCCCTAGTGATGATATATACTATTAAAAGTACATAATTTATTTCCCAAATTGGGTAATGATGACTTCCAATGTTTGCAACTTTATGCAGGATCCACGGGCCCACCCCTTGTCACTGTACTTCAGGTTTTCGCAAAAGTTGTCACTGCCTGCTGCCACTTTACTTGTATTGGTAAGTGTTAATCAGACGCACCTGCGACTAAAACTTTGGGTGGTAAGGCTGGTTTTCTTTACAGTCAAATTTGGTAGGAACTGTATCCCGCAGCGGGCTGCAAGACCGCTCTAAGAGCAGTTCTTTTTTGAAGAGTTAACCAATTCAGTTAACTACTAACTACTAATTCCATCCGTTTAATAATTTCAATTACTTTAAGTTCTTTAATATATTCAGTAAATTACACTTTAAATTGAGACCGTTTTGAAATAGGTTTAATTCAGCATATTAAAGCAAACTTAATTTTCTTTATCCAAGGATAAAAAATTTATGAAATTAGTTGTGGGATATGACTTAACCCTTTGAGTGCCAACGCAACGATATATCGTTTTGCACAACACATCTGAAAAATACATTGCAACGATATATCGGGCCGGCGCGACTTTCGATCATGTGAGTTTTAATGGGTATATCGTTTGACTCGGTTGTTATTATAAAACAACAATGATTTCAATTGATTTTTCATACGATCGAGGCACAATATATCGTTCCATGGCACTTTTGGGATGGAATTTTATACTTTAACCGATTTTTATTCTTGCGCACTACGCTTCGCCCCCACGGAAAGCCTGGCACTCTTCAGACATAACTAGTAAAAAAATTCTGGCACTTTTCAGAAAGTACCAAAATCAATTTCTGGCACCCAAAGGGTTAAGATAAATTACCATTTACTGCACATCCATATTTCAAGAACGCATGGGACAAACTATAGACATTAGACTACTTAAAACTGTCGCGTGAACCCACTTTGCAATTAAATATTGTACTTATAGGAAAATGACCTTGCCAAAAAACGCAGGCACTAGAAAATTAGCACGACACTCACAACATAGCAGTATTCGGCAGCTATGGAAACCAGCCTTTACTAATTGTCCTAGGGGAACGTCTTTGGCCCCGACCCTTTCTGTCACCTCTTGATTGGTATCACTGTCAAAGATGATCCATTGCGTTGTCTGCAGTCTAACACTGAGTGTAATACATGATTGGTTCATTGTTGATATCACTGTTGAAGTTTCCGCACAGACCACAAGTGTATCCTCGGAACAGTCCTGGTACCAGCGCCACGATGGTCTTTGTGTAATGTTGGACGACAACCCCGTTGTGTAACTCCACGTCCACCTGGCCGCCTTGCTTCACCGAGATGCTGACGACAGAATTATGGAAATTATTAGTGAAATCACTGAGTTTTAACATGTAAAATCTACTTCAAACATGTCTAATGCAAGGTTTGAAAGTGTAATTTTAATTTAAAACTGAGCCTTAATATAAATTAAAAGTACTTGTATTTCCAAGTAATATTACACATTCACTACCAACTGACACTAGTGACACTACAAACATGACATGAAATGCAAGTGAGTCTCCTAGGAAACAAGTCGAAATTCCACTTTACCTAGTGCTCAATATCAAATTAACTGCTAACAACGTAGATCTTTCCAAGTGCTCACACTTCTGAGCAGTTCATGGTCTACCGAAAGAGTTTTAAAGTGATTAAAATCATAAGCACCAACTCAGCTTACGTCTTTTAGCATTCATTATCAAATAATGTATTCGTTTCAACATATTTTTTTTAATCGCACACCTAGTGCCTAAGTGGAACTGACATAGGTTAAGTAAAGTGATTATTGATATATCTTGAGTGGTACTGAGATTAGTGAAATGTAAATGGTCTATTGATAGTTGTAAATCACCTAAAGAAAGGTTTGGTGGTGTTAGAGGCTCCATGCTCATAGTCCTCAGTTATTGGGTTCAGTTTGATGTTCTCATTGACAAACACATCTATTGTTTCTTCAGTAGTGGGCAGAAGTTCGATGACATCACTCCCAACATATATTTTCACAGCCTGAAACAAATGGCGAGAATTGTCTAATATATTCACTTATATTTCCACTATAATTTGTGCAGTTGATTATTGCACCTTTTAGCGAATTTCCCTATAGGGAAGTAGCTATTACCGTAGGTGGCACGGTAAGACCTAGACCCGGGACCGATTTACTTTTTCATTTTGATGTCCCCAGAGGCCAAAAACACTATTCGTTTAAATTTTTATATATGTATATATATATATATATTATATATATACGTCCGTGAACGCGATAACTTGAGTAATTTTTTTCCGATTTTGATGAAATTTGGTTTAAAGGTGTAAAGCGGGATAAACTTGAATGAGTTCGCGAACCAGCACGATCGGACCATGGGAACGGGGCTTTACGGGGGGTTTTATGGGGTAAAAATTGGTTTTTCTCACTTTTGACCCTCAAAACACAAAATTTCCCAATTTCTCTTTAGACCTTTTTAAAGAGCTTAAAAAAACAAATAATTTAGTATATAAAAGTATTTTTGTTCGAATATTAGTAACGGAGAAAATTAAAAAAATTGTAAATTTAAAATTCCCATGTTATTCTTATGGACAAAATTGTCAAATGTTGTAGTTTGCTTGTTTATGAATATATTTTGATCAAACTTGGCAAATTTATTTATTTTGTACTAAGCTATCAATATTTTACTCAAAAACACACTTTATTAGTTTCCTTGTAGCAGCAAACCTAGGTACTCGTTAAACCTAATGTTATTAAAATATATTTAACTGAAAATCAATTCAGACAAATGGAAATTCGCTTAGTCGGCAGGTTTGCTGCGGCGGGGGTATTTAATAATAACTAAGATAGTTAGTGATTGTCCCGCTCATCTTTAGAACAATCTACTTTCCTCCATGAAAATGTACTATATAAGTATCCTCCCTTTGTGGCGGCACTTCAAAAATTGTCTTTGGTTAAGCGCATGGCCTCGGTTGGTAAGTCTTTGGACTGTTTTGTGCTTATGTAATTGCTAAGTGAGTGTTTGAGTCAGTTTGTTAGTTAATTTTTTGTTTGAAAGAGGAAATTTTTGTAAATACGGTATAGTGTAAGCAGGTTAACTACAAAAAAGGGTCAAATAACAGTAACCTGCCCTGTAAATAATGGATATTAATTTCTATCCATTTATCGACTTTGAAACCTATCTTAAACGTACTGTAATGCTGTATTTCTAATAATGTATTAAATTAAAAATGTTTAGACTTCGTTAGTAAAATGTATATTTTTACTTATTACCTTGCAGCAAACCCAAAAAATATACCGAGAATCAATAGTTTTACATGAAAGTTCAAAACACTATTTATTAGCAACACCAATAATATTAAAGAAATAATATGAAGTTATTCAAGCAAACTACATTTTTTTTTTATATACTAATCTAATTGACACATCCTCACCAGATGTTGATTCACCACTTTCTTGACGAGAACAGCAAACGTAGTGTCTTGCGAACAATCGGCCACCATGACAGTGAAGCAGCCAGTCAGAGACAAGTCGTAGCTCGTTGTGTTGTCCAGAGTGAGAACTGATTGGCTGTTGACAGCACAAAGACCTACAACAAGGTTAAAAAAACTTACCCACAACATATTACATGGGTTGTAAGTTGCTTGAACCTGGGGGACTTTGTCGATTATAGACAAAAAGAATCGTAGGGGACAAAATATTGTAAATGAGTACTATGTCCTATCTGGACTGGAGCCAGGTGCCAGGTTTTGTAATCCTTCCTTTCTAAAAATCATAATCCTGGCCTAAGGCTAGGCGCACACAAGCGATTATTTCATCGGCCGATCTGTGCACCATATATTAGAATGGAAGCGCGCACACAGGCGATCGAGAATTGCGCCGATTTTAAAATCTGGGTTTTGCTGCAGATTCGTAGGCGAGGCGATTGTCGCCCGGAAATCTGTAACTTACAGGTTGTTATCAGTCCGTGCACACGGTCGACTAAAAAATCGGCCAGTTGCTTGTTGTTCTCCACAGGAGTCAGTGAACTTCAGTGTGAGTTGTGTTGTTTTCTTTGCTAAAAAGGCCACAGCTGTTATAATAAAAACTGAAACTTTCAACAGACATTCTATAGTAACTAAAGAACTTTTTACTGTCATCAAGTAAAGTGTATGGTTTATAAAACTGTCGATTAAAAAGTCTCTGACTTACTATTGGATGAACCCAATATTTAAATTATCTTCTTTTTTTCTTTGATCTAATTAGAAGAGCACAAACACAGGTTAATTCAACAAAGTCCATTTTAGGATAGCTTAAACGCACTCAAAAAATCCATTTCTCGACTAAAAATTCACTACGTGTGCGCCCGGACATAAATCAAGTGCGATTTATTTTTGGCCGATTTTTTAATCGGCCGATCGAAAAATCGACCGTGTGCGCCAGGCCTAAGAGCGTTTCCTTCTAAAGCAACAAATTTGTTCAAGAAGAAGCAGTCTAAATTAATTTTATAATCACAATGAGAATTAGTACGTTAGAATATTCCATGGGTTGCAAATATGGTATCTGAAAAGTTAAACTAAAAACTTGAATGTCCAGATTTTGGTTCTCATAAATCGTGTTTCTCACCTTTTGTACTCCATGATGGCAAAGCCGCTGGGAAACTAAAGTCAATCTTGGTCGAGGAACTCTCCATTTGCACATGTTCAGGAAACAGAGCGTGGGCGGCAGTTATCAACCATCCTGGCAGCTGTGGATGGAAAGGAAAGTACTTGTGAAATACACGATTAAACACATTTACATCAATTTATTTATGTCTGATCTTCACTATAAGAGCAAAATGTAGCGATGGTAATAAAAATTAAACATACCTTTTGTATCAGCAAAATCATACAACAACTAATATATTATGAAATTTAAAGAGGAATGTTTGTTCAGCAAGAATAAATTAAATAATGGGAAAGACAAAAGTAAAGTACATGCGATTTTGTCCAGTTACTTATGAAAAGTGAATTTTTTCTTAAGTTCTCAATATTACCGTAACTAATAAATTATTTGTATTTGATAGTTAATCTTTTTAGATGTGTAATAGTATTAGTCCGAAAATAGGTGTTTCCCGTATGTGTATGGTAAACACATTTTGGACGAGTGACGTACGGTTTTTTTCACCCATTTTCCTAAATCTGGCCTTGGAACAATCCCAGCACACCAATGAAGTCACAATTCGCAACAACCACAATAGAGACTCACGTTGACATACTGTGTGGTGGCGACCTGCTGCGTCGCTAGCTCCATCACAGACTGAAGACAGGTAGGTGAGAGGTCATCACAGGTCAAATTCTGGTTCTCACTGTGAGCTGCGACTACCTTCACATCCACCACTGCGGCCTTGTCTGCGTGAGTCGGTGACGAGTCACCCCATGAGATAAACGTGTAGCCTGGTAAAAAAACCGGTAAGAGTAAAGGATGTTTAGTGATAGTCATTATACATAAATAACTGGGGTATTATAGTGCTTGCCTAAAAAGATCACCTTAAAAATCTCAGTATCTTCAGCTAAAACTCGGTAGAAATTTTGTCTGTACATTTATAAAACGGTGATAATAAAACTTGGTTTACTGAGACTATTGTAAGTTTCTATTTGTACCTGTCCCAAGGAAAAATGTGGGAATATCTGTATAGAACTGATCTCTTTGCTGAGTTTCTTTTTAGTAAAACATATTGATCTGTTCCCACACAAACCCAAATACGTGGAACCTATGTCATAATGGAAGCGGTTGTTTTTGTTGGGTCGATTGACAGTTCACGAGTTGATTGTTTATTACATTGATTAAATCAAATCTTGATCAAATAATCTTTTGAAAGTCTTAACTCCTTATATAAACGTCTGACTAAGGCTATTTGCAAATCGTACAATTTAACATCTTGGTAATATATTTCAATTTCAAACCTCCCTTTTCTAGTCCCTTCATCAGTTGCATTATTTGTGGAATAAACTTGACGCTTTTAAGGAAAAGAGGATTGAGCCACAAGAATTCTTGCAGACATACTGGGGAAGAGTCAAGAATCAAGCATTAAGAAGATCAAGGGTAGATAAGAAGCAGTAGACTTATATGAACTGGAATAGACACGTACTAAGATTAGGAAAAGAATATAACCTGAAAACATCCTGAAGGGAACAGTAGAAGGAAGAAGATCCAGAGGAAGATCAAGACCTAGATTGTGGGATCAGGTCTAGCAAGAAATGAGACTTTTGGGAATTGAAGAAGATCCTGAGGTCAGAGACAGGTGGAGACTCTGTGTTGCTGAGGCCAAGTACCAAATGGCCATGGCAATGAATAAATGAATTAATACTGGGAATCAAACTGTACCTCTTACACCTTCTGTCCAAGACGCTGACGCAACACACACAATCGTACAAAACCACTAAACATCTACCTGACACGGGCGCAGGAGGGTTGAACACGTTGGCTCTCCCCGAGGGTAGTACAAACGCTCCCTCCAGCTGTATCACTCTCCAGATGTTGCTGACGGTGTCGCGCACGCTTGGAGTGTGGTACAACTTGAACGTCAACTCCCGTTTGCCGTTGGAGATCTGTCTGAAGCCTGCCTGTATCTCCCACAACACTCCGTCCTTCCGGGACATCTGGAGACGTAACTGCTTCTTCTCCAAAGTCAGCACTGGCTCCACCTGACAAAGGAGTGATGAGGTGGTTATCTTGACTAGATGATTCAATTAATTCATGTATTGGACCATCAATTTTGAGCCGTTTCTTAGAGAGTAGCAAGTCTAAATAAATGGTGATGTTTTTATTTTACATTAGAAGATGAGTTTATTCTTTAAAAACGCACCTCACCTCTCGTTAAGCACATGAATAAATTTAAGTAAATTGAATCGATATGATAAGTTTACAGTGCTTATTTTATGTCTAGATATTTGAGTTGCATCACGGATTCGTACAAAAGACTGACCTGAGACAACAAAGGCGTGAATGACAACATAAGACCACATCTGCTGCCTGGAGGCTGGAATGCCAAGTGTTCCTTGAGTGAGAACAAACCCAGTAGAACAACTCCTCCCGGCACCATCCTGCAATGTACATACAATCAAGTGCAATATCTATTCAATGAGTCAACAAAACAACTCCTGTACTTTTAAAAATTTATAAAGTAATAAAGAGAGAACATCGTTAGGCCTATTTACTTTCTCTTAAATTTTATCTCTGAAGAAGTCCTATTGGGACAAAATATCAGTGCCATATTTTGTGACCTTTTTATTGTGTTTACTAGCTGACCCGGCGAACTTCGTATCGCCTAAGTTATAGGTTTCCCCTAAGACAGACCGATGGAAAGAAAGTACCGTTACGTTTAATTTTCAAGATGATCTCGTTCGCATCGCTCAATCACGTCCTGGTTGAAGTTCGTTCGCTACCCTCACTCACCTTTGGGTTGGAGCTCGTTCGCTACGCTCACTCACTTTTAGGTTGGAGATCGTTCGCTGCGCTCACTTGCCTTCAGGTTAGCTCGTTCGCTACGCTAACTCGCCTCCAGGTTGAAGTTCGTTCGCTACACTCACTCACCTTTTGGTTGGAAATTAGCTGTTGTCATAAATTAAAAAAAAAATAGTGCTGCACCCTGTTGGTAATCCTTGTAACTTTAATGCTATTGAACATCATAGAACAGAACCAACTTGTTTAATTGAAACAGCTGTTAAGATTCATTAATTCCATTTCTCATAAGGTTAACATGGGAAACTCCAGAGCCACTGGGGCGGAGCCCTTTTAAGAATTTCGAAACGGGAAATAGTTTACGTCCGATTCGCATACCTACAGAATTTACACACCAAATTTCATAACGATCGGTGAAGTCGTTCCGGAGGAGTTTGCAGACAAACACTGTGACACGAGAATTTTATATATTAGATTAGCTGGACTCTGGTTTTCTCTGGTATTCAGCTGAATTTTATACCATTTAAAAGTGTTTTAAAGTGTTTAAAAACAAAACACTTTTCTACTACAGTGTTAAAGTTAAAAGGTTTACTTACTGGTAGTTTTTCTCTTTGGTCAAGAAAGCTTTTTTCAGCAGATGTAGTGCGTCTCTTATTGTTGACTTGCCGGGACAGTTGAAAACACTTGCTCCAAGCCTGGCTCCAAGGTCTTCCGAGTCCATCGTCCATTCCTTGACAGCAACAGATTGTTGTGTTTAACTCGATATTATAATGTATTGATGTAATGAATTTAGTGATTTTATAAACTTACAATTTTCTTTCAACCATTAAATGATAGCCATAGGTTTCTCGACACTGTGAGACTATGCTTTGCGAGTACAACAACCTTTTAAATTAGGATTCTGTGGATAAAGCTACGCTAGGGTCGCACGGCATGGATATTTTAAAAGAAAATTACATTGAATTAATATAAGTGCGCCCACTACAGCGGGACGGCCAGCAACGGACATCTAGTAGCTTCTGCCGTTTGTTAAAAAGTCCGATAGACAGAACTCTGGGGGCATTTCCTAGCTACCAACTAGACAAGGGTCACGGGACTTCTGCCATTCTCCACACTGGTCTCACGTTCTCCGTCAAAGTCGGACTCACAGTTTTAGCTCGCAGGCTGTCCTAAATTGCGGATGTGCGGTTGTCCCGTCTCGTCCGACTGTGCCTTGCCGCCCTAGCTCAAATTCATCATAATTTAAGAGAATTAATATTGTCTTGTAGATGAATAAAAATGGACTATCATTTAATTTTTTCTCACATTAAAACAATCATAGTTGATATAGACTGAGACTTGTAATATTCTGCATAAGAAGCCAAATGGGCCTTAGTATTCATTTGCACTGTGATAGCAACAAAAACAGTTGCTAATTTCTTAATGTCCGAAATATATTCTTTTGAAATTAAATTATACACTTTAGAGCTCACTATCTGAAATTTTACATTGATTATCTACAGTTTCTGTAAACGACTTTCAAGACTAACCGATTAGGAAAAATTTATATTTGCAACTCTACCACATTGTATTTTTCTTCCTCCCACTATTTATTGTTAAAGTTATTCAACAAAACCTTTTACACAGTACTTTCAACAACTCAAAAGGAGACCTAACTACCAACAAAACTCACTTCTTTGACGGGATGTGATGATTCTCTCTTTGGATCGTGAGGGATTATGTTCGTGACAGCGTGCCAGACAACTCCGAGACGAGAGCCAGCCATATAGTCTGTAATGAATGTAGGAAGTTGCACATACAATGATTCTACAAAAGAGTAATAGCTTAACAACAAAAACTGGTTAATCAAGACTAGGTTACATGGAAAGTCTTTGATCATTTAGCTTTTGATTGATGATTCTGCTAAGTAACCAGCTTAATGTATCATATAATAAAATAAACAGTTACCTTGTTCAATATCCTTTGGTGCTATTAGATGACGACCGGTTTCGTGACGACAATCACATCATCAGGTCAATCCTCGTAAAACGATTCGTTATAATAAATACATAAAGTTTTTACTGAACACAAGACGAAAACACATTATATTTACAAAATATTTACACACAGAAACCATCGCGATGCGTGCACGCTTATGTCGAGCCGGCCGCGACTGGAGTTCCGTCGAAGGTCAAGGTGACGTCATCTGCAATCAGCTGATCGGTGGTTTCAGGTTTCCTTTCTCTGTCTAATTTGATGATAGTGTCAAACAACTCGTTCGCCTGACTATTGATTTTGTCATTTAAAATATGTTTTGTTTCTAATTTAAAGGCCTTATATATTTAAAAATTTTCGAGAGCTGTTGTTTTGGCTTTATTGTTGCATGTATGAATTACTGTCAAATTTTCTTCGATCTTTGAATAGTTGTGGTTGCTACTGACTAGGTGTTCGGCGTAATTAGACTTTTGAGCCGGGGTGTTTTTTGGTAAATGCTCTTTATACTCTTTATATATGCTTTGAACTCTGATTAAAGTATCAACTCCATCAGCATTTACATTATTTATGAGAGTGGTTCACCCCTAGTCATATTTCTATCCAACGTTCACCATTATGTTGGATATGTTGGATGTTCACCATTATTAATGGGTAGCCCAATGACAATGAACCCAATGCCTATGCCTCTTATTCACATCCTCAAAATACCTGTAAATGTTGAGAGTTTGAGGTGGATATTTGGACCTCCAAATATTGGTGGAAATATTTATTGTTCTCCATCGTAATGAATACAAAAACCACAATGTCTACTTTACTATTTTTACATGTTCAAAACGTTATTATTTACCTCATATATAATATCTTTTTCAATACCCTAACATATTCTCTTACCTCTATGCTGGATGGTTTTTATCTTGTAAAACTCCTTGAGTACATCCATTTGCAGCTGGACTGCGAAGGGCAGCTTGATATGTAAACTGCGGCTGCGCTTGCCTCCGTACCACTTGTTGTTTAGTGGGTTGTACAGCTGAAGACCTGTGATACCGTTCCAGGAGTATCTAGAAAAGTAACGTTAGCTGTAGCAAATATTTATTTAAATAGAACATAGCTAAATGAGCAACTCACAGAGTGCTCTGCTGTAAAAGTTGTGTTTTTATCACTTAGTTTTTGATACTTTGATATTTGATGTGACTTGTGAAAAATGTTAAAAGAATGAATAAAACTTTATTAGGGATTAATTTTTAAAAATCAATTTTTTCCATGCTAGTAAGGTGGAAAATTCTTGGTGTACACCAAGTAAACTAAAATTAGGTTAGGCAGAGTTTACAACTGGTATGTGATGAAGTGATTTTATATTCTATCTTAAAGTTTTGGATACTTGTAATATATAATCAAGGCTTAAGAGGACTAGATTGTTTTAACGGTGTTGGCTGCACTGTACCAATGCCGTGACGTCATTGCTACCTACCAGATTGCCCGCTGAACGTCTGTCTAACGTCATCCATGCTAAAAGTAAGTCATGTTCTATGTTGTGCGTTATACCTAAAAGTAGTGCAGTTCTTTATACATTTCATTGGCGCAGTCGGTAATTACGGATTTCTTTCTATGGATTAAAAAGTAAAAATCTTTTCCGCGAGTGTTAATGGGAGACAAAAAGGACAAAGGAAAAGGATCTACTGTGACGAAAATGTCAGGTATTGGGAAGGTGGGAGAGTTTAATCCCCATGAGGAAGCCATTGAGTCGTATTTAATGCGTCTCAAACACTATTTCAAGGCCAATAGTATTGAAGATGGTAGTAAAGTTTCAGTGTTGATTACTGTTCTGGGCCCTAAAATATTAGCAGTTTTGTCAGATATTGTGTCTCCTGACGAGGTGGATAGTAAATCTTATGAAGATTTGTCAAAAGTATTGGTCAAACATTTTTCCCCAAAGAAGTTAGTAGTGGCGGAACGATACATGTTTTATTCCAGGGTACAAAAGCCTACCGAAACTATTTCTGAATTTGTTGTAGCTATCAAGCATTTGGCTAGTACTTGTAAATTTTCTACATTTCTGAAAGATGCCCTTAGGGACAAATTGATTTCTGGAATTAATAATGAGGTGATACGACAAAAATTGTTGTCTGAAGACTTAGATTTTGAAGAAGCTCAGGCTTTGGCTCTCAGGCTGGAACAAGCAGAGAAGCAAACAGGTCTTTTCAGTTCGAAACAGGATGTTAACAGTTTGAGTATGAAACGTGGTAAAAATGTTTTACCTGCTAGCTCTTTTAATAAATCCAATGTAAATGGTTATTTTAAACCAAATATGGGGTTTAATGGGAAAAATAAGTGTTACAGGTGTAATTCAGTGGAACATAAAGCTAATGATTGTCCATATTCTAGTTACAAGTGCAATGCATGCAATATGGTTGGGCATTTGTTCAAGGCTTGTAAGTCCCGAAATAAATTTAACAAGCAGAATTCAAAGTCCAAGAGTGGAAGATTTGCCCCACACAAGGTGCATCATCTTAATTTGGAAGAGGAGGACCCTAGGCCTAGGCCTAACTTGGATATAGTCAAGGAGACTCGGGACTTGTGTTTGTACAATCTAGGCCTATCTGACGGTACAGAAGCTTACAAGGTAAGACTAATGATAGAAGATGTAGTTGTAGAAATGGAAATTGATAGTGGATCAGCAGTATCCGTGTGCCCGTCTGAGGTTTTTGCGGAAAAATTTCCTAATGTGGAATTAAATCATGTAAATTTGAGTTTATTGACATACACTGGTGGGGAGGTGCCTGTGCTAGGCCAAGCTGATGTAACTGTAAAATATAAAGGTCAAGAAGTTATGTTGCCCTTATTGGTTGTGAAAATGTGTCGTAGGAACCAGCCTATGTTGTTGGGAAGGAGCTGGTTGGCCAAGTTGAAACTTGATTGGCGTTCTATTTTTTCAGTAGTATCGGAAGTAGGCCTACAGAGTAGGCCTAGTAATCAAATTAATTTGACTTTGTCTGAGCCTAACCCTGTGAGTAGTGTATCAGGACCTAGTTGTAAGGATCAACTGAGTAGGCCTAAGCTTAGCAGTACAACTGAAGTTGATGTGCAAACGTTGAAAAATAAATATGCTATGGTATTTCAAACGGGAGCTGGA
Organism: Macrosteles quadrilineatus; assembly: GCF_028750875.1. Taxonomy (NCBI): domain Eukaryota; kingdom Metazoa; phylum Arthropoda; class Insecta; order Hemiptera; family Cicadellidae; genus Macrosteles; species Macrosteles quadrilineatus. The sequence continues at coordinate 17,801,429 of NW_026542597.1, read as the reverse complement.
GAAATTAAAGGGGTTACTGCTCACATTATTCTTAAAGACAATGTAGTTCCCAAGTTTTGTAAATATAGGCCAGTGCCTTATAGTTTGAGGGAGAAGGTTGAACAAGAGTTAGACCGAATGGTTAACGATGGAATAGCCTATAGGGTTTCCAGCTCCGAGTGGGCTACACCGTTGGTGACGGTTCCTAAACCAAATGGCGTAAGATTGTGCGCCGATTTTAAGGTAACGTTAAATCCGGTGCTGCAAACAGAGCACTATCCGCTTCCGCAACCGGAAGATATTTTTGCGTCGTTGTCAGGATGTACATACTTTTCAGTAATCGACCTCACAAATGCCTATCAGCAGTTAGCAGTAGCAGAGGAGTCACAACCTTTGTTAACCTTGACTACCCATAAAGGACTTTTTAGATTGAGACGTTTGCCGTATGGGTTGTCGTCCGCACCGGCTATTTTTCAAGCAGTCATTGATCAGATTGTATGTGGGTTACCAGGTACCGTAGCGTACTTGGACGATGTTCTAGTGGGAGGCTCAACACGTGAAGAAGCTTGTAGTAGATTAGAAAATCTGTTTCAGCGTCTGATGGATTATGGAGTTCGGGTTAACGAGAGCAAGTGTAAATTTTTGCAGCCTAAGGTTGAGTATTTAGGCTATGTGGTTTCAGCAACGGGAATCAGCCCCCAGCAAGGGATTGTGTCGGCTATTCGAAATGCCCCGGAACCGAGTAACAAGGATGAGTTAAGGGCCTACATTGGGTTGATTAATTACTATGGAAAGTTTATTTACAATTTGTCATCAAAAATCAGTTGTTTTTATGATCTTTTGAAGAAGGACGTCCCATGGAAGTGGACCAAAGAGTGTTCACGCACTTTTGAGGAAAGTAAGTCATGGGTTCTTGACTCCAATATTTTGGTGCATTATGATGTGTCTAAGCCACTTGTTTTAACGTGTGATGCTAGCCCTAGGGGAGTGTCAGCCATTCTGTCTCATATGGTCGATGGAGAAGAGCGGCCTGTAGCTTTTGCGTCCAAAACTCTTAGCCCTAGTGAGAAAAATTATTCCCAACTACACAAGGAAGCATTGGCGTTGATATTCGGGGTAAAGAAATTCCACAAGTATATTTATGGTCGTAAGAACTGTGTGTTACAGACGGATCATCAGCCGTTAGCGGCAATTTTTGGAACAAAACGTGGTGTACCTAGCCTAGCTGCGGCAAGACTTCAGCGATGGGCTCTCATTCTGGCAGCATACAATTTTGAGGTTAAATATCGAAAAGGGGTTGACTTACCCCACGCTGATGCGTTATCACGTCTACCTCTACAAGACGATGAATCGTTGGAATTGGAGGATAATTATGTTTCACATGTTGAGTCTTGTGTTCAAGTAATCAATTTCTGCAGTGTGAGTGATGATTCTCCGATTACGTCTTTGGACGTAGGAAGATTGACGGACAAAGATCCATTGTTGTCGAGGGTTCGGGACTTTGTTTTACATGGCTGGCGGGAGGTTCAAAATCCTATGTTGCTTCCATTTCAGAGGAGACGATTGGAGTTGTCAGTGGACAAGAATTGTATCTTGTGGGGAAGTCGGGTGGTGATTCCTGAGATGTTGAGGGAGAACGTTATCCAGATGCTCCATGAACAGCATCCTGGTATAACCCGGATGAAGTTGTTGGCTAGAAGCTACGTGTGGTGGCCAGGTATCGAAAAATCCATTGAGGAGACAGTGGCGTCTTGTTTTGTATGTCAAGGCACGAGAAATGCCAGTCCTAGAGTTCCATTGCATCAATGGCCGTTAGCCACGGAGAGGTGGCGCAGAGTTCACATTGATTTTGCAGAAGATCCCACGTCAAGACAGCAGATGCTCATCCTAGTCGATAGTTACTCAAAATGGATTGAGGTGTTTCTGATGAGCTCTACATCTTCCTCCAAGACTATAGAGAAGCTTCGGACTTTGTTTGCAGCCTATGGTTTGCCCGAAGAATTGGTTTCTGATAATGGTACCTCATTCACTAGTCTCGAATTCCGTGAATTCCTTAGAAAGAATGGTGTCAAATTCACCCTGTCCCCACCCTATCACCCGGCATCCAACGGAGCCGCAGAACGTTCAGTTCAGGAAGTCAAGAAGAGTCTGCTGCGCCAGGTCTTGAGTGAGAAGCGCAGTCATCCTACTTCTTTACAGCATAAGCTAGATAATTTTCTATTTTCCTATCGCAACACCCCCACTTCAGTGACAGGCGTGAGTCCGGCTGAATTGTTCCTACGCTGGAAGCCTAGAACTCACTTAACAATGTTGAAGCCAAATTTGCTTGATGAGGCCAGGAGGCAACAGGAGTTGCAAAAACGGGCAGCAGATAAACACAGAGGCTCTGATAGGTCCTTCAGTGAAGGCCAGCATGTGTTAGTAAAGACGGTGAGGCAGGAAAAAATTTCTTGGGTTCCCGGCCAAATTGTGGAGTGTAGAAGTCCAGTAACTTATCTTGTGAGGGTCCTGAACCGCACCAGGTTTTGTCACGCTGATCATCTAAGACCAAGTCAGGTGGAGGAAGAGGAAATTTTGGTTAGAAGAGAGGAAGTGCCAGATCCACCGGAATCAGTGACCGTCAGCGTGTCGCCGGAGAGAGTATCTCCAAGTCGGCAGAGTTTGCCGTCATCGCCAAGGGCCAGAAGTCCACCGTCACCCCAAGGACGGAAGTCGATGGAAGAGGGGCAGCGTCCAGAGGTGCAGTGCAGTCCAACTCCTGTGGTTAGAAGATCGCAGCGGACTGTGCGCAAACCAGCTAAACTGGACTTGTAAGTGTGTATACACACGATTCAAAAAGAAGAATTTTTAGTTGATTATTTAAAAAAATATATATAAAAAAAAGAAGAAAAAAAAATGGAAGTTAAAAAATTGTTTGGTTTTAAAGAACGTTTTATGTTGAATTAAAGTTTTATAAGAAGTTTTAAGTTGTGGGCCAACTATTTTATAAGGGTTGGCGAGTGTAATATATAATCAAGGCTTAAGAGGACTAGATTGTTTTAACGGTGTTGGCTGCACTGTACCAATGCCGTGACGTCATTGCTACCTACCAGATTGCCCGCTGAACGTCTGTCTAACGTCATCCATGCTAAAAGTAAGTCATGTTCTATGTTGTGCGTTATACCTAAAAGTAGTGCAGTTCTTTATACATTTCAATACTGAAGTAAACGAACCATACAGAACTGTTGTTGCCAAATTTTTTACATGATAGAACATGGTTGAATGAGCCAACAGAGTTGATGTCAAAATTTGATTCCTTTAGTATTTGGTACTATTTTATGGTTAAACTACTACATTATACTATAAAATATTCTATGGTTGACAATAAGTGCTTTCAATTCTTGCCTTCAGTGATTGCCATTAGCCCTCACTGTGGGTAGCCCAAATGCAACTACAATTTATAAAACTGGCTGCAGTTTTATTGAAATGTCTATTTCATTTCTACAAATACTCAACTATTGATCTACCTCAAGTCCAGCTCAGCATTACGAGCTCTACCCTCATCGTCTTGACTGACACTGCCGCGTGCAGACACCAACGTACCACTGCGGATCTGTATGAGTGACGGCGTACCAATGTCCGTGGGAAGACTCTGCGTCAGGAACAGTGGAAACATGAGGCGTTGATAGTTCACGCTGAACTCGAAGTAGACGGAGCTCAGCTTTCGGACAACTGTCAACAGATAAATGTTAGTTGAGCTGTTTTAGTTTTGTGAGAAGCAGTAGGCTTAGTTGTTTTGGCTACTGAGCATTCCATGGACCCTCAAGATGGGAATTCTAGTTGAAATCTTTTTGAGCAGGGACTGTGAAGTAGAGGAGGAAAAGTGTTTATTGATGATACTAACCCTGTTTGATCTGTGTAATTAAACGGTCAAATTAAATGTCAAAAGATGGGCAGAACATGTACTGAGAATTGGAGCAGTGGTGGAAGATGCAGAGGACCGGATAATGTGGCAAAGAATTTTTGGTGTGGCTAAAAGCTAGTTTACCCTACCTGTAGTTATATTGTTGAATGAAGAGCTATTCAAGTACTGGGTTATAATAGTTCTGCCATCCACCTTGAAGATGAACTCCAAATGAATCTCCTCCTGTTCTTTGATTGGAGCCTTGAGTGTCTTCAACAGCTGAGCAATCTTGGCAAAGTTGATGTTGGCGTGAACTGTCATGTTGTGCAGCTGGCGCTTGATCCCTTCTCCAACGCCTTCTGCTTTGATGTACAGCTGCATAAGAAAAACTAGAGTAGAACTCAAACATCCCAAATCCATTTCAGAAAAAGTATATAACTTTTTTTAAAGGTTACAGCCACAAGATGTACTAGGCAATTTTACTTACTCCCTACATGCTGTGTAGATCAGTGGCTATGGTGATCAGAGGATCTCCATTAATTTTTCCTAGTATGATTCAGGAGATAATTTAATTCAATCTCTCGTATTTATTTTGTGTTTTTCAATAACATTGGAATTAAGTTTTTAAGAAATAATGGCCCAAAGGCTGGTATATTAGTATCTAATATTGACCTTTTGTTTGAGCGTTAGGTTAGCATCATTAGACATGACAGATGACATCTGGGTCCATATCAATACCAATTGTGATCAAACCATTGACCTTCAGATTTTGAGGCATATACATTGTAACCAATCAGTTACCAAGACAATTGTTTGCAAACACTGTGGCTAATAAACCAAACAAACCATGCACTTGTACAGTATCTTAAAACAACCATGCAAAATATGAAAAATTGTTTACCGCATATGAAGTGGTGACGCCCAATGAATGCTGCTCAGTCATAAATATGAAAACATTAGGCAGCCCTGTCCGTTCACTACCGATGGACAAAAGCTGCAAAACTCCACCGAACCCTCGCTCCTTGTCCTCATAGTCTAGAAGATAGTTTCCTGTTGCCCAAATTGTTGTTTTCTTTGGAACATATCTTGTAAGTTGGGACGAAATTATACCTCTGCAAAAAAATCCAGATATCAAGTTGTTATAGGTTTGAAATAGCATAGTCACTTAACTTAATGTGGGTGATTCAAAAACTCACATTCAAGGATTATTAGAACAAAAATATAAATTAGGCAAGAGTGTGGGTTGGGCAAGATGATTTTTATCTTTGCCACTGGCTATGGTTCTGAAGTTGGGTCCATTAAATTTCAAGACAGCCCAATATGCTACAGGTGCAGTCTTGGTTCTAGTTAAAGAACAAACTGCCATCTAATTTATTCAACACTCATCACTTATCTTTTACTTGAAATATCCACAGTGGTGAGTTGGAGTTATTCTAGTTTGATTCAAACTGCTTTAGGATTGGGGGCTGGAGGCTCACCATGGCCTAGACCAATCAGTAAGGGGCATTTGTCATAGCAACAGTTGTATTCCATGTTGCCAAATTTCTGTAGTAGTTGTTGTAGATCAAAGCTGCAATTAAAATAAGCTTAGCCTTGAAGAAGAGGACAGCAGTACCCCTAGGGTGTGCGTTGAATGAGCAACAGTGCTAGGATGTCTTTTCACTCTTTTCCCTACCACTGACACACCCGACACAACCACACACTAATAATCTCATCTTAATACAATCTACAGACTTACAGTTGAGAGTAGCAGGGGTAGGTGGTTGAAGCTAGAGACTTGACAGTTGTATAGAAGAAGTTGTACAGTTGAAGGCTAGGCTCGGTCTGCATGTACCAGAACAAACTGATGAATCGGTCCGGTGCCGGTTTGGAGAGAACGAGCATCGTGAGAGCCGCAACTCTCACCTCCAGAGTCTGCGACCGGTTGCACAAAACTGGCCAGAACAGTTCAAAGATCTGCCACAGGTAACATATTATAATCACTTCAACAGGGACGTACTTCTGTATGAATGTAGTCTGTGAATACTTGGTGAGTGTAGAATGGAGTGAATGATCTTTGTAGCTTTTTCTGAATAAGATCTGTCTCTTTCAAGACCATTCATTAAAATACCAATAATCCCAGATTTATGAGTCAAGTTTTAAACCGTGGAAAGATTTACGTACGTACATTGGGATAATATGGTATACTATAAGACCAAGCCATTCCTACAAATAGGTACTACATTATTAATTGATTCATTGGGAGGAGCCAACCATATCCCTAATTAAGTCAGAAACAATTACTTTATCTACAGGGTGGGACATTTCATTTTAAAAATACATAGGTTGACAGGATTTTACAAAAAGAGATTGAAAGCGCGGGAAACTGGCGTGGCCAGAAAGTTTACGCGTTCAGAAAATATTCACATTCAAAGTTGTTCGGTGGAGCAATTCATTTATTGAAAGAAAACCCAATGATCGAGGACTTTCTCAGCTAAACAATGTATTCCCTGTTTGTTTACCTTGTTGGGATACGTGTAGACAGTATTGATGACAGCCCACGTAGACAGGAACTGTATGTGATGATCTGTGGTCGTCTGGCCTGTGATGATCGGAGCCAGATAGTCCAGACTCTGTTTTAGCTCAATGTTGGACAGTCCCTGCAGATACAGCATGCGCTCCTCGTACTCTGTGCTCTCTGTAAATTGTTGAATGTTCTTCTGTATTTGATTTATTTTTATTATGAAAGTGATATTGTTGTAAGTGTTTGTAATGGTAGCGTTTTATTACTTCTTTACTGCAAATTCCAATATTTTTATCATCATATTGGAAATTTCTTGATACTTCACATATGCAACAGAGGTTTTTCCAGCTTTGTTTTAAGAAAATTTGTAATAAAGTATATTAGTTTAACCATGCCTTACATACTTTTTATTACAAACTCCAAGGTAACTCTTATCCCAATCTTAAGGTTTTAGAACAGTTAAAATCTCATGTATGTGAAATAGGGAAATGATGAAAATTTATATACCGGTACTTAGAAGGCAATCTAGATTACTCCACACTGAACAATAATATTTTAGAATCATTTTAATATTCAAAACGAAACAATAGCGTATTACCTGATGATGTCAATGTATTGAGAAAACATAGTAAACTACAACAAAATTGTAACACCACAAGGTAACATTAATATTTCTTAATAATTTAATTCAAGATTATGACAGGATATCTATATAAGCATTGATTCCAACTTTGATTGAAAAAAACTTGATCGAATCTAAAGCAATTTCTTTAAATACTTTTCTATCAATTATGTCTTTTTAATTCTTTATTTCTTTGTAAAACATTGTCCATTACCTGTAAATCTGTCCAGGTAGAACTTGGCGTATCTGTCAATAGTATCGGATTTGCACCCCAAGTTGCAAACTTTATGGAGAAGGTTGGCAAAAGTGAGAATTGCCGAATGTCTGACGTCCTTTCCTATTGGGTAGCTCCAGTGCAAAAACTCCTGGAAATCACAAGTACTCGCATTATACTAAGAAGCAACACCACTTACAGCAATAAACTATGGGTAGCAATCTAAATTCCAACAAAAATATGTTATTTATGGTGCATTTTTACTAACCACTATGAGTGATTTGCTCTGGTATGTTGTGCCAGAAATATACTTGTGACAAGCAAGCAAGAGCCTGAACGGAGAGCACTGTGCGGAAATTCCTATCACACAGGGTCTTACTCCACTGTGAACATTGAAGTACATGAGAGCGGTGTTGCACTTTGCCCTAGACACCACCTTAGTGTACCATGGAGGTTATCCTCTGTTCCTTATTGACAGAGAAATTTTCTCTGAGGTATATAACTCAAGCTCAAGCTAATGGGCAAGGTTTGGTCTACTAATAATCAATATAACCAACAATGAAGATGGAACCAAATGCTCGACCAGCTGCATGAACTTTTGTGCATAATTTTCCCCCAACCCATATTCAAAATTGTTATTAATTTCAAGACATTATTGCTTGGAAAAGATATTAAACTTGGTAATCAGTTTGTTTGGTTGTTGTATAAGGATAACTACTAACTGGATATGATATTTTTGAGTTATGGAGATGTTCATACCTCACATTGGGTCAGTAGGTCTTCAGTGGGTTTCCGTTGGTAGAAAGGAAAGTTGACGAGAAGTCGTCCGGCCAGCAAACCTCGGATCCGTTCCGACTTGACCAAATCTCGGATGAACAAAACTGACTGTGGTGAACCAACCACGGGTACCAACTCCCAGAACAGATGCCTTGGAATCACATTTCAGTTAAGTTCAAGTGTTAAACATTGTCTGGGGTGCTTAGTGGTTATAAAGTTACAGTAACAAAATCGTAATATAATTCTTTATAGATGGGTTTTACCTTAATATTTTATAATGTGGTAAATAAAATAGTGTTCCATCATTACCTCTTGGATATTAAAGGAACTATCTCATCTTGGACCACAAGAAGCCTATTTGTTATTAAAATACAGTATAACATACACTGTAGTTGAACGAGCCAAATACAGAGACTGCTATTGTCTTAAGTTTTATTTCCTTGAATTTTGTATTTGATATAGTTGAAGTGACATAAAAAGTTTTATATTTTACAATAATTTGTCCTTCCAGTTGGGTTTAAACAATTAATGTATTCCACAAAGATCGGTAATTTACGTCAGCATACTCTATCAGTGGTTAAAATGAACAAATATCATTTGTATTTCAAAACTAGCTACAGCTTTTCAATTAGAATAGTCTAGTTGTACACATGGTCAGGTGACACTCACTGCATGGTCTCCTGTTGGTAGCTGGTACCTAAAGTGACTTTGTGGTAGAGTTGCTCCCAGTCTTCCAACTCCAGCCACCACATCAGGTTGATCAGACTGAACACTGTCTCATTGTTGAGTCCCCGGGACCCGACCTCCCACCACAAACTGTTGCTGAGGTCTTCCAGCATCGTACTGATCTGTGGGTAAAAATTCATTATGGATCGTTTCGATTAGGATCACTCCCGGCGTCTTTCAGTGACTCCCAACAACAACCAACCGCTCCCAACATCTACCGATTGCTCCCAACATCTACTGCTTGTGTAACATCCACTGATCGCTCCCGACGTTAGCCTAAAAATGGCTTGGAGCAGCATAAAAATGATTTTAGACATTACGACCAATGCTAGATTATTGAAAATACCATAATTTTTCCACCACCCAAATCCATGACAAAAATGAATGTGCTACTTGACAGATTATGTTTTTCAAAAATTTGGGGAGTAAAAATTAAAAGATTAGTCCTGTCCTGAGTATACCTAGTTAAAATATTGATGAACTTGATTATATGAGTATTTAAATTACTTAAGCATGTAAGAGTAGAGTCTTTTATGGTGTATTATGAAATGGACCCTCCCAAATTTTCCAAAAAAGAGTCAAATTCTTCTACTATAATTTTGGTTGTACAAACATACAGTTTTACTCCCATTAACTTCACTACCATGTAATATTTTACTAACCTCTGACAGAACAATAGTCTTGTTGGAAGGTGGCAGTCCATATGTCGCATCGAGAACTATCTCCCTGTAGAAAAGGTCGGTGACGTTCATCGCCCCAGGGAATGACAGCTCTTTCGCTATTGGGCCAACTGACTCCACAAGCAGAGTCTGGCTATTCAACACACGTAATGTTAATTGTTAAGTAAACTACCAGGGCTGCATTTATCAATATAGCTCTGTAAGCCCTAATCTAGGGACCCACCTTGCTGAGAGACGTAATGTCAATCAACATTTATTGTCAAAAGATTTAACTATCCCCTTATTGCTAAGGGAGCGGCTGGCCCAAGGATCGCCCCTACTCACACATATGCAGGCCTCACAAACACAAACGCAAAGGTTAGCAAGGACCATTGATTGAGTGTGTGTGTGTGTGTGTGTCGGGCTTCTCACATCTCACAAGTGGAGCCGAGCTCCAGTCGCGCTCTCTGAGTAAACAATGTATGAATATTATTTACATCTTACGTTCTCTCCGGGTTCGATTCCAATTTATGGGCAATCCACAATAAGCTTAATAGTTTTTAGCTTAGCCAAAGGGACAATTTTAAACAAACCGCGTCCAACTCAGGTGAAAGTGACGGCATTAGTGACTTTAATGGAAAATGATCCCAGCACCGGTTTTGCGTCTTTTTACACTTCGTTGGAGGAGGAGGACGCCGATTTTTAAGATTAGAGTTTAATATGGCAATGTCAAGCTGGAAAGGAATGGAAATCAACTAACCTAAAGAAACACTGGCATAATCAAGATATTATTGGAAATCCCCATGTAAAGGGTTTTAAACAGACATACAGACCTAAATTAAACTAAATTTTTATAAATAATAGAACAATAAAAGGATCAATTGTTGGCTTTTACAAACATACTCACTTAACTATTGATGTATGCGCCTCTGCCCTTGATTGGTATGGCTCCAGCACAATTGCAGCTTTTGACGTTATATTTTTTATGAGGAAAGGAGCGTCTTTGTCCACAAAGTAGGCTCTCTCGGCATGAGGGAGCACCTCTGTCTAGGAAATATATTGAACATAAATTAATATTAATAGATTATACCCCAATAACTTACTAAAATATTTGTCAACATAGGATTCCGACTTAAATCAGGTAAATACTCTACACGAAAATACCTTAGTTTGGTAATGTATCAGTCTCTCTCTGTGGCGATGGGTAAGTGGCAACTTTTCTAATATTTTGTTAACCAGCATAAAAACTTGTAACATTGTGAATATTTTCATTCATCTCAAAGAATATATTTTTTTTATGATCTAACTAAATAAAGATTAGCCAAAATGGTGCTGAGTTAAAAATAAACAAGATTTTAGTTTGTTAATTGTAAGAGAAGGGAAGTATGATAGGCAGGACCGCAACCTGAGGTGATAACATAACGGGCAAACCTAGTACTGACCACCTGCAGTCAGGACTTAAACTCCGTTGGGTTAGCGGCGTTTGTTACTGATCAATTTCACAAGTCTCAATAATGCAAAAACTTCACATTATTCAAGTTTTTTTTTTCTTGAACCTTGAAATCAACAGGGAAACTTGTACAGATTAACCTAGGTCAATTTAATTTTGTATGTCTCAAAATAGCTTAAAAATCACTCATTTAGCACTGTATTTTGAAGTCTTTTCAGGGGGGTTGGGTTATCCCCAGACCGCCCTCCTTTGCCCCCTTCGCCAGAATATAGGTCTAGGACCACCCTTCATGCAAAACTATTTATACTCCGTTCACACAGTTTAGGCAGTTTAAAGGGAATCGATTCTATCCCCTCCACCTCACTCTAACTTTGAAACAACAGCCGACAGGTACATTAAGCTACACATTAAGCTGATATATACGTAAGCTATATATACATAAGCTGATTTTATATACATTAAGCTAAAAAATTGCTGTGAGAACCCAAGAAACCTTCCCCATAAGCCACCTCAATTTTTTGAACAGACTATAGGATATCAAATTAAATGTTACTGGCTAAAATTACATACCTGGTAGCTGCTTGGACAAAGCAATTTTGGACTGCTTGACCAAAATGTGCTTGGACTGTTCTTACAAGAGACGAGGTCCAAGATCTTCCGGATATGGTGGACATTATTTCCCACAGGACTTACAATATATTCCACTCTGCAAGTACCGTAGAGACCAGACTGTAAAATAACAATGTTGTAGACAAGACATATCTGTGGAAACTTAAGTCATTAACTATGATAGTGGTTTAAATACCTTATTCATGCAATCCAATTGTTGTCTCCACAACTAGTTTCAACCTGCTAGGAGGTCATCATCAGGTGAGTACAAGGATGAATTACTTCATATGAAGGTCGTCAGTAACAGTTTTTTTACATTTACACAAACACACGACGAATAATAAACACATAGTGCGCACACATATACGGCCGATAAAAACATCGAACTTGACAAGCGGACCCGTGTTGAGAATGCGGAAGTTGCGTCTAGACTGTAGGGTAAACAGCTGGTCAAGCATCACGCGCATTTTCTTATCGCTCGTCGGTTCCATTCCCATTGTCTCTGCCCTCCCCTTCCCTCTCCAGTATTTCTATTGCAGTGTTGTATATGATGTTTGAATTAAAATAAAGTTGGTCGTTTAAAACGTTATCCATGTCTGATTTGACGGCTCTATAAATCTCGAATTCTTCCAGGGTGTTAATTTTAAACTTGTCCTGTGACGTATGTAAAATTTCCATGTTTTCATTAATGCTGTTGTAATTATGCTGATGAGAAACTAAATGTTCGGCAAAGGTTGAAGTTTGTTTTGAGGTAGTCTTCTTTGGTATGTGCTCCTTAAAGCGTTTGGAGAAAGAGCGGGAAGTTTGGCCTATGTAATATTTATTACAATCTGAACAGTTGATTTTGTAAACACCACTTTTTTCATATTTAAGTTTAGTTGTACTTGGTCTTTCTTTCAGAAGTGGTCCCAGATTGTTTTTTGTTCTAAAGGATACTGTTATGTTATTTTTCCCCATTAATGTTTTGAATTTATTACTAAGACATAAATTATAGTCAGCTGATAAGAACTTTTTATTTTGGTTCACTCTTTCTGTTTTGTTTTGGTGTTTCAAAATTAATTTATCTATTAACGTGGTCGTGTATCCATTGGAGACGGCGATGTGTTTAATGATGTTTATCTCTTCGTTGTAATCGTCCGTGCTCATTGGAATTGATAATAATCTATTTACAAAACAATGGTATGCGGCTAATTTCTGTGAAAATGGATGGTGTGAATCTGAATGTATTGTTTGATCGGAGCAGGTGGGTTTTCGGTAGATTTTAAACTTTAAGCTGTCACTATGTTTTGATATGGTAAGGTCCAGAAAATTAATGGAATTATTTTTCTCCTCTTCTAGTGTAAACTTAATATTATTGTGAATATGGCATAAATAATCATTTAGAAGGGATAGCTGTCTGTTGTTACCATTGAACAGGACAATGGTATCGTCTACATATCGATAGTAGAAAATTATTTTGTTCTTATATCGGTTGGAGTCAGTAAACAAGTGCTGGTTCTCGATGTGGTTTAAGAATACTTCAGAGAGAATGCTGGAGAGGGGGGAGCCCATGGCTAGGCCGTCATTTTGTAAGTAGAACTTATCTTGAAACTGGAAGTAGTTCTGTTTTAATATCGTATTTAATAGTGAAACTAGTTCATTGATGGCGTTGGGTGACAATTTGGAATTTTTTCGAAGGTTTTGTTCAAGTATTTGCACGGTTTCTTTGACGGGTACATTCGTGTATAAATTAACAATATCAAAAGATGCTAACTTATAATTTCCGCTAATTTGTTGTTTTTTGATTTTTTCAACGAGTTCAATACTGTTCTTGACACTGTGATTATTTTCCAACACAATTTCTTTCCTTATAATTTTATCTAATCTCTTAGCAACTTTATATGCTGGGGAAGGCATGAAATTTACTAAAGGTCGGATTGGGACATCTGGTTTGTGAATTTTCGGAAGGCCCCTGAGGACCGGTGCTTGTGGGTTCGTTACTTTTAGAGAAAATATATCATTAACTGACAATAAGTTCTTGCTCTCAGATATTGATTTATTGATTAATTTGGCGTAAGAGGATGTTGGATCTTTGTTAAGAAGCTCGATGTTATTGTTACTTATAAAGTCACAAACTTTATTCACATAAATATCTTTATCCATTATGACAATTGAGTTGCCTTTGTCGGCTTTTGTAATCAATGCGTTCCCCTCAGCAAGTTTGTTCCTGATGCTAGTTACAGCCTGTCGCATTGACTTGTACTTGTTGTTTAGTTTCCTTGTGCCTATCGAGTTCCTCATAACCTGTTTGGCTTTACTCGCCATGATGAATCTAGTGGATTCACGAATGTTATCGTCTCTAATTGCTCTTATTGACGATTCAATGTTCAATAACTCATTGAACAGACTGAATTTTCTGTTATTCGGGAAGTTGAAATTGAGACCTTTGTTCAATAAACTTAATTCAATGTCATTAAATTGTATGTCTGTATTGTTTATAACCCTCTTAAAAAATGTGTGTGTGCATTTTATTACTTCTTTAGCATGTTGAGATTCCAATAACTTTTTGATTTTTTTATCTTGGGTTTTCTTTTTAGTAAAAACCTTTTTACTCACTTGTTGGTTAATTTCACTAAGTACATTTGTCTGTTGGCTAGGATGTAATTTATTTAATAACTCTAGGTGTTTCGTTAATAGAAGTTTGTTCAATCGGCTTTTCTTGGAATAAAGATGTTTTACTTCATTCTTAATCCATATGGATTCGGCAGACTTTTTGGCTTTTAAGGCAGCTTTAGATTTACCACTAACTTTTATGTTCACATAATGTGGCACTACGTTATTGTCTAAACATGTTTTGTTGAATCTTATGTTCTCTATTGTTTTGCATAATTTTAGTTTTATACCCTTGTACTGAAAGGCTAACTTTGCTTGATCAGCTTCTAACTTCATTATGGTGTGGGTAGCCTCCGGATTGCGAATAATAACTATGATAGTGGTTTAAATACCTTATTCATGCAATCCAATTGTTGTCTCCACAACTAGTTTCAACCTGCTAGGAGGTCATCATCAGGTGAGTACAAGGATGAATTACTTCATATGAAGGTCGTCAGTAACAGCTTTTTTACATTTACACAAACACACGACGAATAATAAACACATAGTGCGCACACATATACGGCCGATAAAAACATCGAACTTGACAAGCGGACCCGTGTTGAGAATGCGGAAGTTGCGTCTAGACTGTAGGGTAAACAGCTGGTCAAGCATCACGCGCATTTTCTTATCGCTCGTCGGTTCCATTCCCATTGTCTCTGCCCTCCCCTTCCCTCTCCAGTATTTCTATTGCAGTGTTGTATATGATGTTTGAATTAAAATAAAGTTGGTCGTTTAAAACGTTATCCATGTCTGATTTGACGGCTCTATAAATCTCGAATTCTTCCAGGGTGTTAATTTTAAACTTGTCCTGTGACGTATGTAAAAAAAGAAATTAGCCGCATACCATTGTTTTGTAAATAGATTATTATCAATTCCAATGAGCACGGACGATTACAACGAAGAGATAAACATCATTAAACACATCGCCGTCTCCAATGGATACACGACCACGTTAATAGATAAATTAATTTTGAAACACCAAAACAAAACAGAAAGAGTGAACCAAAATAAAAAGTTCTTATCAGCTGACTATAATTTATGTCTTAGTAATAAATTCAAAACATTAATGGGGAAAAATAACATAACAGTATCCTTTAGAACAAATAACAATCTGGGACCACTTCTGAAAGAAAGACCAAGTACAACTAAACTTAAATATGAAAAAAGTGGTGTTTACAAAATCAACTGTTCAGATTGTAATAAATATTACATAGGCCAAACTTCCCGCTCTTTCTCCAAACGCTTTAAGGAGCACATACCAAAGAAGACTACCTCAAAACAAACTTCAACCTTTGCCGAACATTTAGTTTCTCATCAGCATAATTACAACAGCATTAATGAAAACATGGAAATTTTACATACGTCACAGGACAAGTTTAAAATTAACACCCTGGAAGAATTCGAGATTTATAGAGCCGTCAAATCAGACATGGATAACGTTTTAAACGACCAACTTTATTTTAATTCAAACATCATATACAACACTGCAATAGAAATACTGGAGAGGGAAGGGGAGGGCAGAGACAATGGGAATGGAACCGACGAGCGATAAGAAAATGCGCGTGATGCTTGACCAGCTGTTTACCCTACAGTCTAGACGCAACTTCCGCATTCTCAACACGGGTCCGCTTGTCAAGTTCGATGTTTTTATCGGCCGTATATGTGTGCGCACTATGTGTTTATTATTCGTCGTGTGTTTGTGTAAATGTAAAAAAACTGTTACTGACGACCTTCATATGAAGTAATTCATCCTTGTACTCACCTGATGATGACCTCCTAGCAGGTTGAAACTAGTTGTGGAGACAACAATTGGATTGCATGAATAAGGTATTTAAACCACTATCATAGTTATTATTCGCAATCCGGAGGCTACCCACACCATAATTAAGTCATTAGTTTGTATCATACAACACCGTGCAAAAACCAGGACTTTAAACAAATGTCAAACGTTCTTATATAAAAAAAACTATTGTTGAAAGTTTGACTAAGATTCAGATATTCTAGAGGTATTATAGACCTCTATCAAATATAATGTATGTGATCGATTCTAAATGTGTAACAACACTTTGAAAAGAGATTTTTGTTTGGAATACTTAAAAAGCTAGCAAAGACATAAAAAACATACCATCTGTGTTGCTTGGTTTATATGAGATAAAAACTTCTGGCTTTGGAATAAATGAGGGGAAATGATTTACTACACAATCACCTCATCTATCAAAAGAGTCCTTCAAAAGAAGCCCCCTTGGAGGAGAGGATTATCAAGTTAATTGTACTGTGAACTTTAAAATAAAAGTACCTGGGGACCGAGCTTTGCTCGGGTAAAATCATTAGTTTACTATTAAAGCAGTCTTAGTATTGCAGATACATTAATCCATTCCCAAAATCCACCCTCCTCGCCTTTACTACTTCCTTCACCACTTCCTACGTTGTGGGCCTGTTCCTTCCCTTCCCATAGCATTTTGAGATTGCAGATACCTTAATTTAATCGTCATAAACAGTTCCCACACTCCGGACTACTCGCCTTTACTACTTCCTTCACCACTTCCTACGTCGCGGACCTGTTCCCCTCCCTTCCCATAGCATTTTAAGATTGCAGATACCTTAATCTAATCTTCAAAAACAGTTCCCACACTCCGGACTACTCGCCTTGACTACTTCCCTCACCACTTCCTATGTCACGGACCTGTTTCCCTACCTTCCCTTAGCATTTTAAGATTGCAGATACCTTAATCTTATCTTCAAAAACAGTTCCCACACTCCGGACAACTCGCCTTGACTACTTCCTTCACCACTTCCTACGTCGCAGACCTGTGTTTCCCTCCCTTCCCATAGCGTTTTAGGATTGCAGATACCTTAATCTAATAGTCATAAACAGTTCCCACACTCCGGACTACTCGCCTTGACTATTTCCCTCACCACTTCCTACGTCACGAACCTGTTTCCCTCCCTTCCCTTAGCATTTTAAGATTGCAGATACCTTAATCTAATCGTCATAAACAGTTCCCACACTCCGGACTACTCGCCTTGACTAATTCCCTCACCACTTTCTACGTCACGGACCAGTTTCCCTCCCTTCCCATAGCATTTTAAGATTGAAGATACCTTAATCTAATCGTCATAAACAGTTCCCACACTCCGGTCTACTCGCCTTGACTACTTCCTTCACCACTTCCTACGTCACGGACCTGTTTCCCTCCCTTCCCTTAGCATTTAAGATTGCAATTACCGTAACCTAATCGTCATAAACAGTTCCCGCACTCCAGACAGCTTGCCTTGACTATTTCTTTACCACTTCCTACGTCGCGGACCTGTTTCCCTCCCTTCCCCTAGCATTTTCAGATTGCATATACCGTAATCTATCCCACACTCGATACACCCTTGACTACAATGTATCGAGTAATCTTCAGTATAATCTTTGCTCAATAGTAACAACTGATGTTTTTCCTTTAGTACTGTATTTTGTTTTGCTAGTATACTATGGATAGACAACTTACAAGTCTTTTGTTTACTTTTCCTTGTTATTTAATTCAGCCAAGATGGTTACTTAGCAACCCATAAGACTAATGTTAAAAAAATGTGACCTTCAGTTTCGTTTTTCTACGTAATTAGATTTTTGTTGGCAGTTCTAACTGCATGAAACTCGTTTTTAGGCCAAAAATAAACTATTTAAAAGATTTGAAGAATATCGTCGGAGCCGTTTTCGAGATCTTTCTGCAAGCAAGCAAGCAAGCAAGCATACATACAAGCAAACATTGCTCGTATTAGAGTATAGGATAAATATTCTTCTTTATTAAGGCAAACTCAGTACCTCATGGTCCTTTCAAACCGTTAACCTCTACTTTTTTGTCCTATCAATTGGTTAAAACTATTTTTTTGTTAGGTAACTTGATTTTTAATCCATTCCTTCTCCCTTAATGAAAAAGGTTAAAAATATCTACTTTAAGTTTTTTTAAATAAAGGAATAGAGTTCGACTAGCTTACTGGAGAAAATTAGTGTCCAGGGGCAATAAGATGGGCCTACTTGATAAAAGAACACTTCATAACACTGATATTTCGTCCTGATGTAGGTCCTCTACAGAGAGTATGTTGAAGAGAAATATGTCAGCTAAGGTTGAAAATTGGAGTAATTTTCAAATTCCAGACATTTCTCCTACTAGCCGCATGGCTTTCCTTCAAATTATAACCTACTTTAGTTTAAGTACTCAATCATGAATTCAAACAAAAAATAAAGCAATCTCCTGAGTCCAAGAATAATTTCGCATCAATACCATGATAAAAAAAACCTCATTGTGAGAATTTCCAGGTATTCCTTACCTCACTAGATATAAAAGCTGAAACGCTGCCAAATATTCCGTTGATGTCGAGTTGCAGTAAACTTGCCAAAGCTCGTTTAATGTTGATGGACCACTCGACATCATCATTGGTCGTCTCGAGACTCACTAGCGTACCTCCCTTGTACACAGCTCGGAATGGGAGCAGAAGACGGGAAATGTCCACAGTGAACTCATCTTCTGACTTTATATCTGAAAGCTGAAAAGGCAAGCGAGTTTTAATTAATTATATCTGAGTGAAGTCGATGGTAGGGAATAAAAGTAAATTGTAGTAAATTTTTATCCATACCCTCCCATTATTAGTTATTAACATACCTCAATCAATCTACAGTTTATTTAAAAAGTAAAGCTCCATTTTCATAAACTTTTTCGTCTCTTGTTTACAATCTGACTGTGGTTGAACATTCAACTGGATGATCAGCTGTTAAATTGCAATTCACAACCAAACTGTTATAAAGAAATTTGGTCAGCATCACTTATAACTTGTTTGAAAGTGAATTAGAAATAAATAAAACGCAAAGGATGCAAAGCCCTACAGGAAATTTCCTTTTTATTAACCGTTTGTATCCCTCTTTGCTAAATCTTAGCTTTTAAATGACACCTCAATCGTAAAATCTGTTCAGGACGGCTGAAAAAGGAATGTTACAGAGAACCCCCTTACTGAATTAAGAGTATTCATAGATAGTTCCGAACACTAGCAAGGAAAGTGAAGAAAAACTTATCATCGTTATTGTGTTGAAACAGGAATATAATGTTGCATGTTTGAAACAGAGAATCAGAATTTGAATGAAGAATGCTTGAGTGTAGAATCTTTGGTAGAATTGAGTGGAATGACCTCTGTAGCTTTGCCACAAACTATGACCAGAATTTTCTTTAGTCAAGATCATAATACAACCAAATGATGTAGGACGGATGGGTCCAGTTTCGAACCATAAAAAATTATTTCTCAGGATTGTACCAGAGACCCTCTTAATACTAGAGGAGCTGTATTAAGCTGCATGGGTACCCACTCAGCTATACCCAGCTGTATTGAAAGGCACCATGTTTAAATCAAAACACTCCAATCTTAAAATTTAAATAATTGTTTCACTGAATTGTATACCTGCAGCATTATTGCATCTGTTGTTTTTTTAACGATCAAGTTAGCATTTATATTCCATTCTGACAAGGTCTCCTCCGGAAAGTTAGAGCCGACTCTAATTTTTGCAGACCAAGCGAATTTTACTTCCTGATTGACAGCGAACAGCTCTCTCTCTTCTCCGGAGATTGGGCACAGCAAGCAAAGGATACCTGAAACAAACAGTTATATTATTAAAATTTTACAAATTGTATATGTTGAAAAAAAAATGGTAGATAACATCTTGCTACAGTAGCAGAGCTGCTCTTTCGATATAACATAAGTTATAATATCCTTGAACTTCATCCTATAATGCAGAAGTAAATAATCAGAATCTGAAAGGGTTTTTAAGTTAGCCTGTTTACACGAAGCTAGTTGGCAGGCATGTAACCTGCGTCAGATAATTTGAAATACACTTAAAGTCGCGTTTGAATGAGGCCAGTAAAGTAGGCAGGTTGCTGGGCAGGTTACTTGCCTCTAATGTAACCTGCCTGCTCTACTGGCTTCGTGAAAGCGGCTTAAGGATATTAAGGTTCAAAGACTGACTTAGGATTTTGATCATCCTATTGTAAAAGATAAAGCCTGTTTTGTGGTGTGTTGCATTTTTGTGGCAACAATTGAGTATTTTGAGGTAGACTCTTGTTTATCTTTTATTTTAGAGTGCATTTTTATGATGTTAACCTAACTCTTAGCCTATGCTGTAATACCAAAGGACCAGCAATATTTTCACCTGAATCAGTAACCTTTTCTTTTTTTATTGGTGTATCTATCCTACATCTTTTGAAAGTCTATGAGCTATTGGGTTATAGTATTATCGCAAAGCTGATGGATGATGAAGCTATTAAGCAAATGGCAATGGAGCTGGTCTAGTAGTAGAGCACAAGGCTTCCGTCCAAAGATCTTAGGTTAAAATCCCACCAATCACCATTGTTTTTTTATGTGATAATGCTGTGATTAGTCAAAAGAAATGTGTAAAATAGTTCCGAGCTAGAGCCGTAGTTATCTTAGCTAGGATGTAAAAACAATTGAGATTGGCAGGGAAGGACAGAAGTCCTGAAATCTAACAATTATAGTACTTCTAAAACTATAATGCTAGTTATAAAAAGATGACTAAGTAACAAATTAATATTTTTATTAATTGACCCACAGTTAACAATGTTTATAACTTTTCCCTCAACAAATCTGCAGTGGTATTAACAGAAGGTCTCATCAAATTAGTGGGGAAAGGGTCTCCTCTTGCTAGAATTGCTCTTATTTTCTTCAGATTTACAGGGTTCGGGCAGTAGCTATGTTTTGTTGACGATTTTGTTGCAGCTCTTCGCATTCGTTTGACAAATGAATGATCCACAAACATGTGTGAAACTCTAGCATGTTTCTGGGGTAGTACTTGATCTGATTTGAATCTCAAACCACTTATAACCGAAAGGTCCATTACAGCATCTGCAGAATCTTTAACATGATCATCGGAGAAACTAGTTGACTGAACTGTGATTTCTTCACTAGAGTTTGAAAAACTAGTCATTGTAGTTGGAGTTTTCTTAATTGATTCATTATTTTGATCTGTGAGACTTTCATTTGTATTGATTGAATAATCAAAAGAGTTTTCTTTGCCTTCGATGGATTCAGAACCACTAGAAAAAGATAATAATTGCAAGTAAATTAACTTAGTGTGATGGGACATACTTTATTTTGTAGTTTACTAGCATTTAAACAAACCACTTTTGGTATACACTGACTAAATAGGTACCGGTACTCACTAAATACTTTAAAGTCTGTTATTTAGTTTTAAGAAAGGACTATTATAAGAAGAATGTTATAAGAAGAATGACATTTACCTGTCAACTTTGTACATTATGTGCTAATAAAATGATTATGATTTGATTTGTAGCCTATATACTAATGTAACACTATAGTTTTTTTTTTTTTTTTTTATTTGATAATCAAACTGGACAGAGCATTATCTTACGATTCCCCATACAAAAAATGCAAAAAAATCCAATGGCATTGAGATAACAAGCCAATGAAAATGATTGTGTAAGAAGTAGGCTATCAAAAATTTGAAATTAAAAATCTTAGGTCCTGTCAATTCTGAATGGACAGTTTAACTCTTCATAAGAACCAGCAGGGTACACTTCCATATCTGTTGCCACAAACAACCGAATGAGTAACTTAATATTGATTATTTTATTGTTTAATTCGATATATCGTTTGGTTAGTTAGGTTAGGTTAACCTTACCTAACTAACCGAACGATATATCGATTGATATATTCATTCGGTCGTTGTGCCAAAAGATATGGAAGTGTACCCATTGTCTACTTTACCAATGTAAATTTAACAAATTAAAACTACAAAACTAATACAAATTTAGGTACAAAATAACTTAAACTTGGCAACAGTATGTCCGGAAACAAACAAAGATTTTCTGATGATTCTCAGAAAAAGTGATTAGGTCTTACCCTTAATCAAGATTTTCTTTTATTGTGGTGAATACGGTACCTGGTTTCTACAAAAGGAATTCCAGAAATGTTCTTTCCATGTAAAATTTGTCTCGAATGATGATGTTTTCTAATACTCATATTCATTAGGTTGTACAGCGTCCTTTCTGAATCAATATCTGGTGAGTGCAGTAGTATCAAAGATTGTTCAAAAATTGCCATATCTTCAGAATTTAAATCCTGCTCCATCATTTCAATTTGAACTTATTTCTTTTGTGATCATATTGTTTACAAAATATACTTTCAAAACATATGATAATGGTAAATAAATATGATTTAAATGTCAATGCATTCTAGAGAGATCTAAGAACCTTTTACTACTTACCTTACCATTGATTATAGAATTATGACTATTAGTTAAGCGTTATTTAATCATTGTGATACAATAAGCAATACAATAATTTGTGTGTACTGTACTATAATGTATCTAAAGTCATCAATAACATTAATTCTTATTTATCGATTAAACATAGTTACAGTGCTGTGCTGTAAGACTTAAGGACAATTTATTTACAGGATTTACTTACCTATTGCTTGCGCTATTTTCTTAAGAATCACAGTAAAGATTGTCCTTACGCCTACAACTGTAAACTGTTGAAAAGATTTCAACAAAACTAAGACTATTTTAATTGTTGTGAACTTCTGTTAAAACGCCTTTTAAATTACGGAGTAAACACGGCTTAATGGTTTAAATATGCTTAGGTAAAAAACGTGTCTTATTTCCTTTCCCATTTCAGAGAAGTGATAAGTTAAAAGATCACTAGAAATTAAGTTCATGTAAACAATTTAATTTCATTTCATTTCCTTTGATTTGTTTAAATTAGCTGATAACATTGTTAACCAAACTGATATTTTTCTTGTTTTAAGATAAGCCATATACTGAAGCAACTCTTTTGTTTACATTACAATAGGAAACACAATCAATGGAATCCTTCACTGGATAGAAAAACATCCATATTATTAACATACAGTATTATTCTTTTGTATGTTTTTCAGTAGTCCAACATTTTGGCAAATAATGATACATTTTATTTATTTCTACACCACGTTTCAATGCATGTGTTAATTTCCTTCTGCAGTTTGTAAAATATGTATAAATAATGTAATAAATAATGTAATACCCCAAATTGTTTAATATGACCGTTAATTATACTATTTTTACTCAAACTACACCTAACACTGACATTTTCAAAATAAATAATATTTTTACAAATAAGATGTTTTTTAATAATTTATCTAAATTTAGTTTAATGTTGATAAAGGTGCAGAACAGCAAATCTCTGATAAAAATTATAGTTTGATTGCAACTCAACAATTACTTACTTTCTTAGTACAGTATTACCTGATAACTTTCCTCTGTTGGATACTAAAAGCAGTGCCACCGTTAAATTTATGAAACTTATAATAGACTACATAGTTGATACTTGAATAGGAGTGCTGCATGCATTTAGACCAAGCACCCATCCAAGAATGTAGATAGTTATCTCATTCTCTTCTAAGTCTAGCCCAGTTTGCGGTATTATTGGATTCGACATTTCATCAGCCTTTCAATATAATAAATACAAAAATTCTATTTTCCGTTAAGACCAGCATTGATATTTTTATTAAAATTATAAAACCAGCTACAGAAAAAAACTAAAACATAAAAATTTTTATAGTTGGCAAAAAAATCTATGTTTGACATAAACATTGATGTAATGAAAACATCGGAAACCTACCATTTATGGAAACAACATTGAACATTGACAGAAAAACGTCAGTTTCTAAAACATCGACTATCAATGCTAATCCCGAGCTACTTCAAAAAGTTGAATTGTATTTATTTTACTTTTATTCAAATAATTATCTAAAAAATATTTTAAAAGACTTCATAAATATTTACAAAAGTAAAACATTATTTGTACTCAAATAATTAGTACACATAAATAATTTAAGGGGTCTATTAATTTTTCAGAAAACCTAAATTTTACATAGATTGAAATAAACACACACTCCAACAATTTCTACCAATAAATTAATTAATTTGTTTTTGATAATTTTTGTTAGGTTTGCCCTGATACAAAATAATAAAATATAAACAAAATACTAGAAATACATCCTTCAGCAAGCCTGCATATGACAATCACACACCAAGCCATAAAACTATTCAAAGTTTAACAAATTATTTTTTAATACTTACCAAAACAAAAAGTTATAATCCTCATTTTGAACTAATCACCTTTTCACATACAGCGACAAACTGTTTCAGGCTCTCCTGACCTGGCTATCACTGATGGTCACCCACTACTGACCACTTGGTAGAGTCATTAATCCGTAATCACCGGTCAAAGTGCGACCATCACAGACGACAACACCACCACTCATCCGCTTATCTTATTTGTTATTCAATTTTAACCGGTTTCTCGGTAACTGTTTGCTTTCTGATTACAGGGAGGTTATGGTGGTAAAGTTATGGTTTAAATATTTTGATTCTTATTTTCAAAGACAATGTTTTTACATACATTAAATAATCCAATGATTAAGATTGCAGTTACTCATCTTGTTCAACTTAATCATTGAACTATTTGATAAAGGTGTGAAAAAAACTATTATTGTATTAGATAATAAAATAGTCAAGGGGCTAGACCATGAATTTTGATTCTTATTTTCAGTTTTATACAGGCCTAACACAAATGTAGACTACCAGTGTGCATTTTTGGAATTTTATTTTTGTACATACAATGTTTTATTATTGATAGAACTTGAGGTTCCATTCCAATGCTAGTGGTAATAATAATAATAAATAATAAATCTTTATTTGTCGTAAAAATACAATAGTATCATTGACAAAGTCATAAGATGCAGTGCAACTGCCAGGTCATACAATAACAACCTTAACTTGGAACAGGATTTTACAATACAAGAGCTCAACTCAGCTCTGAGCAATACGAAACCAAAAAGGTCTGCTGGGCCGGACGAAATTCCGCCGGAGGTCTATGCTAGCTTCTCCCCTGAAAACAAGGCTGTTCTTCTGGAACTATATAACAATTGCCTCAAGGTTGAGCTCTTCCCAAAGGTTTGGAAGGAAGCCAAGGTGAAGATCATAAGAAAAGGTGGAGTTAGGGATTGGGCCAATCCTTCATCGTACAGGCCTATCAGTCTCTTACCAGTTGCTGGAAAAATCTTCGAAAGACTGCTAAAAGAAAGAATTACAAGATTTCTGGATGAAAACAATCTGCAGAGTGAGCACCAATTCGGATTTAGGGTTGGCAAATCAACTACAGCCGCAATTAATAAATTAATCACAACCACGCAAGCGCTGGACTACGACTACGTAATGGCTATCATGATTGATATAAAGGGAGCTTTCGATGCATTGTGGTGGCCTGAGGTCATGGCTACTTTGAACAAGCTGGGAGTGTCCAAACCAATTTTTGGAGTTCTTCGGTCATACTTGAGTGACAGATCGGTGATTCTCAAGTGTGGGGGTGACCGGGTCACCAGATCCATGACCAAAGGATGCCCTCAGGGGTCAGTTCTTGGACCTCTACTATGGAATCTTACCTTCGACAATCTCCTTCAAAGGGTGTTCCCGGATGATGTCCAGCCAATTGCCTTTGCAGACGACATAGCCTTTCTTGTCCCGGCAAATACAAGGAGAGAGATGGAAGCCAAAGGCAACCGAGTCATGGATATTCTCTCGGATTGGGCCGGGGATGCCAAGATGGGGATTTCCACTGATAAATCCAAAATCATTCTTCTCAAAGGGAATATGATTGCAAGACCACCGGTCATCAAATTCAGAAACTGCAGGATCCCACATGTCAGAGAGGTTAAGTACCTTGGAGTCATCCTTGATGCAGGCCTAACCTTCCTTCCTCACGTCAAGCAACAAGGAATTAAGTCAAGAACACTCTTTGGCAAAATATCACGGACCCTCAAGCTAAGGTATGGAGCAAGTGCGGTAAGCCTCAACTTCTTATATAAAACTGTCTTCATACCAATCTTGGCTTATGCAGTTCAGGCTTGGCAGCATCGCATTCCAAATTACGCCATCAAGAAGAACATGAAAGAGACCCAAAGACAAGTGCTAATTAGTACTACGGGTGCCTACAAGACATCGCCACTACAAGCCCTTTGTGTCATCACAAACAACCCTCCCATCCACATTAAGCTCCAAGAGTTCTGCGAACTCAGTCAGAGGAAGAAAGGCGAGAGAATTGAGACGAGAAGAGAAATCAAGGACCGTTCCCTAACAAAATGGCAAGAAGACCCATTGGCAGACAGCGGATACTGGAAGACATACATTCGGCTTTCTGCCTTCTGTGTTTGAAAGGCAGGAACTCCTTCACCTTCAAGATCTGGACCACTCTGTCATCCAAGTTTTAACGGGCCATGGCCCTTTCAGGGCGTATCTACACAGGTTCATGCGGGCGGAAACCCCAGACTGTCAAGATTGCTCAATGTTGGATGACTCTCTTCACCCGATATTCGTTTGTGAGGCTCAGAATGATTTGAGGGACCAAATCCACAGTGTTGCTGCAGAAGTTGATTCGGCTCCTTGGAACCTGGCTAGTCTCATTAGAAACCCAAGAACTTTCCAGAAACTAAAGGAAATGCACTTAGAAGCCTCTGCAAGAAGGGACATTTGAAGATGCATCTAACCTGCGGCAAACCAACACAGTTGTTACCAAACATCAGTCATTAAAAAAAAAAAAAAAAAAAAAAAAAAAAACTAGTCATTCAAGATTGTTAGATAATTAAGCAAGTTGTTATTCCAATATAGTTTATGTTCAAATTTTTATAATAAAAAAAAAAAAAAAAAGAGAAAAAGTCAAAATGATAAAAAAAAAGGAGCACAAAAAAAAAAATAAAATAACAATCAATCAATAAATAAACGGAGTCTGCACGAAACAAATGGAAAAGGTGCTACACCGGTATACCGAGAGGTGGGTACGGTGTCAAGGAAGAAAAAAAAAAAAAAAAAAAAAAAAAAAAAAGGTCATACAATATTTATTCTCTTTTAAAACTATCTTAAAGGTAATAGCCCAATATTGAAGAGAGAACAAAAAGTAGGCCTATATATATTGAAAAATTTACATAACAAGTTAAAACGGTACAATCACAAATTAAAAACTGCAACTTCTAAAGTGAAAAAATTACAAAGAATACTACAACTAAAACTGGACATCTTCACAACTGAAAAAATCGTCCAGTTTATAAAAGGGGTGTCCCAACAACCATAAGTAGACTCCATAGGTAGAACGAAAATAAACTTAGTTAAACTGGGCTACTGATAGAGTAAGCTGATGAAAATTACTATTTACTTTCTAATACCCCAAAGATTTAACTAAACTCAAAGGAAAACTTATCACAGTGGTGTTCTATTGATTATAAACTATAAAAGAAGTTTTAAAAATTAAATGAAAATAATATGTACAATAGGTTTTTATCTGGAAGAATGGTTGCATGATGAAAATAACATTACTACTTTGAGGAAATAAGTCTGCACTAATGCAAACTATAAAATTAGAATGACTCAAATTTTGTACAAAATATTTTTTATAGATTTTTAAAATGATTGATTCATTGCAGTCACGGTTGACTAAGAACTACGGTTTCACGATTGAAGTAGAGTATGTATCCCACATTAAGTTATTGCAACGCTATATTACTTTCTGAACAGGTACCGGTACCCCAGTTTTTCAAATTCTTGCAAGACCCTTATAGGCATTTATTTATTAGAAAGAGCTTTTGAAGAAAAACATTGGTTGGAAAATCACAATGATTATTTCAAAAGGTTATTGCATAATCAGTCCAGAACAATTACACGCTGACAAGTCTTCATTGAATAATCACTTGGACAACAACACAAGACTCGAAGACAAGAAATAACAATCGTAGCAAAATAAACAGTATTGATTGAAAATTGAAATAAACTGTGGAGTAAATAACGACAGATAAAATCAATACAGAAACCTTTTGATATTTTATATTTAACTTAGGACCTTAAACCATAAAACAAAAAACAAATTCATATTATTTTAAACTTTGCACGTTATTATCACTCATCAACCAAATTACTTATAACATTTTTGAAATAAAATGTTTTCAACCTTTTTATTTACTAGTGTACCTGTTGCTCGAAAACAAAGGATTGTAAAGTACCAGTATTACAGGATTTATTTTAAACTAACAACAGTCATAATTTTTATGAGTTTAAAAAGCTTATGTCATTAATGGAACTACTCACGTTGTTCATAACGGTTTGAAATAATCAACATTTCTTGTTAACATTTTATCATTTTTTAGACGCTGACACCTTGTTTTGTTAGTCTTTTCAAAAAAAATTTCCCCATTTACCCATATCCCCAAAATGTTTTCCATGTTATCTTTGTCATGACACTGTAGCCTACATGGTACCACCTTTGTTACCAGTAACCTATGTTTACAACATTATTTTTTTTTAATAGCGATACAAATTGTTCGAATTAATCTGTCACATTTTTATTTTATTCAAATGGCATTCTTTTGGTTAGTTGATGTAATGGTGTCATTACATTTACCTGTAAAAATGCAGAGTTAAAAGGTCTGATGTTGTTCAGATGGTTTGTTTAAAAATAATTATAAAGGTTTCATGGATGTAGTAATTCTTCCA
The DNA here is from genome assembly GCF_028750875.1 of Macrosteles quadrilineatus. Classification (NCBI taxonomy): domain Eukaryota; kingdom Metazoa; phylum Arthropoda; class Insecta; order Hemiptera; family Cicadellidae; genus Macrosteles; species Macrosteles quadrilineatus. The sequence goes on along the minus strand of NW_026542597.1, from coordinate 17,772,792 downwards.
AAATCACTTGACTTATGGAAACAGAGATTAAATGTCCTTGAACTACCCGTCCACAATATTTTATATAATTTGACTTGCTATAACCTTTTGCTGATATGTAAAACCTACTTACTCAGGGAGTTAAATTAAAAGTTCACCGTCTTTACTAGCTTATGTGTTCACAAAATAAATAACTGATAGAACAGGCTTTTAACACCTTTTTTCAGAGTTGAGAGGTGGTCAAAAAAGGTGGCAATTCAAAAATATTTCTACAATATATTTATTCACAAAAATTCTAAAAAATAATAGAATGATGCACATTTTATAGAACACTGTGAATAATTTAAAAATTTGTACATATTTACAGTTATTTTTAAAATTATATTATTCTTTCAATTGGTGAAAACTATTCAAGAAGACAGTTGTCAAGGTGCAATCTTCAGAATTCCACTCAGCTTATCATAAGCATCCCTGGAACATAACAATTTGTTTTTACAATCTTCGTTAACACTAACCCATTCTACAGCTTGGGTGAGTTTTTTACAATTAAATTTTTCATTTGTATTTTTTTGAGTAGTCTAATGAGTCTCCCCCATTTTCGTTATATATTTTGAGTATTGCAATCATTAACTGACCAAGCTATAGCTACAGCTGTTTCATGACTTTGTAGATAATTTGTAAAGATTCAAAAGACAATAAAGAATATACAGGGTGTCCGGTCATAAGTGTTAAATAAAATTTTGCATCAAACTACATGGTAATGGCGACATAATGACGCACATTTGAGGTTCCCAACCTCAACCGTTAGGGAATAACAAATAAATTAAGGTTTTCCAAAAATTATTGTATTTGTTATGAAAAAGGTTATATTACTCTGTTAAAAATGCACTAATTGTTAATTTAAATGTCATTTTCAGAATCCTCACAAAATTTTTAATAGGTATAACACATAATCGTTGGGGTATGGAAAAATATTTAACTTAAATTGCTTCGTTAAACAATTATTTTTAATACCGGCGAAAATTTAAATAACATTCAACGATTTATTTCTCGGTTACCGAGATCCGCTGAGTTTAACAAATATTACTAAAAACTGCCTTATTTAAAGGGCTTTACAATGGTGTATAATAGGTTTTACCAAGTTTCAAATTTTCTAATGCAATTCAATCATTGTTGTGAAAAAACATGGTAGGGCAAAGAAAAGCTATTGTAAAGAATAATACATTTCAAATCAAATCAAATCAAATCAAATCGTTTATTAAGCCAGAATTAACAAAATATTATACAATTTGTATTGGCTAAGTCATCATTACAACTATTTACAGAGGTCTTATGCAGTACTAAAAGCTATACAGTTCTATATACATATTTAAGCTACATCACTATTCATTGAGCTGATTTTATTTACAAATTCTTGGACGCTGTAACAGGTAAACTTTATCAACAAAGATTTTAATTGCTTTTTAAATTTTAGCAGGTTTGGTTCAAGTTTAAGAGGAAGTGGAAGTGAGTTAAAAAGTGTTATGCCATTGTACAGTAAGTGCTTCTTGAAAAATGTTGTTGAATGTTTAGGAATTGGTAATGTGTGTGAATTGCGCAATGTGTATTGGTGTTTTACAGAAAAGTCAAATTTAGAAAATTCTTGTTTCACAAATGTTAAAGATTCAAGAATGTAAATAGATGGGAATGTCAAAATTTTTGAATTAAAAAAATATTTACGGCATGATTTACGCCTTTTTAGAGAGAAAACAGTTCTCACAGCCATTTTTTGGAGTTTAAACAACATTTTAGTCTGCTGGCACTCGCAACCCCAAATAGGAACGGCGTATGCTAAGTGAGGATAAATTAGCCCATAGTATGCCGTCAACAATATCTCCAGATTCTCATTGTTCCTGAGGTTACGCAGAACGAAAATACCAGAACTGAGTTTTTTTGAAATGTAATTGATATGGTCATGAAATCTAAGATTCTCGTCTAAGATCAACCCAAGGAACTTGACATTTGGTGTAGGGTGGACCTCAGTTTCATCCAGAAGGAGACTAAACCCACTGTTTGATCGGTTTGAATGATTTGATAAACGGAAGTTAATGAGCTGTGTTTTGTCTGTGTTGATTTTCAATAAACTGTCGCCAAACCATTGAATTATAGCGTTTGCATCCAAAAAACTAATTTAACTGCAGGCAACGAATAACTTGTATTTTTTTCTCGCATGCAACGCTTTTTTATAACTATTAAGCTAAGAAAAGAAACATGTAGTAGCAAAATGTGTTTGTGATAAAGTAATGGTTATCGTATATTTTTTTATATTTCAGATAAGATTTCAATTAACTCGCGGAAGTTCGGTTGTGGCTTTACCAAAACTACCCGACATGGATTGGACGTGGAGGAAGTATGACATGGCCTCCTCGATTTCCAGACTTGAGCCCGTTAGATTTTTTTGTTTGGGGTTACATGTAAAGTCTAGTTTACTCGACTGTTGTAAACTCTGACGTTGAGTTACGGTAGAGAATAGAGAATCTTTGAGGCTGCAGGGAAAGTAAGGGAAAAATTGACGTACGAGGTCACAGTTGGCACAATTTACAAGCGAGCTAGGGCCTGCTTGCGGGAAAACGGAGGACACTTTACACCCAAACTGTGATTCCACCATGTGCTTCGGACGAAGTATGTCATAGATTTGATTTGTATTGTGTGTTTTTACTAATGTATTGTGTTTTTTTTTAATAACAAATTTTCCCAAAAACTCTTTACTTTGTTGAAAGTGTAGTCTGGTCAATCATTAATTACACAAACCCTCATCATCAGTGGTCAGCTCATAAAATAGTAAGTAAAATTCATTATTTTTTACAATATCTTTTTTGGTTTAACCGTGATTTTTCACAAAAGTGCATAACATTCACCATAGATTTGACAGTAGATAATTGTAGTTATACATCATTGTAAAGCCCTTTAAATAAGGAAGTTTTTAGTAATATTTGTTTAGCTCAGCGGAACTCGGTAACCGAGAAATAAATTGCTGAATGTTATTTAAATTTTCGTCAATATTAAAAATAATTGTTTAACGAAGAAATTTAAATAGAATTTTTTCCGTACCCCAACGATTATGTGTTATATCTATTTAAAATTTTGTGAGGATTCTGAAAATGACATTTAAATTAACAATTAGTGCATTTTTAACAGAGTAATATAACCTTTTTCATAACAACTATAATAATTTTGAAAAATCTTAATTTATTTGTTATTCCCTAACGGTTGAGGTTGGGAACCTCTAATGTGCGTCATTATGTCACCATTACCATGTAGTTTGATGCAAAATTTTATTTAACACTTATGACCGGACACCCTGTATTTCATGGCATTACAATCTTGCAAGCAATTCTAACTGGAAGACTACAATGAGGAATGTGACATAAAAAAAATATAGACAAATTTAAGAGCGTCTTTATTGCAATTTAGTTTAGAGTGTGATAAAACAAAGAACTCAACAATGTCATATAATTTTGGTTTTAAAAAAGGCAGCACTTCCTGAGATAGGTATAGTCGCAGAGTGGCCTAAGTAAGCATACAATGATATTTACTACTAATAAATAACTCAACTAATTCAAATCATATTGATGAATCGGAAACTAACTATTAAGTAAAGATATATTAGCATGAAAGTTGTTAGAAAGGAATTGTATTTACAATTTTAAATAAATAAAATACGTTGTTATTGATAGTTTTATTAAAATAAAAATTAATCGCCCATGATCGAGATGACATTCTAAAGATATCCTGCTATTATCAAGACCTCGTGATGATTTCCCAATATTCCAGTGACATCGAGATCATCTTCACATGACCAAATAACAAGAATCTAGCACAGCTGCGGAAAAATCACAATCGTCCCCTACAATTATTACCAGTGACGTGAACATTTTTAATCACACATTCTTCCCAAACACTTTCTGCAATAGTGAAAATACTGCAAGAATTAGTTCGGTTCGATTTTCTGGCTTGGTTTTACACCACTCTAAGACTTTCAGGCTAGGCAAGTTTAGCTACTCGCACCCCTCAATTAACTAGTAATTTTTGTTTGTGTTGTGACCAAGTTACCTTTGAAGAGGTTTATTGATGTCCAGTTGCAGTGAGATAGTTCTCACTTGGTTGAGGAAGGGCATTAGTTGGGAGGGTGCGTTGACAGTATGCAGCCAAACCCTCGGTAGTACACTCCCCACCTGCCGAACAATATGGTAGGTAATTAATACTTAGTACAATAGTTAAGTGTTGATACTTAAAGAGTGTTAGGCTTTAGCTTCATTTCTACGATACCTAAATAGTCCTACATTCTAAATACCAAAGAAATATGAGAATGTATGTAATAAAAATAAATGACTACTTTTTGCAATGAAAAGTTACGCAATTACTTTTAACACAACGCAAAAATAACAGACTACTAATCGGTTACATCTTTTAACCTATTAACCTAAATCGAAGGTCGGTCGGTATACTTTATTTGCACGGCAAATATTCATTATTGGTTATTTATAGTTGTTGTAGGTACATTTATTAATTTTAAATTCGTTGATCCATAGTATACTCTGTTCATAAAATGGCAATGTCACAGTACTGTATAGTACAACGTCCATAACCTCTATGGTTAGTCAATGTCACAGTATAGTGTATATTACAATGTTGATAACCTTTATGGTTATGCAATGTCACAGTATATGCCTTATAATTCTATTCTAAAAGAAAATTATTAAATTTTTTTAATTGAAACTTGAATCAGAATCTTTTCTTAGGATTCGGAGGATTCAAGATTTCGGATTTGACACATCCCTAATACTATCCAACCCTGTGACAAAATACAAATTTGAACACTGCTAAAGGACTCTTCACACAGGTTTTTGTCACAAATGTAAGCTTTCATCATTCTTGGAAAAATCTATAAAATATAATATCTTATATATTATTGTTTGTAATAATCATTAAGGAACAATTTCTTGGTCTTGTCCTGAACTTGTCCACAAGTAGTGCTAAGTCTAAATGGCAAAAGCGATGTGTAACAAAGCTACCGAGTTCTGCAATTTACCACAGTCGCTCGCTTGGACAAAAAGCACTGGCGCTGGGTTTTTAACAACTTATGTAAAACCTCTTGGTGTTTTGGTAGAGAAATTCAGACATCTAAATCATCAGATACTTAGTTTGCGGGATTTAGCTATTTTACTTGTAAACGAGCAGCACTTACCATATGACACTTATGAGCCGCTTCTATAGGTTCGGACAGTCTGATGGCCATGAGCAGATACCTGTTGAGTAGAGAGTCCAACGCTACTTGACTCACAACCTCGTCACTGAGTAGACCTTGCCACCTCACTATGTTGCCCAGCAGCTTGACTGCGCTGGCAAACTGTCGCTGGAAAAACACTGCCTGTCTTCCATCCGTGGTGCTATGGGCAAAGTGAATGTTATGACCTGTAGTTGCGTAAATTGACTATTGGATACTAAAGTAGATGACTCATATATATGGACCAGCTGTCGCAAATTTTGTACAAATTTTGAGTAAGCCATGAATCTCAAGCTAACTAAACTTTGTGTGGACCCTTCTCCGTGTGTTTCTTGGGATAATTAAACTTAAGTATACAATTTAGCCAATCTAAATTCTATTTATTTTCTTAAAACTCTAACTTGCTGCAGACACTCACATTCTTTGAATCTGTCACAAAATATTTGATATTGGTGACAGCAAAATATTATTTTCTATAATGATATGAAAATTGTCAATGCAAAATTACAACAGTTACAGAAAATCTGGTTTATTGACCAGACAGAATATTTTTAAGAGATGAATCACGTTATCAGCATTTTTATCACTTTGCAAGGTCAAAGGTGTTGTAGCCTAAATTATCACATTAAAAACCATTGATAGTGGTGATTATCTTTTTAATTGGTTAACGTTTGTGGAAAAAGTTGATAAAACATAGAGAAAAGTAGGTTTGCTTACATCAGTTTGAAAAATCTAAAAACAGTCAAGTGAAGATATTTGATTTTGAAATTATTTAGGCCTAGCATTACAATCCAAATCCACATCATCAGACACAAATAATCTTAAATAATTGAACATAATAAATGCCTAATACAGTAGACTCTTGATTTTTCAAAATTGGTGGGCCAAGTAAATCAATTTGAATTATCAAGAGTTTGATTATTCGGGAAAAAATAAACCCTATATAATGCTAATATAATTTAATAAATATAATTTTTTCTAGATTCCTTTCAATCTGACTATAAAAACGAAAAGTTTAAATGTTGGGTTTTATTTTATGTGTTAGTGATGTTGAGCTCAAGTGCCAATATAATTTCTCTCCGCCCTAAATTGGTAAATTTTACGATATGTGCTTTACTGTTTGGTTAAAAAACCAGAGGTTAGGATATTTGCACAATCATATTGTTTTATTCTGTTGGTTTTCTATTTTTAAATAACAGAAATAACAATAAACATAAGCATAAATCAAAAACACGCCCTACAGGCACCAGACGGACATTAGAAAATTGTCTTCAGCTGCATAAAGATTACAAATCTACTACTATACAAACCCTAGATGGGTATCACACGTAAACTTAACGTAGGGCGAGTAATGTTTAGCGTCCCCCCCCCTCAACCGACGCAACCCTTCTTCCAGCAGTGCTCTCAGCAGTCAGTTGCCATGTTATGGCTGCCTTGGTTGGGTCATAGTGTGTTTCTTTATGTCCTTGCTAGGCGGTTTCTTGGAACGCATGTACGTCAAACTTACGTGTCAATACCCTTGTGTATAGTAAAATGGCTGGCATTTCGTCAAATGTACGTATTGATACCCTTAGCACCATACTGTATGACTATACCTTTCTGGTTAATCTGGATTTTTTACTATCCATGAGGGAATGTCCACAATAAGTTTTTACTTGATCCTATACTTACGCCTTGGGGTATATGGGGATGAAGACGTCGTTGTCCACAGCATCCTTCAACTTGTCCACGATGTTGTTGACCAGCTGAGTGAGTGACTTGCTGTTAGGACCCAGAGTGGGATAGTCCTGCAGTAGCTTGGTCACCACATTGACCAATGACAGGCTCTGTGATCTGGACATAGGGTCCCACTGGGCCGACACTAACTCTGCCAACATAATGTTTAATTAGCATTGCAGTAGTCTCGATTTTGCAACCTAAACATGCAGGTAAGGTTAAGCCAAAGGTCAGATTAACTGTCTAAGTAGCCAAGTAGTGATAGAGCTTGCCCTCAAATCTTTAAGTCACTGTTCAAATTCACTGTTTAATTCAAAAACTTCTGTGACTTGAAGGGCTTTTGGATGTTTAGAATATTTTACTGCTTTCTTATTTTATTTATGATTGTTATTTGTTTTGTTGAGAATCTCTATTGTAATAGTATAAATAGCCTTCTTTTTATCCGGTAAAAAAATTGTAGGAATAAGTTAGAAAACAGTTTTAAGTTGTAATAAAGAATCACTTTTCGACACTGTTCAATGTACTGTAAATATGTACTAAAAGAATAAAGATTGTTTGAAATGAAATGAAATGCAATGAAATGCAAGATTGTTTTGGACCTCGATGCCATTTGTCATTCGGCTACTAATTCACGATGTTATATAATAGTAAATTTTAGATGGTAACAAGACCAGGACCGTTCTCATAAATGAAAGTTTGAAAAATTACAATTTTATCATTTACAAAATAAACACGGAAAATGAAAAAAAAAAACTCTTCTAAAAACATGTCCATAAATGGCACAAAATAAAAAACTCGATGTTTACAAAATCATTCAAGGCTTAAAAATTGTTTTCTTGTCAAACCCTGAATTTCATTTTTTTTTCAAGGTACGACAATGATATGACAAATGACAAATAACGTTTAAACTGTCAACAAGGTAAAACACCACAGCTAAAACTTAAAAATTTAAATAGATAATCATCCTTTCAGTCATGTGTCTTTGTTTGCACTGTGGTAAAAAAGTGGTTCCCTATTAAAAGTACAGTAAAGGACCTAACTCCCCATTCGAAATGATATTTTTGAGGAGAAGAACTTGTCTAAGAAATTTAATCTTAGGGAGTAAAGGAATGAAAGAAAATAATTAGGCCTAATCTAAATATAGAAACAATTAAATATTTAAAAAATAAACTTAACATTTTGCCACTGTTCACGATTTTTTAAGAGTGGAATGAAGAAAGACTGACCTTTTGGTCAGCACAGTACGAATTATTCTTTGTGCAGCCAAAAAAATCAAAGTAAAACTTAGGATTGGTAAACTTTACTTCTAACACGCTCACTAACTATGGTAGATATACTTACGATCAAGTTTAGGAATGATTACTTTCTCCACTATTTTTGGCACAAGTTCAATATCTGGGTCTGCTTTCAAAATGTCTTCCGTTTCATTTCCTTGAATGCCATAAAATAATAACCTCTGGTTCCATCCTGTTCTTTCTAAATCCATTTCACCCTGGGGAAAAACAAATTGGACTAATTAAAAGATATACATAAATAGACAAACTTATACTTCTAGTATTAAAAAACATACAAACTAAAATATTACTGTACTTTTTATTGTACATTAAAAGTGAAAAAGAGTGTACTTTGAGTGTAAAAAGATACCAGAAACATTAGTGATAGAAAATGTTTGCAAAGATCCCTTAAACACAACTTAGCAAACCATTCCCGAAAATGAACTTCAAACAAAGAGCTTCCATCTTCTCTTTAAGTAAGTTCCTAAGGTAGGGAGTTTGGGCTTAGTTAGTCTGCTGGTATTATTTAAAAGTCCATCCCTTAAAAACTCCAGAATTAATATAAACCCTTTCCATGCTTACCTGGCTTAGTGGAGACCACAATAATATTTGTAGTCTTATCAGAGGTCCCAGAGCTTTCGCCAGACACAGATGTACATAAGCCTCCACATAGGCATCTCTATCTGTTCTCTTCCACAAGGCAAAACGTTGCAACACTCCGTGAACTGTTGAAAATTCATCCAAAGCATCTTCGAACATGTGTCTAGCTTCAGTTTGAACTTGCTCTGCAACGAAAATCCATTATTATCACAGCAGTTGTGTTAATACTTTTACCTACGACGGTTTTTTAAAGTAGCGGTTTCAGTTCAGTTCTTAGAATTGACAAGATTCACTTAACACTAACAGTATTGTTGTTTTACTTAACAACACAGGTAACGGACCAAAAACGTTGAGGGATTGAGAGACATGTGAAATTGTGTTGTCAACTAATCAGCTGTTTTGACCAATTTAATTGTCAATGAGCAGTGCAATTAGTGTTTGGTTTTCAATGGTTCGTTGCATCACTGTCAGTGGCACTGAGAGGTTTTTAACGAAAACATAACCTTTCTTAGAAGCTATTAGTAGTTATTGCTAGTAATTAAAACACTGTTGTAGGTAAAGTAGTGTACGCAACTTGCGTAGATAGTCTTAATGACACTCGTAGAATTTTCTAAGGCACTCACCGAGGATCGTACCTTAAAATTTTGACTCATGTCGTTAACAATTAACATTATCTTTATGTGATCGTTGTGTAAACTACTATAATGTAGTAACCATAGATAAAACATACTCCCTTAGTAGATTAGTCATCCTAATGGAACAGCTGAAGCCAATTTTATTGTTAGTTCTGTACGTCCAACTATAGAGGTTATGTTTTGTTTACAATTTGTTTCTTGTTATTGCAGTAATTTAAAACCTCGTTTAACCTAATAAAACGATATTAACATAAACAATAACTGGTCTCCTAGTTATATAACCAAATGGTAAAGCACAAAATCATCAAAATAACCCTAAAATAATAGAAACAAAATGTTGTCTACACTAGCGATCAGTGTGGACGTACATGAACTAGACGCAAAAAACAAGCTTCAAAATTTACAATGGGATGAGGAGTCTACTTGTGTTGCTTAGTCTATGGTAGTAACATATATAATAGTTAGTTAAAATTATATAATAGTTTGGTTAGGTTTACTCAAAGACAAACAATCAATTTTTACCACAACTCCAAATAGTACTGTAATTTTTTAAATCTCACAATGTAATCTAGAAAGCCACTGTTGTCAAATTCCCTTTAAGATAGTAGATATGATTGTAGTTTTCAAGGAGGACCTAGGTCTGGGACAGTATAATTTGTCCCAGTCTTTAGAAACTAAATAACAACTTTTTTATTTGTTTTAACTTTAAGTCATTTGTATATCAATTGTGTCCTTTGTCACTGTAAGTACTTTGATTTTGATAGCATGTGGATTGAATTACATTTTAAATGGACTCACTAACCTACCAGCCTAATCCAACAGACTAAATAGGATTTTCCGCAGGGGATTTTGACTGGGGAAAACCCGTTTTTACGCAAATTTGTTAAATGGGCACGCAAAAATTTATCTGAAAAAAGGACTTGAGCTTAAATAGTTCTCCAAGTTGCTGCAAAAAGTCAACAGTGCGATAGAAAAATTGAGTGGAAGCAGAATCGGAAAACTTTCACTAGAGTAGATTAAAAATACTCGACTCATCAGATATAAACTCTACCTCTCTGACTCCGGAACATCGCAGTCTCCATCTCCGTCACTTCGTCATCACTGCTCATTCCCTCGATGTGTTTCTGCGTTCCCTTCGCCTCACGAGCCTTCATCCGTCTAATTCTCCGCCCTTCTCGCTCGGCCGCCCGTCTTGTCTGCATCTCATCTCGTTTGGCTACTGTGTTTTCTGTCAAAGTAATATTTGTGTTAAGTATAAAAAATCTGAAAATCATACAGTTTTATTTAACTTTGTATTCAACCTACGAAAAACTAACTTCAACATACAACTAATAAGTTGAATAAGTAGTTAAAAATACAAGTTTAGCACTGTTCAATCTCCAAATCAAGTCTGCAGTAAAATACCCATAACTTGATTCAAGAGATACAGGCATATTTTCAAGGAATTCGGTTAAGGATGCTACTAAATAGTTGCTTCAACAAACTCAATAATTTTAGGGAATACTGCCGACATTTTTCATCACGGTTTTTAAAGTTTTCACATTTTTTACTAATCGTTACGTAATACATGTTGGCAATAACCTTTAAATAACATAAACTTACCAACACCAAAAATGAACTTCAAGCAAAGATACTCATAGTAACTTTGACTTTGTTCACACAGAAGACACCGCATTAAGTAAATAATTTTGGTTTACTTTACACTTATCGGACACCTCTAATATAATTCTTATGTGTATTATTTCCTTTTTAGACTGTATAAAACTAAATTAAAATGACAAATCTTTTAACCTCTAGATCGCCACACTCCCCAAATTAAGGTTAAAGTAACCTGTGTTACTTTCAAATTGATGTATTGTAGTTGAACATATTAACAGCTGTTTTGTGCTGCTGTTAAGGGCTTCTTCAGGTTATGTGGGTTGAAAATTCCTCAGAGTGAAGTTTGCTTAAAGTTTTTAAACATGAAAATGACACAGAACACAAAAGTAGTATTTAACCGACCAAATGCTAATCGAGACACAAGCTAATGATGACGCAAGTCATTACTTCTGACAAACTCTACCATGAGGCATATAAGAGTCAATCTGAAAATAACTAGTCATATAACATACGTAAATAATAAAGCTGGTAATTTGTAGATATAAATCAGATTTAAAATTGTTAATGATCTTATTAAATACCCTCTCTGGCACATTTAAAAACAATTTTTGATGTTGCACCTTGACAAAGCAAGTGAATTTGCATCATGCACTAACAAACTTTAAAGAGTCTACTCAAATACAGAATTAAATACTAGCATTGACTATTGGATACTGCATCAATAATCAAATATACTAGCTTTCCGATTAATTTATAAAAATTGAAAACCAAAAAAAATCAATAATCTTTTTGCTAATAACTTTCAAATGATTTAATAAAAGAGGATAAACCAAATCGTACGTTTATTTATACAAGTATTAAGGTTACCGTATGTATCATTCAAATCCAGAAACAAGCGGCGATTAAAAAAAATCATTAGGCTTATTAGTGTTAAATGTTTGTTTTGTAATTATTATTTGTGTGCGTGTGTCAGTTATGTCAATTTTGTTTTTGCTACTATGACGATGCCATTAATGGTGAAACATGTAGATGTCTGATTAAATATGATAAAATATCAGCTACGATCAAATTAGTATAAAAAATCTAGTAAAATGGATTAGAATTTATGATATTCATAGAAATGTTAATTATTTTTCTAATTCTTACACAAAATATAAAACAGTTAAGTTCATGAAATGATTAGACATTAAGTAAAACGTAATAATTGTTAGGTCTTGAAACAAGTAATTTCGATAAAATCATAGTAGTGGTTGAGAATGTAAAATAGAGCACACGTGCCAAGGGAAGTAGGATTTTATGGTGCTTAGTGGCCCAGGATAGCAGGCCTATCTGAGTGGGGAAAGTCCAATTTAACGCAGAACTAGTGCTAGTTTGGACTTTTTCCCAGGTGCGCCTGATGTCCTCACTAAAAATCCAAAAAAGCTTAGTTTAGTTATTTAACTACACAATATATCAAACAGTCTCCAAGTATTAATTGTGACATTTTGTCAAAACCCTTACTTATTGTTGTTAATTGATAGTTACATAAATCAAACTACACATATTGGTAATTTTTAGTGTAAGAGTGAAGGGCTTTAAAAGACACGTTTTTTATTGATGCATGATTATTTAAGCAGGGGCAAGTATAATTGAATCAATTTTTGTGCAATCAATAAATTATTGAGATAAATTCAAAGTTTTGTTCAAAGTTCAACATTAACAATTATGCATTATACATAAAAAACTTAAGTATGTTTTGGAGAATAGAAATCATCTATAACTCAAATTTAGTTCTTTCCGCGACTGAGAATAGTCCAGCGAGCCTTCTTCATGACCATTTTAGGCAGAGAAGTAAAAACTACTGCATAAAAATATGCTTTGTAAAAAAAGTCTGTGACAGCTCAAAAGTCAAATCCGATTTTAAAGATTGATAAGGCGGTTAAATTTGTTATAACAGCTGCCAGCAACTAAATGAATGCAAGTCTACTGACTGGTTGCCGGAGAAAGTTCTTCCGCTTGGTCGCGCATATCTTGTCTGCGTCGGTTTATCAGGTCCATCGTCCGTTTGCGATATAGAGTCAACAACCTCTGCTCAAGGCTCGACAGTACAACAATCTGCAACAAGGAAGAAACAGTTTTTACATGTTCAAAACTGGATTCAATCAAAGACAAAATTGTTTAGACAGTGTCTCGTTTCAGAAGTAGGTAAACACACCAATATGGAAGCTTTTAAGAAAGCTTTTATGGAGGTTTTATAAAATGCCTTTGACCTATATTCCTACAGTTAATATATAATATTTGTCATATTCTACCAAAGTATACATTATTACTCTAGGAAAAGATGTATTTTCTTTCAAAACTGTTTGGCGTGTAGTGTGCTGTTTTGTGTTAAATAAAAAAATCAATATTATTAATTGTAAGTATTTATCTGTTTATCAAAACAGCAAAGCTTGAGTTGATGTAGCAAAAACTTTTCACAAAAAACATTAAAATTTATAGAAATCCCCAAGAACACTTTTTTGTAAGGTTTATGTCTATTATCGTGGTGATATACTTTATGTACTGTTTAACACGTTCGCTGCGGGCCACTCACCCGTGAGTGCTCTACTTCCTCTCTGTCACACTGAACGCTCACCAGTGAGTGCCGGCATCACCTTCATTCCATTCAAATTCTGTCTGCCTTTAGCTAGGATTGGGTGCTTTAAAGTGGTGTAGGTTGGTAGTAAATTTCCTTGTAAAATCCCCTTCTGACAAGCTTAGAAATCAACTTGTCGTCCCGTCTTTCTCCCTCCAATGGCAATACAATAGGAGCGGCTAGTTCCAGACAGTGCTGCTATCTGTGAGTGTTTTATCAAACTATGTCGACTCTTGTCGAAACACAGCACATCACCGCATGTCATTTACTATTCGCCAGACCAAAATATTTAAAGCCAAAAGGGTTCGTTTGACGCTGCCCTGCACCCGGGCTACGCCTGCCATTGGTGGGCTGCAGCGAACGAGTTAAGGTAAAGCGCTACTTGTAAGCGAAAATGGGTACTATCCACACGGTCGATACAACCAATAATCATTTTGTAATGTATAACACAAGTTACTGAAAGGTAATATAACAATTGTTCAGTGAGATAAGGTTATACTGTATCATTTTATAAAGGGTATAATTGTAAGGGTTCTGCCTAATAAAGCATTTGGCTGATACAAGTATGCTTGTTGGGAGTTTCAACAAATAAATTTAGCGAGATAAGGCAATAAATTTAGCATGAACATAAACTTTGATAAACGTTTTGAATTCAAAGAATTCAAGATTGTTATAAATTTACTTGAGAGCCACTTCTACCTACGCTTTAAGAACTGTTAAAAGGATATTAAAAAGAATGTTTTCATAACTCAAAAGCCCAAAAAAATGTTTGAACAAGACATGTCGAAGAAATGTTAATAGTGCTATTGACAGTACTTTTTCTGGTATGGTATGGCTTGTTTCTGGATAGAACTTCATGGATATGGCAGAATTCGTTATTTGTTTGCCCATCAAGTGTAGATAGTGTACTAAGTGTAGATTTAAAAAAATATTTTTTTGTCATGAGAATGCTTAAGACTCAATAAAGCAATTAAAATTTTATACTTTGCAGGTTTGCTGCGAATGGGGTATTTAGTTATACAAATGTAAGTTTATGACAGTATTTTTTTTATATCTTGTTATCAAATTGTGTTGATACTTATTGAAAAAAAGAATAACATTCAATAGTCAAAGATTTGGAATTGTATTTTCTTTCACAGAACAAAATACCACTTTTTTGCATTGAGTCTACTCCAATTAAGGTCCAGTTTCAATTATACCGAAGAGATTCTAACTGCTGAAACAACAAATTGTACAAAAAACGTTTTGAACAAAATACAGAGAAGATTAAAATAGCCCCATGCACCAGACACATCAGACACTTACATGATAAAGCAATTTTGATTTCTTCAAATTTGAACTTCGGGCGTGAACGATTTTAAATTTACGGCTACATAAATTATTTTTCACACACAAAACAAAAATATAGGAGTTAAGCGGCGGTTAGAAAGTAAACAAAATATTTATCATTTTGCAGTAACAAACTTGAAACAATATGAGAGTAATATAATAACACTAATAAATGTTTTTATCACAATACTACACAAAAAGGAAGGTGAAATTGAAGCAACTAATTTGGATAGACAGCATCAGGGGTTCGGCTCCAAACCTTTACTGCAAGTGTGTAATTTACTCAAGGTATGATTATGTAAGCTTATAAAACCCTAGAATCATCCATCGCTTCAATAATACATTGAAAGCTTTAAGTACAAAAATCCAATGAGCATGGATAGTTATTACACAGACAGATAGACCTAAAGACCATAATAAGTAATAAAATAAAACCCAAAATTATTTGAATAAAACAACAAGTGATTTTATTGCCGAGAATACATAGCATGCCAATTAGACTTTATCTAAATTATGTTCTCTCTACAATAATGGTCTGGGAGATAGTCATCATAATAACCTTACTGAAAATATAATGTTTATTGTCATTAGGGTTGTTGTCAAATGTACTAGCGGGAATGTATTAGAAGGTCCTAAGAAAAGTTTACTTGTATCTGCAATTTTCTAGTATTATAGATTAAATTATTATTATGGCATTGTATTAATTTGAGATTTGAGACTAGATTTTTTAAGTGTCGGCTCTGGTTATGTATATGAAATTTCTTATTTTACCATCGCTAGTTTGTCGTACAAGGATCTACTGCTACAGTAAGTGTCTGATAGGTTGGCTAACCCCCCGAAAGTCATAAAGGCACCCACCTTCTCGTCTAGACACTCTACCAAGTCTGTCACATACCCACGCAAGTCTTGGTAGAAGCGGAAGCGTTCGGCTAGAGTCGGCGCTTCCTTGTTTATAGCCACGCATTCCGCCTTCAACTGTGCCAATTCGGCAGACTTTGCGTCTCGCTCTTCCACATGACGTTGATGTATCTCCCTCAACTCCTGGAGCCTGTGGCACAGACGCTGGTTTAACATTGGTCGAAAACATACAATTTAAATGGTGTTTGAAAAAAAAACTCATAAATTACAATTTATGATTATTATTGTAGAACCTCCTTAATCCACAACTCTTAAGGCAAATGATGATTAACCAAAATACACAACCCCGTAAGGCATCATAGTGTGATTTAGGCAATGCAGAGAAAATTATGTACAAAGAAGAAAGGCAGTTAATCAGGGTGTCCACCAGGCCAACCAGAAGAAATTCATGACTAATTCATGAGTAAAAAAAAAAATGTCCAGGTAGTTCAGGTCCTACTTTTCATACTAAAATTTCCAACGTGTTTTGCGCCAACTCCCGCAATGCTGTTTTAGCGCTCTAACACAGCTCGCTATTTTAGTTATCGGAAAGAGCATTCTCAGTTAAGGGGGAAAAAAATATGATTGCTGTAATATTGCCTGACACAAGTATTCAATTTTTATATATTACTGATTAAATAATCCAAAAATTAAAAACTAATCCTTAAACCTGCAATTTATTAATAACTTCCTAAAAATAGTGATATGTCGATACCAAAATTTATCGAATATCTGTACAGACACCTGAAAAATAAATAGGCCTAGTGTCTTAATACTGATAATTTCAATTTTACAAAAATTTCTTAAGGGTTACTACACCAACCCCTGGCTTAATGTACTTTCATATTGTATAATTTTGGAGTAATGGGTTGTTTTCCAAGTGGCCTAGAGAAATCATAATGCAGAAATTACAAAAATCGCGCGTAGCCAATTTATGTTTTAAACCCTTCTAAACACATTTCCATTAAATAAATACAACGTAAAGGTAAATGAAGATATTGCAAAAAAATATAAAAAAATCTTTCTAGAAGAGTGCCATTTTGGAATTTTTGGTCATCCCAAAATCGAGGTTATATTGAAATCATCTAACACAGTCGTAGAGACACCATCATTGTTTTCCGCGATTACTGAAAAATCCTAAATATCTCACTCAGCAACAGAAACATCACCAGTGTCTTCCATGGTCATGAAAAATCCTGATATTGTTCAGTGGTAACGGAAACATTATAATTGTCTCCCGTGATCACAGTTAAGTTATCAAAATCTTCCTCGATCGTAGCTTAATTCAAATAATTTCCCGCAGTATTTTTGGACATCATCGTCGTCTCCCGCGGTCACGAAAACGTCATCGTCGTCTCCCGCGGTCACAGAAACGTCATCGTCGTCTCCTGCAGTCACGGAAACGTCATCGTTCGCATGCGCGATCGCGGCAAAATCATATTAGTGATTTTCCCGCGGCAGTTGGACATCATCATCGTTTCACGCGGTCACAGAAACGTCTCCCGCGGTCATGGAGATATCATCGTCGTCTCCCGAAGTCACGAAAACGTCATTGTCAATCACACGCGGTCACGAAAACGCCATCGTCGTCTCCTGCAGTCACGGAAACGTCATCGTCGTTTCCCGCGGTCGCGGCAAAAAATTCCCGGTTAAATACAAAATTCACGCATAATTCCCGGTTTTCTCCCAGTTCTTTCCCGGATTTCCCGGTCGATGGACACCCTGTTAATTGACCTTGAATAAAAACATTGTTTACATAGTTTTGCCATAGGAAAAAGAAAAAAATGAGAATGACATAGCTGACAGTGCAGTCAAGACGCATACATTGCTTTACAATTGATGTGAACGGTTAGAGAAAACTATGTCAGCTGAAGTGCTATTGATGTAGAATTAGCAATATTGCTGCTGGGAAACGTTGCAAGAACACAAAAATGGAGGGTTAAACCCAGACATCCAGAAGTTCTTAACACATCCTAATCTACAAAAGGCCTTTGTGCTTATTAAAAGTTTCACATTATTGCCTTGTCCGTTTAAAAGAAAGAAATATCTTTAGTCCGACAATTTTTATGTCCATACATGCAAGTGTGTTATAAGAAACCGACCATAGCATGCATTAATTAACTATTCTTATATTGATGGAAAATTCCATATTGCTGTAGAAGCAAACAAGTTGAAAATGGTACTTAGGCTACTAGAAAATTTATGAATAAATATTTGAATAAAAAAGTACCTACGACATGAATTGACGTTATCATAGAAAAAAACGTTTAGAAAGTGTTTGGAATCCAAGAAATGACCCTTCAATTAGAAATGAAAACAAGTTTGAAACACATTTTCATTTATTTGTATAGTAAATTTCAAAAAGCAAGAATAATTTTCATTTAGACAACGCTTACAACAACTTAGAGCATGCATAAGGTTAGATTTACCGAATAAGGTTAATATCCACAGATAAAAAGTTGAATGCTTTCAAACTCTCCGAGTAGTGTATTTCCCTGCTGTACAATGTACATACTTACCCCTGAAGAGTCAAATGATCCACACTTACTTCGTGTTACTTCTCGGCAGGATTCACAGGATGTTAAACTCAACAGGATCAAAATTATCTACAGAGAAATAACAACAATAACCTTACCTTGCATTTAACCTTTTAGCAACCGACTGAGGGTCCATTTTTGATGGTGCCATCATCATATCCGGCATCGTCATAGCTGCCGGTAAAGTCGACATAGGTTCAACAATTAGACTGTTGGCGGCCATGTTCATTTCTGGTGGAATTTGTGGCATTGTGTAACCGTAAAACATGCTTTCTTGTTGTGCTGCGGCTATCTGTAGGAAAAAAAAACATTGAATTAAAACAAGAAACTTAGGAAATACAGAAAAAACTTTTCTTAATTTTCGTCACTTTTGGGTACCATGGTGGGTAAAATAAATTCCTTTATAAATGACTACAGTTTGGAAAATTGCAATGATTTTAGAAATAAATAACACAGAGTTCACCTAAATTGCACATAGTATAATTTAGTTTACAGGCTATATACATGCTAACATATAGCATATAGCACAACAGAGTTCTACAGTACAAATATTGAAACTAACAATTTTCAGGTGATGAATCTGTTATCCATTAGATTGACGATTGATCAAGGTTTCACTGTAGAATCTAAAATGGATTTGATTTGAATAGGGAATGTTCTTTTGCGGATTAGTTTACTAGTAATTATTGAAACCAAAAATAGTTTTTAAATGTCTAAAATAGACACACAATATTTTTTTGACTCAAAAAACATTTGTTGTTTAAGGTACTTTCAGTGAACAGATCTTTGTAAATTCTAAGAAGACCGCTTATCAGGCTAAGTCGGCTTATATAAAAAGATTATTGAATTTCGTTGAATCTAAATTGTAATAATATAGGTAATCCCCATCTTTTAAATCTTATCTTTTTTTCATTCTGCAAGTCTTTGAAATTATTTTTACCTGTGCTCCAGTTACTCCCTTTCTAATTTGTTGTTTTTCCCATTCCTCTTCTTCTCCTTTATCACTCTCTTCTGAAGCTGTAAAAAAAAGCCTTTAGAACTATGAAAACAGTTAATTTATTAGCTCCATTCAATTCACCCTGCGAGTATAGTAACTATGATGCTTTAGAAAAATCACAAAAATGGCAAAAAGTTTTTAACCGTAATTTTTAGAGTGTTGCAAGTTGTACCAATTTAGTTTAGAGTTAAAAGGGCTTTAACGTTCTAATTTTAATAAAAATCGTTAGCGTTGTTATCATTTTATCAAATTTTTACGTAACTGTTGGAAAAAATACAATAAAAAATGAAAATTTAAAAATTGATTTTCATCCAAAGCTTAATTTTGAAAATGTTGCCGAAAAAATACTTTCTCCATAATATGCATAGGGTGAGAAAGTAAAAACTTGCATAAAAATCACAAACACAAAAAACTACAAATATGTGGTCATTAAACAACTAATTGCTCAGTTCAGTTATGCATAGAACATATATCAACAGTTTGGTATAATATTGAAATCTGTGTCATGATATAGTTTACTTACAGAAAAACAAGGAAAACAAAAGACTGATTGAATAAAAAAGCACTGTGAAATAAAAAAAATTATAATAACTGCTGCAGACAAGTCATAAATGAGTTTTGTGGCTGAATTGTATGTGCTTTGCACATTTGTATTTTTTTGGAAAAAATTAAAAAAATATAAAAAAACTGGAAAAACACTGGTATCCAATTTTTACCACCAATTTTTGTGCTGCAACAGTGACACGGTCCAAAAATCACAGAAATGAATTCACAATGTCTTCTAGCAGGGGTTGTTGAAACTAATAACGCCAGCAAATAGTTAACAGGATTTTGTGACATTGTCGGCAATGTTGCTCCAGGATGTGCGTAGTCTATGATATATTTTTGCTTTTAAACAGCTTGCGAAGACTTAGGACGTTGTCATACCTTGGTGATCCATGGCTGCAGTGAACGCTTCCCTGCGACGCTCCATGTCGGCAGCTGCGGTGTTCACTTGCATTGTGATCCGAATGTCTTCGTCACACATGTCATTCTCATCCTCTCTCACCAATCGCCCTTTCTTGTTGTCGTATCTGTAAGATAAGAATATTATTTATTTCCAAAATTACAATTCAGAGATAACAATCGTGGCTCAATAACAAATGTACAAAGGGAAA
Organism: Macrosteles quadrilineatus; assembly: GCF_028750875.1. Classification (NCBI taxonomy): domain Eukaryota; kingdom Metazoa; phylum Arthropoda; class Insecta; order Hemiptera; family Cicadellidae; genus Macrosteles; species Macrosteles quadrilineatus. The sequence continues at coordinate 17,752,192 of NW_026542597.1, read as the reverse complement.
AAAATCCTCACACAGACTGTTCATCTGTGTGTGGGGAGAGTCTTCTTTTGTCGCTCATCACTTCACGGACAAAAGATCACAATAAACAAATAATTTAAATAAAAAGAAATTTAAAAAATAATATTTTTTTGCCTTAACGTTGGCTAAAACTAAAATAAACATGAACAATTACTATATAATGAGTTGAACAGATCTAAATAACTGAGGAAAAACTAATATTACTTAGAAAAGAATGAAAAAAATCAATACGCAAAACTAAGAATACTTTAATGAGGGTGCCAGTACTGAAGTAATTTGCAATCGTTTAGACTATTCAATTCAATTCAATTCGTTTATTCACGGCAGAAGCCATTGTACAATAATACCATTACATACGGGAGATAACAAGCAATAATAAATACTAAATAATACAATAGGTGAACACAAGATGCATAAGAATAGTAATACTACTAGGATAGAACATACAAAATTAGTAACAGGTGGACTATGAACAAAAGAAGCTAGCATTACAAAAAGATATGCAAGAGGATATACAGGTAATTTAGTTTTGTAATGTGTTATCGACTTTCTTATGTCCTGTACTGGGATCTGATGAGCTCTTTGGCAGAATCATCGCTCAGTCAAAGAAGCCAACGCCCGATCTTTCTGTTGAAAACTGTGACACTGTCTCCCTCCCATTCTCTTATGGGAGAAGAAATGTTACAAGGTATATAAAAAACGGTCATATAAAATCTTTAACAGTACTTGATACATTGTTAGTAGGTACATTAATTTGATAAGCCGTTGTTTAGATTTGAACTGAATGGATATATTAAAATGTTTATGAAAGGACAATCATCCTTAATACCCTTAATAACCTTAATATTATTTTATGGTAAAGATAGGGTTTTTGTTAGGGCTGTCTAAAAATAAAAATACAATAAAAATGAAGGATAAATTAAAAAGCTGCACAAGTTGTATAATCTAGTTGGTTGAATTTAGATACCAAAATCAGATTCATTCTGACCTGATTTGTTTGCTAACTAAATAGTTTGTTGCATTTAAGTTCAGAGTTCGGACAGAATTGTTAGGTAGGCCTACTATCATGTCTTTAGCTGAACAGATATAGAAGGCAACAAGGATTCTAAATGAAAAACTTCTGATTCTCATTCTCATTGATAACATGCCTAATTTCATTGTATATTTACACTCAAACTGTATCAAATAAATGTATTTACCGGCTTATCAGTAATAACGCCTACTGTAAAATCTGAAAACTTTTTAAAAAAAATTTAATTATCACTAAAGGTAGATAGCATTTGTAATGAATGAATGAATTATGAATTTATTCCACCACATATATAAAAATTACACAACCAAATGTACAAAAGAAAAAAGTTCTTTATGCAAAACTAAACTAACTAACTATAACTAATTAACTATATACATGCGTAAAAGGTTGTTCCTATCTAATTAGTTCTGGAATTAGCAGACATAGGCTGTGCCTGTGCGTCTGCTAAGTTGTTATAAAGATTAGAATAAGTCCATATAAATAAATAAAACTCCTAGCAACTCACGGTTTGTCTTCCTCAATAGGTACGAAATCACCCATTTCACGGGCCTGTTGTCTTTTTTTCCTCGCGGCATGGATCATAGCAGCGTCAGGAATTTTTCCACCTGAAAATTACATAATTAGTAGGGAATACTTAATGTAGAAAATATGATAGATAAGAACACCAAAATATCCAAAATTTAACCATTGTACAGAAACCAATTTAACTGTTTCAAATCATAAGTTCCAATAACATACTTGCCTTATAGATAGCATATGTGATTGATGTTAACATGGCAGCTATTGAAAGATAAAATGAATAGAAGACATAAGTTGTTGAAGCAATAGTTACACATCTGCAGCGTCTACAACAGCTAAACCATAGCAGGGCATTCGCTGCATTATTATACACCAAGCTATGCACATTTCTGACTTATATTGATTTAGGTACATTGCATCATCAAGAATATTGTGCAATTATTCTTTTCTTAGGGAATTAGGTTATCTTATGAACAAATACATTCAAGAAATGTCACTTCAGTAAGTTATAGCATAGCTTCCTCTAATACGATGTGGTATTGTGGCACCTGTGGGCCTGTTGTCATGATTATAACCGTACCGGTAATATAAAATGTTTTAACATAGACAATGCGCAGACGATCCATTATAAATCAGTGCAACAGCTGTTTCAATAGGCTGGAACTGCAGCGTTACCACTTTTGTCTCGCAGCCCCTTGTATTAGGGGAGGCAATGGTTATAGTCTATTTAGGATATAAATTACTACTCACTTTTCAACAATTGCTTAACACTATCGGGATGAGAGTATTTGTGTGTTGCCTTTTCATCTTCAGAGCTAGAACCATCAATTTCGGCCATTTCTGCTTCTTTCCCATTCAAAATTGGTATCAAAGGCTGAAACATGTGCACAAAATATTAAACCCAACTCAGTAACTTAGATGCTCACAGAGCTAATTTAGGTTGGTCTACTAGGGTTAACTTTTCATTATTTTAAACTTAAACATAAACTATGTCTACATAAGGCATGATTCAAACTTTAACTTAACACTCCAGTTAAAAGAAATAAGATTATCTCGAGCAACGCATTACAACTGGTAGACTACATCCATTAAATGGTATTTTACAACTGAATCGAGGGGATGGAGAGAGAAAATGTAACACATTTTCTCTTACTTAGGTCGGGCTAGTATGATATAGGTAGGGACTTAACAAACATATTTTTATTTGTAGTTTACTTTTTTTACAGGCCTCTTCAACATTTTATAAAAGAACAGTCCATACCCTGGTCTTGTTACTATCTAACTTCAAACTTTTGGTATAGCATCATTAAGTTAACTGTTAGCCCGATGACAAAGGCATATGCATTTGGTAACAATGGAATCCAACCAGCGACCTTCAGATTTGAAGGCAAGCACTATTTAAGCACTCAACTACAATACCCAGACAGTAAATTTTTAATAACTAATGCATGCGTTAAATCATCATACTTTAAAATGGCAAGAACTTTAGCATGTTAGACCTTGGGAGCTTTATTTTTTGGCTAGGCCTATTGCTAGATTTTGTTTAAATTAGACACTAGACAAATAGTCTTAGGTTTATACCAAATGTCGCTTAAAAAATATATATTTTTAATGACAATTAAACTTACCAGATTATTTTTTATTTTGATTGTTAATTCATTATTGAAAGTTATTTCTTTGGTTTTCTCCCTTCCCTCGCTATCTTCAGGTTTGTCTTCTTTCTTCTTCTTCTTGTCCTTTTCTTTTTCAATATACTTTTTGATCTTTTTGCTGTGAGATGACTTTTTAACTTGAAAAACTTCACCATCATCAGCTGTAACAATTGATTTACAAATATATTTTGACACTATATGCCTACAATGAATTGCTGTTTACAATGAATGACAATTTTGAATTACTGTACTTGAGTTAGTTCAGGTGCAGAGCATTGGTGATAGCAGTATTATATTCTAGGTGCCTCCACACAGATTTTCAGTTTCTATTATTTTATTTTAGGTATAGTTGTTTTACTACATTAATTTAAATACAGGCGACCTACCTTTATTTAACAAGCTGCAAATATTATAAGGTGATATCACTGTTCATATAGGCTATACAACTTTTGAAGGTCTATAGGCAATAGACCTTAATGGTGTAATTTCACTTTACTGCATCTGTCTGGTTCGGTTAAATCATAAATATGTTTAAAATCGGACTTTCCTAGTTTCGTTATGAATCGAACGATACTAGATGAGTCATAAAAATGTATGATAACCCAACCTAACAATTTTAACCATTACAGCGCGCTGTGTAAAGGTTGCATCCATATGATACAAAGTGCCCAGTAATGTTTTCTTTAAAAGGGAATTTTACCACATTATGATGATAGATGGAGTTCTTATTTAGGCACTTTAGGGTGTTAGATCGAGCTTTGTGGGCATTCTGGGCTGTATTAAGTGTTTTGTTAGATTTAGGAACTCTTTTTCTGACATCAAAAGGAGTTTGCTAACATTCTAGAAGTTTGGTTCAGTTAGGTTGAGTTAGATAGAACAGCACTATTTTATTACATAACAATCTTATTTTAGCAAATTTCCTACAACTTAGTATGGATTAACTAGGCCTACTGAGGTCCTGAAGATTGGGGTTTGACAAAAACAAAATCACCCAAACAGTACTAAAAACGACTCAGAAGTATTGATACTAGGAGACTCCATTGTTCGGAACATTAAACATTACACGGAACACACACCACATATTCAGACACACTGTATGCCGGGAGCCAGGATACAAACATTGAGCAAGCACCTATCAACACTCCAAACCCTACCACATACAGTAGTAGTTCATATAGGCTAGTCACAAACAATCTCATCTACTCAAAAACTCCAAATGATGTCATGAGACCATTATGGTACACCTTAGATATCAGCAATAAGAAATTCCAAGATACGATATATGGATAATAGATGGAATTCTCTACGAAGAGATATATCGACACAATATGTGAGAGAAGTTAACGAGGCACTTAGATTCATGTGCGACAACCTACACCTAGTTATTAGAGACCCTAACGAAGAAGTGACAACCCGACGAATCGATAAAGACGGACTACACCTGAACCCTCTGGGCGACTTCCAACTAGCAAATTTCATCCTAAAGGACCTTGGCCACACAGCACCCAAAACACTAACTAGGTGTAACATAACAACCCTCCACCAGAAGAAGAAATCGACAGCAGAAACATGCAAACTCCTAGAACATCAACTGACTCAACGACATCTCCTTCAAAAAACCTCCAAAAAAACATTAAGTCCAACGCAAACCCAGGAAGAAAAAGCATACTGTAACCTACAACCATATAACTAACAATAAAGACAAAAATACTTTCCATGAACAAAAACAAAAAATTTTTATCTCAACATACAACACGGCCTACAGAATAAAATTGTCCAATTGAAACTACATCTTGAAGAAATAAATCAAATAATTGAAACTAGGCCTATCAAATTGAAAATATTGATTAATAATCGATATTTTTAAATATATCTAGGTCTACTATAAAATTTAACTATCATAACCTAACCTGTTCAACCAAACTTGCTGATGGTGAAAAAATCGCATGAAAGTTACCTAATCAAATCGATAGTTTCAATCGATATTAGCATAGCCCAGTTAAGAAACTGTAGGTACCCGTTAATTGTAGGTGGTGAAGACAAGTAAAAAGAAGTTGACACACCCTACTATCACCACTACAGTAACAGTAAACAATGCAGCTTCGTAGGCTTGTAAAGTATTTTGGTAGGCCTAGCCTTAAGTAGCCTAAACCTAAATACAAAAGGTGGATAGCCTAAATCATGTATTACCAGGATAAGTGGGATACTAGGCCTACATTCAAGGAGGTCATACAAGTTTATTACCCTACACTTAAGGTTAGGCTTTATTTTTATTACAAATTTTATGTTTAAGTTACCATCATTCCACTCCTCTTCAAAGCTCAGGACCGAAGGCTTCTTTTTTTCTTTTTTAACTTTCACTTCGGATGTCTTATTTGATGTTGTTTTCTTGAATTGAAGGAGGCTGACTTCTGTTTCCTCGCCATCGTTTTCATCGTTATCCAAATCCCTTCTGCGGATGTTCCTCCGAGGCTTTTTCATCACCGACATGGTTTTATTCACTGAACAATAAAAACTTAAATAACTCCGCAATAAAGCATGAATACTACAAATTTTATAAATCACAAGTCACAACACCTTCCTTGATAAAAAATAAATTATAAACTCAATTACTTCCAAAGTGCAGCCGTACAACATTGCCGAGCCGCCATGTTGAATAATTGTTATTATTCTATTGGCTGGCTTTGCCAATTTTCACACTATGGTCATGGCAGACATTAAGGTAAAACATTTAATCTTAACGTTAAACGATTGAATATAGAAAAACAGATCGTGACGAAACTTCAACCATAGAATTAATCAAAAACATGGTTTTAATTCTTTACCTAACCCGCCATGTTAAACTTCCCTATCCCAAGCGTGATGTATACTTCTTTACTTCACGAGTGATGTAAAGTTGAAAATACCCCCGCCGCAGCAAACGACGGGGGTATTATTGGGCCAGGGGGTAAAATTCTGGGGGTTAAATTCCGGGGGTAAAAATCCGTACCGTACATTTTGAGCTGACCTCATGAAGGGGGTAAAAGTCCGGGGGTAAAATTCCGGCCCGTACACTCTAGGTTTTTATTTGATGTGTTCTGATTAAATCCACAACCTTGAAAATATATGTTTAATTCCGTGTTTAATCCATCAAACTGATGTCGCCAAACTCAAAAGTTCGTGGCCGGAATTTTACCCCCTGGTTTGTGACGTCACGTTCACCCAGGGGGTAAAATTCCAGGGGGATGAAAATCCGCTGTACCCAATTTCCCACATGCCTTTGTCTTAATCTGAAATAGATGCTTGAAATAGATTTAACATCCACTCAAATTAAAAACTAAAAAGGAGAATTTTTTTAACAAAACTTTATAAACACACTAAAAAGTATAAATTAATCTATAATATGTGGAGAGTATAAATACTTGTAAGATTTAAAACGAGAAACGTGGTGTGCATGCAATTGATAATAATTCAATAGGTGAAGGTAATTGTAAATTATCAATTGCATGCACCCCACGTTTTTCGTTTTAAATCTTACTATCCACATATTTATAAACTATTTTCTACTTTTTAGTGCGTTTATAAACGTTTTGTTAAAAAAGTTTTTTATTTATAAATTATTTGATTATAAAACAATAAACTGATTTGAATGTATGTTAAACCTCATTGTCTTTTGTTTACTTTTTCCTTGTTATTTAATTCAACCAACATGGTTACTTAGCTACCCATAAGACTAATGTTAAATAATGCGACTTTCAGTTTCATTTTTCTACATAATTAGATTTTTGTTGGCAGTTCTAACTGCAGTAAACTCGTTTTTAGGCTAAAAATAAACACTATTTACAAGATTTTAAGAAAATTGTCGGAGCCGTTTTCGAGATTTTTCTGCAAGCAAGCATACATACATACAAGCAAACATTGCTCATATTATGGTACGGTATAGGATAGGATTAATATAACAAAACTAGCTCGATAATCCAGTGTTTATAAATTGGCTCGCTGTCAGTCAATGGGTCAGGTTGCTTAGCTTTCTTTACAATACACATTTTTTAACTGATTTTTTTGTGTCCATACCAACTTTTCACATCCATTTATAACACCCGAAATGTATGGTAAATTATTTTGAAGAATGCCTGATAACTTATGCCGTAGAGCAATTTTGTTTGTTACATTTGTTGAAGGCAAATGAAAACAAAATTATGTAAAAAAAATAGGTGTATATTAATTCATTATACTACACAATGTTGTTAGTTTATACTTTATACACATTGCAAGAAATTGTTCTGTTTATTACTACTGTTTGAATTTTTATTTTACTGAAGAAAGAACTCAGAAACTAATGAAAAATTGATAACATCTGTCAAAAAATGTCATAAGAAATATGTTTACTAGCTTACTTATCTTTTCTCTTACTAATAAAAATTTTCTTGGATCTCAATTTTTTATACCTTATCCTGGCTTCTAGGGGGGGGGGGCAGCTGCCCCCCTCTGGGTATGCCTATGAGGTACTGCCGACCTCAGAAAAACTTCAAATAGTGCTAGCAGTGTAATAAATCTATTAATTACTGCCTACTTACTTTTTCTGGTTGTTTAACAAAAGAAAAAATCAAAATACTGACATGACTCCAGAATAATGCACTAAGGTTTGTTTACAATTTGAAGAAATTTGACCATATATTAGTGAATTCAGATTGAAAGTGCGTACACTATCCATACAGCAAATCTCTGATCTCCAAACAAAAACATCAATTTTGGTTCACAAGACGCTGCTAACAAACCAGCCTCAGTTTCTGAATACCAAGTTTGGTACGAAGAACTGAGGTTTATGTGAGGTTTGTTGGGCTGGGACAGAACTGAGATGGGGGGGAAATGCTATCTCATACTTTGGACCCCTGGTTTACAATAATTTACCGTCAGGGGTAAAACAAAAAGGATTACAGGCATTCAAAAAGATTGTTAAGATTATGCTTTGGTAGTTTTATTTCTTCAAAATAATGCATTTTAATTTACTTGCATTTTAGCGAATTTCCTTATAAGGAAGTAAATATCAAGAATAATGGCACAAGTTTGTGCGCCACTGCCCCCCCCCCCTCTAGGCACCTCTGCCCGGTATAATACATATATTTTGGTTGGTTACAAAGAAGTCTGAATGATTTTGTTTTTAAAAAGGTTTGTACTGATTTTATTATTTTCACTTTCTATTAATCTGCAAATCTGTGTTCCATAACATATTGTAGATCACACTACCGCTTCGGAACAAGAGATTTTAGAAATTATTGAAACTTTATTGTTTTTAAATAAAAATTCCAAACTGAGTTTATAAAAAAATTCCTACACTGGCTTTTATCTTAAAATGGATGTTGCCAACTTTCAAGTGTAGGTACACGTATTACGTGCCTATAATAAAGAACATTGTTTTGTGCCAAATAATTAATAATAAACGGTATCAGCAATCTGAGACATACTTTCTCCCATTAGCTTGTCAACAACCTTTATCAATCCATTTGTCCGTTTATTAAATTGGTATTTTATGGGAAATATTATGGGAACTTATTTAAAAAGTGTGTGATAAGTTTATTTTGGAAAATGGTTTAGCCGTTTGGCAATATTACGAAGAAACAATGTTTTATGGGGAAATAACATAAGTTACAATAACTTTTAAACCGTAATTTTTACAGCAATGAGGGGTTGCACTATGTTGTTTGGAATTATAAGGCTTATCACATACAAATTTCGATCTAAACCAGGTTTTTTTTATATGATTTTCTCTTATTTTATGGGGATTTTTAATGGGAAGGGTTCATGACCCAAAACGGATATACCATCTACTCAAAACTCAAACTCGAAAAAATTGGACGAAAACAATACTTTCTCCATATACTATGGTAGAAAGTAAAAAGTAGTGTTTTTCCACTAAAAAGGGATAACACAAGGTATATAATTAAAAAAACAATATAATTTTCAATGATTACTTAAGTATTTATTTTTTAACCATTAAATGCTAAAAAAGTATTTAAAAAACATATACATTATAAAACTTGTATTAATACTGTGTACCAGTCAACACTTTACAATACTATTTGTCAGCATTGCCTGATCAAACAAAGAGAAATTTAGAATCAGAGAATTCCTTTTCTCTGAAAGAATTCTCCTTCTTGGAAGGACCCATATCCAACTAAACAGACATAAAATAACACTTCTTATAGCTGGATAATTAATCATAAAGAAATACAGAGTTTGGCTTGTGCATGTAATATAATATAATTATTTTACTTTTGTTTGCTAATTACAAAATTGCAATTCATTAATACATTTTACAATATTACACTATACTACAATTTTAAAAAGGAAAAGGTATGAGCTAGGATTTGCAAACTCGATCTGGTTACATCTTTTGGATACAGCTTTCATATAAAAATTCACATGATACACAACGTTCAAACATATAGAGTTATTGGAATAACCTAGGTAAAGTAAACAGCAGTATTAGATCTTAATATAGGCCTACGCCATTTAGCTAGTGTTTTAACAATAAATTTACAAATAAGGGAGGAATAGCAGGTGTACATGTACCTGCATGATTTATTAATAAAGAAAAAAAGACATTCATGTATTAAAAATCTTCCAAGATCAATTGCAGGTAGGTACTATTTTTCCTAATCTATTATAGCACTATAACAGTTGCCTACACAGAGCTAGGTATTTTCAAATAAACAGCGTCCCGGCTGTCCAGCTCTTCCAAATTTTATTAACTTAAACAAAATCTGACTTAACAATTGTTTTAAATAAATTATCTTTGACCCCAACAGAACTTTGATCAGTAAAGGCCATTGAGGCCATCCACTTGCCCCATGGTGGGGCAACTGGAACCACAAAACAAATTGTTTTTATTTATTTTTAAGATTTTTTAAAAGTTGTCTTTTAAAAGCTAAGTTGTAGATATGGTACAACAAATTTCACAATTACAAGTATATAATTTTACCTGATCAATGTGAGGTCAAAGCTAAACTATGCTAAAACCTGATTCCACTTACCCCACTTCACCCTATTGATAAATTAAGTTGTCCCCCTGATTAGAGGAATGGTCCTAAATTTTACATAGCTACAACAACTAACTGTATCTCACAATTTAGACCCTCAAAAGTGGTGCTTCTCCAGGTCTAGCCACATTATTCTCCATGCCATAATGGACTACATGTAAAACTTGGTCCCTACTGTTTTGTTATACCAAAAAGGTTAAGAAAAAACCTGAAGAAAGGTTCTTATTAGGTTAGGTTATGTAACCAAATTATTTCAATGTGTTGTTGTTTTTTTTTTTTTTTTTTCTTCAATTCGCTTATTAAATTACTGGTAGGCTATACCATACCTAGGCTACTTCGGAGTAAAAAACCCAAATAATTTTATTCATATCCCAATGAATAGGCTATTCAATTTAGCATTAATTACCCATTTAAATCTTTTTCGGTTGAAGAAGTACGTTGAAGTCAAAACAACAGCGAAGAAAAGAGCTAATAATGTATAAGTTATACATAACTTTAAATTACATCAAAACATAAATATTGGGTTTCAATTCAATTCAAGTAGCCTAAAATTCGCTCAAAATGTCTGCATGAATGAGAGAGTTTGCTCCTTAAACGTAAAAAAGTAATTTTTACATCTTAGGCTACAATATCGAATTATTTTTTGAATATTTCAATATTTTATTAGTTAAAGGCCTATTGAATTAAATTATTTTCTTAAAAAATTTAAGTTCTCTGCAGAACGGTAAGCTTAAATCCATGATGCTTTTATTTAGGCCTTAACTTAATATTTATGTAGCCTAGTACGATGGGGTTGGATAGTAATATTTCACCCTACAAGATTGATCTTGCAAAGGTTATACTGGTTTTATTTTACAAATATAGGCGTTTTCAATCTTTTTTAGAGTGTGAGACAATATGATTCTGAAGCTCGTAGTTGGATGTATATCCTTTATTACAAACTGTACACTTAAATGGGCGTTCTTTACCATGAACATATAAGTGTCTATTAAGATGTGGCTTTATTAAAAAGCTTTTGTCACATTCAAGACACTTGTAAGGACGTTCTCCACTGTGCTTCCTGACATGAACTTGCAAAGATGGAACCGATTTGAAACCATTGCCACACAAATCACAATGATAAAGGGTTTTACTATGAACCCTCATCTTGTGTTTTTGACAGTTGTATCGTACATTAAAAGACTTACCACAAATTTGACACTGGTATGGCTTTTCATTAGTATGTGTAAAATTATGATCCTTCAGCTGTACAGCATTTTGATACATCTTTCCACAAGTGCTGCACTGCCATTTGGGAGGTATACGTTTTCTCTTTTGACGGGAAGCAGTTTTGTGCGAGAGTTTTGGAGTTTTCTTCAATGTAACTTTCCTTTTTTTCGGGCTTAACCTTGCAGTTGTCTGTTCACTATCAACATAAACCTTAGGAAAATGAAAACGACGTTCATGCATTGATAAAGTTACTACAGACTTACCACATATAGCACATAAACTGGATTTAACATGAGATAGCAAATGTTTTTTTAAAGTCCTGCTGGGATCTTTACCAAAGTTTCGGCCACAAACATAACATTTGCAACAACTTTTGCTGCAAAGGAGATTAACTTTCACTTCTTTTGTCATTCTATCTGATCTGATGGTGATGGGATAGACTGCAGTGATAGGCCTAGTGATTGTTTGGTAAAGAAATAAAACTAGGAAGTAACTTAGGCCTACTTTACAATGATGATGGTTACATTGCAGGATTGTCAGTTTGTGTGTACAGTCAGACTATCTCTGTTCCTTATATCCTGGTACAGTATTCTGTTCATTAGGCTACCTATAAAATTCCAAACTAATGGAAGCTTCGGTAGGCCTTAGTTTATGTTACTGAATGTTGAGTGTACTATCCAATGCAAACTTCACATAACAGTAACTAACACAATAAAATTGTCCTACTGTCAATAGTCCCAATCGCAATCGCACATCTCATCAGTCATCATAGAATATGAAAATAGGCTAATACAATAAATTTAAAATAAAAATAACCACAAAAACAAAATAATTGGTTTGTTAACCTCTCCACACCACTGCCACTCTTCATTTCAAATCAAATCAAAGGTCGTGTTGTGTCGTCTGTCCTCGTCCCGTCGTCTCGTCTCTGCTATTTCTCATTCGGTATTTTCATAAGTGTTGTCCATCCACAGCCATTTTGATACTTAAGTATCGAAGTAAATCAGTACTATATGAAATCGGACATAATAATCGTCAAATAGGTTTAGAGTGAGGTGGTTAGGGTGATTTTCAAGCTTTTAGGTATTTTATAGTGAATTTTTTTATCAATTCTTGGACCGTCTGATGCTCTCTGCTCTGTTGACTGCTATTGTGCAAAACGAGAAGCCTACAAGAGGACCCGCCTGTTTCGAAAATGTTATTACCAACTACCCAAGACAACTCCTAGATGTTAACGTTACTGCAGTGCCTCTTTATCTGACTCTGACCATCAGGCCAAGGCCGCACTAGATAATCAGGCTCTGGAAATTAAGCTAACGCCCACTGACAAAAAATAACAATGAGAACTTTATGTCTTACATGCTGAACGAACACCAATTAATTGGCTCACTATCAATCCTGTGATAATTTTCCTGATCTGTTTTCATGCATTATTCAGAGCTTTTTGACACTTTATACCCTGTTAGAAGTATGAAGTATAAGAAATCTCCTAAGCTTAGGCCTACCTACTTGGTTTGAGCAAGAACATCAAGAAATGAGAAAGGAGATATCAAAACTGTATAGTTTCCTTCTCTGGGCTAAAAAAATACAATCTTTTTGTGGATATTATTAGATTCAGGTATTTGGCGGCCAAACGAAGGTTCAATATACTAAATTATTTGTTTTATTAATATTAGCTCTACAAAATGGTTTCGAAAGAAATTGCGAAATTTTGTGTTTTTAGGGTAAAAAATTGGAAAACCTATTTTTACCCCATAAAACCCCCCATAAACCCCCGTTCCCATAGTCGGATCATGCTGGTTCGCAAAATCGTTCGAATAAATGTAGGTTTATACCAAATTTCATAAAAATCGTATCATGCTCGAGTTATCGTGCTAACGGGCACATATATAATTTATAAAACGGATGGTGTTTTTGGCCTCTAGGGACCTCCAGGGTAAACATTGTGCACTTTCTCCTCACGCGAGTTTGTACCAAACATATAGACTTGGCCTTATAGCTTCGAAATTTAAGAGCCTGCCACAATCGAGTACTCATACTGATTATTCTACACACTATATATTAACATTATAATAGCTCAAAGTTGATGTGGTGGGCTTAGGGTAGGCTAAAGGTTGTGCACTTTTTCCTGACGCGGGATCGTATCAACCATTTTAGACTTGCTTATAGCTTCGTAATTTAAGGGACTGCCTCAATCATACTGATGCTGATTATTCTACACGCTGTATATTAACATTATAATAGCTCAAAGTTGATGTGGTCGGCTTTGGAAAAAGATTGTGCATTTTTCCTGATGCGAGTTACTATTAACTACAGATTTTGCCACATAGCTTCGTAAATTACGGGACTGCCTCAATCATACTCATACTGATTATTGTACACGCTTTATATTACCATTTTAACAGCTCAAAGTAGATGTGATGGGCTTAGGAAAAAGATTGTGCACTTTGTCCTGACACGAGTTCGTATCAACCATATAGTTTTTAATATATAGCTTTGTAATTTACGGGTCTCCCTCAATCTTACTCATACTGATTATTCTGGACGCTGTATATTGTTCAGTTCTTTTATCTAAAAATTTTCTTTAGTCTGTTTAGAATTTTTAAATTACTAAAACAGCGGATGATTTAAAGATAATCCATTGTATTATATAAATAAACATCATTCCTTTCTGTTCTTCTTGTAAACATGACTTTTATTTTTTCTCTCTTAATTTTTCATTAATTTACTCAAACACTCCACATATATTACCATTAGAATAGCTCAAAGTTGATGTGATGGGCTTAGGAAAAAGATCATGCACTTTTTTATGTTAGGAGTTTTATTGATCGCGTTTTGTTAAGCCATAGCGACGTATAATGTACAATACGGCTTCAAATATGTCTATTTCAATACGTAAACTAATTAGTTTTAACGTTTATACACGTTTTATTAAGGTATCTATCTATCTATCTATCTATATATTAATAGGCAAGCATGTTTCTTTAAAACCTTTTTTCTCAGCTCGTGTGCATCGCAGGGAAAATCTACGCATACCGTTAGAAAGATATTTTTCTGTAGGTGTGCAGAAACCCTTTAAAAATTAAAATAGGCTCAGAAATAAGCACAAAAAATGAATTTGAAATTTGAATAAAATTAACATGGGCTTTATGGGTTGTCATGCTGGTGACGAAATAACAACGAAATATAAACAGAAAATCAAAACAAATAGAAGAAATGCCAATCACATGTTTTATTTACAGTGTGGGGTGAAAATAGAGAAGTCTGTACATTATATATTTTTGGTCGAGTTTCGTAAAAACATCATTTCGCATCATATTGTCATTGAATTGCTTTTCCGACATCCCTGCTAAACACATTTGTGGCGTCCGCAGGCGTACCAACCCATATCTATTACAATCCGAAAAAACGCCGATGAAAAGAGCCGCTCCCGCTAACTTCACGTCACGACGGTCGGGACGGTCGGACGGTATCGAACGCGAACCACAGCACAGCACCAAGTCTAACAACAACTAGAACTAAAGTCTTCAGCTCAGCTCAGCCGCACAGTTACTTTATTCACTATTTAGCAACATCATCCCTAGGCTTGAATAACTTATGGTTGTGTCATGACGGCTATGTTAAAGGTAAATTAAGCATTTAAAATACGTCAAAATATATTTCAAAGTATCAAATTTGGAGTAGGCCTCTATAGCCTCACCTAAGTACTGTAAGCTAGGCCTACTTGTTTGACAAATCAGAACCTTAGGCTACTTGAGAGGCAGAGTTTCTGCTAATCGCTGCGCTGTACCCTAGCTCACAAAAACAATAGCCTACTTGATGGCTAATGTTAGAACTCGGTGTAAATAATAAGAGCTTACATTTCTCAATTTTCATTAACAAAATTGCTGTGTTCCTTTAACCTAAATCCTAATTAGGCTATGTCGACCTCCAGTCAACGCTCTAAAATTATTTTTTTTATCTAGGCCTATTTGTTTTTTAGCGCTGACTCCAAAAATGATAGTCATTTTTTGCGGAAAACCTCAGTTTTCCGGAAAAATGGAAAATTACTTTTTTGCCCAAAATACATGTTGTGGGTTCTCAAATTGTGCGGAATTTCATCCTAAACAAGAATATGTAATTTTTATTAAGATCGGAAGAGCGGGTGATTTTAAAATATCCCTGGAAAAGCGGGCCGCTGGCTACTCATAGATAAACTGCCGCATAGTGCATTGCGGGTGACTCTAAGCCGTTGTGGAATGCGGGCTTTATTTTTGGTTAGGTTAGAATAGGTTTTTCTGGAAAACAGAGCTTTTTTCGCAAAAAATAAATTATCATTTTTGGAATCAGCGCCAAAAAACGAACAGTTAAAAAAAACTAATAATTTTTAGAGCGTTGACTGGAGATTGACATAATTACCCAAAGACAAACAAATACTTAAATCTAATGTTGAATAATCTGGCCTTATATTAACTTAATATCTCAATTTACAACATCTTCCCCACCTTGGAATTTTGTTTAACAACGTTACTTAGGCCTATCAAAATTCCAATCAAAACTAATTAACTTATTTAAGTTACCTACTAACATATTTCTTTTAAGTTAGGCCTAACATGTTTCTGGTTTGTCAACATCAATTTTAGATCTTAACCCCTTAACCGCCACGCACGAGATATGCCGGGCGATACTAGTTTTCAGAGCAACCGCCACGTACGAGTTATCTCGTGTTGACGTAATCAGCTGTTGTGTTTTATTTTTAACAGCTCACTTCCCGCCTTATCTCTGATATACGTACGTAAACAAGTTGTTGACAGTGCTGCTTGACTAGTGCTGCAATCTGGTGGATTTTAGTGAGGTATTATAGGTCAGTAATGGTCCCGATCAGTTCCGTTCGTAGTTTCAGTAAAACTCGTGCTTGCGGAAGCTTACGTAATGCTTACGTACATTATGCGTGTCATTATAATTGTGATTTTTGGTGGTTATTTACTTGGTAGTGTTGAGTGAGTAGTAAATATTAGTCGTAATAGCTGGTGACATGCTTGAGGATGACGATTTATTAGAGTTGTAGACTTTATTGTAGGCCTAATTTTTATTATAGGCCTAACTCAAGAAACCCCCGAACCCCTCCCCCCCCAATCTCAAATTTTAGTATTGTTAAAGCTTAATTTTTTTGAAGATGTCTACAAACAATATTGATAACTATTTTCTTTAAAAAAACAACTGGTACAATTTTTTTTAATCACAAGTAAAAATCGTAAAAAAACGGCAAAAATAAGTGGCAGTGGCGGATTTTGACTAGGCTACTTAGACGGCGGTTAAGGGGTTAAGCTACTTGCATATAAGTCCTTAGGCCCTACACATGATCCCATAATGCCTTTTACAACAGAAGAGGCATTTTACAAATACCGTGCATCTTTTAAGCGGTGTTTACACTGTCGTGGGGCCACGGCTAAAGTCAGGCGTGTAGGTGAGAAATTTTCCCACTTTCTTGACAAGTGTGGCCACGCTTCGTGTAAACAGTGAAGACGTGGGAGCAACAGACATGGCAACCCAATTCGCCTGTTCCCCACGCCCTTTGGAACTAACCAAACCGTGTTTGGTTGCTACGCCTGTTGCAGGCGTGGCT